>NC_056745.1:213748468-214398468 GCF_019279795.1 Protopterus annectens
CTGTACCATTGTAGCACAAAGGACGGCAAATTTAATCTTTTATTTATTTATTTATATTTTTAGCAGATTAGCTAATCAGGGAGCAGCATTATACTAACAGGTTCGTATTTACTCTGAATTTGTAATATGGTCAGTCTTCTTAATCACATACCTCAATACTTTCCTTGGATGCCTAACAGTCTTTTTTAGAGTTTGAAATAAAGAAAATCTGAGCATAACATACTGAAAAAAAAAATCCTTAAACACAAATTTTCTGTAGGGGCAAGGCTCTCTATGCACCTCATACAGGGATTGTGTCCTCTACACCATGTTACATTACATAACCTGTAAGATGGACATAAATGGAAGAAAAACAGTTTAGGTAATTATGTGGAATGATGCAATTTTCTACTGAAAAGTTTTTTTCACAAAGTGGCAATTTCACACTGAAAACTTGTTTTCAAGATGCAGAACTTGACATATCTTCTTTGAAACCTGCTGATTTACCAAAATAGTAGCCTTTCCTACACACATACAGTCGTGTACACTTACCATAAATGTAGATGTTCGTGTATTCACTGTTGCAGTCATCACATTTGGGTTATCATCCTTGCCAGGGTAGCGCCGGTCTGAATACCAGAGGCTTAGTATTTCTGCGTGGGTTGCTGTCGCTTCAGGACTGATGTCAGATCGTCAGTAGTATAAAGTAAGGCAGCCAATGCCATTACATCAGTTTTTCTTGCCCTAACCTGTCAGGACCCCCAAGTGGGAGTCAGGTTCTGGTGGAAGAACCCCACCAGTAGAAAGTAAATACCAATATGTCCCTTTGTAAGGAAAGAGAAGAAAGAAAAGGGGGGTGGAGGGAGGGACTGCAACAGTGAATACACTCAAACATCTACATTTATGTTAAGTATACACAACTGTACTTTGTTCTTTGTGTTTCACTGTTACAGGCATCACATTTGGGTTGATTCCCAAAGCTGAGGAAAAGGGTGAAGGCAATAAAGGAACTAGGGGCTGGCTAGGATGCCCTGCAAGACTGTAGAGGCAAACTCTGCCCTGGATTTGGAGAAGATAGGCAGGTGGTAATGCTTGGTGAATTTGTGAACATAAATCCAGGTGGCAGCCTCCAGAATGTCCATGGTGGAGACTCCTCTGAGGAAAGCTGCAGAGGTGGAGGCTGCTCTGGTGGAGTGAGTCTTGACCCCCTTGGGGGGAGCCTTTTCATGTTGTTTGTAGCAGAAATGGATACAGTGTGCTATCCGTTTGGAGATGGTTTTGCCCTCTGCCCCTGGAGCAAAGCTAACCAGCAATTGATCAGACTTTCTGAAGGACTTAGTCCTGTCTAGATAGAATCTGACCTGCTTGTGCACATCTAGAGAGTACAGGATCCTTTCTCCCTTGTTCTGTGGATTAGGGAAAAAGGTGGGCAAATAAATGGATTGGTTGAAAGCCACACTGGACACCACCTTGGGCATGAAGGATGGGCTAGTCCTGAGGGATACCCTGTCAGCGGGTCTACATTACATTGTTGAACTTCAAAACGTTTGAACCATGCAATATCGAACCCAAATGGCTGAAACATGAAAATAGCGGACACACAGAACAGAAATTTTTTCCCCCAGGGAAAAAAAATCAAAACCTGCAACCTTAAACTAAAGTGGGGGGCTGTGCCCACTACACATCCCCCTACTTAAATATACCAACTCCAAGATTGCATCACAGTGGAGGAAATAGCAAAGCCTGAAAATGTCCCACCGATTTTTTTCCCCTGGGGGGGAAAAAAAAAAAATTGATGTGCCGTGGCTTCTCTCTTTTCATGTTTTGGACATTTGAGTTCGGTATTACAACGTTCTAACTTTTTGCAGTTCGATGATGTAATATAGACCCCCCTGTCAGCATGGAAGATGATGAAGGGTTCCACAGCCATGAGTGCTTGCAGCTCACAGACCCTTCTGGCTGAAGTGATGGCCAAACGGAAAGCTGTGTTCCAGGAGAGAAATTTTAGCTCTGCTGAAGAATATGGTTTGAAGGGGGGGGGGTGAGCTTTTCCAACACAAAGTTAGTTAAGGTCCCATGCTGGGGTTGGTTCGCTTCTGGGTGGCCTCAAGTTGCTAGCCCCTCTTAGGAACTGCTTGATCAGAAGGTGTGAGAAAAGGGGCTGCTCAATAGGAAAATGAGCAGAGATAGCAGAGGCATGAATTTTAATAGAGGAAAAGGAGAGTTCACTGTGTAGCAGGTCAGCTAAGTAATCCAGGATGGGAGGGAGGGCTGTGCCGTATCGGCTCCCTTAGCCTGGATCCAGGTGCAGAACCTTTTCCATTTGTCAGCATAAGACTTTCTAGTGCTAGGGCGTCTGGCCTCACGTATAACATCTAGAGCCTGTTTACTGAGATTGGCAGCTTGTTCAGTGGTCAAGGAATAAGCCAAGCTACCAAACTGAGCATCTGCAATTGGGGATGCATGAATTCTCCTTCCCTCTGGGTCAGGTGAGTTGGGATGTGAAGGAGGTGCCAGGGAGGCAGAGGGGACAGGCTGCGCACAGCAGTGGGTACCAGTGCTGGCGAGGTCAGTCTGGAGCGATTAGAATTGTCCTCGGTTTTTCCTCCCTTATTTTTAGCAGTACCCTGGAAATGAGAGGTAGTGGGGGAAATGCATAGACTGAGAGGTTGACCCACTGGAAGGATAAGGCTTCCACTTTCCAGGCCCTGCAGTGAGATCCTTGAAGGCGAACTGCCGAGGTGCCAGATCACTGTTGCTGCATTAAAAAAGAAGCTGCTGCTGGTTGCTGGTGTATTTAGTGTTTTTCTTCAACCTAAATTGGTTTGGTGTTTGGTGCCTGCAGTGAGGCTCCCTGGTGCAGAACTTGCTGAACTGATGGTTGGAGTGGGAAGCAAATAGGTTGACCTTCAGGGTGCCCCATTTCTGCGTTATTAGGGTGAAGGTTCTTTGGTCTAGCTGCCATTCGTGTGGGTCCAGAAGATTTCTGTTCAAGTTGTCTGCCAGAGAGTTGAGAGAGCCTAGCAGGAATTGTGCTAACAGGTGTAGCTGCATAGCTGAGGCTGTGTGCCAAAGGGTCATGGCAAGCCTGCAGAGAGGGTAGGAGTGAGTCCCTCCCTGCTTGTTGATATTCCACATCACAGTGGTGTTGTCTGTTTTTATCAGTAGAGCCCCAGGGCAGAGAAGGGGCCTGAAAGCGGTCAATGCGTGTTGAAAAGCTAACATCTCTTTTTGGTTGATGTGCAGATGTATTTGATGTGGACTCCAGTGACCCTGTATGCATCTGTCATTTAGGTGTGCACCCCAGGCATAGTCTGATGGGTCTGTGGTGAGGGTCTGGGCGGCGTGGAGTGGTGAGAAGGACAGTCCCTTGTTGTGGTTGCATGCTGCTGCCCACCACAGAAAATCTTTCCTTAGGCAAAGTATCATAGGTATAAGAGTTTCCAGGTCTTGCGAGTGTTGACACCAAAGGCTTTTTAGGTACCACTGAAGTTTCCTCATATGCAATCTGGCATATGGAATGAGTAGAATGCAAGATTGCCATGAGCCCCAGAGCCTGCAGGATTTTCCTTGCAGATAACTGGGGTCTGGTGGCTAGTTGAGAGAAATAAGCAGTCAGACAAGTTTGTTTTTCTGGAGTAAGGAATGCCATCTGGGATGCTGTGTCCAGGCTTGCTCCCAGGAATATAATCTTTTGTGTGTGTACTAGTTTGGATTTCTTTTCACTGACTACGTACCCTAGGGAGGTCAGTAGGGCCTTTACAAAGGCCAGGTGCTTGAGCAGCTTTTCCTGCCTGAATTAGGCAGTCATCCAAGTATGGGTAAATTTGAATATTTCTTTGTCGGCAAAAAGCAATGGCGGGAGCATGACATTTTGTGAAAATTCTGGGAGCAGTAGATAAGCCAAAGGGAAGCAGAGAGAATTGAAAGTGCAGAGATCCTGCCCTGAAACGGATACATTTCCTGCATGATTCCCTGAATGGGATGTGACGGTAGGCCTCTTAGGTCTAGGGTGACTAACTAAGCATTCTTGGAGAGCATAGGTAGTAGTTGCTGGAGAGTGAGCATTTTGAATTTTGGTATCTGTTTAGAATGAGGTGCCTGGTGCCCTCTTTTCTGGGTAACCAGGAAGAGCCTGGAGTAGAAACCTTGGCCTATTTGTTCTGCAGGAACATGCTCTATTGCCCTCATAGAGAGGGCAGAGGAAAGGACTTGCTTCCTGGCCTTTAACCACCGGTTTGGAGGAAGATCTGGGAACCCTTTGGGGGTTGGTAGAGTGTGAAAAGAAAATTTGTATCCCTGGGACACTATGTTGAGGACCCAGTGGGCGTTGGTAATGGTGGCCCAGGTGCTTGCATGGAAGGAGAGTTTTCCTCCTGGGGGCAAGTGCAGGTGGGCAGAGGGAGTGGGTGGAAGTGGAGAATCACTGAGTTCTTACCATGAGGGGGTGGCTTAGCACTCACTGGTTTTGAAGTGGAGGTACTCCATTGCTTTGATCTCTGCATTCCCTGTGGCTGTTTTCTGGGGGGGGGGGGGGCTGCTTCCCCGTTGTCTGGTCTGAACTGACCTAGAGGGGGTAGGAAAGGACCAGTGCTTGGAGGGGCAATGCCTATTGAACCCGGGTGGCGGAAAGTACAGTTTTGTACCTACCATAAATGCAGATGTCCGAGAGGTATGCATCTGCAGTCCTAACATATGGGTTGTCCTGCCTCAGGCAGCCCTTCGGTCGGCCGGATTCCAAAGTCTGGGTCTGGCCTCGGCTGATGTCGCACTTCACCCGACGTCATAGCTGCTGTTTATTGGGTATAAAGGCATCAGCCGACGCCATTTTCCTCTGTTTCTTGCCCCAGATGCCAGGTGCCCTCTAGGAAGGCTAAATTTGGATAAATGCAAAAGGTTCCAAACAGTAGAGAGCAAACAATATAAGCATGTATATACATATATACAAACAAATACACCATAATAGATTCCCCCAGCTAGCTACAAGATGGGCAAATACCCTAGGAGTACCACAGAGGGGAAGGAGGGTGGGTAATCCTGACTGCAGATGCATACCTCTCGGACATCTACATTTATGGTAGGTACAAAACTGTACTATGTCCTTCAAGGATGCATCTGCAGTCCTAACATATGGGTAGAATACCATAGCCAAACTGGGGGTGGAGGCACTAAGATGATTATGGTGTAGCTAAGATCCCTTGCAAAACAGCAGTTGCAAAACCTGCTCGGGATCTGGAGTATAAAGGTAGATTATAATGCTTGGCAAATGTATGCACGGTGCTCCAAGTAGCAGCTTCTAAAATGTCTTTGGTAGCCACTCCTCGTAGGAAAGCTGTAGTAGTGGCTGTAGCTCTTGTGGAGTGAGGTCTGATGTTTTCTGGAGTTGTCTTTCCATGAAATGAGTAACAAAATCTAATGCAATTTCCTATCCATTTTGAGATTGTCTGTTTTGAAATTGCTTTTCCTTCCATTCCTGTTGCATACGCTACCAGAAGCTGGTCAGTCTTTCTGTTGGTCTTGGTTCTGTCCAGATAATAGCACAATTGCCTGTGCACATCCAATGTATGAAGTAGTCTTTCCCCCCTCTTCTGTGGGTTGGGGAAGAATGTTGGCAGGTGGATTGCTTGGTTCAATGATACCCTGGAGACCACTTTTGGCATAAAAGTAGGATTAGTTCTCAAGGACACTCTATCCTGATGGAAGTTAAGGAAGGGCTGTACTGCCATTAATGCCTGTAATTCAGAAACCCTTCTTGCTGAAGTGATTGCAAGCAGGAAAGCAGTTTTCCAAGATAAGAACTGTAATTCTGCTGTTGCTGCTGGTTCGAAAGGGGGAAGTGTTAACTTTTCCAGCAGAAAGTTAAGGTCCCATGTAGGCAAAGGTGGCTTCCTTGGAGGCTTTACATTTTTAATTCCTCTCAGAAACTGCCTGAGTAGAGGATGAGAGAAGACTGGAGGATCCATGTTGTATTCTGCTGAAATTGTTGATGCATGAATCTTAATGGAGGAGTAAAACAGGCCATTGTGGAAAAGTTCTGCTAAGTATTCCAGGATGTTAGCTATGTTTGCTAATGATACATTTTCTCCTTTTGCTGCACTCCAAATGAGGTATCTTTTCCATTTGGCTGAATAAGTCTTCCTTGTGGAGGGTCTGCGAGCCTCCAGGATAATGTCTTTAACCCTCTGAGATAAGTCTGGGTTATTTTGCTTTATGTAATATTCCAAGCAGCTAGCTGCAGTGTTTTCAAGTTTGGATGTAGGATCTTGTAGTTGTTCTGTGTTAGCAGTAAAGGAACCAGAGGTAGAGGCCATGCGTGTGCCGAGACATACTCCTCAGTAGCGGGTACCAATGCTGCCTCGGCCAGTCTGGAGCTATCAGGATGATCCTTGGGTGATCTTCTTTGATCTTCAGTAGCACTTTGTGCATCAAAGGAAGAGGTGGGAATGCATATGCTGTCAGGTTTTCCCAACTGAAGGACACGGAGTCCACCTTCCAAGCAAGTGGGTGGTATGTCCTTGTGCAGAATTTCCTCAATTGGTGGTTGTGTGGGGATGCGAACAGGTCTATTTCTGGTAGTCCCCATTTCTTTGTAATGGTTTTGAAGATGTCTGGATGCAGCATCCATTCGTGGGCATCCGTGGTAGTTCTGCTTAAGGTGTCTGCTAGTGCATTTTCTTTTCCTGGCACAAATTTGGCCTGGAGTTGAATGTTGTGATTCAGGGCCACATTCCACAGGTCCATTGCCATCCGGCATAGAGGATATGAGTGTGTGCCTCCCTGTTTGTTGATATACCACATGACTGTGGTGTTGTCCGTCCTTATCAGCAAATGACCTTGTTGTAGAAAAGGTCTGAATGTCTGAAGTGCCTGTTTCACTGCCAGCATCTCTTTTTGATTTATATGTAGGTTCAGCTGGTCTTGTGTCCATAGGCCTTGTATACACTTGTCCACCATGTGTGCCCCCCAGCCTAGGTCTGAGGCGTCCGTGGTGATAGTCTGGCTTGGGTGAGGTTTGTGGAAGGGCAGACCTCTTCAACTGACAGGCCTGAGCCCACCACCGGAATTCTTGTTTCAGGCATGGAATTATTGGAATCTGGGCTTCTAGACTGTGCTTGCGTTGAGACCATAAATTCCTTAGGTACCACTGCAACTTCCTCATATGTAGCCTGGCATGTGGAATCAATATTATGCAGGATGCCATGTATCCGAGGGCTTGCAGGACTTTCCTTGCTGTAAGCTGATTCTGCGTTGTTAATGCCATGAAACAGAGTGGTAGTTGCTTTTGCTTTTCTGCTGTGAGAAATGCCATTTGCTTTGTTGTGTCCAGTTCTGCACCCAAGAATGTTATCCTTTGGGATGGTACCAGCCTTGACTTTTTCATGTTGACTGTGTATCCCAGGGCTTGCAGTAGTTGTATTACCTTTTCCAAATCTTTTGTTAATTTGGTCTTGTTGTCCGCTTGTATCAGGCAGTCGTCCAGGTATGGATAAATTTGAATTCCCTGAAGCCTGCAATGAGCAATTACTGATGCCAGGCATTTCGTGAATACTCTGGGCGCAGTAGATAAGCCAAAGGGCAATGCTGAGAATTGATAATGCTCTGATCCTGCAAGAAATTTGAGGTATCTTCTGCAATCTGGTCGTATAGGGACGTGCAGGTATGCCTCCTTGAGATCTAGAGTCACCAGCCAAGACTCCTTGCCCAGCATGGGAAGAAGTTGCTGTAGGGTCAGCATTTTGAATTTTGGAACAATGAGATATGTGTTCAGAGCGGACAGGTCGAGAATAGGTCTCCATTGGTTTTCTTTTCTTGGAACCAGGAAAAGTCTGGAGTAAAATCCTTGCCCTTGTTCCATAGGCGGTACCTTTTCTATAGCTCTCATCCTTAGTAGGTGGTTGATTTGTGCTAGAGCGTTTGTTTTTTGGTTTGGTGGTAGGTTTGGCATTCCTCTATTTTTTGGTAGAGTGTGGAAGTGAAACCTATAGCCTTTGTCTATTGTCTGTAAAATCCATTTGTCTCCTGTAATGTAATGCCAGTTTACGGAAAATAAGGCAAGCTTTCCGCCTAAGGGTGCTTGCAGTTGTTCCCTGGTAGGCGGTATCAGAGTCAAGTCATTGTGTCTGTCCTGTGGGAGTGGTTGTAGCTGGATCTGTGGCAGTACTTCTCTGGTTGTTAGGCTGCCACTGACGTCCCCTGTAGGCACCTCTTGATTGACCTCTGCCTCTTGGGCGCCTATTTCTGCCTCTCTGTGCTCTGGAGGTATCTGGAAAGGACCAATTCTTCGAAGGCCAATTTCTACTAAACCTCGGAGGCTGGACCTGTAAGAAATCCTTGACTGTTTGGACAGATTTTGCTTTTTCTTCCACCTTCTTTAGCACTTGCTGTGCAGGGGAACCAAACAAACGTTGTTTCTCCATGGGAGCATCTAGAAGCTTTGACTTTACATGGTCTGGTAAGGATTGCTCTTTTAACCAGGCATGCCTTCTAGTCACTGTTCCAGTCATAGCTGATCTAAAGGAAGCCTCCAGTGCATCATAGCCGCATTTTAAGGAATGATTACTGACCTGCTGAGTGTTATGTACCAAATCCTGAAGGGACTTACGGTCTATAGGTTCAGGAGAGGACAGTTTTTTATTTAGCTGGTCTAACAAAAATTCCTGATACTGAATCATGTGGAATTGACAGTTTAAGGCCCTAGCCGAAAGAGTAGCAGAAGTATAAACTTTTTTACCCCATCTCTCTAATGCTCTAGATTCTCTTTCAGAGGGAGGGTTTTGGCAGAGGCAGCTGCTACAGCTTTGGGGCCCTGTGAAATGGTTTCAGGATCTGCAATAGGAGCCTTATACAAGTGAAAGTGTGTGTCCGGGACCCTGTAATATCTGTCGGGCTTGGCAGGGGCCTTGGGAATAGAGTCAGGGGCAGTACAGGCATCATTATAAGCATCATCAACAACTGTGAGTACTGGAGGAATGGCTAAAGGCCTATGCTGTGATAAATGTAAAAAGGTCCTTAGCCTTTTCCTTGAATCTGAAAAATCCTGGCCCTGCCATTGAAAATGCTCTCTCATAGCATGTAAGGTTTCCCCAAAAGAAAATTCCTCTGGAGGAGAGGCAGAAGGAATGGAGTCTTCTGCATCAGAATCCTCATAAGGAGAATATGGGCCTTCTGGAGGACCTGAGTTGTCTGAATCATCCGAGGAATAGTCTGTAGAAACAGGATCCGGGGGCTCTGCTCTAGGCCTCTTCTCTGGAAGGGGTTGAGAGGCCCTGTCTGGGAGAGGTTGGGATCCCCTGATGAAAGAAATGAGATCCACAGCCAAGCTGAGCATTTGGGAACTGGAGGTAGGCCTGTGTGAGGGGGTTTTAGCAGGCAAGGCCTTAGAAGATTTAGCTGCTTTAGCCCTAGAAAAAGCCTTGATAGACATAGATGCAGGGGGCCTAGCAGCTCCACATGCAGGAGTAGATATGTCTAAAGGAATAGTATCTGATAAATCCTGGGAGCCTGCTACAGCAGGGGTAAGTTCAATAGCGGATTCAGCCATGCTGTGTGAGGCCTCGGCTATCGGAGGCAAGCTTTCGGCCGAAGGAAGAACCGAGGACTCGGTTTTGGCCGAAACCGAGACACTCGCGGTTGGCTTAACCGTGGTTTCGGCCGAAACCGCGGACCGCGAGTGTCGGTCCTTTTCCTTACGCTTTTTAGCTAATTGTGAAGTCGGAGTCTCCGACGGCATTTTGTAAGCAAAAGCGGGACCAAAAAACTCCTCTGCAAACTCCGACAGACGTTTAAGTGTCCGTCGGTTGAAGGAAGCACAGGCTAGACAAGCTGATACGTCGTGGTCTGGGCCTAAGCAAGGAAGGCAGTAAGAGTGGAAATCCTTATCAGGTATTTGTTTCCCACAAGTTAAACAATTATTTACTTTTTCTGACATCGGCTGAGGCAAGAAAGAGTCCCCAACGGGGTACTTAGCTTTTTAGAAGTCTTCGGTAGTAGTAATCTCTGGATCTGACCGACTGGCACTTGCTAACAGCTTCTGCTTCGGGCACCGCGCGGCAAGAAAGACTGAGGAAAATGGCGTCGGCTGATGCCTTTATACCCAATAAACAGCAGCTATGACATCGGGTGAAGTGCGACATCAGCCGAGGCCAGACCCAGACTTTGGAATCCAGCCGACCGAAGGGCTGCCTGAGGCAGGACAACCCATATGTTAGGACTGCAGATGCATCCTTGAAGGACATCCTGCAGGAAATCCTTAACTGTCTGCATAGATTTTTCTTTTTCTTCCATCTGTTGCCTCCTCTGCCTTGGTGCCAAATAAGTTGTCTTTGTGCAAGGGTGCATTCAATAATTTGGATTTGACATGGTCTGACAAAGGCTGTTGCTTAAGCCAAGCATGCCTTCTAAGGACAGAACCAGTAACTGCTGCCCTGCAAGATGCTTTTAGGGCGTCAAAACCACAGTGTAAGGTGTGCTTAGTTACTGGACTTGTAGAATCCATTAACTCTTGTAACTCTATTTTCTGCACAAGCAGGAAAGGAAGATATTTTTTCTTTGAGGAGCTCCATGGTGTGTTGCTGAAATTTTAACATATTGAACTGACAATTTAGTGCTCTAATAGCAAGAGTAGCAGAGATGTATCCTTTTTTACCCCAACTGTCTAATGCTCGGGAATCCCTATCTGAGGGGGTGGGATTCTTAGCAGAAGTTGCTTAATTCCTTTAGGCCCTTGAGAAATAACCTCAGGATCAACAGTAGGATTTTTGAAAAGAAATTTGTGTGAGTCAGGAGTATAATACCTGTCAGGTTTTTTGGGAGCAGGAAGGAGGATGTCAGGAGACAAACTGGATTCCATAAAAACATCATCCACAACTTCTAGGATAGGAGGAATGGCCAAAGGTCTGTGCTGTGGAAGATCTAAGAATTTTCTGAGTCTCTTTTTAGACTGATGGTAGTCCTGACATTCCCAATGGAAATGCTCCCCTGAAGTATGTAGGATTTCCCCAAAGGAAAAGTCCTCGGGTGGAAAGGCTGAAGGAATGGATTCCTCTGCATCAGAATCCTCATAAGCAGAGCGGGGTTGCATGCCTTCATATTCAGATGAGTCAGAGTCATCGGACTCCTGTTCAGATAAAACTACCGGGGACAAATCTCTTCTTTTGGAAGGGGTAGCTTGGCTTCCCTGATCAGCATTATAAGGTCTTCCACCATTATAAGCATTTGAGACTGAGATTGGGTCATTGGTTTCTTAGGGGTGGCTCGTACCCTGGGCCTTAGAAACTCGGCAGTTTGCGAAAGAACGGTAGACATGACAGAAGTCTGTCTGTGTAGAGAATCAGAAGTGCAAAATACTTCCTCGGAAGCCAGAGCCTGCTCAGTGCTTCCGGACCCATCTAAGGTAGAGACATCCGCAGGATCCTTATTCGTTGAAGAATGTTGTGGCATACCGCACTCCGAAAGGTTCTCTGTAGTGGCCTAAGAATCCACAGAAACAGACATCAGGGGCTGCGGAAGCACCTCACTGAGGACCGAAGAACTGACGACTAGCTTAACGGAAGCGTCGGAAAGGTTTGGAGCTGTGCAGTCTTGTCTCTGTCTTTATCCTTACATTTTTTTTTTGGAAGATCTGCTGTCGGATGGCTTACCGAAGCTATATCGGAATTAGAGGACTGCGAGCGGGAATATCTAGCTACAATAAGGGCCCGACAACATATAGTTCTGGTGTTGAACAAAGCACAAAAACAACAGCGAGAGACATCGTGGTCTGGGCCTAAGCAAGTGTCGCAGTAAGAATGAAAGTCACGGTGTGGTATTTGCTTTCCACAGGCGAGACGATTGTTAACTTTTTCTGACATCGGTTAGAGGAAGAAAAAAGGATCTCCAATGGGGTACTTAGCTTTAGAAGACTTCAGCTTCAATTCAGAAAAAGAAAACTCAGGTAGTGGCCGACCAGCACTCATGCGAACTGCTTCTGTTTCGGGCTCCTCGGCAAGAAACACTGCTGTAATGACATCGGCTGCCTTACTTTATACTACTGATGACCTGATGTCAGTCCTGGATCGATAGCAACCGACGCAGAAATACTAAGCCTCTGGTATTCGGGCCAACTGAGTGCTACCCTGCCAGGGATAACCCAAATGTGAAGACTGCAACAGTGAAACATGAGTATCTTAAGATTGCTAGTAGCTGCTGACTCAAATGGTGAAGGACTAAGGATTGTAATACTAAGGTCAAATCCCATGGAGCTGTAGGATCTTTGAATGGGGGGTTTTAGACGTAAAGTACCTTTAAGAAAGGTTTTACATAATTGATGGGAAATAAGGGGACGATCATCAAACCCAATGTGGAAATTAGAAATGGCTGCTAATTGAACTTTAATGATGGAAGCAGAAGCTCCTAATTCAAAAAGGGAAGCCAAAAATTTCAACACCTTGTCAACTGGGGCTGAAAAGGGATCTAAATTATTCATACAAGCCCAGATTGAAAATCTCTTCCATTTGCTAAGGTAGAGATTTCTGGTGGATGGTTAAGGAGAAGCCTTTTGTACTGGGGAAAGTAATTTGCTCTGCCTGCAATTAATGGAACTGGAGATACCAAGTCGTCAGCTTGAGAATGTGAAGGTTGGGATGCATCAGTCCCTGTGGATGAGACAGCAGATCTGGGTCCAGAATCCAAGGACAGCAATTCAGGTGAGGCCAAAGGAAGGAGAACCTGACTTGATGGGGCCAATAGGGGGCAATGAGGATCACTTTGCTTCTTAATCTTTGGGCTTTCTTCAAGAATAGGGGAATGAGAGGTAATGGGGGAAGGCAAATTAGTCCCGAGGCCAATCATGGAGGAGTGCATCTCTCAGGGACTCCCCCTGCAGGGGAATTAGGGCAAAGTAGCTGTTACATTTGTTGTTTACTGGTGAGGCAAAAAGATCACAGCAAGGCTGGCCCCAGCAACGAAAATTTTTTACCACGACCTTGGGATTTAGAGACCACTCGTGAAGCAGGAGGATGCATCTGCTCAGTTTGTCTGCTATCACATTGGAACTTCCTGGGATATGCGTTGCTATTAGAAAGCAGTTGGAAGCAATAGCCCATTGCCATATCCAGAGAGCTTCCCAACACAAGGGGTAGGATCTAGTTCCACCTTGCTTGTTGATGTACCAGACTACTGACATGCTGTCTGACTGGATTACAACCGTCCCCAAAGGAAGGACAGACTGAAAGGCTTGCAATGCTACAAGCACTGTCCTCAGTTCTAGGACACTAATGTGCAAATTGGCCTCTTGTGGGGACCAAGTGCCTTGGACTGTTCTTTCCAGACAATGCCCCCCCACCCAATCTGGGAAGTGCCCATGGTCAGTACGGCAGTGGGTGGAGAAGGAGTGAAGGTGCGGCCACATAGATTTTCCTCTGACTTCATCCACCAGGATAGATCCTTCTTTTAGCAATTTGTTACTAATATTTGATAAGGCATTGGCTGAGACAGTATTGAACACTGTGCAGCTAAGAGTCATTGAAGCAGCCTCATGCGATACCTTGTGAAGGGCACTAAAGTTACGGTGGCTGCCACAGAATCCAGAGCTTGCAGAAAAAAGCAGGAACCATGTTTCTGGAAATGATTAGTTGTACTTGCACCCTTAATGTTTGTAGTCTGTGTAGAGGGAGAGATACTACACAAGAAATTGAACTGAGGCGTGCTCCTATAAATTCTAGGTCTTGTGTTGGAGTCAACTGTGATTTCTCTCAGTTGATCATAATTCCAAGGACTGAAAGAGGTTCAGTATGTAGTCTGTGGTTTGAAGCAGTAGATGCCTGGTTGGGGCAGTGGGGAGCCAGTAGTCCAGGTATGGAAACACTCAAAACCTGCATAGCTTCAAGTGAGCTGTTAATACTGCCATGTATTTGGTGAACACCTTGGGGACTGTGGTGAGACCGAACGGCAGCACTCGGAATTGGAAATGACTAGCTCCCAGCCAGAAGCACAGGAACCTTCTAGAATGTTTGTCCATCTTTATGTGGTAATACATGTCCTGAAGGTCCATACAGCACATCCAATTATTCTCCACTAGAAGGTTAAGAATAGACTGCACAGTGACCATCTGGAATTTTGTTTGCTGAATGAAATTGTTCAGAAGGCTGAGATCTAAAACTGGTTTCCAGTCCCCTGTCTTTTTCAGCACTAAAAAGAATCCAGAGTAAAATCCGGATCCTCTTTGGTCTGGTGGGACTTCTTGGATGACTCTTTCTAGCAGCTTCTTAATTTCTATGGCTGCTTGGTCCCTCGGACTGGGTGGAACATCGGGGACTCTTCTTAGGATCTTTGGAAAGAGTAAAAGGAATTTGGTAACCTTTGGTGATAATTCTCTGCACCCAAGTATTCAAAGTTATCAACAGCCAAGGCTGAGTGGTGCAGTGAAAATCTTCCCCTGACTGCTTCCACAGGTAAGCAATTGGGCCTCCATTTAGGAGCACTAGTACGGCAGCCTGGAGAAGGAATCTCTGGAGCCCTGATTTTGCGGACCTCCTCTGCCATGGGGAGGGCGTCTTCCACTTGAACCCCCCCTGCCCCAAGTGGAGTATTTGCCACATGTGTCTTGAAAGGACCCTTTGGACTTTTTGAAGCACATTTTTTCACTCCTCTGATTCCCAGAGTAGGATCGCTGTGGAGTAGAGAAAAGGATGCCCATGGCAGAATGACTCTTTCCATCTTTTTTCACACCTGGCTAATGTGTCTCTGACTCTGGGGCCAAATAAGGAAGATAGTACAGTTTTGTACCTACCATAAATGTAGATGTCCGATAGGAATGCATCTGCAGTCCTTACAAATGGGTTGCCCTGTCGTCAGGCAGCCCTTCGGTCGGCCAGATTCCAAAGTCTGGGTCTGGCCTCGGCTGGTGTCGCACTTCACCCGACGTCATAGCTGCAGTTCTTCGGGTATAAAGGCATCAGCCGACGCCATTTTCCTCAGTGTTTCTTGCCCCAGATGCCAGGTGCCCTCTTGGAAGGCTAAATTTGGATGAATGCCAATGATTCCAAATAGTAGAGAGCAAACACAAAAAATAAGCATGTATGTACATATATACAAACAAATACACCATAATAGATTCCCCCAGCTAGCTATAAGATGGGCAAATACCCTAGGAGCACCACAGAGGGGAAGGCGGGTGGGTAATCCTGACTGTAGATGCATTCCTATCGGACATCTACATTTATGGTAGGTACAAAACTGTACTATGTCCTTCAAGGATGCATCTGCAGTCCTTACAAATGGGTAGAATACCATAGCCAAACTGGGGGAGGTGGAAAAATAAGTTATGGTGTAGTTAGGATCCCTTGCAAAACCTGCTCGGGATCTAGAGTATAAAGGTAAATTATAATGCTTGGCAAATGTATGCACGGAGCTCCAAGTAGCAGCCTCTAAAATGTCCTTGGTAGCCACTCCTCATAAGAAGGCTGTGGTAGTGGCTGTAGCCCTTGTAGAGTGAGGCCTGATGTTCTCTGGAGTTTTCTTTCCATGGTAGGAGTAACAAAATCTAATGCAATTTCCTATCCACTTGGAGATTGTCTGTTTTGAAATTGCTTTTCCTTCCCTTCCTGTTGCATATGCTACCAGTAGCTGGTCAGTTTTTCTATTGCCCTTGGTTCTGTCCAGGTAGTAGCGTAAATGTACATCCAAGGTATGCAGCAGTCCTTCTCCCCTGTTCTGTGGGTTGGGGAAGAATGTAGGTAGGTGGATAGCCTGATTTAAAGAAACTCTGGAGACCACCTTAGGCATAAAGGAAGGATTTGTTCTCATGGACACTCTATCTTGATGGAAGATCAGGAAGGGTTGTACTGCCATTAATGCCTGAAGTTCAGATACCCTTCTTGCTGAAGTGATTGCCAGCAGGAAAGCAGTCTTCCATGATAAGTATTGTAATTCTGCTGTTGCTGCTGGTTTGAAAGGAGGAAGTGTCAATTTTTCTAGCACAAAGTTCAAGTCCCATGCTGGTAATGGTGGTTTCCTAGGAGGCTTTACATTTTTAATTCCTCTCAGAAACTGTCTGAGCAGAGGATGTGAGAAGACAGGAGGATCCAAGTCGTATTCTGCTGAAATAGCTGATGCATGAATCTTGATGGAGGACTAGGACAGGCCTGTGTGGAAGAGCTCTGCCAAGTATTCCAGGATGTTGGCTATGTTTACCAGTGACACATCTTCTCCTTTTGCAGTACTCCAAATGAGATATCTTTTCCATTTTGCTGAATAATTTTTTTCTTGTTGAGGGTCTGCGAGCCTCAAGGATAATGTCTTTAACCCTTTGGGATAAATTTGGGTTAATTGGTCTTATGCAATGTTCCAGGCAGTCAGCTGCAGAGTTTTCAGGTTTGGATGCAGATTGTTGTAGTGGCCATATTTGTTCCCGAGACATGTTCCTCAGTAATGGGTACCAATGTTGCCTTGGCCAGTCTGGAGCTATCAGAATGATCCTTGGACGGTCCTCTTTGATCTTCAATAGCACCTTGTGCATCAAAGGAAGTGGTGGGAAAGCATATGCTGTCAGGTTTTTCCAACTGAAGGATAGGGAGTCCACCTTCCAAGCAAGTGGGTGGTACGTCCTTGTGCAGAATTTCTTTAGCTGGTGATTGCGTGGGGATGCAAATAAGTCTATTTCTGGAAGCCCCCATTTTCTTGTAATGGTTTTGAAGATGTCCGGATGCAGCATCCATTCGAGGGCATCCGTGGTAGTCCTGCTTAATATGTCTGCTAAGATGTTTTCTTTTCCTGGTACAAAAATTGCTTTCAACTGAATGTTGTAGCTCAGGGCCACATTCCAGAGGTCCAGTGCCATCCGGCAAAGAGGATACGAATGTGTGCCTCCCTGTTTGTTGATGTACCACATAACTGTGGTGTTGTCTGTCCTTATCATCAATTGACCTTGTTGGAGAAATGGTCTGAATGCCTGAATTGCCAGTTTTACTGCCAGCATTTCCTTTAGATTTATGTGTAGGTGCGGCTGGTCTTGAGTCCATAAGCCTTGTATGCACTTGTCCAGCATGTGGGCCCCCCAACCGAGGTCTGAGGCGTCCGTCGTGATGGTTTGGCTTGGTTGAGTACTGTGGAAGGGCAATCCTGGGTTTGATTGACAAGCCTGAGCCCACCATAGGGATTCTTGCTTCAGGCATGGAATAATTGGAATCTGGGTTTCTAAGCTGTGCTTGTATTGAGACCATAAATTCCTTAGGTACCACTGTAGTTTTCTCATATGCAGTCTGGCATGAGGAACCAATATTATGCAAGATGCCATGAAGCCCAAGGCTTGCAGTACTTTTCTTGCTGTCAGATGGTTCTGTTTTGTTAATGCCAAGAAGTAGAGAGGTAGTTGCTCCTGTTTTTCTACTGTTAGGAATGCCATTTGCTTTGATGTGTCCAACTCTGCACCCAAAAAGGTTATTCTTTGGGATGGTATCAGCCTTGACTTTTTTATATTGACTGTGTATCCCAGGGCTTGTAGCAGGTAGATGACCCTTTGTAAGTCTTCTGCTAGCTTGTTTGTGTTCTCCGCTTGTATCAGGCAGTCGTCCAGGTAGGGGTAGATTTGGATTCCCTGAAGCCTGCAATGAGCAATTACTGATGCCAGGCATTTCGTGAACACTCTGGGCACAGTAGATAAGCCAAAGGGCAATGCTGAGAATTGATAATGCTCTGATCCTGCAAGAAATCTGAGGTATCTTCTGCAATTTGGTCGTATGGGGACGTGCAGGTATGCCTCCTTGAGATCTAGAGTTGCCAGCCAAGACTCCTTGCCCAGCATGGGAAGAAGCTGCTGTAGAGTCAGCATTTTGAATTTTGGAACAATGAGGAATGTGTTTAAAGCGGACAGGTCGAGAATAGGTCTCCATTTGCTCTCTTTTCTTGGTACCAGGAATAGTCTGGAGTAAAATCCCTTTCCTTGCTCCATAGATGGTACCTTTTCCACAGCTCTCATCTTTAATAATTGTGATATTTGTTTTAGAGCTTCTGCCTTTTGATTTGGAGGTAGGTTTGGCATTCCTCTCTTCCCTGGTAGAGTATGGAAGTGAAACCTGTAGCCTTGGTCTATTGTCTGTAAAATCCACTTGTCTCTTGTGATGTAATGCCAGTTTATTGAAAATAAGGCTAGCTTCCCGCCTAAGGGTGCTTCTAGTTGCTCCCTGGTAGGTGGTGCCAGAGCCAAGTCACTGTGATTGTCCTGTAGTTGTGGTGGTGGCTGTGTCTCTGGCTGTACTTCGCTGGTTGTTACTCTGCCACTGGCGTCCCCTGTAGGCACCCCTGGATTGGTTTCTGCCTCTTGAACGCCTATTCCTGCCCCTCTGAGCTCTGGATGAGTCTGGAAAGGACCAATTCTTGGAGGGCCAATTCCTGCTAAACCTTGGCGGTTGGACCTGTAAGAAATCTTTTACTGTTTGGACAGATTTTGCCTTCTCTTCCATTTTCTTCAGCACCTGTTGTGCAGGAGCGCCGAACAAATTGATCTTATCCATAGGAGCATCTAATAGTTTGGACGTGACATGGTCTGGTAATGCCTGTTCTTTTAACCATGCATGCCTTCTGATAACTGTGCCAGTCATGGCTGATCTAAAGGAAGCCTCCAGTGCATCATAGCTGCATTTTAAGGAACGGTTACTGACTTGCTGAATGTTATGTACCATTTCCTGAACAGATTTTTTGTCTAATGATTCATCAGAGGACAGTTTTTTGGTTAACTGGTCTAGCATAAATTCTTGATACTGGATCATGTGAAATTGACAGCTCAAGGCCCTAGCTGAAAGAGTAGCAGAAGTGTAAACTTTTTTACCCCATCTCTCTAAGGATCTGGATTCCCTTTCTGAGGGGAGGGGGTTCTTAGCAGAAGTAGCTGCTACAGCCTTAGGTGCTTGGGAGATAGTCTCGGGATCTGCAAAAGGAGCCTTATACAAATGGTAATGTGTGTCCGGGACCCTGTAGTATCTATCAGGCTTAGCAGGGGCGGAGGTAGAGAATCAGGAGCAGTACAAGCATCATTAAATGCATCATCTACAACAGAAAGAACTGGAGGTATGGCTAAAGGCCTATGTTGTGGTAAATGCAGAAAGGTTCTAAGCCTTTTTCTGGAGTCTGAGAAATCCTGGCCCTGCCACTGAAATTGTTCCCTCATAGCATGCAAGGTTTCCCCAAAGGAAAATTCCTCAGGCGGAGAGGCAGAAGGGATGGACTCTTCAGCATCAGAGTCTTCATAAGGGGAGAAAGGAGCCTCTGGAGGGTCCGAATCATCTGAATCATCAGAGGAATCATCTGTAGAAAGTGGCTGAGGGGGCTCTGCTCTAGGCCTCTTCTCTGGTGGTGGCTGAGAGGCCCGCTCTGGTTGAGGTTGGGATCCCCGGATTAAAGAAATGAGATCCTCTGCTAAACTAAGCATTTGAGAACTAGAGCTGGGCCTGTGAGAGGGGGTCTTAGCAGGCACAGTCTTAGTTGCTTTAGCTGCTTTAGCCCTGGCAAAGGCCTTAATTGACATGGTTGCAGGAGGCCTAGCAGCCCCATGTGCAGGGGTTGAAATATCCAAGGGAATAGTGTCAGATAATTCCTGAGAAACTGCAACAGCAGGTGTGTTTTCTGAAGCCGATTCCATCAGGTTGGAAGAGGCCTCGGTAGAAGGTAAGTTTTCGGCTGAAGGAAGAACCGCTTGCTCGGTTTCAGCCAAAACCGAGACACTCGCGGTTGGCTTAACCGCGGTTTCGGCCGAAGCTGCAGGCCGCGAGTGTCAGTCCTTTTCCTTGCGCTTTTTAGACATTTGCGTAGTCGGAGGATCCGACGGCATAATATAAGCAAAATCGGGGCCGAAAAACTCCTCGGCAGATTCAGACAGACGTCTAAGCGTCTGCCGGTTAAAAGAAGCACAGGCTAGACAAGCTGCTACGTCGTGGTCTGGGCCTAAACAGGGTAAGCAGTAAGAGTGGAAATCTTTATGAGGTATTTGTTTCCCACAAGTTAAACAGTTATTCACTTTTTCTGACATCGGCTGAGGCAAGAAAGAGTCCCCAATGGGGTACTTAGCTTTTTAGAAGTCTTCGTAGTAGTATTCGGTGGTAGTAATCTCTGGTTCTGACCGACCGGCACTTGCGAACAGCTTCTGCTTCGGGCGCCACGCGGCAAGAAAGACTGAGGAAAATGGCGTCAGCTGATGCCTTTATACCCGAAGAACTGCAGCTATGACGTCGGGTGAAGTGCGACACCAGCCGAGGCCAGACCCAGACTTTGGAATCCGGCCGACCGAAGGGCTGCCTGACGACAGGACAACCCATTTGTAAGGACTGCAGATGCATCCTTGAAGGACATCCATCAATAGGAGCATTGACAAAGGAAGACTTGAAAGGTTCTGTGAAGTCACACAAGCACATCTATAAGTGACACCCTATGACAACGCCTGAACCCACTGTCCTAGTTGTTCCTTCGGCGACATGAGCTGCATGAACGACTTCAATACAGACTCCAGGGTGGCAAACAGAGGCAACTTTACCCCACACCTCATCAGACACAGCTACAGCAAGGGCATCAGATTCTTTATCAGATCTCTTTGGAGTTAGTGTGCCATGAAATTCAAGGACCTAAGAGCAAAGGTCGATCCGCAAAGACCCGCTTCCCAAACTTGTCCATCGTCCAAGACTCTGTTAGGAGGGTGGACAGTGGAATTCTCCTCAGCAAGTTCCTTTTTGGTGGCCACCGCTGCCATCACCATGGCACCTACTGCTAAACCCTTTCACCAATGTATTTCGTCTTCTGGGGCTGATAAAATTTTGTCCTGTCTCCAGGGAATCAGCTCTATGGAATCAGTAGCCTTCCACGCCTGCTCTGCGATTAGCTTGATAAGGTTGTCAGCGGGTGCGGTCACCCAAGAAGTAGATGGGCAAGCACCGAAAGCCTGCAAGAACACAGATTCCTGTGAGGATGGGTTGTGGACTTCTAATCACCACTTTGTGGTAAGATTTCCAGGATGCCAACAAATGAGATCTTCAGGGGGTGGTCAAGGGGAAAACTCCCCTTCATCGCAGTCTGTGTCTTCCATCACAAGATTCTTTTGAAGAATCTAAATGATTCCTCTTGCAAGTCTTCTTCCAGGGTGGTTCCTCAGTGGGGATCTCTAAGGAAGACCCCAAAGAAGAGGGGCCCTGAACAGTGAAATCTTGCCATTTCAGTGCCTGCTGTCCCGACATGAGAGACGGTGACAGCTGCGGTCCAGAAGGTACAAATATGTAACACTCCGAAGAAGAAGGGGCCAGCTGAGAGCCTGCTGAGGCTAAAGCTCTCTCCATGATCTGGAAGGCAGGCTCACCCGAAGAGGGATGGGAGCCTGGAACAGAGAAAGGCAACCCAGAAGACCATCCTCCAAAACCGGAGACAGGGAAGAGTCCAAAATTGCCAGGGTTCTGACAGCCAAGGACAGACCCGAACAATCAACCTGTACCAAACCAAAGCCCTCTGAACAGACATCCGAACTACGCCCCCAAGAGTCTATTGGTTCCGAGGCAGCCGAAGGCATCGGAGCCAATCCTGGTACAGAAGGGGCTACTGTCAGCACCACAGCAGCTGAAACTGGAGTAATCAAAGTGCCGGGCTCCAAACCCAAAAGAGAGGTCGGAGAAAGAATATAAGTGGGAGTTCTGGGAGAATAAACCTCAGCTCTAAGAGGGAGGGAGGTCTGAGCTGGTGCAGGAAGAACTCTGGCCACTAAATGCTGTCCCACTAATCTCACCATGTCTATCTTGGAAAGACTTCTGGTTAAACAGAGAGACATCTCCGAGGGAGACTCAGGCCTATCCACAAATGGACTGGCATGTTGACCCAAAAAGGGATCTCTAGAGGGAGAGTATCTTGTTCTGGGACATACGAATGCTTCAATTTTTGGCACAGTCTGCTGCGGAGCAAATGAGGAAGCTGGAACAGAGTGGGAGGTCATTGGGGGGGTGCCTATGAAATTGTCGGTGCAGATACGGTCGAAGTTGGTGCCAGCAAGACTGTCGGTGCAGAGGTAGTCCAGATTGCTGCGGGAACCATTGGTACTGAGGTGGGGTCGTAACAGTCAGTGCCGAAGGCAGTTTCACAAGTTTTGGTACCTTAATCTTCAGTTCCAAAGAGGCTGACTGAACCAGAGACCTGTGCCTTTTGGATCCCGGTGTCAATGGTGAGCTCGGAAATGAAGGACTTCTCTTTTCTGGTTCAATTTTGGAAGACCCTGGCTTAGAAAGGGCTTCTTCAAAGGAAGAATTTAATAATACCTTTAAAATAAGCTTATTTTGTTGCTCTGCCAAGGTTCTAGAACTTAAGGCTTGACAGACCTTACAATTAGTGTCTAGATGGGATGCACCCAAGCAATATACACAGGAAAGATGCCTGTCAGATTTGGGCATCTTTCTTCCACAATCCTGGTACTGCTTATATCCAGATGTGCTTTTTTGCTTCTCTGTCATTTTAAAGGAATCACAAACACACACACATTAGGAGGACAGGAAAGAAGAAAAACCTACCAACAATGGTAGAGAGAAATACCTATACAGGTAATCAGAAAGAAAATACCAGCGATGGTATAAAGAGATTACCAAGAGGTAAGCGGAAAGGAGGGGAGAAAAAATTACCAATGATGATGATAAGACTACCAAAAGTTAACAAGGGTAGAGATTACTTAGACACAAACACACCTTACTAGATAATATGATAGATGAGCAAATAAAGTGCTCTATAAAATGGAGAAGCCATAGTAGAGAAAAATAGGAAAAAAATAGAACAAATTAAAGGCGTCTAAATCACGTTATCGAAACTTTACTTAATCGAATCAATAAAGGTCAAACGTTATTGATCGATTAAGTAAAACATCGAATAACGTAAAAAAAAAAAAACAACTAAATGGCGTAGGCAAGGGGCAAGACCCCCTGCACCCCCCCTACTTAAATATACCAACTCTGAGACCGCACTACATTGAGACAAACGGAAATCTCCCCTTACGGAGATTTCCGTTTACTTGCACAATGTTCTTCACTTTCGATATTGTCGGGCTGACAATATCAGACTCGATATTGTCAGCTTACGACAACGTGAAGTAGACTCAATTAAAGCACTTAGCTGGAGAGTATCGGCTGATGTGTCTGGTTATCAGAGCGGCAAACAAGATCTGAGGTAATGGAGAGAGGAGAATTATGGGTAGAGTCTTGGCTCAAGAGTTTTTTGGCTGAGCCAGTTCCGAAAGGTTGGAACAGAGTCTCATTCGTCAAGAATGAATGAAGACTGACAACATCAGATCAAGGGTTTTCACAAACGTATTGACCAAGGGAAAGTATTCAAAGGTGTTTGGTAACAGAATAAGTCCCATCAGGGTAATGTGGCATTTAGTCAAGGATGCCAGCACAAAATTATATGATTACGAACTGGTGACTTCCAATATGGCTGCACACGGATCAACTTAATTTCAACTCTCCCAGTGTCAAAACAGAAAGAAAAAAAAGATGCATCACTGAAACTGTTATTTGGTTAAAATTCACTTATTGGCCAGTTGGTACACTGCCTGGATGTCAGGAAAGAAAAAAATCTGGAGAGCTGGAAAGAAAATCAATCAGAAAAGGTGACGAGAAAACACGGCCTGGGAAGGAAACTGCAGCTGTTCAGCAAAAAGCAGTTCAAGCTTCAGCTTTTGTTCAAAAGATGGCTTACAGTAATCTAGCGAGGAAAAAAATCAAATGCACTCAGAGGTGACTAAAATAAATTAAACAATGAAAGAATAATTAACTCAAAAAACAAGGCTAGAAAAAAAACAGAAGCTTTAACTAGCTATCAGATGAACTGACTAAACTAAAAAAATCAGAAGGTGAAATGAAGAAAAGAATGGCAGAGTATAATACTTCTCAAGAAGAGAAAGACTGGGCAAAGAAAATCTGAGATTTACTGCTGCACCAGAGAAACTGGAGAGAACAGACTGTTAATTTTATGAAAGCACTAATAAAAGCTAAGGGTTTGTTGTGCCATATCAGGATTTGTTAACTTAAAGGGGACACAGGGTGCATGCTCCAAACCTGGCCATGAGAAAACAGCTAAAACCTACTTTAGTAAGGATACAATCATGCCAGCAGGAAGAGCTGATCATGACAAAACTGCTACAGATGGGAACAGTATTAAAAACTGGGGTCAGCAGAATGCTTGTGGAAAATGATTATTCATTGGTAAAATTGGACCGATTACATTATATGTAGAACTATGATGATAATTTCCTTTGTTTTTTTTCAAGGATGGATGTCTGTATTTAGTCATTGCTTAAGCTATAAAGAAGTTTTTTGTAAAAATCAGACAAAATGATGATCCATGAAAAACGGTAAACTTCTTGCATATGCAAAGATATTAATTTGTTTTTTTTTTTTTTTTAACCATTTGCATGGGTTCTCTGTAAAAGACTAGCAGTCTGTGGCTGAAGGTAGTTAACCAGGAGAATTGTGTACATTCATTTTTGAATGACATTTACAAAGATTCCTTGCAACTTGTTAGCCGTTTTTCTCCTCACTGTTGATATGTCTTTGTGAAGACAACATGTCTACAGGTGCACGAAAACGGTCTTGAAAGTTCTGAGTATTCTTTGCTGAAGGAAATATTAAAAAGTTATGTACTCACCATAATTATGCATCTGTGTTGTCCATTTTCATTTCTCCTCACCTTGTGGGTATCAAATCCAACTTGGTCGCATACATTAGACTAAGCTCCTCTCTCTACCTATAATGACCCAAGTCAGCTACCACCACCTCAGATAAGTTTTCTGCTTACAGATCTAAAGATAGAGCAGGAAGAAGGAATGAACAGCAAATCTGAGCCTCAAACCTAGAACAAAAGGTTCCACAACATCCACAAGGTCACTCCAAAAGATGCAAGGAAGGGGGGAGGAGGGGGGGAGAGTTGAGAAAGAATGAAAATGGACAACAGAGATGCATAGTTATGGTAAGTACATGACTTTAATATCTGATGACCTTTTCATTCTTTCCTTAACATGTGGAACAGAGTCCACAGCAACATGAATCGTGGGTGGTCCTCATGGAAGGATATACCGGAGAACTGCACAACAAAAAGCAGCTCTGCTTCTGGAGGTCAAACCTAGTTTGCAATGAGGAATAAAGGATGAGCATTAGACCAGGTAGCTACTGCACAAATGTCATCAATGGAAGTTCAAGACCAAAAAGCGAAACAGGATGCCACGGATCTAGTAGAATGTGTTTTAGGAGACTGATATAGAGAGGCCTTGCTGACAAAGGCCTTCCAGACAAAAGAAATGCAATCAGTAATCCACTTAGCCAGGGTAACTTTAGAAACTGAACCAAATCTATTATGTAAGAAGGAAACAGCTGCTCAGATTTCCTAAAATCTTTTGATCTGTGGAGATAAAAACATAGCTGTCTATGTACATCTAAAAGATGTAGCATGTAGTCTCCCTTACTTGAAAAATTAGGGAAGACGCCAAATGAACTGTTAATATTCGCTTCAGACGTTACACCTTCAGTAAGAAGGATGGATTTTTCATAAAGTGACTATGTCTTTGTGAAAAACAATGTGAGTGATTTGGAAGATAGAGCCTGGAGTTCAGAAATTTGCCTCACGGATGTAATAGCTACCAGGAATTATGTTTTCCAAGATAAACATTTTAAATATTTGGATGATGGCTCCAAGGGTTGTTGGATCAGCCCTTGGAGTAAGACAAATCCCAAGGAGGTGACGGGTCTTTCAATGGAAGTCTAATTAAGAAGGTGCCTTTTATATTTACCTTGCACAATTTGGAAGAAGCTAAAGAGGAAGCATTGTCCTGAGTGAAAATTAGAAACAGCTGCTAACTGTACTGTGTAGAAAAACCAACACCTTCTTGAAAAATAGAGGCTAAAATTTTACAACCAAAGATATAGGAACAGTGAAAGGGTCAATTTCCTTTAGAAGAGCCCAGGTTGAGAATCGCTCCCATTTACTATTGTAGGTCATCCTTGTAGAAGCTTTCTGGGAGGAGAGAAGTAATTGTCGGACTGGGGAGGAAAGCGTATGCTGTCTAGCTATTAATGGAACTGGAGAAACTATGCGGTCAGTTTCAGGCCTGGATTATTAGGATGTTTTGTCCCAGAGGGATGCGAGAGAAGGTCTGGACTCTAGTCCATTATGCATGGAGGATATCAAAGATGAGACCAAACGAAAAGGAACCACACTTAGTGAAGCCAAAAGGGGGCAATGAGGATAAATGAGCTCTTCAACCAAAGTGCTTTCTGTAAGAATTTTTGAATCAGAGGTAAGGGGAGATAAGCATACAGGAGACCGGAGGGCTAAAAGTAAACTAGAGCATCTTTCAGTGACCCCCCCCCCCCCCCAGAGGGGAAATTAAGGCAAAAAAAGCTGCACTTGTGGGAAGATGCAAACATATCGGGGCAAGGCCACAACCAGAAAAGATCTTCTCTGCTATGTTTTTAATTTCTCCAAGTCTTTTGGGTTTTTAATACCATAACAGGAATGGACCCCATAAAGTTCATGAAATTAGTATTGTTTCACTCTCTGATGTTAGCCAAAAGTGCTCTTCGCAGCACCTGCAAAGTGCCCAGTAATGATGACTCCTGCAATTCGTACGGTGTTAAATGAACTGATAACGTATCTAAATACAACTGCAAATTATTTTTTATAAGACCAGTGCTCCTACTACTATTGGTATTGTCTGGGTATCTTTCTTCCACATGGCTCTCGTTTCTGCCTGCAGATCAAGGTATTTATGACTTTGTGCCTCGCTGTACGCAAGATACTGTAGTAAATGGGTGTGGCGATTAAAATGATCAATGCTACTTTTGTCTTCTTTTCTTGGACCACTATAACCAGTTTTCTAGTATCTATCTTTTGAACTGTTGGTACTGGGTGATCCCACGTGATATAAACTTCATAATTTTCTATGATTCTTTGTGGCTCATGTTTCCAGTGTTTTTCAGCCACTTCGATACCATAATGTTTGCACAATGGGAGGGTGGCGTAATGTTTAAGGTGCTTACCTTAGAAACACAAGGCGCAGGGCTTGATTCTCACAGGGGGTAATTGGCTAGGCTTAAAATGGTCTATGAGGGCAGTTAGTCTAGTAAAAATCTATGAATCTCGAGTGTAACAGTCTTGCCACTTTATTATGCCTTTCAGTATACATTAGTGTGTCACAACCAGCAACAAGGTGTGCGACGGTTTCCAATTCGGTTTTAGAAAACCTACATATGTCTGTTTCTCCCACATGTTCAATGGACTTTGTAAAGCAACGTGTACGTAGCCCACTGCCTTGCACAGCCAATATTAACCTTTCATTTCTTGATGTGAATTCACCTCTCCTTAACCATTCCTGTGTTTGTTCTTGATCAACATGAGGCTCTTCCAGAAGTTTTCTATACTTGCAACTATATTTATGTTTTTTCTACATTTCTTGCCTTCTCATCTGGTCCTTCACTTTATATTCTTTCTTTTGTTATTTAAAACATTCAGTTGCTGCCTGGTTTTTATCCACTTCTAGTTTGATTTCCATTCCTGCTTGACGTCGATATACTTCTGTTAAATTAAGCAGAGATGTCATCTTAGATTTATTCTCCTCACTTTTCAAAACTTTCACTACATTTGGATCTTGTGAGGTCAGTAGCCATGTGTGGAGTCCCACGATTAGAGATCTATACATGTAAAAGATCCTCTCTGTCATTGTGAGAGACCACTCATGAGGCATCAAAATTGACCTGCTCAGTTTGCCTGGTAGCAAGATGGATTTCCCTGGTATGTACGTTGCCATAAGAAAGCAGCTGGAGATCACCCACTGCAACTCTCACATTGTATATTAACAAAGGGGGTAAGATCGGTTTCCTCCCTGTTTGTTGATGTACCAGACCACAAACATGTCAGTTTGTATCGCAATCATCCCTAGATGAACAACTTAAATGGTCTGCAATGCTAGTAGGACTGCTCCCATCTCTAGGACACTGATATGCAAAATGGTTTCTTGGGGGAACCATGTGCTTTGGATTATCCATCCCAAGAAATGCCCCCCACCCCAATTGGGTGGAGTCTGTGGTTACTGGAGGGGACAGAATAAAGGGACGGACTAGATAAACGTCATCCGATTGAATCCATCAATGAAGATGATTCTTGCAGACTCAAGTTAAGTCTGACTGAAAAGGATAAAGGATGATGTAGAACAGATCACTGAACAGCTAGAGTTCATTAGAGAACATGCATATAGAAATGTGCCACTGGAATTAAGGTGATAGCTACTGCCATCAACCTTAGAGCCTGAAGGACAAGTTTGTCTGGAGGAGAAGGGTAAACAAGAATTTGCTGTATCTGAAACTTAACTGTGTCCACATGTACAGGAAGGGAGGCTATCTGACTTGCTGTGTTCAAATGGGCACCTATGAACTCTAGGTCTGTACAGGTTGCAGATGAGATTTGGAGGTGTTGACTGAAATGCCTAGTCTTTGACAAAGCTTGAGAAAACAGTCCCTGGACTACTCTAAGATATGCCTGGTTGGTGAGGAGCCAGTCTTCTAGATATGGAAACACTTGATCCCAACGGTCCCAGGTGAGCTGCTACAATGCCATACAGTTGGTAAACACCCTGGAGGCTGTGCTGAGACTAAAGGGCAGGGCTCTGAACCGATATAGTGACCATCTTTCCAGCTGACAGCACAGTAATCTTCAGGGATCACGTGTTCATCTTGATGTGATGGTACTCATCTAGAAGAAAGACTGAGCACATCCTATCTTTGTGTAAAAAAAGGGCAGAATGGATTGAACCGTGACTATTTGGAACTCTGAAGTCTTCACATATTGGTTTAGGTTGCTTAGATCCAAAATTGGTCTTTGGCATTAAAAAGAACCTTGAGTAAGTCCTGAATCCTCTTTGGTCTGGTGGGATCTTCGGGATGACTCTTGTCTAGCAGGTTTTGAATCTCCTGAGCTATAGCTTCTCTCTGGTTACATGGGATGTCAGGGATGCTTTTTTTTTTGGAGGGTGGGGGGGGGGGTCTGGAAAAAATGGTATGAAATAAACACTGGACATTTTTAGCAGCCAAGAATATTTTGTTATAAAGTCCAGGCATCTGGGTGCAAAGACAAGTGCCCCTCAACTGCCTCCAGAGGTGAGTAGTCCGGCAACCTTTCAGGAGCACTGAAATGGTTGATCAGAAAAGGAATTTTAGAAACCTTAGTTTTGAGGGCTTCCTCTGACATGAGGATGGCATCTTCCATTTGAACCCCCCCCCCCCCCGCCTCTGGAGCTGTCGTCTCTGCGTGAATCCTGGAAAGATCCCTGGGACTTATGGAATCAACCTTTCTTGCCTCCTCTGACTCCGGGAAAAGGATTGTTGAGGGACAGAAAAAGTGCATCTCTGCAGCAGACAGGTTCTTTCCATTCTGTTTACTCTGTGAAAGCATTTCTTTCAAAGCAAGGCCAAATACAGACCTTCCATCAATGCCCCTTTTGATGGAAGGTCTGTGTTTGTCCCTACTGTGAAAGAAATGCTTTCCATCCTGTTTACTCTGGGAAAGCATTTCTTTCACAGTAGGGCCAAACACAGACCTTCCATAAAAAGGAGCATTGATGAAAGACGACCTGAAAGGCTCTGCAAAGTCCCATAACTGCATCTTGGCATGTTCTCCCAACGGCTATACCTGAACCGGCAGCCCATGAGGTATCCTTTGCAGCATGGGATATTAACCTCACGGACACACTGGGAATGGATAAGAGCTGTGAAGAGGGCCTCTTGTAATCCTCTGCAGACATGGAGTCCCAAGACAGATTTGGAGAGTTCCTTGGTCAAATCCCGCTGCAGTCTTGTGAAGTGTAGTAAGTAATTCAGTGACAGCAAGGCAAAGGTTGTTGAAGCAAATATGCCCTTTCCAAACCTGTTCAATTCCCTAGACTTTCTATTAGGGGGAGGGACTGAGGAGCTCTGCTCCTTTAGCTGCTTCTTAGTGGCTGCCACTACAAGCATACCATCAACAAGGACCTCTTTGCTCCAATGTGGTCAGTCCTTTGGCGGTGCCAAAATTTATCTGGGCACTGGGGAATTGCTTCTACAGAATCTATTTTGTTCCATGGTTGGCAAGAGATTAAATCAATAAGCTCATCTGCCGAGAAAGTCGCCCAACACACAGATGGACCGGACCCAAAAGTTCCTGAAAAACTGACACCTCTGGGAAGGAAGTATCTGAAGACCATCCACATTTTTAAGAATTGCCAGGATGTCCCCAAATAAGACATCACCTGGTAGAAACCTAGGGGAGTCTTCCCCTTCATCGAAGTCAGTGTCTTCAGTAAGAGATTCCATAGGGTAATTTATGTGCCTCCTTTTGTATGTTCCCTTTTGGGGAACCACTTCAGTGGGATGGTCTGGAGAAGTCTCCAAAGACAGGGGAAGTTCCTTGATGGGAAATGTCTGGATACTAGATGGTACCAGCTGTCCCCATGAAGTAAGTCCGATAGGTCAGAGCTCATTTCCAAAGGGTGGAGGGATACAGGATCGAAGGATGAAAGAGTAACAGAATCTCTTGGTCAAGAGAATGGGTTCTCCATTACCTTGATGGCAGACTGACTGGGAGAAGCCATGGCTGGCCGCACCAAAGCAGAAACCTCAAAAGCCACCAAGCCCCAACTCTGCCCGAATCTGTGCCTTGAGGAAGGAATCAGATCACAGGTGTCCAAGCAAAAAGCTCTGAGGGGCAAGGATGGCTCCTATAATATCAGAGAAGAACCCAACCCCCTGGATCTGGTGCAAGCACTTTGGCTCAGAGACTTTTTTCAGTCTAAAGGAACTATAACGCAACTAGTCAGGGATGCTGGAGTCAAAGACAGAGTAGTCTTCAGATCTGAAGCACACTGATCAAATGGCTCCAAAACTGTTGGACAGATCAGACAAGGAAATATCACTACATGTGAAGTAGATGGAAGGCTCACGGATCCCATGAGAGACTGAGACAAAATAACCACCATCAGAATCTGAGCTTTGAAGAATTTCCTCATACTCCTATACATGCAAGCTTCTGACAGTCTTCTGGAGGACATAATGGAAGAGGTGGTTGTTTGGGCCTAGACTCTCTCTCCTTGGCATCCCCAAATGGAGAATGCATCCCAGGGGAAACTGGTTCGATGGTGAACCCAAGTGGGTGGGTTCGGGGAGACTTGGATGGAGTAACAGTTGGATCAGAAGGTGTGGAATCAGAGTGTTTTTTTTCTTAGGATCCGATAAAGTCGTATCTGAAGTTGTCTGAATCTTGTGAGGGGGTGCTGATACAGTAGCCTTCAGAGAACGGGTCGGAGATCTTTTGTGAGATTCTCTCACCTCTGAAGAGGATTTCACGGATTTACTTGGGGTTTGAGCCCCTGATGAGGCAGTACCATACCCTTAAGAACCATAAGTGCTCTCAAATTAAATGCACCACGAATGGAGGAGTCAGTGCTGAGGTGCAACACTCCAAGGAAGCAGAAACATTCCCTGTGGGTATCAGAATTAGAGATCTTATGCCCACAAGATGTGTACTTTTTAAAGCCTGTTGGTTTTTCTGCCATATTGATAACAGGCCTGTTGGGAGGGTGGCCTAATGGTTAAGGTGTTTGCCTTACAAATGCAAGATGCAGGGTTTGAGTCTCACAAGCAATAATTGGCTAGGCTTACAATGGCTCACAAGGGCAGTTAGCCTAGTATGAGCCTATGAACTATGAACAAGGTAAAGGAAGAAAAAAAATTTTTGAGGGCTTTCATTAAAGGAAAAAGACTTGAGAAATGCAACATAGGTCTAAAAGATCACACTGCCACAGTGTATGCGTGCAAGACAAAAGTAGGAAATATCCATTCAAAAAACGGTCATATATTACAACTGGTTTTTAATCATTAACAGATACTCTATCCATAGTATCTTTTAATGTAAATGGTCTTGCAGACAGACAAAAAGAAAAAAAAAATACTGAATTATATTAAGAAATTCAAAGTGCAAACAGCAGTGCTGCTGCAGACACATTTGTAAGTAAATGAACATTTGGATATGACAAAGAAAGGATTTCAGGATGGATATTCAGTAGAATATCAGGGACAAAGGAAAAGGAGTAATGATTGCTGGAGGGGCTATAATAGTGACAGAACAGAAACAAAGAAGTAATGGTAGATTTGTGGTAGTAAAGGGCTACTGGCAAGGAAGGAGGATTTTGCTGGCATGTACTTACGTTCGACCACAAAATGCTATTATGGAGCTTAAGACAATTTTGTGAGAAAATAAGCTCTTTCAGAAGGGAATACAAGTTATAGGTAGGACTAGAACCAAATTTAAAACAATGAGGATACATTGGGAACCTAGAAGGCAAAAATACAACAAAATAAGGTATATTTGTGAAGAAAATTATGAAAATGTTTGGTATGAAGTTGTGAACTCGGTACTAAGAAAGTACAGTTGTGTACACTTACCATAAATGTAGATGTGAGAGTGTATTCACTGTTGCAGACATTACATTTGGGTAAACCTGTTGGCAGGTTGCCCTCAGTCAGCCTGAACTCCAAAGTCCTGGGTCCTGTGTTGACCACTGTCGTCCCTTCCCTGACATCAGGCCATCAGGGGTATAAAAGATGCAGCCGACGCCATTTTCTTTAGTTTGTCTTGCCCCAGATGTCAGGTGCCCCCTAAAAGGGTAGCCAAAATTGATATATATATATATATATATATATATATATATATATATATATATATATATATATATATATACATATATATACATATATATATATATATATATACATATATATATATATATATATATATATAGAAATACATGCACCAATATAAACTTTACCTTCATCTGCAAGCAAATACACCACATAGGCTGTATAAAATCAGAGAATGAAAGATAGGTTCCATCATAATAAAAAGGGGTATGGTGGGTGAGTAACTGGACTGCAACAGTGAATACACTCGAACATCTACATTTATGGTAAGTGTACACAACTGTACTATGTTCTTTGCGTTTCATTGTTGCAGTCATTACATTTGGGTAGAGTCCCAAAGCTATGGATGGGAGGCTGGAGCTAAACAGCATTAGGAGCGGCTATGAGGCCAGAACTGCAGTGGCAAAGCCTGCCCTGGATTTAGAGTAGAGTGGTAGATGACAGTGCTTTGTAAAGGTGTGCAATGAACTCCAAGTAACAGCCTCTAAAATGTCCTTGGTTGGTACTCCCCTGAGAAAGGCTTCTGAAGTGGCTGCAGCTCTGGTTGAATATGGCCTTATGCCCTTGGGCACTGGCTTGCCATGGTGTAAGTAGCAGAAACGAATGCAGTGGCCTATCCACTTTGAAATAGTCTGCTTTGGAGATAGCCTTTCCTTGTGATCCTGCAGCATATGCCACTAGTAATTGCTCTGTCTTTTTGAAAACTTTGGTTCTGTCCAAGTAGAATCTAAGCTGTCTGTGTACATCCAAAGAATGCAGAATTCTCTCCCTCTTGTTCTGTGGATTTGGATAAAAAGTTGGCAGATGAATAGTTTGGTTAAGAGCCACACTGGACACCACCTTAGACATAAATGTTGGGTTTGTCCTCAGAGAGTCCCTGTCTGGATAAAAAAATGATAAAAGGTTCCACAGCCATGAGTGCCTGTAGCTCTGAAATTCGTCTTGCAGAAGTTATTGCTAGGAGCAGAGTTGTTTTCCAAGATAAAAACTTTATATCAGCATTAGCAGCTAGTTCAAAAGGAGGCAGGGTGAGTTTTTCCAACACATAGCTGAGGTCCCATACAGGCACTGGTGAACTCCTTGGAGGCCTTAAATTTTTGACTCCTCTGAGGTACTGCTTTAATAAGGGATGAGAAAAGATTGGTGGCTCTGTATTGTAATGAGCTGAAATGGCAGAGGCATGAATTTTAATAGATGAAAAAGATAGGCCTTTGTCCAGCATCTCAGTTAAGTATTGCAAAATCTGAGGAATATTTGGCACAGCTGTATCAGTCCCTTGTGCCTGGTTCCAAGCACAAAATCTCTTCCATTTTCCAATGTAAGATTTTCTAGTACTAGGCCTTCTGGCTTCCAAAATGACATCCATCACAGCTTTACTGAGAGGTGTGTTTTGTATGACTACATTATCCGCCATGCTGCCAGGTTTAAAGTCCCGAGTTGGCTGTGCAGGATCTGATTGTTTTGCTGGGACAGTAGATGAGGTATTTGAGGTAAGGTCCAAGCTGGGCATTGAGACAAGTTCCTTAATATTGGATACCAGTACTGGCGGGGCTAGTCTGGGGCAATTAGTATCATCTTTGGCTTTTCCTGTCTGACCTTTAGGAGTACCTTGGGTAGGACAGGCAGTGGGGGAAAGGCATATACTGATAGGATTTTCCAGCTGAAAGATAGGGTGTCCACTTTCCATGTTTTTCTGTGATAAATCCTTGTGCAGAATCTTTTTAGTTGGTAGTTGTGAGGGGAGGCAAATAGATCTATGTCCGGGCATCCCCATTTCCTTGTTATCATGCTGAAGACTTGTGGATTCAGCTGCCACTCGTGGGGATCCATGAGGTTTCTGCTTAGTTTGTCTGCCAGAGCATTTTTCCTTCCTGGCAAGAATTGTGCCTGCAGATGTACTTGGTAAGTCAATGCTGTGTCCCACAAAGTCATGGCTAGACTGCAAAGGGGGTAAGAAGGTGTGCCTCCCCTGCTTGTTTATATACCACATGACCGTGGTGTCTGTCTTTATCAGTAGTTGTCCTGGATGAAGAAGGTCCTTGAAGGCTGACGGGGCATTTTGAACAGCTAGCATCTCTTTCTGATTGATATGTAGATGCATTTAGTTTGAGGCCCATGTGCCCTGAATGCATCTTCCTGCCATGTGGGCACCCCAGGCATAATCTGATGCATCCATTGTTAGTGTCTGCCTGGCTGGGGGTAATGTGAATGGTTGTCCCTTGTTTTGGTGACAAGCCTTTGCCCACTATCGAAACTCCTGTCGCAGGCAGGGAATGAGAATAATCATAGTTTCCAGGCTGTGGCAATGTTGAGTCCAAACACTTTTTAGGTACCATTGTAGTTTCCTCATATGCAGTCTTGCATATAGAATTAGTAGGATGCAGAATGCTATGAAGCTCAAAGCCTGCAGAATTTTTCTTGCAGATAACTGGGCCTTTGTTGCCAACATTTTGAAATAGGTAGTCAGTTGCCTTTGTTTGTCTGGCATGAGATAAGCCATCTGGGCAGTTGTATTTAAGCTTGCACCCAGGAATATTATCTCTTGAGAGGGTACTAGTTTTGATTTCTTTTCGTTGACTGTGTACCATAGACATGTTAGAAGTCTTTTCACAAACGCCAGATGCTGTAGAAGAATGTCCTTGTTCTCTGCTTGAATTAGACAGTCGTCCAAGTATGGATATATTTGTATTCTTCTTTGTCTGCAAAATGCAATTACTGGTGCCAGGCACTTTGTAAAGACCCTGGGTGCAGTAGATAAGCCAAAGGGCAGTGCAGAGAATTGGTAATGCATTGAGCCAGCCTTGAATCTGAGGTATCTTCTGCATATTTGTCTGATTGGGGCATGCAGGTCTGCCTCTTTTAGGTCTAAAGTCACAAGCCAAGCGTTCTTGCCCAGCATGGGCAGAAGCTGCTGCAAAGTCAACATCTTGAATTTTGGTATATCCAGGAATGTGTTCAGAATAGATAGGTCCAGTATTGGCCTCCAGGTCTTGTCCTATCTGGGTACCAAGAACATTCTTGAGTAAAATCCTTGTCCCTGCTCTTGCTCTGGTACTTGTTGAAGGGCCCCCATGTCCATGAGGGATGAGACTTGTTTTTGTGCCTCTGCCCATTGATTTTTTGGCAGATCTGGCCAGCCGTTTGCCTTTGGCAGGGTATGGAAATGGAACTTGTAGCCTTGTGACATATTTAGAACCTACTTCTCCTGGGTTATGATGTGCCAATTTTGAGAAAAAAGTGCTAATTTCCCCCCTAAGGGTGCTGCCTCCTTTTGAACTAGCTGCTAATGCTGATTCCAAAGACATGCATCTGGAGCATTTCTCCCCGGGCCTCCGCTGAAAACAGGCTCTGTGGAACCTAGTCGGACTTTCCCGGTCAACAAATATAAAATAAATAAATAAATAAAGTGCTTGGTGCAGGCAGGGGGAAGTCATTGGGACTGTTTCCTGTATGGTTGAGATTTGTCATCTCCAACTTTGGAGGTAGAGGCAACTCATTGCTTTGACCTGTATGAACCTTGCGCCTGGTATCTGCCTCTAGGGCGTCTGGGTCTGCCCCTTTGAGGTCTGTCTGACACAGGAAAGGACCAATTCTTTGTTGGCCAGTGTCTACTAAACCTAGGTGGTTGTACTTGTAAAAAATCTTTGACGGTTTGCATAGATTTAGCTTTGTCCTCCATTTTCTTTAACACCTCTTTTGCCTTAACACCAAATAAAGTATCATGCTGTAAAGGTGCATCTAATAATTTAACTTTGACATGATCAGGCAGATTTTGTTCCTTTAACCAAGCATGCCTCCAAATTACAGAACCCATAACTGCGGCCCTGCAGGAGGCCTCCAAAGAATCAAAACCACATTGCAAAGTATGCATTCCAACTTGTTCAGCTGCATGTAATAAACCCTGCATTTCCTTGTTTTCTGTACATTCAGAGTTTAACATTTTCTGTTTAGGCAATGCCATGACATGTGGCTGATATTTGAGCATATGAAAATGACAGTTTAAGGCCCTTATAGCCAAGGTAGCAGATGTGTATATCTTTTTTTCCCCATCTATCCAGTGCCCTAGAATCTCTGTCAGAGGGGATAGGGTTTTTTGTAGCGAAAGCCTTAACTCCCTTGAGACCCTGTGAAATAGTTTCTGGGTCTGCAGCAGGGTTTTTAAAAAGGAATTTATGAGGGTCAGGAACCCTGTAATATCTGTCAGGCTTAACAGGAGCTGGAGGTAAGGAGTCAGGGGTAAGACTAGACTCTGAAAACACATCACCTACAATGTCTAGCACAGGTGGAATGGCAAGGGGCCTGTGCTGAGGTAGTAAAAGGAAAACCCTGAGCCTCTTTGTATATTCTGAAAAATCTTGGCTCTCCCAGTGGAAATGCTCCCTCATGGTATGCAAGGTTTCCCCAAAGAATAGTCCTCTGGAGGAGAAGCTGAAGGTATAGATTCTTCAGCATCAGAATCCTCATAGGGAGAAGAGAATATTCCTGATCAGAAGAGGAATCAGAAGAAATGGAAACCTGATCTGAAGATTCAGTCAGTCTCTTGCCTAGGCCTCTTATCAGAAGGGGGATGGGAACCTCTTATCAGAAGGGGAATGGGAACCCCTGATCAAGGTAATCAAGTTTTCGGCCATTTTAAGCATCTGTTGTTTGGGCATAGAGGGCTGACCACATGGCTCTTGAGTTTGCTTCTTTGCTTTAGAAGGTGCTTTAGTCTTTGCCTTTGAAGCTGAAGTCTGTTTAATATAAAGATGTTTAGGTCTGAATACACCCTCAGAAGCCGGTGCCTGCTCAGCGGCTCCGGACCCATCTGAAGGAATGGTATCCGAGGTTCCAATACCTTGAGTTTCCAGCGGCATGGCCGACTCCACGTGGGAGCCAGTAGCGGCCTGCGACTCTAAAGTAGTGGGCTTCAGGAGCTGCGAAAGTGCCTCACTGAGAACCGGTGACTGGCTTAGGAGAAGCTTCGTCATTGGTTTTGGGCCTCGGTTGTCTATCTCTCTCCTTTTCTTTGCGTTTTTTGTGAACTCCGGTAGTTGGTTGGCTATCCGCTGACATTTCTGGATAATTAAACCGGCGTCCAAAACAGTTTAAAGCAAAATCATACCAATGCTTAATAGTGCGTTGGTTAAATCTAGCACAAAACCGACAACCAGAAATATTGTGTTCAGGGCCTAGGCAAGGAATACAGTAAGAATGAAAATCCTTATGAGGTATTTGCTTTCCACAAGAAATACAATTATTTACTTTTTCTGACATCGGTTTGGAGCAAGAAAAAAAGTTTCCCCAACAGGGTACATAGCTTTATTGAAGACTTCGGATCTGAAACTCGAACACGAAAATCTCAGGAGTCGGCCGACCAGCACTTGCAAACTGCTTTGGGCACCGCGCGGCAAGAAAGACCAAAGAAAATGGCATTGGCCGCATCTTTTATACCCCTGACGACCTGATGTCAGGGAAGGGCGACAGCAGCCGACGCAGGACCCAGGACTTTGGAATTCAGGCCGACTGAGGGCAACCTGTCAGCAGGATTACCCAAATGTAATAACTGCAACAGTGAAACACTAAGAACATCTTGAACAGAATTTACATATTACTCCCTAAGGTACAATAACTGGGCTAGACTGGATAGAGATTATCCTTCACAGGAACATAAGCATTTAATTGAAAGCTAGGACGTGTCCAATAACTATTTCAGATCATGCACTGATAAAGACTAAGATAAAACTTCAGGGTAAGAGACAATCAACTTTCCCACAATCTGTTAAGACCGGAATTTAAGGAATGGGTAGTGGAAATAGTATTTGAAAGTTAGAAGCAAAAACAGACATTTCTTCAAAAGGAATAGTTAGTGAGTGGGATAAAACAAGAAGTTATGTACTCACCATAACGTTCGATGTATGGGGTCCATCTCGCCTCAAATTCTTACCCGTGGGTTCGGAGCCGAATAATGGCTCCGACTCGGCCGATTTTACTAGCTCAAAGTCTCTCACTGGCTGGGCTAAGAGGGTACCCATGGTGCACTGCTCCATATCCCCAGATCTAGTTTGCTGCGAAAGAAACATATGTACATCATGCACACCTCACATCCGTATCAACAACAACTATGTAAAGGGACTCTGCAAGAGACACCCTAATCTCCAAATCCTCCAGGCAGGGGGAAGGTGGGAGGGTAAGTAAGAATGTGAGGCAAGATGGACCACATACATCCACTGTTATGGTGAGTACATAACTTTTTCATGTTATGTGGCCCTATCTCGCCTACATTCTTACCCGTGGGCCTGCGTCCCTAGCACCTATATCCTGGGTGGCTCATAGGAAAATACTCCTGAGAACTGTGGAGCCAAAGGAAGATTTGCCCCTGGAGACCACGTCCAATTTGTAATGGGAAACAAAGGTGTGTGGAGAAGCCCAAGTAGCTGCAGCACATACATCATCCATCGACAATCTGTACCTTGACTGGGAATGGCAAGCTTTTACTTCCTGCCTGATAGATGAAAGAGATACAACTGGTGATCCATCTAGACAGCTTGACCTTGGACACCGGAGAACCTAAACGGTTTTCCGAAAAGGAGACAAAGAGTTGGTCAGATTTCCTGATATCTTTTGTCCGGTGTAGATAGAAGCGCAGCTGTCTATGTACATCCAATTGGTGAAATCTAAATTCTACCTTGTTAGAAAAGTGGGGGAAGAACACCGGAAGTTCGATAGACTGATTTATGTTAGACACGGAAGCTACTTTTGGAAGGAAGGAGGGATTTGGTCTGAGAGAGACCCTATCTTTATGGAAGATCAAATATGGGGGTTTGGTTGAGAGAGCTTGAATTTCCAATACCTGTTTTGCTGAAGTGACTGCTATTAGGAATGCTGTTTTCCATGTTAAGAACTTTAATTCACAGGTAGCTGCATGCTCAAAGGGTGGTGAAGTAAGAGCTTGAAGCACAAAATTGAGATCCCAGGGCATGACAGGTTAGGATACTGGGGGACGAAGCAACAGGATACCTTTTAGGAATGCTTTGCATACTCTGTGTGCCATGAGACTGGGTTCATTTGCTACGTGAAAATTACATATAGCTGCCAGCTGAACTTTGATAGTGGCTGATGCAGAGCCCTGATAAAACAACATAGACAAAAACTCCAGAACTGAATCTATTGGAGCTGTATAAGGATCAATGCCCTTCGTATGAGCCCAGATAGAGAACCTTTTCCATTTGCTAGAGTAAATCTTTCGAGTGGATGGTTTATGAGAGGACGATAATATATGGACCACTTCTGGTGAAAAATTATGACGTCTGACTAACAATGGAAGTGGAGCAGCCAGGCTGTCAACCAGAGTGTCCTCAGAGAGGGGTGGAACTGTCCCGACATGTGTGTCAGTAAGTCTGGTAGGGGACCCAGAATCCAAGGAGAGTCAACAATGTATGGTTGAAGAAAGGGGAACCATACATGACGAGGCCAGTGTGGGGCAATCAGAATCATTCTGCTTCCCAAGGATTGTGCTTTCTGAATCACTCTTGAGAGAAGGGGAAAAGGAGGGAAAGCATACAGCAGACCGGAGGGCCAATCGTGGACTAGAGCGTCCCTGGGTGATTCCCCCTGTGGGGGGAATCAGCGTGAAGTAGTCGCTGCATTTGGCGTTGAGGGGGCTGGCAAAAAGGTCGCAGCAAGGCTGACCCCATGTGCTGAAGATTCGCTCTGCCACTCGGTGATTCAGGGACCACTCGTGAGGCATAAGTATAGCTCTGCTTAGCCTGTCTGCTATCACGTTGGACTTCCATGGAATATGCGTTGCCACTAGAAACCGTTGGGAAAGCTATTGCCCACTGCCACACTCGCATAGCCTCTCTGCAAAGGGCGTAAGATCGGGTTCCCCCTTGCTTGTTGAGATACCACACTACGGACATGTTGTCTGAGTGTATCGCAATAGTCCCTAGAGGGAGAACTTCCTGAAATGCCTGCAGTGCAAGAAGCACTGCTCTCACCTCCAGGACATTTATATGAAAATGTACCTCGTATTCCTGCCACGTGCCTTGGACTGTCCTGCCGAGATAATGCCCCCCCCCACTCCATCTGGGAGGCGTCCGTGGTCACTGTGGCAACCGGGATGGAAGGAACGAAGGATTTTCCCCCCGTTCAAATTGTCTGTGCATAGCCACCAACGGAGGTCCTGCTTGCATCTGTCTGTGAGTAGGATGGGATGAGATAAAGGGAGTCTTTGGAGAGACCACTGGACAAAGAGGAGCCACTGAAGTAGTCTCATGTGTAATCTCGCTAGGGGAACCAACATGATCGTTGCCGCCATGGTCCCTTGGATTTGTAGAACCAGTCTTGCTTTCACTTGTCTCTAGGGCATCAGCATGTGTATCTGTTGCTGCAATCCTGTGATCCTTTCCTGTGGTAAGAATGCTCGCATTCGAATGGTGTCCAACTCTGCTCTTATAAAGGTGACACGCTGTGAGGGCAATAAGGCAGATTTTTCCCAATTTATAGTTATTTCCAACTGTTGACATAGGCTGATGGTCGCGTCCCTGGTCTGAACTAGTAGATGCCTGGTGGGAACGGTAAGGAGCCAGTCGTCCAGGTACGGAAACACCTGGAATCCCTGACGTCTCAAGTGAGCAGTCACCACTGCCATACATTTGGTGAACACCCTGGGGGGCTGTGGTGAGACCAAAGGGTAGGGCTCAAAACTGGAAATGTCTGGCTCCCAGCCGGAAGCGTAGGTGACTCCTGGATGCCCTGTCCATTTTGATATGGTAGTACGAATCCTTGAGATTGATGGAGCACATCCATACTTCCTCTCCCAACAATGGAAGAATCGACTGAAGTGTGACCATACGAACTTGGACTCGTGTACGTAATTGTTGAGTTGACCGAGATCTAGAATGGGTCTCAGGTCCCCTGTTCTTTTCGGCACCAAAAAGAATCTTAAGTCCCTAATCCGATTTGGGCTAAGGGGACTCTCGTTGGATGGCTCCTTTTCCTAGCAGCTGAGAGACCTCTGAGGCTGCTTGATCCCTTTGACTGGGTGGAACGTCTGGGATTTTCCTTATTGGTGGAGGGTATTGAAGAGAATGGAATGAGGTAACCTCTGGAAATTATCCTTAATGCGCATCAATCCTGAGTGATGCTCTCCCAGGCTTCTGGATATAAGGAAATTCGGCCCCCGACTGGCTCCGGATAAGCACAGTCGGGCACACCCTCAGGAGTGAGAGTATGGGGAGCCACGGAAGGAGTTGCGGTCTCCGGAATTGCGGGGGGCCCCCTCTACCTCTGGGGCGACGTCTCCCTGAGTAATCACCCCCTCTCCTGCCTCTGGAGGGGGGTTCACCTTGTGCAGCAGGGAAAGACCTCTGTGATTTCTTGAACCACATCTTCCCTCCGCGCTGAGCCTTGGGATAAGGCCTAGACGGAAGGGAAAAACGGACCCCTACAGCAGACAGGGTCTTTCCCTCTTGCTCACACCTGGTGAGGGTGTCTTTCATTTTGGTCCCAAACAAGGAGGAACCATCAAAAGAGGAGTCAGTGAAGGAAGACTTGAAGGCCTCCGTGAAGTGACACAGGCGCAGCCAGGCTTGCCTTCTAAGGGCGACCCCTGAGCTCGCTGCCCTACTCGCTCCTTTGGCTGCATACAAAATGAGCCGCATGGATGAGTTAGCTATGGAGTTGAGGGTAAAAACCTGTGCATTGACCGTCTGAGCCACCGCCTCAGGTATGTTACCCGCAAGAGTATCTCCCAACTCTTTGAGGAGATCTCTCTGGAGCTGAGTGAAATGAGACAAGTAACTCAGCGACCGTAAGGTGAAAGTTGCTAAAGAAAGGGTACGCTTCCTGTACCGGTCCATGGTCCTAGACTCCTTGTTAGGTGGATGGACCGATGAGGAAGACTCTGCAACTTCCTTCTGAGTGGCTGCCGCAGCCGCCACCACCACCATGGCATCTACAGGGACTCCTTTCGATAGAAACTCTTTCCCCTGGGATGCGGACAGGAACTTGTTAGGGCGCCTGGGGACAGGCTCCACAGAGTCAGGGTTTTCCCACACTCTTCGACAAATGAGGTCAAGAAGTTTGTCAAAGGGTGGAGACACCCAGGAGGCGGAGGGTTGAGCGCCAAAAGCCTTAAGGAATACTGACTCCTCCTCGGAAGGAGTTTTGGAAGGCCAGTCTCCTCCGTTTAAGTATCTCCAGGATATCGGAAACGGAAACATCATCAGAGGAAGACTTAGGGGACCCATCCGATTTCTCGAGGTCAGTATCGAAGGTAAGAGACTCATCTTGGGAGTCTATGTGCTTCCTCTTGCACAACTTCTTTCTGGGAGGCTCCTCAGGCACAGACTCTGTGGGACCCTCAGAAAGTTGGGAACCACTCGTGGGGGTATCCTTAGGGCCTGGCGCTCTATTGTCCATGGATAGGTGAGTATCAGAAGTTCTCGCCGGGGTGGTAGGGGACGGCATGACCGATCCTTGTGATGTAGCTGACGATCTTGCCAGCGTGCTCTGTGTGGCCTCTAAGGCAGGTCCCCCTGAATCCGAGGACCGACCGGCCTCCGAGGCCACGACCGGGACTGAGGTCCCCAGAGTCGAAGCACTGAGTGGGAGACTCGGAACAGACAGGTGTACCGAAGTATCCCCTCGGGCCCGACTGAAGAGACCAGAGTCTCGAACCCTGTGGACGGAACCGACATGGTTGGAGCCGATGTTGGCACCGATAGACCCCGAGTGTGTATCTGAGCCGGCGCAGGAACATCACTCGGAGCGGAGCATACCAGCTCTGACGACAACGATGTGCTTTGAGGAGGAATCATCGAAATGGTCATAGGAACTGGCTCCAGAGCAGAGTGGGTCGGAGCAGAGAATAATTTGGCCAGCACCGGCGGTTGTAGGAGCCTCTGCACTACCCTATCGACATCCAAATTAGAAAGCTTGGAGGATAGTGATGGAGATTGGGATCTCCTGTCTGGTGAACCATGCCTTACACACTGGGCAACCGGCTCCGAATGGGTTCGAGAATGATAGGAGCCGACATAGATTCAGTTACCACTGATACCTCCTGCGGCCCTGAGGACAGTGGATCAGAGGAAGTCGATTCCAAAATACTAATTTTCTCCGGAGGCTGCGAGGTGGCAGATGGAGCCGGAGACCTTTTCTTAGACTTTGAAGTCTTGGATTTCGACTGAGTACTTGCCGATTCTATAGACTCTTCAAAGGACGGTTTTAGAAGTCCCTTTAGGATCAATTTATTTTATCTCTCCTGGAGCACCCTAGGACTGAACGCGTGGCAAAAGCTACACGACTCCTGTAGGTGGATGGCTCCAAGACAGTAGACACAGAGTGTCCCATCCATGATGGACATTTTATATCCACATTTTGAGCATATTTTAAAGCCAGACGGCTTATGCTCCTTTTGCTCTTTAGACATTCTGTAAATAACAAAGTACAACACTTAGACGCAAGGCACAAAAAAGGCGGGAAGACAGTACGAGGTACAGTGTGAGAACCACTAAATTAAACGGTTCACACAATTAGAACAGAAACCAGTGCAATCACAAGCAAAAACTCTAACACAACCCGTTAAAGACACTAAAGGGAGGACTAGGTCCTCTAACTAAAACAGGCCTAGCCCGCTGGGACAGTAAGGATACCAACAGACAATACACACAATCAGCGAAAATTCTGAAGAAATAGCTATAAAATGGCTATTGAGAAGGGCTTACACCACAAGGGAGAGGACTAGGTTCTCTAACCAAAACGGGCCTAGCCCGCTGGAACAGCAGGGATATCAACGAAAAAAGTACAGTTTTGTAACTACCATAAATGTAGATGTCCGAGAGGTATGCATCTGCAGTCCTAACATATGGGTTGTCCTGCCTCAGGCAGCCCTTCAGTCGGCCGGATTCCAAAGTCTGGGTCTGGCCTCGGCTGATGTCGCACTTCACCCGACGTCATAGCTGCTGTCAATTGGGTATAAAGGCATCAGCCGACGCCATTTTCCTCAGTGTTTCTTGCCCCAGATGCCAGGTGCCCTCTAGGAAGGTTAAATTTGGATAAATGCAAATGATTCCAAACAGTAGAGAGCAAACAAAAATAAACATGTATATACATATATACAAACAAATACACCATAATAGATTCTCCCAGTTAGCTACAAGAAGGGCAAATACCCTAGGAGTACCACAGAGGGGAAGGAGGGTGGGTAATCCTGACTGCAGATGCATACCTCTCGGACATCTACATTTATGGTAGGTACAAAACTGTACTATGTCCTTCAAGGATGCATCTGCAGTCCTAACATATGGGTAGAATACCATAGCCAAACTGGGGGAGGAGGCACTAAGATGATTATGGTGTAGTTAAGATCCCTTGCAAAACAGCAGTTGCAAAACCTGCCCGGGATCTGGAGTAAAAAGGTAGATTATAATGCTTGGCAAATGTATGCACGGAGCTCCAAGTAGCAGCCTCTAAAATGTCTTTGGTAGCCACTCCTCGTAAGAAAGCTGTAGTAGTGGCTGTAGCCCTTGTGGAGTGAGGTCTGATGTTTTCTGGAGTTGTCTTTCCATGAAAAGCGTAACAAAATCTAATGCAATTTCCTATCCATTTTGAGATTGTCTGTTTTGAAATTGCTTTTCCTTCCATACCTGTTGCATATGCTACCAGAAGCTGGTCAGTTTTTCTATTGTTCCTGGTTCTGTCCAGATAGTAGCGCAATTGCCTGTGCACATCCAAGGTATGTAGTAGTCTTTCCCCCCTGTTCTGTGGGTTGGGGAAGAATGTTGGCAGGTGAATTGCTTGGTTCAATGATACCCTGGAGACTACCTTTGGCATAAAAGTAGGGTTAGTTCTCAAGGACACTCTATCCTGATGGAAGATAAGGAAGGGCTGTATTGCCATTAAAGCCTGTAATTCAGAAACCCTTCTTGCTGAAGTGATTGCAAGCAGGAAAGCAATTTTCCAAGATAAGAACTGTAATTCTGCTGTTGCTGCTGGTTCAAAAGGGGGAAGTGTTAACTTCTCCAGTACAAAGTTAAGGTCCCATGTAGGCAAAGGTGGCTTCCTTGGAGGCTTTACATTTTTAATTCCTCTCAGAAACTGCCTGAGTAGAGGATGTGAGAAGACTGGAGGATCCATGTTGTATTCTGCTGAAATTGCTGATGCATGAATCTTAATGGATGAGTAAGACAAGCCATTGTGGAAAAGTTCTGCTAAATATTCCATGATGTTAGCTATGTTTGCTAATGATACATTTTCTCCTCTTGCTGCACTCCAAATGAGGTATCTTTTCCATTTGGCTGAATAAGTTTTCCTTGTGGAGGGTCTGCGAGCCTCCAGGATAATGTCTTTAACCCTCTGAGATAAATCTGGGTTATTTTGTTTTATGTAATATTCCAAGCAGCTAGCTGCAGAGTTTTCAAGTTTGGATGCAGGATCTTGAAGTTGTTCTGCGTTAGCAGTAAAGGGACTAGAGGTAGAGGCCATGCGTGTGTCCGAGACATACTCCTCAGTAGCGGGTACCAATGCTGCCTCGGCCAGTCTGGAGCTATCAGGATGATCCTTGGGTGATCTTCTTTGATCTTCAGTAGCACTTTGTGCATCAAAGGAAGAGGTGGGAATGCATATGCTGTCAGGTTTTCCCAACTGAAGGATAGGGAGTCCACCTTCCAAGCAAGAGGGTGGTATGTCCTTGTGCAGAATTTCCTCAATTGGTGGTTGTGTGGGGATGCGAACAGGTCTATTTCTGGTAGCCCCATTTCTTTGTTATGGTTTTGAAGATGTCTGGATGCAGCATCCATTCGTGGGCATCCGTGGTAGTTCTGCTTAAGGTGTCTGCTAATATATTTTCTTTTCCTGGCACAAATATGGCCTGGAGCTGAATGTTGAGGTTCAGGGCCACACTCCACAGGTCCATTGCCATCCGGCATAGAGGATATGAGTGTGTGCCTCCCTGTTTGTTGATATACCACATGACTGTGGTGTTGTCCGTCCTTATCAGCAAATGACCCTGTTGAAGAAACGGTCTGAATGTCTGAATTGCCTGTTTCACTGCCAGCATCTCTTTTTGATTTATGTGTAGGTTCAGCTGGTCTTGTGTCCATAGGCCTTGTATACACTTGTCCACCATGTGTGCCCCCCATCCGAGGTCTGAGGCGTCCGTGGTGATAGTCTGACTTGGGTGAGGTTTGTGGAAAGGTAGTCCTCTGTTCAACTGACAGGCCTGAGCCCACCACATGAATTCTTGCTTCAGGCATGGAATTATTGGAATTTGGGTTTCTAGGCTGTGCTTGTGCTGAGACCATAAATTCCTTAGGTACCATTGCAACTTCCTCATATGTAGTCTGGCATGTGGAATCAATATTATGCAGGATGCCATGTACCCCAGGGCTTGCAGGACTTTTCTTGCTGTAAGCTGGTTCTGCGTTGTTAATGCCATGAAATAGAGTGGTAGTTGCTTTTGTTTTTCTGCTGTGAGAAATGCCATTTGATTTGATGTGTCCAGTTCTGCACCCAAGAATGTTATCCTTTGGGATGGTACCAGCCTTGACTTTTTTATGTTGACTGTGTATCCCAGGGATTGCAGTAGGTGAATAACCTTTTCCAAATCTTTTGTTAATTTGATCTTGTTGTCCGCTTGTATCAGGCAGTCGTCCAGGTATGGATAAATTTGAATTCCCTGAAGCCTGCAATGAGCAATTACTGATGCCAGGCATTTCGTGAATACTCTGGGCAGTAGATAAGCCAAAGGGCAATGCTGAGAATTGATAATGCTCTGATCCTGCAAGAAATCTGAGGTATCTTCTGCAATCTGGTCGTATAGGGACGTGCAGGTATGCCTCCTTGAGATCTAGAGTCACCAGCCAAGACTCCTTGCCCAGCATGGGAAGAAGTTGCTGTAGGGTCAGCATTTTGAATTTTGGAACAATGAGATATGTGTTCAGAGCGGACAGGTCGAGAAAAGGTCTCCATTGGTTTTCTTTTCTTGGTACCAGGAAAAGTCTGGAGTAAAATCCTTGTCCTTGTTCCATAGACGGTACCTTTTCTATAGCTCTCATCTTTAGTAAGTGGTTGATTTGTTCTAGAGCGTTTGTTTTTTGGTTTGGTGGCAAGTTTGGCATTCCTCTCTTTCTTGGTAGAGTATGGAAGTGGAACCTGTAGCCTTTGTCTATTGTCTGTAAAATCCATTTGTCTCCTGTAATGCAATGCCAGTTTACTGAAAATAAGGCTAGCTTTCCGCCTAAGGGTGCTTCCAGTTGTTCCCTGGTAGGCGGTATCAGAGCCAAGTCATTGTGACTGTCCTGTGGAAGTAGTAGTAGCTGGATCTGTGGCAGTACTTCTCTGTTTGTTAGGCTGCCACTGACATCCCCTGTAGGCACCTCTGGATTGACCTCTTCCTCTTGGGCGCCTATTTCTGCCTCTCTGTGCTCTGGAGGTGTCTGGAAAGGACCAATTCTTCGAAGGCCAATTTCTACTAAACCTCGGAGGCTGGACCTGTAAGAAATCCTAGACTGTTTGAACAGATTTTGCTTTTTCTTCCACCTTCTTTAACACTTGCTGTGCAGGGGAGCCAAACAAACTTTGTTTCTCCATGGGAGCATCTAGGAGCTTGGACTTAACATGGTCTGGTAAGGATTGCTCTTTTAACCATGCATGCCTTCTGATCACTGTACCAGTCATAGCTGATCTAAAGGAAGCCTCCAGTGCATCATAGCCGCATTTCAAGGAGTGGTTACTGACCTGCTGAGTGTTATGTACCAAATCCTGAAGTGACTTACGGTCTATAGGATCAGGAGAAGACAGTTTTTTATTTAGCTGATCTAACAGAAATTCCTGATACTGAATCATGTGGAATTGACAGTTTAATGCCCTAGCCGAAAGAGTAGCAGAAGTATAAACTTTTTTACCCCATCTCTCTAATGCTCTAGATTCTCTTTCAGAGGGGAGGGGGTTTTTGGCAGCTGCTACAGCTTTGGGACCCTGTGAAATAGTTTCAGGATCTGCAATAGGAGCCTTATACAAGTGATAGTGTGTGTCCGGGACCCTGTAGTATCTGTTGGGTTTAGCAGGGGCCGGGGGAAGAGAGTCAGGGGCAGTACAAGCATCATTAAATGCATCATCTACAACTGTTAGTACTGGAGGAATGGCTAAAGGCCTATGCTGTGGTAAATGTAAAAAGGTCCTTAGCCTTTTCCTTGAATCTGAAAAATCCTGGCCCTGCCATTGAAATTGCTCTCTCATAGCATGCAAGGTTTCCCCAAAAGAAAATTCCTCAGGAGGAGAGGCAGAAGGAATGGATTCTTCTGCATCAGAGTCCTCATATGGAGAATAAGGGCCTTCTGGAGGATTTGAGTTTTCTGAATCATCCGAGGAATAATCTGTTGAAACTGGCTCAGGGGGCTCTGCTCTAGGTCTCTTCTCTGGAGGGATGAGAGGCCCTGTCAGGGTGAGGTTGGGATCCCCTGATCAAAGAAATGAGATCCTCTGCCAGGCTGAGCATTTGTGAGCTAGAGGTAGGCCTGTGTGAGGGGGTTTTAGTAGGCAAGACCTTAGAAGATTTAGCTGCTTTAGCCCTAGAAAAAGCCTTGATAGACATAGATGCAGGGGGCCTAGCAGCTGCACGTGCAGGAGTCGATATGTCTAAAGGAATAGTATCTGATAAATCCTGAGAACCTGCAACTGCAGGTGGAATTTCAGTAGCAGATTCAGCCATGGTGAGTGAGGCCTCGGCTGTAGGAGGCATGCTTTCGGCCGAAGGAAGAACCGTGGACTCTGTTTCAGCCGAAACCGAGACACTCGCGGTTGGCTTAACCATGGTTTCAGCCGAAACCGCGAGTGTCGGTCCTTTTCCCTACGCTTTTTAGCTAATTGTGAAGTTGGAGTCTCCGACGGCATGTTGTAAGCAAAAGCGGGGCTGAAAAACTCCTCTGCAAACTCCGACTGACGCCTAAGTGTCCGTCGGTTGAAGGAAGCGCAGGCTAAACAAGCTGCTACGTCGTGGTCTGGGCCTAAGCAAGGAAGGCAGTAAGAGTGGAAATCCTTATGAGGTATTTGTTTCCCACAAGTTAAACAAATATTTACTTTTTCTGACATCGGCTGAGGCAAGAAAGAGTCCCCAACGGGGTACTTAGCTTTTTAGAAGTCTTCGGTAGTAGTAATCTCTGGTTCTGACCGACCGGCACTTGCGAACAGCTTCTGCATCGGGCACCGCACGGCAAGAAAGACTGAGGAAAATGGCGTCGGCTGATGCCTTTATAACCAATTGACAGCAGCTATGACGTCAGGTGAAGTGCGACATCAGCCGAAGCCAGACCCAGACTTTGGAATCCGGCCGACCGAAGGGCTGCCTGAGGCAGGACAACCCATATGTTAGGACTGCAGATGCATCCTTGAAGGACATCTTAAACACACTCGATCCAGAAAACACACAAAAAGTGTTAGGCAACAAGAAATAGCTATGAAAATAGCTTTTTGGGTAATAACAATTTTCTCAAGAAAAATTGCCAAAAAGAAGGTACTTCGCCACAGCCAAGCGAGACCACGTCAGAGCTTCAGAAGCGGCAAACGAGATCTGGGGATATGGAGCAGTGCACCATGGGATACCCTCTTAGCCCAGCCAATGAGAGACTCTGAGCTAGTAAAATCGGCCGAGTCGGAGCCGATATTCGGCTCCGAACCCACGGGTAAGAATGTAGGCGAGACAGGACCACATAACATCAAGAGTTTTCAGACAATTTGTATATTACTCACCAAGACAATAACTGGGCCTGACTGGACATAAATGCACATGCTCCTGTAAAACATAAATTAACTAGAAGCTTTGATAGACATCTAAATGTTTTCAGATTATGTACTGAAAAACAAAGATGCATGATAATGAAGTAAAAATGAGGCACTGGCATTTTCCTACTTACTCGCTAAAAGTAAGGCATTTAAGGAATAGATACTGAAAATAATTCAGGAATTACTGGGAAAGAGAAATTTCTTCAAAATGGATAGTGAGTGGGCTAAAATGAAAATGGAGTTTAAAAATAAAAGAGAAATATGGGAAACTAATACAATTTAGAGGGGGGCTGGCAAAAGTTAAAGCACTGCAGAATAAGGATAATCTTGCAGACCCAGAACAACAATTGCAGAGTGCAAAAGGGAAAGATTGCTATTAAACAACTATTTTTTTTGATAGCTTCAGAGGACAAAATCTTTCAGCGCAGTGAATTAAGCAACAGAAAGTAGAACGACCTGTTGTCAAGCTTAAGGAGTCTCTGACATGAAAAATAACCAGGGATCCTATACAGGTATTAATAGATATTTTAGAATTTTTATGAAATTTTGTTTAAAAGCAAAGTAATGTGGAAATTAAGATAAGGCACAAATGTAAATAATTATGTCACGTTTAGGGGGAAACAAGGCTCAACAAAGAATAGCCAAGATAGAAAGAGAGGAGACAAAAATGGATGAAATTGGAGATGTACAGCCAAACAAGGAAGTCTCCAGGAACATACTGTATTCCTCTGGAAATCTAGAAGTTAGGAGGGAAGTAAAAGTTCTGGAAGGTTTTGTTTGAAAGTATTTTAAAATGGAAGAAGCACCAACATTTTGGGAAAAAAAAGCAGTGTTGGCTGTATTGCCCATAAAAAGGGTAAAGACCCCTCAGCCACAGCTTCATATTGACCCATATCTATTTTAAAACACAAGTTATGCTCTTAGTATAACATTTCATCGGTGTTGTCCATCTTCATTAATCCATGTGTATTGGTTTAGATCCTTGGAATTGATCGGCTGCTTTACAGCTTGTACTTCCGGACTTCAGCTCCTCCCTATAACCACAATGCCCCACTCCCCCAATGTACGGCAGATCGAGTTTGCCAGAAAGGGCATGGCACCTAAACATGTTTACATTACAGCAGTTACACGACTCTATAATTAAGCAACCTAAGGAGCTCAACATAAGGAAGAGAAATTCCTCTGAACATTCAACCAGGTTTCCCAAAGACTAGTATACAGAGATTTGGGGAGGGGGGGGAATGAAGACTGAAAACACAGACAGAATGTTAGTAAAAACATAACTTCTTTATCTGATGTTGTCCTCTCTTCACTTCATTAATTGTGGAACAGAGACCCCAGCTACTAAGATCCAGGGTGGAGCTCATGGAAGGATATTCCAGAGAACAGCAGAAAAGTACAGTTTTGTACCTACCATAAATGTAGATGTTCGAGGATCCACATTGCTGCAGTCCTAACTATTGGGTAGTCCGCTGTCCCAGTCGGCCCGAATACCAAAGTATATGGCTGACGTCGGTCAGGGCGCATTAGACTGACGTCAGTACGTCAGGGTACTAATGCGCATGACCGACGTCATAGCCTCAGTCTTTTCTTGCCCCAGATGTCAGAAGACCCTGAAAAGATAAGGCCAAAAACCAAAAACCCCCAACATACCTGCACCAAAATATATATATATATATACAAAATATACAAAATTAGCAGAATATAACCTCACCTACACAACCACCCCTAAACATAGAGGGGAAGGAGGGAGGGTAAATTGGACTGCAGCAATGTGGATCCTCGAACATCTACATTTATGGTAGGTACAAAACTGTACTATGTTCTTCATTCCACATTGCTGCAGTCCTAACTATTGGGTAGAATCCCAAAGCAGAGGTAAGGGAGGCTGGCAAATCATAAGGAAGCAGGAACTGACAACATGCCCTGCAAAATAGCTGTGGCAAAACCAGCCCTAGACTTAGAGTAGAGAGGAAGGTGATAATGCTTAGAGAAAGTATGCACTGAACTCCAAGTAGCTGCCTCCAAAATATCCTTAGTTGCCACCCCCCTCAGAAATGCTGTTGAAGTGGATGTAGCCCTAGTGGAATGAGGCCTAATCCCAGCTGGAATCTCCTTGCCATGATGGGAATAACAAAATGTAATGCAACACCCAATCCATCTAGAAATAGTTTGTTTTGACACAGGCTTGCCCTGAGAACTCAAAGCAAAAGAAACAAAACTGCTGAGACTGCCTAAAAGCCTTAGTCCTGCTCAAATAATAACGCAATTGCCTGTGTACATCTAAAGTGTGCAAAATCTTTTCCCCTTTATTTTGGGGATCTGCATAAAACGTAGGCAAATGAATAGTTTGGTTTAAAGCCACACTAGAAACCACTTTAGGCATAAAGGAAGGATTAGTACGTAATGATACCCTATCCTTATGAAAAATCAAAAAAGGCTCAACCGCCATAAGGGCCTGTAACTCAGAAACCCTTCTTGCAGAAGTAATGGCCAACAAAAAAGCAGTCTTCCATGACAAGTATTTCAGTTCAGCAGTAGCTGCAGGCTCAAAAGGTTGTAGAGTAAGTTTCTCCAACACAAAATTGAGATCCCAAGCAGGTGTAGGAGCTCTACGTGGGGTCTTATATTCTTTGCCCCTCTAAGAAATTGCTTGAACAAAGGATGTGAAAACAATGGTGGGTCACAATCATAGTGAGCTGAAATTGCTGCAGCATGAATCTTAATGGAAGAGAAAGACAAACCTTTGTCCAATAACTCAGTAAGATATTGAAGAGCCACACTCAAATTAGGCTCTGAAATCTCCAAATTCTTTGCTGCAGTCCAAAATAAAAATCTCTTCCATTTTTCTGCGTACACTTTCCTTGTACTAGGTCTTCTGGCTTCCATAATCACATTTAAAACTTGTTGAGGAAGTTGAGACCTGCTGCCTTTCAAAACAGAATATGCCAGGCAGTTAGATGAAGAGAGTGAAGCTTGACATTGAGCAGACGACCGTCCTTCTGAGACAACAGATGTGGAATCAAGGGTAAAGGCCATGGAGGCTTCTTTACCAGACTCCTCAGTAATGGGTACCAGTGCTGCCGAGGCCAATCTGGAGCTATTAAAATCATCCTTGGCTTGTCTTGTCTGACCTTTAGAAGCACCTTTGGCAGAAGAGGCAGAGGTGGAAACGCATACACATGAAGATTTTTCCAACTGAAAGAAAGAGCATCCACTTTCCAAGCTGTGTGATGAAACCTCTTTGTGCAAAACTTTGGCAGCTGGTGGTTTAGTGGAGAAGCGAACAGATCTATGTCTGGAGTTCCCCAGGACACTGTCAACTTTTGAAATACATGAAGATCCAGTTTCCACTCGTGGGGATCCATGATTTGTCTGCTTAACACATCTGCTAAGGAGTTCTGTGCTCCCGGCAGAAACCGTGCCTGAAGAGTTAGTTGCAAGCTGAGCGCAGTCTCCCATAAAATCATTGCTTGCCTGCACAATGGGTAAGAATGTGTTCCCCCTTGTTTGTTGATGTACCACATGACAGTTGTGTTGTCTGTTAGAATCAACACCTGCCCTGGAAGAAGTAACTCTTTGAAAGCCATTAATGCAAACTGGACTGCTAACATCTCCTTCATGTTGATATGTAGATGCTGTAGTCTGGCAGGCCACTTGTCTTGTATCCACTTTCCATTTAGATGAGCTCCCCAAGCAATGTCTGAGGCATCTGTCGTTAGAATTTGACTCGCCTCTGGCCGGGTCACAGAGAGTCCCTTGTTTAGGTGACATTCCTGAGCCCACCACAAAAATTCCTTTTGAATGCAAGGTATTATTTGAATGACAGTGTCCAAATCCTGGCAGTGCTGTGTCCATACATTTTGAGATACCATTGTAGCTTCCTCATATGCAGTTTGGCATTGGGAAGCACCAGAATACAAGATGCCATGAACCCTAAGGCTTGAAGGACTGTCCTTGCAGTCAGCCCGGACTGAAGAGATAGTTGATGGAAGTAACTGGAAAGATTCTTTTGTTTGTCCGGGGTTAAAAAGGCCATCTGGGCTGCTGTATTCAGTCTCACACCCAGAAAGCACATGTCTTGAGAGGGTACTAGACTGGACTTTATTTCGTTCACAGAATACCCTAGGCATCTTAGCACTGCTATGACATATTCCAAATGCTGTAGAAGGTCTGTCTTTTCTTGAGCCAGAATCAGGCAATCGTCCAAGTAAGGATAGATTTGAATTCCTTTTAGCCTGAAGTAAGCTATCACTGGAGCCAGAACCTTTGTGAATACTCTGGGCAGTAGATAAGCCAAAGGGCAATGCAGAGAACTGATAATGAGAATTTCCAGCTCGAAAACGCAGATACTTTCTGCAACTTAGTCTTATAGGCACATGAAGGTAAGCTTCCTTGAGATCTAAAGTTACCATCCAGTGATCTTTGCCCAGCAGAGGTAAAAGCTGTTGTAACGTCAACATTTTGAACTTGGGAATGTCCAGATAAGTGTTGAGGATAGATAAATCCAAAATTGGTCTCCACGTGTTCCCCTTCTTGGTACTAGGAACAGGCGAGAATAAAATCCTAGGCCCCTTCTGGCACAGGAACCAGCTGAATGGCCCCTATTTGGAGTAACTGAGAAATTTGCTTGTGAGCCTCTTGTCTTTGTAGAGGAGGAATGTCTGGCATGCCTTTGAAAGGAGGCAAGGTATGGAAATAAAACCTGTAACCGTGGTGAATGATATCCAGAACCCATCTGTCTTGGGTAATTAAATCCCAATTTTCTTTGAAAAGAGACAGTCTTCCTCCCAACGGTGCTGCCAGGCGAGAATGAACTGGCAGCTGAAAAGGCAGGTCATTGGGTCTGCTTACGAAGAGACTGACCCCTGCCCTCACCAGAAGTCTGAGCAGGGGAACTCCCTGTTCTAGGCCTAAAAGAACCCTGAGCTCTGCCCCTACCACGTCTAGACCTACCCCTAGACTGGGAATCATAAGCAGGATAAGTCCATCCCTTAGCAGGCCAATTTCTACTAAACTTCGGAGGCTGCACCTGCAAAAATCTTTAACAGTTTGCATAGACTTAGCCTTGTCCTCCATTTTCTTCAAAACTGCTTCTACAGGCGAACCAAACAACACATCAGACTGCAAGGGAGCATCCAAAATCCGTGTCTTAACATGCTCAGCTAAATTCTGATCTCTCAACCAGGCGTGCCTCTGAAGAACAGAACCAGTGGCAGCCACCCTGGAGGAGGCCTGCACAGCATCAAAACCACATTGCAAGGAATGTTTACCCACCTGTTCAGACACATGAACTAAATCCTGCAACTCTTTACACTCAATACCTTCCGCCAGAGCATCCACCTTAGATTTCAACTGTGAAAGAAGATAATTCTGATATTTTAACATGTGAAACTGACAATTCAACGCCTCATGGCTAAAGTGGAAGAAGTATACACTTTCTTTCCCCATCTATCCAAAGCCCTTGCCTCTTTATCAGGAGGAACAGGATTTTTAACAACTGAGGCCTTCACACCTTTAGGCCCCTGAGAGACAGTTTCGGGTCTGCCCTAGGACTCTTAAAAGATACTTATGAGCTTCAGGCACCCTATAATACCTATCCGGTTTAACCGGGCAGGAGGCAAAGAATCAGGATTCAGGAAGCCTCTGCAAAAACATCTTCCACCACATTCAAAACAGGAGGTATAGCTAAAGGCCTATGCTGGGGTAAAACAAGAATTCCCTAAGCCTTTTCCTGGAATCAGAGAAATCTTGACCTTCCCATTTAAAATGCTCCCTCATGGAATGCAGAGTCTCTGTAAAAGAAAAATCCTCAGGAGGGAAGCTGAAGGAGTAGAATCATCCACATCAGAATCAGAATAAGGAGGGTACTCCTGCAAGTCTTCAGCCGAAGACTCAGAAGCCTCCGAGCAGTGCTCAAAACTCTCAAACTCAGGTTCCACCCTAGGCCTCTTATCAGGAGGGGGCATAGAACCCCTTATCATAGTAATCAAATCCTCTGCCATTTTAAGCATATGTTTCTTAGGCAAAGACCCTGAAGCACTAGGAGAAACCCCCACTGAAGCAAAACTCGGCCTGCCCCTCAAAGCAGCCTTGGAAACAGAAGGGGAGGCTCTGACCACCTTAGGAAGAGAGGGAAGAACAGCCACCTGAGAAGCCCCCTCAGCCTGGCCTACTTCCTGAGAGGATACATCCTGTAACAGTAAAGTCTCTCCCTGAGACTCCAAAGAAACACCTGGCAAAACCTCCGGCTCCACTGAGCCCTCTAAAGAACCGACGTCTGGGACTGTCGGTTCTTCCACTCTAGGCTTTGCTGTTTTGTCCTTGCGTTTTTAGGCGAAGCCGGCGTCGGAGCATCCGGCGGCATTTTATAATTACAACGCTTCCCAAACACTAACCTGGCACAGTCTAACCTTCTCTTAATAGTGCGTTTGTTAAATCTAGCACAAGAGCGGCATCCAACAACGTCGTGCTCAGGCCCTAAACAAGGTATACACAAAGTATGGTAATCCCTATGAGGTATCTGTTTCCCACAAGAAATACAGTTATTCACTTTTTCTGACATCCGGTTAAATACTGAGGCAAGAAAAACAAAATATTCTAGCGGGTACTTAGCCAACTTTGATTTGGTCTGAAACTCTGGCTTCAGAAACTTTCAGAACGCCAACCTGCACTCGCAAAATTGCTTCTGCATCGGACCATGCGGCAAAAAAGACTGAGGATATGACGTCGGTCATGCGCATTAGTACCCTGACGTACTGACGTCAGTCTAATGCGCCCTGACCGACGTCAGCCATATACTTTGGTATTCGGGCCGACTGGGACAGCGGACTACCCAATAGTTAGGACTGCAGCAATGTGGAATGAAGAACATGTACAGTTGCATACACTTACCATAAATGTAGATGTTCGAGTGTATTCACTGTTGCAGTCATCACATTTGGGTTATCCGCTTGCAGTAACTCTCAGTTGGCCTGATTAACAAAGTCTTGGGTCCTGCGTCGGTTGCTGTCTCTTCTTCCATGATGTCAGGTAGTCAGGGGTATAAAACATGCAGCCAACGCCATTACAAAAGTTTTTCTTGCCCCAGATGTCAGGTGCCCCCATAATGGGAAGCAAACCTTATTTTCCATAAGGATAGAGTTTCTTTGAGAACAAACCCCACATTCATTCCTAAAGTGGCATCCAAAATAAATATTAATTTACCTGTGTTCTTTCCAAAGTTTCCTAACAAAGGAGTGTCCACTCTACATCTGTTAGATGTTCATAGACAAATCTTTAGTCCTATGTGGATAAAATCTAAATTAATGAGATCTGAACAGTTATTTGCAGCTTTCTCTACAGACAAGTTAAGCCAGGATGTGTCTTAAGTCGCACTGTCAAGATAGCCGTCAAATTGTAGAGATTTTGTGTAAGAAAAATTGGGTCTGTCCTTATCCGAGAAACCAAGAACTCATTCAACAAGGTCTGTTGCTACTTCTGTTGCCTTTATGTCTAAACTTCCTATAGATAAAATTTGTGCTACAGCAACTTGGCCCACGGTTCACACGTTCATGTCCCATTACAATCTGGAGCTATGATATCTTTTGGCCCTACCATTCTCAGGAATATCCTTCCGTGATCTCCCAGGCTTTGTGGCAGCCAGGGAATCTGTCCCAAAAGTTGAATCAGACGAAAAAGGACAACCGATGCAAAAGTTATGTGCTGATCATAAGAATAGATCTGTATTTTCCTTTTTCATCTAGTTCAACATCCCTCCTTCATTCCCCCTTCCAAATTTCTCACCTGGTGCTCCTCTGTGATTGAATGGATCTGACCAGGAACCTTGTCATTACACAACCTCATTTGGTTGATTTTCTCTAGGTCATGTTCTGGTATAGAAATTTAAATGTTAATATTTATGACATAATAAAACATTTTCTTTATTGATAAATAGGCAAACTGTATCTAAGGTAATTTGGAAGAAGAGAGGGGTTATGGATAGGGGAGAAATCGGGACCCTGGCTCCACAGTTTCTAAAGGTACTGAAGTCTGATCCTGTTCTTGTCCAATAACCCAAAGATTGAGCAGAATGAAAAGAGAACACAAATATGTTGTTATTGTGAGAATATAACTTTTTTTTATCAAATGTCTCTCAAGTTTGTAGAATTTGCTTGCCAGTCAGAAATGCAGAAGAGTAGGCTTTTCATTCTGTGGTCAGTTGCTGGACATCTTCATGATTCCACAGCTTTTAATTAGCATTGCAGTTGTAGAAAAAGGATTTATTGTGATTGCTGACCTTGGAATTCATGCTGAAGGTATCCATATTTTACGATGTTCATCATGCATACAGCTGCAGTCATTACAGATGGGTTATCCTGCCGTCAGGCGGGTCCTCGGTCAGCCGAAATCCAAAGTCTAGGACCGGCGTCGGTTGTCGTCGCTTTTTCCCTGACGTCAGTACGGCAGGGGTATATAAAAGAGGCAGCAGACGCCATTTTCTCCAGTCTTTCTTGCCGCATGGTGCCCGAAGCAGAAGCAGTTCGCAAGTGCCGGTCGGCCAGCTCCTGAGACTTACGAAAGTATTTCAGCCGAAGTCTTCTTTAAAGCTAAGTACCCTGTTGGGGAAACTTTTATTGCCTCAGACCGATGTCAGACAAAGTTAATAACTGCATTTCTTGTGGGAAGCAAATACCGCATAAGGATTTTCAGTCTTTCTGTATACCTTGCTTAGGGCCAGACAATGACGTCTTGGCCTGCCGTTTTTGTGCTAGGTTCAACAAGCGCACTATTAAGTGCCGGGCGGAGTTCGCCCTTCATTATTTTGGCAAAAAATTTAATTATATCATGTCGTCGGATCCACAGATGCCAGTTTTAAGCAAAAGACGCAAAGACAAGGACCGACATCCGAGGTCTGCACCGAGTACTGAGACCTCGCTTAGGCCGACTACCGGTTCTCAGCGAGGCGCCTACGCAGCCCCTGACTACCGATGAAATTATTTTACCGGTGACTTCAGTACCCGAGGGCGCAGGCTCCTCGGTCTCCATTCCCTCTGCAGATACTGACGCCACTCTTGGCGGGGAAACTGAAAATTTAGTGAGGCCTGCCATTTCCGAAGGCGACTTCAGGCATTCCACCTTCTCTATTAAATCCTTCACTAAATCTAAAGCTGCCATGAAAGCTAAAAAACAGGGTCCTCAGACCTCCTCTCAAGGCCCCATGCCTAAAAAACAGATGCTTAAAATGGCTGAGGATTTGATATCTCTCATCAGGGGTTCTCAACCCCCCTCTGACAAAAGACCCAGATTGGAGGAAGACTTCCCCTCCTCAGACCAGGCTTCTATTACCTCAGACCATTCTGAGGACCAGGATTATGCCTATTCCCCTTTTGAAGACTCTGATGCTGAGGAGTCTATTCCCTCGGTCTCCCCCCCTGAGGACTACTCTTTTGGGGAAACCCTGCATACATTGAGGGAGCACTTTCACTGGGAAGGCCAAGATTACTCAGATTCCAAGAAAAGGCTCAGGGAATTTCTACTGCTCCCCCAGCATAGGCCCTTGGCTATCCCTCCTGTTTTAGATATTTTGGATGATGTGTACGCAGAAGCCAGTCTTAATCCAGATTCTTTACCCCCAGCCCCTGTTAAACCAGACAGGTATTACCGGGTCCCTGATTCTCACCAGTTCCTTTATAAAAGCCATACTGCTGACCCAGAAACAATTTCACAGGGTCCCAAGGGAATAAAGGCCTCTACTGCTAAAAACCCTTTAGAGATTCCAGAGCATTAGAAAGGTGGGGGAAAAAGGTGTATACATCTGCCACTTTAACCATGAGGGCATTAAACTGTCAATTTCATATGTTAAAGTACCAACAGTTTTTGTTATCTCAGCTGAAAAGCAAAATGACACAAACAGAACAACCAGATTTGAAAGAGTTGCAGGATTTGTTGCATGGAGCAGAGCAAGTGGGTAAACATACCTTGCAGTGTGGTTTTGATGCTTTAGAGGCCTCATGCAGAGCTGCTGTCATGGGGTCCGTCATACGTAGACATGCTTGGCTCAAAGAGCAAACCTTACCAGATCATGTCAAAGCAAAGTTATTAGATGCACCACTTCAAAAAGATGTATTGTTTGGTGTTAAAGCTGAGGAGGTACTAAAGAAAATGGAGGAAAAAGCGAAATCTATGCAAACAGTGAAAGATTTCTTGCAGGTCCAACCTCCACGCTTCAGCAGAAACTGGCCTTCAAAAAATTGGTCCTTTCCAGCCACGGACAGACCTCAAAGGGGCAGATACAGACGCCCAAGGGGTAGAGGACAACCTCAAGGATCTTACAGAGGTAGACAGTGGCAAGCACCAACCCCAAGAGGTGGAGAAGATAGATCACCGTCATTTAGAAAACAGACACAATGACTTCCCCCTATGCCTGCCAAGAAAAGCTATAATGGCAGCACCTTTGGGCGGAAAACTGGCACATTGTTACAAAAGACAAATGGATTCTGGACATTATAGACAGAGGCTACAGGTTCCACTTTCACACCCTTCCAAAAATGAGAGGCTTGCCAAACCTGCCACAAAATCAAAGGGCAGAGACACAAAGACAAATTTCCACTCTCATGGATATGAAAGCGATTCAAGAGGTACCTGCAAAAGAACAAGGTCAAGGTTTTTATTCCAGACTATTCCTGGTATCAAGGAAGGACAAAGATTGGAGACCCATCTTAGACCTATCCATCCTAAACACATATCTACAGGTGCCAAAATTCAAGATGCTCACATTATAGCAGCTTCTTCCCATGCTGGGCAAGGAGTCTGGGCTGGTAACATTGGACCTCAAGGAGGCATACCTGCATGTCCCTATCAGACAAGATTGCAGAAGATACCTCAGATTTCTTGCAGGTTCAACCCATTACCAATTCTCTGCATTGCCCTTTGGCTTATCTACTGCGCCCAGAATGTTTACGAAATGCCTGGCATCAGTAATTGCCTTCTGCAGACAACAAGGAATACAAATCTACCCATATCTGGACGACTGCCTGATCCAAGCGGACAGCAAGGACATTCTGTTGCAGCATCTGGTGTTTGTAATAAAACTGTTAAACTACCTGGGATACACAGTGAACAAAAAGAAATCGAAACTAATTCCTTCTCAACAGATAATTTTCCTGGGTGCCAGCTTAAATACAACCACCCAGATGGCCTACCTCACGCCAGACAAACAAGGGCAACTGTCTCAATACTTCAACAAAATGGCAACTTTCACCAGACTAACTGCAAGGAAAGTCCTGCAGGCTCTGGGATTCATGGCATCTTGCATCCTACTAATACCATGTGCAAAGCTGCATATGAGGAAACTACAATGGTACTTAAAAAACTTATGGTCTCAACACAGCCACAGCTTGGAAACGGTTATACCACTCATTCCATGCCTTCAAAAGGAATTTTTGTGGTGGGCTCAAGCATGCCAAAGAAACACAGGTCTCCCTTTCTGTTTACCTCAAGCAAATCAAATCATCACAACGGACGCCTCAGACTACGCTTGGGGAGCACACATGGAGGATCAGTGCATTCAGGGAAAATGGTCCCAAAAAGAGAAGCACCTACACATCAACCAAAAGGAGATGCTAGCCGTGCAAAATGCTCTTATGACCTTCAAAGACCTATTGCATACAGGCCAGCTATTGATAAGGACAGACTACACCACAGTCATGTGGTACATAAACAAACAGGGGGGAACTCATTCATACCCTGTGCAGGCAAGCCATGACCCTGTGGAACACAGCACTGGAATTACAAATTCAACTACAGGCACAATTCCTGCCAGGGAAGGAAAACACACTGACAGACAACTTAAGCAGAAATATGACAGACCCACACGAATGGAAGTTGCATCCTCAAGTCTTCTCAAAGATAACTCAGGCATGGGGACAGCCAGACATAGATCTATTTGCTACCCACAGAAATCACCAGTTGGAAAAATTTTGTTCAAGGACCTATCATCCACAGGCCTGGAAAGTGGACGCACTCTCTTTCAATTGGACAACATTGACAGTCTATGCCTTCCCACCCCTTCCTCTAATGACCAAAGTTCTATTAAAAGCCAGAGCAAAGAGGCCACAGATGATTCTCATTGATCCAGACTGGCCACAACAGCACTGGTATCCTCTCCTAAAGAGCCTGACACACTCACCACCATGGATCCTACCTCTAGTTCCTCTTCTGTTGTCCCAGCACAATTACAGAACCCTTCACAGCCAGCTTAAAACCCTAAATCTAGCTGCATGGAGAATACCTTAATTTCCCAACAGACTCTCCTCTCCAAGGAGGTGCAGGATGTCATCTTGGAGGCCAGAAGACCCAATACAAGAAACGCTTACTCCGCCAAATGGAAATGATTTTGTTCCTGGAATCAAGAAAAGGGCCAGAATCCTTGGGTAATAAATATACCTCAAATTTTACAGTACCTAGCTGAGATGTTAAACAGTGTCCTTTCTTTCTCCTCCATCAAGATCCATGCTTCAGCCATTTCTGCACAATACAATACAGATCCTCCTATTAAGGCAGTTCCTCAGAGGGGCAAAAAATATAAAACCCCCACGGAAACCACCAGTCCCAGCTTGGGACCTCAACTTCGTATTGGAAAAGCTAACCCTGCCTCCCTTTGAGCCGGCTTCTTCAACAGAGCTACAATACTTGTCGTGGAAAACAGCCTTCCTTCTGGCTATTACCTCAGCACGCAGGGTTTCGGAACTACAGGCCCTCATGGCTGTGCAACCATTCCTCATTTTCCATCAGGACAGAGTTTCCTTACGAACCAACCCTACCTTCATGCCAAAGGTAGTATCCAGTGTAGCTTTGAATCAGACTATTCATTTTACCTACCTTTTATCCAGATCCACAGAACAAAGGGGAAAGACTACTACATTCCTTGGACATTCACAGACAACTTACTTCGTTATTACTTGGACAGAACAAAGTCATTCAGGAAATCTGAGCAGCTCTTTGTGTCCTACGCTACAGATGCTCAAGGAAAGGCCATTTCCAAACAGACAATTTCAAAATGGATAGCCCACTGCATACGCTTTTGTTATTCATTTCATGGAAAATCTGTGCCTGTATACATCAGATCCCACTCCACCAGGGCTACAGCTACCTCTGCAGCTTTCCTCAGGGGGGGGGGGTCCCTACCAAGGACATTTTGGAAGCAGCTACTTGGAGTTCAGTGCACACTTTCTCCAAGCACTACCACCTTCCACTATACTCAAAAGCTAGAGCGGGCTTTGCCACAGCAGTCCTGCAGGGCATCCTCGCCCCTCCTAGTTCTACTTAGTGCCTACCACCCTTACTTAGCTTTGGGATTCTACCCATCTGTAATGACTGCAGCTGTATGCACGATGAACATAGTACAGTTTTGTACCTACCATAAATGTAGATGTTCGAGTGCTCATACAGCTGCAGTCCAGGTTACCCTCCCTCCATCCCCTCTTAGAACAGGCCTTAGGACAAACACCTTTATCATACAACCTATTTGGGGTATTCTTTTATGGTGTATTTGCTTGCAACTACTGCTTTTGATTTATCTATATTGCAGGTTTGCATAATTTTATGTTTTGCCTTCCTTCTGGGGGCACCTGACATCTGGGGCAAGAAAAACTGAAGAAAATGGCGTTGGCTGTCTCTTTTATACCCCTGCCGCACTGACGTCAGGGAAGAAGCGACGACAACCGACGCCGGACCTAGACTTTGGAATTCGGCTGACCGAGGACCAACCTGACGGCAGGATAACCCATCTGTAATGACTGCAGCTGTATGAGCACTCGAACATCTACATTTATGGTAGGTACAAAACTGTACTTTCTTTCACTGGGTAGCATAACATAATGTAAAGTAGAATGCTGATGTTTTGCACTGTGTAGAAGCAGAGTAGTGCAGTTCTCTGACTTAATGGTAAAGTTGTCATTGTGCTAACCTGAGAAACGCATTATATGTACATTGAGATAGAGCTTTACAACAAAGACCTACACCTCCGGAAACCCTTGTACTAAATCTGTAATCCTAGTGATTTAATTAGGCATGCATTTTCTTGAAGAATCAACATTTAACCATATAATTGCTATAAAGATATGAGGCAGTGATCAGTAAGAGCATTAATGGAAGTATAGTTAATGGTAAAGTAGAACAGTAACAGCAGAAAAGAAGTGTTTGCAAATTTGTCTACATTTCAGAGCAGTAGAGGAGAACTTGGTGACTAGAAATGAGCATCACTTTAATTACTATATATAAATATATTTATAAATATATATATGTATGCGTGTGTGTGTGTGTGTGTGTGTGTGTGTGTGTGTGTGTGTGTGTGTGTGTGTGTGTGTGTGTGTGTGTGTATATATATATATATATATATATATATATATATATATATATATATATATGTGTGAGTGTGTGTGTGTGTGTGTGTGTGTGTGTGTGTATATATATATATATATATATATATATATATATATATATATATATATATATGTGTGTGTGTATATATATATATATATATATATATATATATATATGTGTGTGTGTGTGTATATATATATATATATATATATATATATATGTGTGTGTGTGTGTGTATATATATATATATATATATATATATGTGTGTGTGTATATATATATATATGTATATATATATGTATATATATATGTATATATATATATATATATATATATATATATATATATATATATATGTGTATATATATATATATATATATATATATATATATATATATATATATATATATATATATATATATATAGAGAGAGAGATATGTGTGTGTGTGTGTGTGTGTGTGTGTGTATATATATATATATATATATATATATATATATATATATATATATATATATATATATGTGTGTGTGTGTGTGTGTATATGGGAGCCGAACAGATCCCCGACAACACTTTCTGCCGAAGCAGAAATCACCGAACATACATAAACGAAAGTGCTGTTCACCGAACACTTGGGGGGGGGGTATTTACGCGGTCGAGGGCATCTGCAAAACCAGAGGTTGTGGGAAACCTCTCAGGACAAGCCCTTCAGTGATCCTGAACAGTTGCCTGACTTCCTCCAGAGGGGGCAATTCTCCTTGCCCCCAATAGCCTGGGAGGCCATCGCAAGTGACAAATGGATGCTAAGGGTCATATCCAGAGGATACCTCATTCCCTTTCTGGAAGCTCCCAAGAAAAAAACTTGAACTATTCTGAATCTGACCTCTCTGCATAAATTGGTAAAGCGCACACGGATCAGGATGGTCACAGTTCAGACCATCCTACTTCTCTTGAAGTCAGACAAATAGATGTGCTCTGTGGACCTGGACAGAGACTCCAGGCAATTCCTACATTTCAGGCTGGGAGCCAGTCATTACCATTTCTGGTCACTCCTGTTTGGTATCTTCATACCCCCCAGGGTGTTCATCAAATGCTTGGCAGAGGTGGCAGTGCATTGCAGATTGCAAGGTTACTAGATTTTTCTGTATCTGGAAGACTGGCTTCTAACTGTTCCAACCAGGCATCTACTCATTCAGGCCAGAGGCTACTTACTACAGCTGGCCCAAACTCTAGGGATAATTGTCAGCTTGCAGAAATCCCAGTTGGATCCGATTCAGGCCACAGATTTCACTGGAGCTCATCTGAATACAAGGACATCCGGTGCGTATCTGATGACAGACAGAGTCATTTTTGCTGTTGCGTCTTTCGGCTTTTCCCGGTTAGGGGTCACCACAGCAGAACTCCGGTCCACTAATGATTGGCAGTAGATTTTTACGTGCAGAGTTGCCGGCCCTGACGTACAACCTTCAACGAAGGTACACCCATTCACGCACGTCTCCACACAGAAGACGCTCTAGCTGAGAATCGAACAGGGCAACGTCTTACTGTGAGTAATGAATCTAAGAAACCATTTCAGACAAATTCTAACCATACATAGTCTTCTAGCCAGTTTAATTCAAGGGGCATTGGGTTTAGTGGCAGCCATGATAACTCTCCTGCCGATGGCTCATTACCACATGAGGATATTGCAATGGATGTTAGCAGTTCAATGGACACTACTCTGGAATCCTCTGTCTTCCCATAAAACTGTCGCAAGTGTGCAAGGAATCTCTGCATTGGTGGCTTCACTTTGCAGAAGTTTCTCAAGGACGTCCATTCATCCTTCCATCCTCAAATGTCACGTTGACCATGGACACCTCCCAGCTGGGTGGGGCATTATCTGGATCGAACAGTCCAAGGTATGTGGACTTCCAGGAGACCATGTTGCATATCAGTGTACTGGAGATGAGAGCAGTTCTTCTAGAGTTGCATCAGCTTTCTACCTCTGGGGACTACTGCAATTCGACTGACATGTCAGTAGTTTGGTACATCATCAAACAGGGAGGAACCAGTCCTACCTTCTATGTCAAGAAGCGATGAGCTTTTGGCAGTGGGCAATCTCTACCAACCATTTTTTAGTAGCAATCCAACAAATTAGCAGACTGGTTCAGTCGAGTATTACTGATACCTCATGAGTGGTCTCTGAATCAGTCAATGGCAGACATGATCTTCCACAAATGGGGTCTCTTCCTGCTACGATCTATTTGCATCCCCTTTCAACAATAAATGCAGCAGGTACTTTGCCTTGATCCTTCCTCGGGGACAGTCACCCAGGGATGCTCTTGTCCATGCTTGACCCCCTGGTCTTTATGCCTTTCCTCCTCTAACACTAATTCCCAAGTTCTTACACAAAGCGTTCAGGTTGCAGAGGAAAGTAATCCTCATTGCTCTCTTTTGGCTTCGACAAACCTGATTCACCTCCCTTTGGTCTCATCTGGTTTGTCCACCGTTGAGGTTGGATCCAGTTCCAGATGTCCTGTCTCGCCCATCAAGGCATCCCCATCCAGACACAAAGGGCCTGAAGCTAACTGCATGGTTTCTCCACTTCTGATGATGGCAAGATATCCCAGGCTTTCTTTCCTTATTTGAGATATTTTGGTCTCCTCACATAGGTCTTCGACATGTAAGATTTATAAAAGCAAGTGCAAGAGATTTTCTCTTTGGACTGAACAAAGACTGATCCTTTTACAGCACCATTGACAGTTGTTCTTGACTTTTTGGCTTCCCTTTTCAGTGATGGAGCTAGTTATTCTGCTGTCAAAGTCAAGTTAGCGGCCATATCCAATTTTCATTTTAGCTTTGATTCCTTATTTCTTGCTTCTTCTAAACTTTGTAAAGTTTTACTTGGGGGCATTTTCCTGCTCTGGCCTCTAGTGAAAGATCCTATTCCACTGTGGGATCTAACAGTGATTTTGCAAGCTTTGGTCCACCCACCCTTTGGGCCTGCAGTTACTGTGCATTGGAAATTCCTTTCTTGGAAAACACTTTTTCTAGTACCTATCACGTCTGCAAGAAGATTATCTGAACTTCAAGCCCATTCTTCTAAACTTCCATACTTGATTTTTCTCAAGGATAGGTTACTTTGTGCTCTAATCCTTCCTTTTTACCCAAGGTGGCCAAGGAAGGGAACATTAATCAGTCCGTCAATCTTCCAGTCTTTTTTCCGTAATTATCAAAACAAAAGTGAATATACCCTCCACCTGCTTGATGTTCATAGGCCGCTTCAGTTTTATTTACATAGACCCAAGCCCTTTAGGAAGTCTTATCAGTTGTTCGTATCCTTTTCAGTTACAAAAAGTGATAGATCTGTTGCCAAAAATTTCACTAGCCAGATGATAAGACAGTATTACCTTTATTCATTCTTCCAGAAATATTCCCTTACCAGGACCTGTTAAGGCCCACTCTGCAAGGTCTATGGCTAATTCTCAGGCTTTGTGGTCTAGAGTTTCAGTTGAGGATATTTGCACTGCAGCTACTTGGTCTAACCCCCACGTGTTTATTACATATTACAAATTGGACATTGTATCCAGGAGTAGAAGTGATTTTGGTTCTACTGTTCACGTGATTTTGAATGTTCTTCATGTTTCACTGTTGCATTCATAACATTTGGGATGTCTGCTTGCAGTAGCCCTCAGTCGGCCTGATTAACAAAGTCTTGGGTCCTGCGTTGGTTGCCATCTCTTCCATGACGTCAGGTAGTCAGGGGTATAAAACATGCAGCCAATGCCATTACATCAGTCTTTCTTGCCATACAGTGCCCAAAGCAGAAGCAGTTCGCAAGTGCCTGTCGGCAAACTCCTGAAATTTTTGTTTTCGAGTTTCGGAACCGAAGTCTTCAACTAAAAGCCAAGTACCCTGTTGGGGCAACTTTGTCTTGCTCTAAACCAATGTCAGTAAAAGTAAATAATTGCATTTCTTGTGGAGAGCAAATACTTCATAAAGGTTTTCATTCGTACTGTATTCCTTGCCTAAGCCCTGACCACGGCGTTCCTTGCTGTCAGTTTTGTGCCTTATTTAAACAACGAACTATCCATAGTCTGTATATTTTTGCTTCTAAATATTTTGGTGCTCGGTTCAGTTATCCAGATATGTCTTCGGTAAGCCATCCGACTACCGACATTCTGAAAAAATGCAAAGATAAAGACAGAGACAGGCCACCTAGGTCCAAAGCTGCCGACTATGCTTGTTCTAACCCAGTCGCCAGTTCGCCGGTACTCAGTGAGGTGCTTTTGCAGCCCCTGATACCCGCTACTTCAGATTTGCAGGCCTCTACTGAGACCCATTCAGAGTCTGGTATGCCGTGAGATGCTTCAATTGTGGAACCTGCGGATGTCTCTACTTTGGATGGGTCCGAAGCCACTGTGCAGGCACCGGCTTCTGAAAGTGTATTCAGGCCTACTGACTTGCATATTAAACCAACGCCATCTTCTTCAAGGCCTAAAACTTGAACCATGCCTAGAAAACCGACCCCCAGACTGCATGGTCAGGCCTCTATGCCTAAAAAAACAAATAAGAATGGCTGAAGACCTTATTACTTTAATCGGGGAAGCCAACCTTCTCCCTCTAAGACACCTAGGGCTGAGTTTGCTTAGATACTTCTGACCAGGATTCTGAAATTTCTGTTTCCTCTGATGACCAGGATTTACCCTTATCTACCTATGAGTATTCTGATGCTGAGGACTCTATTCCTTCTGCTTCCCCCCCAGAGCATTTCTCTTTTGGTGAAACCTTGCATACTCTTAGGGAGCATTTTCGTTGGGAAAGTCAGGATTTCTCTGATTCTAAAAAGAGGCTTAGGGATTTTTTCCTCCTGCCCCGGCACAGGCCTTTGGCTATCCCTCCTGTACTAGACATTGTTGATGATGCCTTTTTGGAATCTAGCTTGGCCCCTGACACTTTACCTCCTGCTCCCAGAAAACCTGATGGATATTGCAGGGTTCCTGATTCTCACAAGCTCCTTTTCAAAAATCCTACTGCCGATCCTGAGACCATTTTATAGGGACCCGAGGGCATTAACGATACTACTGCCAAAAATCCTACCCCTTCTGATAGAGACTCCAGGGCGCTGGATAGATGGGGTAAGAAGGTATACACTTCTGCAACCTTGGCCATTAGGGCCTTAAACTGCCAGTTTCATATGTTAAAATATCAGCAACATATTACTGGTTTGCTTAAACAAAAAATTATGTCGATTCCTGATTGTGCTGAAAATAAGGATTTACAGGATTTAATGCATTCTGCTGAATAGGTTGGAAAACATACTTTGCAATGTGGTTTTGATTCACTAGAGGCATCTTGCAGGGCTGCTGTCACTGGGTCTGTACTTAGAAGGCATGCTTGGCTTAAGGAGCAATCCTTGCCAGATCATGTTAAAGCTAAATTACTGGATGCTCCCTTAAATCAGGACCACCTGTTTTGCAACAAGGCAAAAGCATTTCTTAAAAAGATGGAGGAAAAAGCTAAATCTATGCAAACTGTTAAAGATTTCTTACAAGTACAACCTCCGAGATTTAGTAGGCATTGGCCCTCTTAAGAATTGGTCCTTTCCCACCTCTTCCAGGCCTTCTCAGTCCAAACCCAGATCAAGCAGAACAACCAGGCTTCAGTCCCAGCTACGCACAGGAGTTAGCAGTGCCCCCCCCCACTTCCAAATCTGGGGGTAGTAACCCCCCCCATGGTAAACTGTCTCAATGACTTAACTTTAAAACTTCCAAGCACTTCTCAACTGGGGGGAAAGATTGCTCTACATGCAAAAAACTGGGAACTCATTACCCAGGACAAATGGGTTTTAAATATAGTTTCTCAAGGATACAAATTTCACTTACACACGTTACCAACCCCAAACCTCTTCACTGATGAAGTCTCAGGATATGAGATGAATGCGCTCTAAATCCAAGGAGTATTTATGTATTTATTTGGTATGTCTTATTGCAAATAAAAGGTTCACCATTCATCATTGTGGAAGCTTTTTGATTTATACAGAGGACAACCTTTATTGTTATTGGGCAGCGGTTGTGTGTTTAGTGACTTCGGTTTTGAAGAACCCAGAGGAAAAAGAAACAAACTGGCCAGGGCCAGAAGGGTGCAATGAGGATTACCCTGGCCTTGCACCCTCTTGCCTTCTGAACAAACTATGTTATTAGAGGAAGGGGGAGGCATATAGGAAACCCAGGGGCCAACTGTGGACTAGACAGGCTATTGGTGACTTCTCTGCGGAGGAATTAGGGCACAGTAACTAATGCACTTGTTCTTTAGGTGCAAAGCAAAAAGTTCACAGCATGGTTGACTCCAGTGGCTGAAGATCTGATTCGCCACTGCTTGGTTGAGTGACCACTTCTGAGGCAGAAGGATGGATCTGCTCAATATGTCCTCTAATACACAAAGTTCAATAGATAAGCATTGCTATGAGAAAGTGATAAGAGGACATCTCCCACAGCCACACTGTTGTGGCCTCCTAGCATAAAGGATATAAACAGGTTCTACTTTGTTTGTTGTACCGGGCTACTGACATGTCTATCTGGATGGATTTCACACCACTGAGGACAGAATCCTGGAAAGCTTGCAACACTATTACAGCTGCCCTCATCTCTAGGACACTGTTAAACATGGAGACCACTCTTCACATCAATCTTGAACAGTCTTCCCTTCATAATGCCCCACTCCCACACCAGGAGGGAAGCACCTGTGGTTTACTATAGCCATGGGGAGGATGTGGAGAAAAGGGCTGACCTTCTCAGACAGCTGTGTAGTTCAACCACCATCTGATGGGAAATTTGCAAACAGGAGACAGACAAATAATAAGAGGATGTGAAAACTGGGACCAATGTATAGAAAGGGTCTACTGAAGAACTCATGTGACATCTGGCTAAAGGAGCCAACATTATTGTCAAAGCCATCAGCACTAGTAACCAAAGAACAAGTATTACAGGGGGCAAGTGGTATTGGAGAACTTGTAAGGCTGACTGACACAGAGGTACAATCCTGGACTCTGGGGGGGTGTCTGATTGCTCATACTCTGGTAGCATCAGATGAACTCTGTTGTGTGGGTGTCAACTGGCTTTTGGCTTGACTGACTAATTCCCACGTATTGAAGTTGCTGGAGCAAGAAGTCCTGTTGCTGGAGTAGAAGATCCTTGGTTGGGAGGTGAGAAGCCAATCATTTAAGAAAAGGAATACGCAGAACCCTAGCAGTCTGAGATGCTCTGCAACCACTGCCATGCATTTGAACTACTGGTGGGCTGCAGTGAGATCAAAGGGAAATGCCCTGAATTGGAAGTGATTGGTCCCAGGTGGAAGCACAGAAATATCTTGGAATGACTATCCTGACATAGTAGCAGGTATCTAAGATTTATAGAGGACATCCAATTGTCCTTCCTCAGAAGAGGTAAAATGGACTGAACTGTGACCATCCCTAATTTTGTTTTACAAACTGACTGTGATGATGGAGATCCAAAAAGTACAGTTTTGTACCTACCATAAATGTAGATGTCTGATAGGTATGCATCTGCAGTCATAACATAAGGGTTGTCCTGCCTCAGGCAGCCCTTCGGTCGGCCGGATTCCAAAGTCTGGGTCTGGCCTCGGCTGATGTCGCACTTTCCCCGACGTCACAGCTCCTGGGGTATAAAGGCATCAGCCAACGCCATTTTCCTCAGTGTTTCTTGCCCCAGATGCCAGGTGCCCTCTAGGAAGGCTAAATTTGGATAAATGTTGAATGTTCCAAACAGTAGCAAAATATATATATATATATATATATATATATATATATATATATATATATATATATATATATATATATATATATATATATATATATATATATATATATATATATATATATATACATATATACAAACAAACAAATACACCATAACAGATCCCCCAGCTAGCTGAAAGAGGGGTAAGCACCCTAGGAATACCACAGAGGGGAAGGAGGGTGGGTAATCCTGACTGCAGATGCATACCTATCGGACATCTACATTTATGGTAGGTGCAAAACTGTACTATGTCCTTCAAGGATGCATCTGCAGTCATAACATATGGGTAGAATACCATAGCCAAACTGGGGGAGGTACTAAGATAAGGATGGTGTAGTTAAGATCCCCTGTAAAATTGCAGTTGCAAAGCCTGCTCGGGATCTGGAGTATAAAGGTAGATTATAATGCTCAGCAAATGTATGCACGGAGCTCCAAGTAGCAGCTTCTAAAATGTCCTTGGTAGCCACCCCTCGAAGGAAAGCTGTAGTGGTGGCTGTGGCCCTTGTGGAATGAGGCCTGATATGTTCAGGAGCTGTCTTTCCATGAAAAGAGTAGCAAAAGCAAATGCAATTTCCTATCCATTTTGAAATTGTCTGCTTGGAAATTGCTTTTCCTTGCACCGCAGTTGCATAGGCTACAAAAAGTTGGTCAGTTTTTCTGCTAGTTTTAGTTCTGTCCAGATAGTAGCGTAGTTGTCTGTGTATATCCAAGGTGTGCAAGAGTTTCTCTACTTTGTTTTGCGGGTTAGGGAAGAACGTAGGCAAATGAATGGCTTGGTTCAAGGATACCCTGGATACCACCTTTGGCATGAAAGTTGGATTGGTTCTCAGAGACACTCTATCCTGGTGAAAAATAATGAAAGGCTGCACTGCCATTAATGCCTGTAGCTCGGATACTCTTCTTGCTGAAGTGATTGCCAGAAGGAAAGCAGTTTTCCAAGATAAAAACTGTAAGTCTGCTGATGCTGCTGGTTCAAAAGGGGGTAGTGTCAATTTTTCCAGCACAAAATTGAGATCCCATGCAGGAAGAGGGGGTCTCCTTGGAGGTTTAACATTTTTGATTCCTCTCAGAAATAGTCTGAGTAGAGGGTGAGAGAAGAGAGGAGGATCCATATTGTATTCTGCTGAAATTGCTGAAGCATGAATCTTAATGGAAGAGTAAGACAGGCCATTGTGGAACAATTCTGCTAAGTATTCTAGGATGTGTGGTAGGTTTGCCACTGTAACATCTGTGCCCTTTGATGTGCTCCAAATGAGGAATCTCTTCCATTTAGTTGAGTATGCTTTCCTTGTGGAGGGTCTGCGAGACTCCAGGATAATGTCCTTGACCCTCTGAGATAAGACAGCTTGGTTTGGCTTCAAGCAATTTTCCAGGCAGTTAGTTGCAGAGTTTTCAAGCTTGGATGCAGGGTCTTGAAATTGTTCTGCGTTAGAAGAAGAGGCCATAGGGGTAGAGGCCATGAGTTCTCCTGAGACATGTTTTTCAGTAGCGGATACCAGTGTTGTCTTGGCCAGTCCGGAGCTATTAGTATCACCTTTGGCTGTTCTTCCCTGATCTTCAGGAGAACCTTGTACATCAATGGGAGAGGTGGGAATGCATACACTATTAGGGCATTCCAGCTGAAAGAGAGAGAGTCCACCCTCCAGGCTTGTGCGTGGTATGTCCTTGAGCAGAATTTCTTCAGTTGGTGGTTGAGAGGGGAGGCGAACAGATCTATCTCTGGCAATCCCCATTTCTTTGTTATGAGTTTGAAAATGTCTGGATGCAGCATCCATTCGTGAGCATCCGTGGTAGTCCTGCTTAAGCTGTCTGCTAGTGAATTCTCTTTTCCTGGTACAAATATGGCCTGCAGCTGGATATTGAGGTTCAGGCCTAGGTTCCACAGATCCATTGCCATCCAGCATAGAGGGTAGGAATGCGTGCCTCCCTGTTTGTTTATGTACCACATGACTGTCCTTATCAGCAGATGTCCTTGCTGGAGGAATGGTTTGAATGCCTCGATTGCATGCTTCACTGCCAGCATCTCCTTTTGGTTTATGTGCAAGTTTAACTGTCCTTAAGACCATAGGCCTTGGATACATTTGTCCTCCATGTGTGCTCCCCATCCTAGGTCTGAGGCGTCCATGGTGATGGTCTGCCTTGGTTTTGGTTTCGTGAAAGGCAACCCTCTGTTGGACTGGCAGGCCTGAGCCCACCACAGGAATTCCTTTTGAAGGCATGGAATGATTGGTATCATGGTTTCTAGACTGTGACTGTGTTGAGACCATACATTCCCTTAGGTACCATTGTAGTTTTCTCATATGCAGCCTGGCATGTGGGATCAAGATTATGCAGGATGCCATGAAACCCAGGGCCTGCAGGACTTTCATTGCAGTAAGCTGAGTTTGTCTTGTCAAAGTCATGAAATAATCTGGAAGTTGTTTTTGTTTTTCTTCTGTGAGAAAAGCCATCTGAGTTATTGTGTCCAGATCTGCACCCAAAAAGGTTATCCTTTGGGATGGCACTAGTCTTGACTTTTGGATGTTGACTGTGTATCCCAAGGCCTGTAGCAGGTGTATGACATAGGCCAAATCCTTTATCAATTTTGTCTTGTTCTCCGCTTGTATTAGGCAGTCGTCCAGGTATGGGTAGATTTGAATTCCCTGAAGTCTGCAATGTGCAATTACTGATGCCCGGCACTTCGTGAATATTCTGGGCGCAGTAGATAAGCCAAAGGGCAATGCTGAGAATTGATAATGCTCTGATCCTGCAAGAAATATGAGGTATCTTATGCAATCTGGTCGGATAGGGACGTGCAGGTATGCCTCCTTGAGATCTAGAGTCACCAGCCAAGACTCCTTGCCCAACATGGGAAGAAGTTGCTGTAGGGTCAGCATTTTGAATTTTGGTACAATGAGATATGTGTTCAGTGCGGACAAGTCGAGAATAGGCCTCCATTGGTTTTCTTTTCTTGGTACAAGGAATAGTCTGGAGTAAAATCCTTGGCCCTGTTCCATAGATGGTACCCTTTCTATCGCTTTCATCTGAAGTAAATTTTTGATTTGTCTGAAAGCCTCTGGCTTCTGATTTGGTGGTAGGTTTGGCATTCCGCTCCTTTTTGGTAAAGTGTGGTAGTGAAACCTGTATCCTTTGTCTATTGTTTGCAATGTCCATGAGTCCTTTGTAATGCAATGCCAGTTTTTTGAGAATAAAGCCAGCTTTCCGCCCAGGGGAGCTTCCAGTTGTTCCCTGGTAGGCGGAATCAGAGTCAAGTCATTGTGTCTGTCCTGTGCTAGTGGTTGTAGTTGCAGCTGTGGCAGTACTCCTCTGGTTGGCAGGCTGCCACTGATGGCCCCTGTAGGCACCTTTTGATTGACCTCTGCCTCGAGGGCGTCTATTCCTGCCTCTCTGTGCTCTGGAGGTGTCTGGAAAGGACCAATTCTTGGAAGGCCAGTTTCTGCTGAACCTCGGAGGTTGGACCTGTAGAAATTCTTTTACTGTTTGCACAGATTTAGCTTTTTCTTCCACCTACTTTAGAATCTCCTGTGCAGGGGAGCCAAATAAACTTTGTTTCTTCATTGGAGCATCTAGGAGCTTAGCCTTGACATGGTCTGGCAGGGATTGTTCTTTTAGCCAGGCATGCCTACGAATTACTGCCCCAGTCATAGTTGATCTAAATGAAGCCTCCAGTGCATCATAGCACATTTTAAGAAATGATTACTGACCTGCTGAGAGTTGTGTACCAAATCCTGAAGGGATTTACGGTCTAAAGGTTCAGGAGAAGAAATCTTCTTATTCAGCTGCTCTAACAAATATTCCTGGTACTGTATCATATGGAATTGACAGTTTAAAGCCCTGGCAGAAAGAGTAGCAGATGTATAAACCTTTTTACCCCATCTCTCCAATGCTCTAGACTCTCTGTCAGAGGGTAGGGGATTTTTAGCAGTGGTAGCTGCAACACCTTTTGGGCCCTGTGAGATAGTTTCTGGATCTGCTGCATGGGCTTTATACAGGTGGAAGTGAGAATCCGGGACCCTGTAGTATCTGTCAGGTTTGGCAGGGGCCGGAGGAAGAGAATCAGGTGCAGAACTAACCTCATTATACACATCATCAATTACAGTTAGCACTGGTGGTATGGCTAAGGGCCTATGCTGTGGCAAATGTAAAAAAGTCCTTAGCCTTTTTCCAGAATCAGAAAAATCCTGACCCTGCCATTGAAAGTGTTCCCTCATAGAGTGCAAGGTTTCCCCAAAGGAAAATTCTTCAGGAGGGGAGGCAGAAGGGATAGAATCTTCAGCATCTGAATCCTCGTAAGGAGAATAGGCCCCTTCTTGATGGTCTGACAAATCAGATCTATCTGTGGAGTAGTCAGAGGAGACAGGTTCAGAGGGTTCAGTCCTAGGCCTTTTGTCTGGTGGTGGTTGGGAGGCCCTGTCTGGGTGAGGTTGGGAAAGTACAGTTTTGTACTTACCATAAATGTAGATGCCCGATAGGAATGCATCTGCAGTCTTTACAAATGGGTTGTCCTGTCGTCAGGCAGCCCTTCGGTCGGCCGGATTCCAAAGTCTGGGTCTGGCCTCGGCTGGTGTCGCACTTCACCCGACGTCATAGCTGCAGTTATTCGGGTATAAAGGCATCAGCCGACGCCATTTTCCTCAGTGTTTCTTGCCCCAGATGCCAGGTGCCCTCTTGGAAGGCTAAATTTGGATAAATGCCAATGTTTCCAAATAGTAGAGAGCAAACACAAAAAATAAGCATGTATGTACATATATACAAACAAATACACCATAATAGATCCCCCCCCAGCTAGCTATAAGATGGGCAAATACCCTAGGAGTACCACAGAGGGGAAGGCGGGTGGGTAATCCTGACTGCAGATGCATTCCTATCGGACATCTACATTTATGGTAGGTACAAAACTGTACTATGTCCTTCAAGGATGCATCTGCAGTCTTTACAAATGGGTAGAATACCATAGCCAAACTAGGGGAGGAGGAAAGAAGAGATTATGGTGTAGTTAGGATCCCTTTCAAAACAGCAGTGGCAAAACCTGCTCGGGATCTGGAGTATAAGGGTAAGTTATAATGCTTGGCAAATGTATGCACGGAGGTCCAAGTAGCAGCCTCTATAATGTCCTTGGTAGCCACTCCTCGTAAGAAAGCTGTGGTAGTGGCTGTAGCCCTTGTAGAGTGAGGCCTGATGTTCTCTGGAGTTTTCTTTCCATGGTAGGAATAACAAAATCTAATGCAATTTCCTATCCACTTGGAGATTGTCTGTTTTGAAATTGCTTTTCCTTCCCTTCCTGTCGCATATGCTACCAGTAGCTGGTCAGTTTTTCTATTGCCCTTGGTCCTGTCCAGGTAGTAGCGTAACTGTCTATGTACATCCAAGGTATGCAACAGTCTTTCTCCCCTGTTCTGTGGGTTGGGGAAGAATGTAGGTAGGTGGATAGCCTGATTTAAAGATACTCTGGATACCACCTTAGGCATAAAAGTAGGATTTGTTCTCATGGACACTCTATCTTGATGGAAGATCAGGAAGGGTTGTACTGCCATTAATGCCTGAAGTTCAGATACCCTTCTTGCTGAAGTGATTGCCAGCAGGAAAGCAGTCTTCCATGATAAGTACTGTAATTCTGCTGTTGCTGCTGGTTCGAAAGAAGGAAGTGTCAATTTTTCTAGCACAAAGTTCAAGTCCCATGCTGGCAATGGTGGTTTTCTAGGAGGTTTTACATTTTTAATTCCTCTCAGAAACTGCCTGAGCAGAGGATGCGGGAAGACAGGAGGATCCAAGCTGTATCCTGCTGAAATTGCTGATGCATGTATCTTGATGGAAGAGTAGGACAGGCCTGTGTGGAAGAGCTCTGCCAAGTATTCCAGGATGTTGGCTATGTTTACCAGTGACACATCTTCTCCCTTTGCAGTACTCCAAATGGGATATCTTTTCCATTTTGCTGCATAATTTTTCCTTGCTGAGGGCCTGTGGGCCTCAAGGATAATGTCTTTAATCCGTTGTGATAAATTTGGGTTAATTGATCTTATGAAATGTTCTATGCAGTCAGCTGCAGAGTTTTCAGGCTTGGATGCAGGGTATTGTAGTTGTTCTGTGTTAACAGCGATGGAACCAGGGGTAGAGGCCATATTTGTTCCCGAGACATGCTCCTTAGTAATGGGTACCAATGTTGACTTGGCCAGTCTGGAGCAATTAGAATGATCCTTGGACGGTCCTCTTTGATCTTCAATAGCACCTTGTGCATCAAAGGAAGTGGTGGGAATGCATATGCTGTCAGGTTTTTCCAACTGAAAGATACGGAGTCCACCTTCCAAGCAAGTGGGTGGTACGTCCTTGTGCAGAATTTCTTTAGCTGGTGATTGCGTGGGGATGCAAATAAGTCTATTTCTGGGAGTCCCCATTTTCTTGTAATGGCTTTGAAGATGCCCGGATGAAGCATCCATTTGTGGGCATCCGTGGTAGTCCTGCTTAATATGTCTGCTAGAATGTTTTCTTTTCCTGGTACAAAAATTGCTTGTAACTGAATGTTGTAGCTCAGAGCCACATTCCATAGGTCCAGAGCCATCCGGCATAGAGGGTATGAATGTGTGCCTCCCTGTTTGTTGATGTACCACATAACTGTGGTGTTGTCTGTCCTTATCAACTGACCTTCTCGGAGAAATGGTCTGAATGTCTGGATTGCCAATTTTACTGCCAGCATTTCTTTTAGATTTATGTGTAGGTGCAGCTGGTCTTGATTCCATAAGCCTTGTATGCACTTGTCCAGCATGTGGGCCCCCCAACCGAGGTCTGAGGCGTCCGTCGTGATGGTTTGGCTTGGTTGAATGCTGTAGAAGGGCAATCCTGTGTTTGATTGACAGGCCTGCGCCCACCATAGGAACTCTTGCTTCAGGCATGGGATTATTGGAATTCTGGTTTCTAGGCTGTGCTTGTGTTGAGACCATAAATTCTTTAGGTACCACTGCAGCTTTCTCATATGCAGTCTGGCATGAGGGACCAATATTATGCAGGATGCCATGAAGCCCAGGGCTTGCAGTACTTTTCTTGCTGTTAGATGGTTCCACTTGGTTAATGCCAAGAAGTAGAGAGGTAGTTGCTCTTGTTTTTCTGCAGTTAGGAATGCCATTTGTTTTGATGTGTCCAGCTCTGCACCCAAGAAGGTTATTCTTTGGGATGGTATCAGCCTTGACTTTTTTATATTGACTGTATATCCCAGGGCTTGTAGTAGGCAAAGGACTCTTTGTAAGTCTTCTGTTAGCCTGTTTTTGTTGTCCGCTTGTATCAGGCAGTCATCCAGGTAGGGGTAAATTTGGATTCCTTGAAGCCTGCAATGAGCAATTACTGATGCCAGGCAATTCGTGAACACTCTGGGCGCAGTAGATAAGCCAAAGGGCAATGCTGAGAATTGATAATGCTCTGATCCTGCAAGAAATCTGAGGTATCTTCTGCAAATTGGTCGTATGGGGACGTGCAGGTATGCCTCCTTGAGATCTAGAGTTACCAGCCAAGACTCCTTGCCCAGCATGGGAAGAAGCTGCTGTAGAGTCAGCATTTTGAATTTTGGAACAATGAGGAATGTGTTTAAAGCGGATAGGTCGAGAATAGGCCTCCATTTGTTCTCTTTTCTTGGTACCAGGAAGAGTCTGGAGTAAAATCCCTTTCCTTGCTCCATAGATGGTACCTTTTCCACAGCTCTCATCTTTAATAATTGAGATATTTGTTTTAGAGCTTCTGTCTTTTGATTTGGCGGTAGGTTTGGCATTCCTCTCTTCCCTGGTAGAGTATGGAAGTGGAACCTGTAGCCTTGATCTATTGTCTGTAAAATCCACTTGCCTGTTGTGATGTAATGCCAGTTTATTGAGAATAAGGCTAGCTTTCCGCCTAAGGGTGCTGCTAGTTGTTCCCTGGTAGACGGTGCCAGAGCCAAGTCACTGTGATTGTCCTGTTGCAGTGGTGGTGGCTGTGTCTGTGCCTCGCTGGTTGTTACCCTGCCACTGGCGTCCCCTGTAGGCACCCCTGGAATGGTTTCTGCCTCTTGATCGCCTATTCCTACACCTCTGTGCTTTAGAGGAGTCTGGAAAGGACCAAGTTTTGGAGGGCCAATTCCTGCTAAACCTTGGAGGTTGGACCTGTAAGAAATCTTTCACTGTTTGTACAGATTTTGCCTTCTCCTCCATCTTCTTCAGTACCTGTTGTGCAGGAGAACCAAATAAATTGGCCTTGTCCATGGGAGCATCTAACAGTTTTGATTTGACATGGTCCGGTAAGGCCTGCTCTTTCAACCATGCATGCCTTCTGATAACTGTGCCAGTCATGGCTGATCTAAAGGAAGCCTCCAGTGCATCATAGCCGCATTTTAAAGAATGGTTACTAACTTGCTGAATGTTATGTACCATTTCCTGAACATACTTCTTATCAAAAGGTTCATCAGAGGACAGTTTTTTAGTTAACTGGTCAAGCATAAATTCTTGATATTGAATCATATGAAATTGACAGTTCAAGGCTCTAGCTGACAGAGTAGCAGAAGTGTAAACTTTTTTACCCCATCTCTCTAAGGACCTGGATTCCCTTTCAGAGGGGAGGGGATTTTTAGCAGAGGTAGTTGCTACAGCCTTAGGCCCCTGGGAGATAGTCTCGGGATCTGCAAAAGGAGCCTTGTATAAATGGTGATGCGTGTCCGGGACCCTGTAGTACCTATCGGGTTTAGCAGGGGCCGGAAGTAATGAATCAGGAGCAGTACAAGCATCATTAAATGCATCATCTACAACAGAAAGAACTGGAGGTATAGCTAAAGGCCTGTGTTGTGGTAAATGCAAAAAGGTTCTAAGCCTTTTTCTGGAGTCTGAAAAATCTTGGCCCTGCCACTGAAATTGTTCCCTCATAGCATGTAAGGTTTCCCCAAAGGAAAATTCCTCAGGTGGAGAGGCAGAAGGGATGGACTCTTCAGCATCAGAGTCTTCGTAAGGGGAAGAAGGAGCCTCTGGAGGGTCTGTATTTTCTGAATCATCAGAGGAATCATCTGTGGACACTGGCTCAGGGGGCTCTGCTCTAGGCCTCTTCTCTGGAGGTGGATGAGAGGCCCTGTCTGGATGAGGTTGGGATCCCCGGATTAAAGAAATAAGATCCTCTGTCAAGGAAAGCATTTGGGAACTGGAGCTGGGCCTGTGAGAAGGGGTCTTAACAGGCACAGATTTTGTAGCTTTAGCTGCTTTAGCCCTGGCAAAGGCCTTAATGGACATGGCTGCAGGAGGCCTAGCAGCTCCACGTGCAGGAGTTGAGATATCCAAGGGAATAGTGTCAGATAATTCCTGAGAAACCGCAACCGCAGGTTGGATTTCAGAAGCCGATTCCACCAGGTTTGAAGAGGCCTCGGTAGAAGGCATGTTTTCGGCTGAAGGAAGAACCGCTTGCTCGGTTTCAGCCGAAACCGAGACACTCGCGGTTGGCTTAACCGCGGTTTCGGCCGAAACCGCGGACCGCGAGTGTCGGTCCTTTTCCTTGCGTTTTTTGGATATTTGTGAAGTCGGAGGATCCGACGGCATAATATAAGCAAAATCAGAGCCAAAAAACTGCTCAGCAAATTCAGACCGACGTCTAAGCGTCCGTCGGTTAAAAGAACCACAGGCTAGACAAGCTGCGACGTCGTGGTCTGGGCCTAAACAAGGTAAGCAGTAAGAGTGGAAATCTTTATGAGGTATTTGTTTCCCACAAGTTAAACAATTATTCACTTTTTCTGACATCGGCTGAGGCAAGAAAGAGTCCCCAATGGGGTACTTAGCTTTTTAGAAGTCTTCGAAGTAGTATTCGGTAGTAGTAATCTCTGGTTCTGACCGACCGGCACTTGCGAACAGCTTTTGCTTCGGACGCCACGCGGCAAGAAAGACTGAGGAAAATGGCGTCGGCTGATGCCTTTATACCCAAATAACTGCAGCTATGACGTCGGGTTAAGTGCGACACCAGCCGAGGCCAGACCCAGACTTTGGAATCCGGCCGACCGAAGGGCTGCCTGACGACAGGACAACCCATTTGTAAAGACTGCAGATGCATCCTTGAAGGACATCCCCTAATCAAGGATATCAGGTCCTCAGCAAGACTGAGAATCTGAGAACTTGAGGAAGGCCTCTGAGAAGTAGATTTGGCAGGTAATGCTTTTGAAAGTTTGGCAGCTTTAGCCCTGGAGAAGGCCTTAATAGACATAGAAGCTGGGGGCCTAGCTGCCCCACGTGCAGGTGTAGATATGTCCAAAGGAATGGTGTCGGACAAATCTTGAGTGCTAGCTTCGGTAGGGATTTCTGAAGCCGACTCAGCTGGGGCCTCTCTGGCCTCGGTTGTCGGAGGTAAGGTTTCTGTCGTAGGAAGAACCGAGGGCTCGGTTTCAGCCGAAACAGAGACACTCGCGGTAGGCCTATCTGTGGTTTCAGCCGAAACCGCAGGCCGTGAGTGTCGGTCCTTTTCCCTGCGTTTTTTGGCCAAATGCGTAGTCGGAGTCTCCGACGGCATTTTGTATGCAAAAGCAGATCCAAAAAATTCTTCTGCAAACTCCGACCAACGTCTAAGAGTCCGTCGGTTGAAGGAGGCACAGGCTAAACAAGCTGATACGTCATGGTCTGGGCCTAAGCAGGGAAGGCAGTAAGAATGGAAATCCTTATGAGGTATTTGTTTCCCACAAGTTAAACAATTATTTACTTTGTCTGACATCGGCTGAGGCAAGAAAGAGTCCCCAACGGGGTACTTAGCTTTCTTCGAAGTATTCGGTAGCTGAAATCCCTGGATCTGACCGACCGGCACTTGCGAACAGCTTCTGCTTCGGGCACCGCGCGGCAAGAAAGACTGAGGAAAATGGCATCGGCTGATGCCTTTATACCCCAGGAGCTGTGACGTCGGGGAAAGTGCGACATCAGCCGAGGCCAGACCCAGACTTTGGAATCCGGCCGACCGAAGGGCTGCCTGAGGCAGGACAACCCTTATGTTATGACTGCAGATGCATCCTTGAAGGACATCTGGCCTCTAGTCCCCTCTTTTCTTTGGGACTAAAGAATCTAAAATAGACTCCAGATTTTAACTGGTCTCGGGGGACCTGCGTGATGACTCTTTTCCAACAGCTTTAAGACTTCTACTGCTGCAAACTCCATTTGTTTGGATGGCACTATGGGAGTACTTTTCTTCTGAGGATGGGAAACAAAGGGAATATAGCTCCTAGTGATCATACTCTGCAACCAAAAATCTAGTGTGATGGCCTGCCAGGCTTGGGGTGCAGGGATAAGCACCCCCCAACCGTCTCCAGAGTGTGGCAGTCTTTCAGGAGCGATGGAAGTATTTCTCAAGGACCACTACATCCCTGATTTTGCAGTCTATCCCTGCCACTAGGGTAACATCCACTGAAACTGCTTCCCTCTACCTTTGAAGAACCTGTCTGCAGGAGTGTCCTGACTGAACCCCTGAGATTTTCTGAACCACATCGCCTTACTATGCCTTTGGTTTCTGGAAAATGTTCTCTGCAGGTAGAGAAGCAGATACCAAAGGTAGAAAAGGTCTTACCATCCTGCTTGCTCTTGGTGAGTTTCCTTAACCTTTGGACTGGAGTGTCAAAACCATCAAATGGGCATTAAATGAGGACATCTTCAAGCTTTAAACAAAGTCACGCAATTCCATCCAGGCATGCCAGCAGGTATGCTGGTTCCTGCTACTCTCTCTGTACCACTGTCTGCCCAAGAAAGCAAATACATGGATAGACTGGACATCGCCAGTAAGATAGACAACTGGGACTCCATTGTTTTTTGGGACGTTACCCGAGAGGGACTTGGCGAGCTCCTAAGTCAAATTCCTCTGCAAGTACATCATACGAGCCATGTAGTTCAGTGCACTGAATGTGAAAAGCCATTGATGAGTAGGTTTGGGAAATGGCTGCATGCAACACTCTTAATTCCCTATAAGGAGGAAGGGCAGAAATACTCTTTAGAGAAAGTTTTTTCTTAGTGGCTGCCACTACAATCACGGCATTTACTGGGGAGCCCTTGCTCCAGTGTGCACTGTCCTTTGGTGCAACCAAATTTTTATCTGGCTTCTGATGTACTGGCTCTGATATAGCTGGATCCTTCCAAGCACACTGAGCTATAATCAGCAGGCGGTACCACCAAGGAGATAGAAGATCACACTCCAAATAACTCAAGGAACACAGACTCCTCAGGGGAGGGTGTATCACTGGACTAACCCCCTCATTGTTTCATCAATTCCAAAATGACACCAAATGGCCTCTACGGGGGATCCATCCCAGTCATCCAAGTCTGTGTCTCCAGTGACAGATTCTAGACAGGAATCAGAATGGCTTAGTTTACAAGTCTGTTTTCTGGATCCTGCCTCAGTGGGAGTTCTGGAGAAAGATTAAAGTCTGACTGGGCGCTCATTAAACTGACAGTCGCTGTTAATCTGGATATGCAGAGTCACACGCAATGGCCAAAAGGGGTTGGGACGGAACAGTGCGTGTAAACACCACCTCTTCTCTTGGCCTAGCAAGAACCTTTGTGAAAGCCTTGGATATAGACGTGGAGATTGGGGCCAAAGACACTAACATACCATCAGAGCAAGATGCAAGGAAACAACAACCTGAACAACCTGGGATCCAAAGCAGACAACAGAGCCTCACTACTGAGTGCCAAGGTGCCAAGAGAAAAAGAGATGGTTCTAAAAGTTTTGGCATCAAATCCATACTTCAAGCCCTAGCACTAATGCTTTGGTTCCGAGACTTTAATGAGCCAAAGACATCTGAGTCAAGGCAGTAAGGGATACTATTGGAGTTGAATTCAACAAGACTGACAGCTCTGACATGGGTGCTCCCAGGAGGATTGGATCCACAAGCCTAGAACCGGATCGAAATAGGAGATATCAATGGAGAGGTTGCTGGAGTCGTTGACGATGCCAGGAAAACCCCTAGCTGAATTTGCTTTTGATGGAACCTTTGCATCATCATGTTGACATTTGCCTCAGTAAGGCTCCTTGATAATCGAATTGACCTGGAAGATGAAGCCACTGAAATTGGTCTCAACGAGTGCCTCTCCTCTGCAGAAAAGGTGAATGCAGCAGAGAACTCACTGACTCCAGTGAGAAATGAGGTGGTGTCGCTAATCGGAAGAGTAGGAGTCTGATCCATTTGTCTCTGGATTTTTATTGCCAGATCCAAGGGATGGGACCACAGACAGTTTTCTCGTCGTGTCTGACTACTTTTCTGACAATTTGTCTTTCTCCCTTTCTTTTTCCTTAGGTTTATCTTTTTTGCCCACCCCCCCCATTTTAGCTGGCGACACAGTTAGAGTAATAGTAGTATTGGTGGAAGGAGAAGCCTGTGGATGGCATAATGGTTAAGTGTTTACTTCACAGACACAAAGCACGGGGTTGGATTCTCACTTTTGGCATCTATGTCCAAGAAAGTCATGATTTCACTGTATTTGGTGCTATAAGACCCATCACTGAATACAATGCCCCCTTGATATGTACCTAACCAAGCATATCCAACAAGTGGAATGTCCACAAGACGTTCTTCAAGAAAAGAATACAGGCTGTAAGTAACATGTCCTATGCAGACTACCTCATGGCCCTAACCCTCTATTTAGTCTCCTACAGGCTGTTGAGAGGAGATCTATGCCTGACATAGAAGGCATCGTCAAACTCCACCCTAATGGACCTCCTGCATATCCCCAAAACAAACAGCATCAGAATTACCCGTTCTAAAGACTTAAACCTTGCCTAAGACTTAAAATAGGACCTGATGGAGAGACACTTATCTCAGAGATCACCCCCTTCTCTGGAACAGGCTCCCCATCCTTGTGAAGCAGACTTCCTCCCTAACCCAATTCAAGTGTAACTTGGACAAATGGATGGGAAAAGGAATTTATCCCTGGTTTGGCACCCTTTCCTCTAAAGGACGAAGGCAGCCTGTAAATGGTTCATCTGCAACACTCTGCTTCTAAATGTTTCATCTCCCAAGACCCTGTTTACACTTATCAAGGGTACCAGAACTTGTCAGAGATTTGGGATGCATGGCTAGGCTTAAAAAGGCCCTTTTGGTTACTAGCCTGTAAACACCTATAAACCTGAGTAGATACACCTGTATGTGCAGGGATAAGACCCTTCAAAGCTAATTTGTCTCCACGACTCTGAAAAGGCCCTTGTGGTCATTAGCCTAGTAAACCCCTACGGACCTGAGTAGCTACATCTGTATGTGCAGGGATAGGACTAGCTCTCAAACCATTTTCCTTGATAAACTTTTGAGAAAAGTCTTCTAATTTTACTTTAAAATAAAAGCATGTTGGTCTGACTTAAGAGTCACAATTGTTAAGCTTTCAGTTAGTATAGTACACTTCAAGTTTCAGTTTCAAGCTGAACAGAGAGATATGTCTCTCCCAGAGACTGCCGCTTCTCTGGAATATACCTCTTATTCACGTAAAACACAGTTCCTCACTGACTCTATTCAAACAACCTAGATAACTGGATGGGAGACTGCAAACTCGCCCCTGGGGTGGCACCCACGTCCCTCATGGACAATGCTTGCCAGTGTTGATCACAGACCCGCTCTTTTCATTAGCTCGTTCTGCAAACTACCTAAAAAGAACAAATGGAGATACTTAGGATTAACATGATTAGGCTTGTAAAGGCTCTAAAGCTGCTAGCCTAGTAACCCCCTATGAACGTATAAGAGCAATGGCACCAAAAGAGGCACTTGCCTCACATTCAAGATTAAGACGAGCTGCCTCTAGGCAATAGACATAAAGGAAGAGCAGGTCCTGCAGCAGAATCTTGCCATATACTTTTTAAAACTTAGACCCTTGTTGGACATGGAAAGGCACGTTATCAACAAAATGCACTACCATACTGTCACAATGAAAATACATACTAGCCAACTGTAAATCACATACAGAAAAACATGCAGAGGTGATAGCGTCCAAGTTAGAAGATTATGGAATAGTACGCAGCACTAAAAAGACAGAGAGCTGTTTTTTTTTTAAATAACGTATATAGATATTAACAGGGAGACGTGAAAGGTGGAAAGAAACTGCCAGAGATTGAAATGAGACAAAAAGCTAACAACCTAACTGAGCAAATATTTATCTGTCAGAGCCCTCGAAAACACGTTCTTCTTGATCAGGCAGCAAACATGATCAGAGGTACTTTGGAGAAAGAGAAGGATTATGGGTAGGGTAGGAGTCATAGCCCTGGATCCAATGCTTTTAAAAGGTGCCAAAGTCAGATCTAGTCTGATCCAATAACCCAAAGGTTGAATCGAACGAAAAAAGAAGAGAAGTTGAGGTACAGGTTGATGCCAGCTTTCCCCTCTTTCCAGTAAACACACAGGCTTCCTGATATCTTGCCCACCCTTCTTGCCAAGATGATTGGTGCATTCACCAAATGGTTTGTAGCTGGAAAAATGAGACATGCAGCCATCACAGTGAAAGACTGGTTCATATAGTTTAAGGAAGGAAAATAAGGTTCCTGTTCTGCAACATTGTGAAATATATTAACCATAAACTTGTTGCCCACAAATCACATTTCTCCTATGTAAAGACAAACAGCTAAGTAACAATAGCTACTAAGTAAAAGCAGATAGCTAGAGGGAGAAAGCTAGGCAAATAACAAAAAGGAGAAGTAACAAAACTAAATTTAAATGCATTCACATACCTTGATTCCTGTATTGGTAGCATCTTTTACAGCTTCTAAGAGTTTATCAAATTTTGGATTGAATGCAACTGTAAAAGCACAATCAATAATACGCCCTGCAAGGTAAAGGAAAAAAGTAATCTTCCCACAAATCAGGCTAAATATTACTATTAAACATTTTATTACGGCAAGAAGAAAATACTAACCATTTATATGAGTACCAAAATCTATTTTGCAGACATCATCATACTGTAGCACTGTTGTGTCACCAGCATTTGGAGTATAATGTGCAGCGCAGTTATTCAAGGAGCAACCGGTGGGGAATGCCAGACCAGCACTCAAACCATTTTCCTTGATAAGCTTTCGAGAACAGTCTTCTAATTTTTCACTTTAAAAGAAAAGCAGTTTGGTCAGACTTAAAAGTCACAACTGTTAAATGTTCAGTTAATGTTTATTTATTTATCTATCTATCTCTTCATAGTATGAACCAATTTTACAACTTATACAAATAAAGATTCTGCAACACTTCTAGCCACATCAATGAAAAGACAGAGACTTTTTTTGGAAATAACAACATCCTGTGGTCTTGAATTTTTCACTTGAGGCAAAGAGGGAAATCTTTAATTTCTTCATCAGTAACCAAAAGAGATGAAATTTCCTGGATGTCAGTGTTACTGGGAGTGTTCTCAGCAATAAGTTGGTATTTCTCATTTTCAATATGAAATGAGGGAGCAGATGGTTTAAAACATGTTTTTTTTTTCAATTTAAGAGGCTATGTTATAGAAAAAATGAGACACACTCTTGACTGTATTAGTTACCCATAAGATGGCCTTCCTCAATGGGACCTTGGTTAGGTCTACCTTCGACACCAAATCAGCAAAACACTGAAAGACCTTATTGCTCAGTACCCGCTCTGATGCATACTGTTACTTCAGATGCTCAATAGACAAGCATGCCTGTTTGCCCCCTATCCAACAGCAACTACTTTTCTGCAACTGAAGAAATTACAATTATGATTAGATTTCCAATCATAAACAATCCAATAGGCTCGTGTGACATGAATGTCAACAGAAGTAAATCCTGACATCCCCCCTCGAGATCATATAACAAATTGGTTATGACCAGAGCAACTAGAAAAACTGTGGAAAAATCTAATCAAAAGTGTGAGAATATTGTGCAAAACATCCAGGGAAATTGCAGTCTTTAGCAGACAACATCTCCCAGGCAATAATTTGTTATACCATAAGCTTGCATTAATCACATAGGTTACTAGACAAATGTGCTGCCACACGTAGGTGCTTTTAATTTGAGTTTCTTAAATGCAGTGCAGACTAAGCTTTGCAAAGCACTTTAAGGGGTTAAACATCACAAGCAGTGCAACGCTCAGATATTAAGCATTCATTCAGGTACTCCCTCTTTAAAAGCCTACAGTCCAGGGATGTGGAAAGAAAAGTCAGTTACATACTCACAAGCTTTTAGTGCTGCCTCCCAGGACACCTGATACTTAAACAAATGGACAGAGATCTCAAAATACAACATAATGAATACAAGCTGTTTCCTGTAAAACTATTAAATACATTATTTTTAGATTAGTAATATTCTACCTGAAGATGTAAGCATTAATTTAGACAGTTACAGACATGTGACTTGAAAAATACAATGTTTCTAAGCAATGCTCAAAAATGTATTCAGTACAGTACAAATATTATACCCATACATACCCTTCTTATAGTGGAAACCTAATTTTCTGTGCATCTTTTGCAGAAAATGAATTTACATACCAGTTAGTGAACTATGCACACAACAATTTAACAGTCATATTTAATTCTACCCCACTCAATTGCTAGGAATATTAATTGCCAGAAACAGTGACAAAAGAACTGCTTCCATGAAAATGGAAAATAGTACATGTGACGCCAGTGCCCTGTCCCAGCAATCAAGAAGCCTCAATCCTCACCACTAACACCAGAGAAGGCATCTCATATGAGAGGAAAGGATAACAAATATACACCGTAAAGTGCAATTACCCTTAAGAGCACACAGAGATTACAGTCAGTCTGGGGCTGGTTGCTCCCTTTCTCTCCAGGTCCCCAATAAGACTCCCCACTGGCATAGCTATAAGGTCCATATCTCAGCCTAGCTGGCTAGCTAACCTCCAGTACCCCTCTCTGTCCAACCAGTGCTTCGTGTCCCTGCTCAAGCAGCTGACACACACACACACACTTTGAGATAAGTATTTATGCAACTTCACAGACACTCCTGGGAAAGACTGACAAAGATTCTCCAGCTGTTACCCTATTACTGCCACCACCAGCTAATTATCAGTTACTAGAAGGCCCTTAAAGGGTGTTCAATTATTACCGTGCAATATTATTATCCAATAGTAGTGTAACTTAAGCAATCAAGGCTTATTACAAGGGCTTAGTACAGGATCACTTATAATCATGGAATGTACTCTAGAGCTTAAATTATCTCTGCATAAACCAGCCACAGTTGAAAAGGGTTTAAAAATATTTACTAATAAATACTAAAAACACAAGACAATACTATTACACCACAGTGCCATTCAAGAGTTCAGCCATCACACAGAAACTTAAAATAATTCAGTAGTACAGTTCTGACATAACAGAAAAACACTTAGTCTAATCATTTTCTAATTCCTACCTATTGCTACAAGAAAACATACTTCTAAAATAACTTACACATATAGAGGATAGGCAGTGCTGAGTTAGATGTCCAAGATCAAAATGCTTCAGTCTCTCTCTGAACAATAATTTTTAAAATTACTAACAAACATTTCTGCTGGGCCCTCCCAGATTACATCATTTCGACACTTAGCCTGGGGTTCCCGGGCCAACAGGCTACATTATTTAGCAAGCTAACACCTACGCAGGAAGCTACAACAATAAAAGACATTTCATATGTGCATTCTAGTAATTATTCCTCAAGTTAAAACAATAGAAAGAATGTGCTAGCCCAGACAGGCTGACTCTGAGCTCTACAGATCAAAGGATAGATTTGAAATAATTTTAACTTCAAAAGAAAGATTTGAAATGCTTGAATTAGTTTTCATTACAGCAGATGGCAATTCTGCTACAATCTTGAAGTTCAACATTTTACAGTATTTTTCTTTCATTTAAGAAACAAGCCTGTATTTTACATTTATATTTACAAATGCCAGAATTATGTATCAAATTATATTTGGCTAGGCTGGCAGCCTTCACCCTTCTCTACCAGTCTTCACAGTATACATGTGCTTTTTACACTTTATAAGCATAGAGGTACTAACATTTAGGCTGAACCATTAACAGAAGGCAAACTCAGCTACACAGAACAATACACTGTAGTTACTGCCTTAGCTATGTAAATGAGAGACATCTACATCTTTTTTCACATATATTATTTCAATTTTGGCATTGCTAAGTAATCTGCTTGCCTGTTTTAATTTAAGATTCAAGCAATTAAGCTTTAACAGCTTGAAAGATGAAACCAGGCACATAATTGCTTAAAATGACCTCCTCTGGAACTCCTTACCACACACACCAACATTTTACTAAAAAGTGTTTGCTAACCTTTGCTACATTTACAAAAGTACGTAAACAGCATTTTTTGTCAAAATATAGTCAAATGATTTAAAAAATGCAGACTGCAAGTGCAGAGTGGTAAAAAATTTGTAAAAATGGTGGGTGCAGTTTTCTAGTGGCTCTGGTTATGAATGCAAATTCTGTGTAGTGCAGCAGCTCCAATGTACTACCAGCTACAAAGAAAAAATTGGAAGAGTACAAAGTGTTTTATGACTTTGAAAGCTGTGAAATATTTAGCAGTGTCATACACATGATGACCAGAAGCTAAGAGTACCTCTAACGTACCATGAGCTTTAAAAGCCATTAAACACCATGGTATACCCTTCCTCTTTTTTGTGGCAGTTTGAAGTGTGTTACAGCTTTTAAAAATATTTCTATTTCCCTCTGTTGTTCTGAGGTGGATGTTGTGTATGCTCTAGCATGATATTAAAGCTCAACAGTTCTGAAAAAGCCGTTATGCACTTATATTTCAGAGAACTACGTAAAAAGGCCGTCTTCTCCTGATTTCAGAGCGTAAAATCAGCAAACTCCATACACTACAAGAGAGATTCAACACCTGTACAATAGGAAGTAATATACAAGTACCTACCTTGCAAATTTATGGGAACTCCCAACTGCTAAGGCTGGAAAAATGACACAACCATCCATAAAGGGATGAAAGCTTGTTATACCTGACCCATCAAAGAGGTCTCACATAGCAACTGGCATTGTGAAAAAGCATGGTGCATCTGTCTCAAGAACAGCAGATTTGTCACTGTAATGGCAAATCATAACATTTGGGTTTAAACGGTAATGTTTTTCCCTGTATTAAGAAGAGTCTATGTAGATTTGCTCCATCTTAAAAAACAAACATTTTCCAGCTCAATTTATCAGGATTCAAATAAGAATCTGAGTCAGCAAAGCCTGTCCCCCTGCCTTCCCATTACAAAAATGGCATTAGACTTCATGGCAAAGGCAACATAATACACAGCTTTAAACATTCTGCTCAGCCGTAGCAGATGCATCACGTTTCATAAACTCAGATGCTACATTATTTTTCCTGCAGTACAGAAAACGTCAGCCTTGTAGGTGATGACAAACATAAGCAGACTGAGGGTTTTGATGGCCCTATCATGATGGTGTTAACAGTTTTTTCACATAATCAACATAAGTTTTGAACAGTAACCAAAAGGTTTAGAAATATCAGACTTTGAAGATGGCTGCACACTGATCAACAGCTTAACATCAGTTCTCCCACTGTGAAAACAGAAACGGAAGAACCACAGCCAGAGATAACCATCCTGAATACAATTCAGTTGCGCACTACTAAGTACACTGCCTGGATGCCTGCAAAAAAGAAAAAAAACATGACAGAGTGAAAGAAAATCAAATAGAAAAGGTAAAGATAAAACATTGACTGGGAAGAATCCTGCATCTGTTCAGCAAACAGCAGTTCAAGCTCCAGCTTTGGTACAAGACATGGCTTCCAGTAATATAGAGGAAAAGATGAGTCAAATGTGCTCAGAGTGGATTAAAAGGAACAAAAGCATTGAATGAGTACATCAACTTAAACAACAAAAGAAAATGGAAAAAAAAAGCTTTAAATCGATATTCAGATGAGCTGACAAAACAGCAAAAATCAGAGGTTGAAATGAATGAAAGGCTGCCAGGGTTACAAGGCAGCTCAAGAGGAAACGTTTCAAAAAATGGTAGAATTAAAAAGTACAGTTTTGTACCTACCATAAATGTAGATGTTCGAGGATCCACATTGCTGCAGTCCTAACTATTGGGTAGTCCGCTGTCCAGTCGGCCCGAATACCAAAGTATATGGCTGACGTCAGTCAGGGCGCATTAGACTGACGTCAGTACGTCAGGGTACTAATGCGCATGACCGACGTCATATCCTCAGTCTTTTCTTGCCCCAGATGTCAGAAGACCCTGAAAAGATAAGGCCAAAACCAAAAACTCCCAACATATCTGCATCAAAATATATATATATATATATATATATATATATATATATATATATATACAAAATATACAAAATTAGCAGAATTTAACCTCACCTACACAACCACCCCTAAACACAGAGGGGAAGGAGGGAGGGTAAATTGGACTGCAGCAATGTGGATCCTCGAACATCTACATTTATGGTAGGTACAAAACTGTACTATGTTCTTCATTCCACATTGCTGCAGTCCTAACTATTGGGTAGAATCCCAAAGCAGAGGTAAGGGAGGCTGGCAAATCAGAAGGAAGCAGGAGCTGATAACATGCCTTGCAAAATAGCTGTGGCAAAACCAGCCCTAGACTTAGAGTAGAGAGGAAGGTGGTAATGCTTAGAGAAAGTATGCACGGAACTCCAAGTAGCTGCCTCCAAAATATCCTTAGTTGCCACCCCCCTTAGAAAAGCTGTTGAAGTGGCAGTAGCCCTAGTGGAATGAGGCCTAATCCCAGCAGGAACCTCCTTGCCATGATGGGAATAACAAAATGCAATGCAAAACCCAATCCACCTAGAAATAGTTTGTTTTGATACAGGCTTGCCCTGAGAACTCAAAGCAAAAGAAACAAATAACTGCTGAGACTGCCTAAAATCCTTAGTCCTGCTCAAATAATAACGCAATTGCCTGTGTACATCTAAAGAGTGCAAAATCTTTTCCCCTTTATTTTGGGGATCTGCATAAAACGTAGGCAAATGAATAGTTTGGTTTAAAGCCACACTAGAAACCACTTTAGGCATAAAGGAAGGATTAGTACGTAATGATACCCTATCCTTATGAAAAATCAAAAAAGGCTCAACCGCCATTAGGGCCTGTAACTCAGAAACCCTTCTTGCAGAAGTAATGGCCAACAAAAAAGCAGTCTTCCATGACAAGTATTTCAGTTCAGCAGTAGCTGCAGGCTCAAAAGGTTGTAGAGTAAGTTTCTCCAACACAAAATTGAGATCCCAAGCAGGAGTAGGAGCTCTACGCGGGGGTCTTATATTCTTTGCCCCTCTAAGAAATTGCTTGAACAAAGGATGTGAAAACAATGGTGGGTCACAATCATAGTGAGCTGAAATTGCTGCAGCATGAATCTTAATGGAAGAGAAAGACAAACCTTTGTCCAATAACTCAGTAAGATATTGAAGAGCCACACTCAAATTAGGCTCTGAAATCTCCAAATTCTTTGCTGCAGTCCAAAATAAAACCTCTTCCATTTTTCTGCGTACACTTTCCTTGTACTAGGTCTTCTGGCTTCCATAATCACATTTAAAACTTGTTGAGGAAGTTGAGACCTGCTGTCTTTCAAAACAGAATATGCCAGGCTGTTAGATGAAGAGAGTGAAGCTTGACATTGAGCAGACGACCGTCCTTCTGAGACAACAGATGTGGAATCAAGGGTAAAGGCCATGGAGGCTTCTTTACCAGATTCCTCAGTAATGGGTACCCAGTGCTGCCGAGGCCAATCTGGAGCTATTAAAATCATCCTTGGCTTGTCTTGTCTGACCTTTAGAAGCACCTTTGGAAGAAGAGGCAGAGGTGGAAACGCATACACATGAAGATTTTTCCAACTGAAAGAAAGAGCATCCACTTTCCAAGCTGTGTGATGAAACCTCTTTGTGCAAAACTTTGGCAGCTGGTGGTTTAGTGGAGAAGCGAACAGATCTATGTCTGGAGTTCCCCAGGACACTGTCAACTTTTGAAATACATGAAGATCCAGTTTCCACTCGTGGGGATCCATGATTTGTCTGCTTAACACATCTGCTAAGGAGTTCTGTGCTCCCGGCAGAAACCTTGCCTGAAGAGTTAGTTGCAAGCTTAGCGCAGTCTCCCATAAAATCATTGCTTGCCTGCACAATGGGTAAGAATGTGTTCCCCTTGTTTGTTGATGTACCACATGACAGTTGTGTTGTCTGTTAGAATCAACACCTGCCCTGGAAGAAGTAACTCCTTGAAAGCCATTAATGCAAACTGGACTGCTAACATCTCCTTCATGTTGATATGTAGATGCTGTAGTCTGGCAGGCCACTTGTCTTGTATCCACTTTCCATTTAGATGAGCTCCCCAAGCAATGTCTGAGGCATCTGTCGTTAGAATCTGACTCGCCTCTGGCCGGGTCACAGAGAGTCCCTTGTTTAGGTGACATTCCTGAGCCCACCACAAAAATTCCTTTTGAATGCAAGGTATTATTTGAATGACAGTGTCCAAATCCTGGCAGTGCTGTGTCCATAGATTTTGAGATACCATTGTAGCTTCCTCATATGCAGTTTGGCATTGGGAAGCACCAGAATACAAGATGCCATGAACCCTAAGGCTTGAAGGACTGTCCTTGCAGTCAGCCCGGACTGAAGAGATAGTTGATGGAAGTAACTGGAAAGATTCCTTTGTTTGTCCGGGGTTAAAAAGGCCATCTGGGCTGCTGTATTCAGTCTCACACCCAGAAAGCACATGTCTTGAGAGGGTACTAGACTGGACTTTATTTCGTTCACAGAATACCCTAGGCATCTTAGCACTGCTATGACATATTCCAAATGCTGTAGAAGGTCTTCCTTTTCTTGAGCCAGAATCAGGCAATCGTCCAAGTAAGGATATATTTGAATTCCTTTTAGCCTGAAGTAAGCTATCACTGGAGCCAGAACCTTTGTGAATACTCTGGGCGCAGTAGATAAGCCAAAGGGCAATGCAGAGAACTGATAATGAGAATTTCCAGCTCGAAAACGCAGATACTTTCTGCAACTTAGTCTTATAGGCACATGAAGGTAAGCTTCCTTGAGATCTAAAGTTACCATCCAGTGATCCTTGCCCAGCAGAGGTAAAAGCTGTTGTAACGTCAACATTTTGAACTTGGGAATGTCCAGATAAGTGTTGAGGATAGATAAATCCAAAATTGGTCTCCACGTGTTCCCCTTCTTTGGTACTAGGAACAGGCGAGAATAAAATCCTAGGCCCCTTTCTGGCACAGGAACCGGCTGAATGGCCCCTATGTGGAGTAACTGAGAAATTTGCTTGTGAGCCTCTTGTCTTTGTAGAGGAGGAATGTCTGGCATGCCTTTGAAAGGAGGCAAGGTATGGAAATAAAACCTGTAACCGTGGTGAATGATATCCAGAACCCATTTGTCTTGGGTAATTAAATCCCAATTTTCTTTGAAAAGAGACAGTCTTCCTCCTAGAGGTGCCGCCAGGCGAGAAGGCACTGGCAGCTGAAAAGGCAGGTCATTGGGTCTGCTTACGAAAGGACTGACCCCTGCCCTCACCAGAAGTCTGAGCAGGTGAACTGCCTGTCCTAGGCCTAAAAGCACCTTGAGCTCTGCCCCTACCACGTCTAGACCTACCCCTAGACTGGGAATCATAAGCAGGATAAGTCCATCCCTTAGCAGGCCAATTTCTACTAAACTTGGAGGCTGCACCTGCATAAAATCCTTAACAGTTTGCATAGACTTAGCCTTGTCCTCCATCTTCTTTAAAACTGCTTCCACAGGCGAACCAAACAACACATCAGACTGTAAAGGAGCATCCAAAATCCTTGTCTTAACATGCTCAGCTAAGTTCTGATCTGTCAACCAGGCGTGCCTACGAAGAACAGAACCAGTGGCAGCCACCCTGGAGGAGGCCTGCACAGCATCAAAACCACATTGCAGGGAATGTTTACCCACTTGTTCAGACACATGAACTAAATCCTGCAACTCTTTACACTCAATACCTTCCGCCAGAGCATCCACCTTAGATTTCAACTGTGAAAGAAGAAAATTCTGATATTTTAACATGTGAAACTGACAATTCAACGCCCTCATGGCTAAAGTGGAAGAAGTATACACTTTCTTTCCCCATCTATCCAAAGCCCTTGCCTCTTTATCAGGAGGGACAGGATTTTTAACAACTGAGGCTTTCACACCTTTAGGCCCCTGAGACACAGTTTCGGGTCTGCCCTAGGACTCTTAAAAGATACTTATGAGCTTCAGGCACCCTATAATACCTATCCGGTTTAACTGGGGCAGGGGGCAAAGAATCTGGATTCAGGGAAGCCTCTGCAAAAACATCTTCCACCACATTCAAAACAGGAGGTATAGCTAAAGGCCTGTGCTGTGGTAAAACAAGAATTCCCTAAGCCTTTTCCTGGAATCAGAGAAATCTTGACCTTCCCATTTAAAATGCTCCCTCATGGAATGCAGAGTCTCTGAAAATGAAAAATCCTCAGGAGGGGAAGCTGAAGGAGTAGAATCATCCACAGCAGAATCAGAATAAGGAGGGTACTCCTGCAAGTCTTCAGCCGAAGACTCAGAAGCCTCCGAGCATTGTTCAAAACTCTCAAACTCAGATTCCACCCTAGGCCTCTTATCAGGAGGGGGCATAGAACCTCTTGTCATAGTAATCAAATCCTCTGCCATTTTAAGCATATGTTTCTTAGGCAAAGACCCTGAAGTACTAGGAGAAACCCCCACTGAAGCAAAACTCGGCCTGCCCCTCAAAGAAGTCTTGGAAACAGAAGGGGAGGCTCTGACCACCTTAGGAAGAGAGGGAAGAACAGCCACCTGAGAAGCCCCCTCAGCCTGGCCTACTTCCTGAGAGGATACATCCTGTAACAGTAAAGTCTCTCCCTGAGACTCCAAAGAAACACCTGGCAAAACCTCCGGCTCCACTGAGCCCTCTAAAGAACCGGCGTCTGGGGCTGTCGGTTCCTCCACTCTAGGCTTTGCTGTTTTGTCCTTGCGTTTTTAGCGAAGCGGCCGGAGCATCCGGCGGCATTTTATAATTACAACGCTTCCCAAACACTAACCTGGCACAGTCTAACCTTCTCTTAATAGTGCGTTTGTTAAATCTAGCACAAGAGCGGCATCCAACAACGTCGTGCTCAGGCCCTAAACAAGGTATACACAAAGTATGGTAATCCCTATGAGGTATCTGTTTCCCACAAGAAATACAGTTATTCACTTTTTCTGACATCCGGTTAAATACTGAGGCAAGAAAAACCAAAATATTCCCCAACGGGTACTTAGCCAACTTTGATTCGGTCTGAAACTCTGGCTTCAGAAACTTTCAGAACGCCAACCTGCACTCGCAAAATTGCTTCTGCATCGGACCATGCGGCAAAAAAGACTGAGGATATGACGTCGGTCATGCGCATTAGTACCCTGACGTACTGACGTCAGTCTAATGCGCCCTGACTGACGTCAGCCATATACTTTGGTATTCGGGCCGACTGGACAGCGGACTACCCAATAGTTAGGACTGCAGCAATGTGGAATGAAGAACATCAAAGCACACAGGGGGAAAATAAAGAAGTTATGTACTCACCATCTGTGTTGTCCATTTTCATTCTTCCTCAACTAATGGGTTTGGATCCAATCTTCGGATCAGGCTCTGCTGTTACACTAGCTTGTGGCCACAAAAAAAAAAAACTCTCGAGTTTCTTCCCTACCCATAAAGCACCAATACCAAACATCCCTCAGATTGTCTGCTGTTGACAGGAAGACTATTATAATGTACCATATCTGGAGCTCAACACAAAAAACAGCAAAGTGCTTGAAGCCTCTCGTTCTTCCAGAAGTCAGTAATTAAAAAGGGTGGGGGTTGGTGGGTGGGGAGTTGATGAAGAATGAAAATGGAGAACATAGATGGAACATTACGGTGAGTACACAACTTTATCTGATGATATCAATTTTCATTCATTCCTCAACTAATAGGACAGAGTCCCCAGCTACCTAAATCCTGGGTGGGCTCTAAGGAAGGATATTCCAGAGTATGTTTGAGCCAAAGGCTGCTCTTCCCCTCTAGACCAAATCTATTTTATAATGGGTGATAAAGTAAGAGGATTTGACCAAGTTGCAGCCATTTATATATTGTCTGTATAAGCTCTACAGTGGAACACAGAAGACTTTACCATAGATGTAGTTGAATGAGCTTTTAAAGGTTTTTGTAAGAGGAGATTGCATTCATTTGTGTAGAACAAGTTTAATCTGTCAACCTCTAGCCAGAGTTACCATTGTAACTGATTCACCCAATTTAGTATGTGTAAAGGAAATAAACAGTTTATCTGTCTTTCTAATTTCTTTTGTTCTGTGCAAGTACAAACAATTGTCTAATGGACATCCAATAAGTGCAACATATATTCCCCTTTATTTGCAAATTTTGGAAATACTGGCAAGTTAATGGATTGGTTTATGTTGGATGCTGAAACCACCTTAGGAATGAAGAAAGAGTTGGTACGTATCATTACCCTATCCTTATGAAAAATCAAGTATGTCGGCTTAAAGGATAATGCTTGAAGTTCTGAAATTCTTCTAGCAGATGTAATTGGAACTAGATAGTTTTCCATGTCAGGAATTTAAGATCACACTTAGATGCTGGTTCAAAGGGAGAATGAATTAAGGCTTGCAGAACCAAATTTAAATCCCATGGTGGAGTGTGGTCTTTATAGGGGGGGGGGGTCTTAGAAGGAGAATGCCTTTCAAAAAGGCTTTGCACAGCTTAGTGGAAGCCAGTGAAGAATTTTGAAATCCAACATGAAAGTTAGAGACTGATGCTAGTTGGGCTTAAATATTGGATGAGCTAGCACCTTCATTAAAAAAAGACTTGCCAAAAATTCCAGAACATATTGTACTGAACTGAGAAGGGGTCCACTTGATTTTGCTCTGCCCAATAAACAAACCTGTTCCATTTACTCATCTAAAGTTTCCTAGTAGAGGGTTATGGGAAGATAAAAGTATGTTATGCACAGTGGAACAGAGCATTGGTTGCCTGAATATTACAAGAATTACAGAAACCACGCTGTCAGTTTTAGGTTTGAGATGTCTGGTTGAACAATTCAAGGTGGATAGTCTAGGTGAGGCCAAAGGAAGGGAAACCAATTTGCCAAGGCCAACAAAGTGCAATCAGGATGACTTTGCTCTTCAACAGTGGCTGCTTTCTGCAGGAATTTGAGAATTGGGGGGGGGGGGTTGTAGGGTAGGCGTTCAGAAGACTAGGGGGGGGCAAATCGTGGAGTAGAGCATCCCACAGCGACTCCCCCAGTGTGGGGACCTGGGCAACAAAACTGATGCACTTGTTGTTTAGATAGCAGCAAGGCTGACCCCATTGACTGGAAATTACATGCATCACTTGGGAGAAGAAAAAAGATAGCAGCAAGGCTGACCCCATTGACTGGAAATTACATGCATCACTTGGTTGCCGAGAGACCTTGCGTGAGGCAGTTGAATGGACCTGTTCAACTGGTCTGCCATCACTTTGGTCTTCCCCAGAATATGCGTTGCTATCAGAAAGTGGTTGAAAGATATTGCCCATTAGCACACTCTTGACGGCTTCTTGACAGAGGAGGTAAGATTTGGTTCCCCCTTATTTGTTGATGTACCAAACTACTGACATGTCTGCCTGGATTGCAATTTTCGACAGGGAGTGTGTCTTGGAATACCAGCAACACTAAGAGCACTGCTCTCATCTCCAGAACACTGATATGACTATTGGCCTTTTCGGGGGACCAAGTGCCTTGGACTGTTCTCTCCAGGAAATGTGCCCCCCCCCCATCCAAACTGGAATGTGTCCATGGTTAGCATGGCCTTGGGCTGAGGCAGAATGAATGGTCTGCCTTGTGGAACCTGATCCGACTGAATTCTCTACCAAAGATACTTTTTGCATGCCTGGGGAATTCTTATTGAGGCTGATATGCTGATAAAGAATCAGCCATTGTGTCACTAGCATCTACTTAGGTATTCTCATATGAAAAAAAAATTTTTTTTAATTTCTCCCAAGTCTTTTGGGTTTCGAATACAATGACAGGAATGGACCCATTCCTAAGTTAAAGTATAATTAAAGTTCATAAAATTAGTTCTGTTTCAATGTTTGACGTCAGCCAGTAGTGCTCTTTGCAGCACCTACAATGTGCCCAGTAATGACTCCTTCTGCAGTTCGTATGGAGTTGCATATATTGGTAACATATCCAAATAGGATTGTAAATTCTTATCTTTCTTCCACATTGCTCTCGTTTCTGTCTGCAGATCCTAATATTTTAGGACTTTGCGTCTCTGTACACAAGACATTGTTAGTCACTGGGTGTGGCAATTTCAATGATTGATGCTACTTTTGGCTTCTTTTCTTGGACCACTATGTCTGGTTTTCTAGCATCTATCTTTTGGACTGCTGGTAATGGATGATCCCATGTGATATAAACATCATTTTCTATGATGCTTTGCGGCTCATGTTTCCAGTGTTTTTCAGCCACTTCAATACGATAATGTTTTCACAATCCCCAGTGCAACAGTCTCGTCATATTATGCCTTTCAGTATACAGTCCCCTTCTGCCATTAGTGTTTCGCCATATTATTATGCCTTTCATTATACAGTCCTTCTGCCATTAGTGTGTCGCAGCCAGCAACAAGGTGTGTGACTGTTTCCAGTTCGGTTTTACAAAACCTACATTTGTCTGTTTCTCCCACATGTTCAATGGACTTGTAAACCAGTGTGTATGTAGCCCACTATCTTGGGCTGCCAATATTAACCTTTCATTTCTTTGTTTGAATTTGCCTCTCCTTAACCATTCCTGCTTTTGTTCCTAATCAACACGAGGTTCTTCCAGAAGTTTTCTATACTTGCAACCATATTTATGTTTTTTCCACATTTCTTGCCTTCTCGTCTGGTCCTTCACCTTATATTCTTCCTTTTGTTTTTTGGCACATTCAGTTGCTGGCTGGTTTTTATCTACTTCTGATTTGATTTCCATTCCTGCTTGACGTCAATATGCTTCTGCAAAATTAATCAGAGAAGTCACCTTAAATTTATTCTCCTCATGTTTCAGAACTTTCACTACATTTGGTTCTTGTAAGGTCAGTAGATGTGTGGAGTCCCACGATTGCAGATCTATACATGTAATCAATTTCAAGGAGGCCCTCCTTCAGAATGGGGAATATATAATCTTGGTATACACTTTGTTTGTTTGTGTCTTTCGGCTGATTTTTTATAAATCATTTGGTGAGCATGAAGCATCCTTCTTGTTTTAATAACTAATCTATCCAACACTTTTTGGGGCCAGTCAATCACTCCAAAACTGTATATTAGGACAGGAAGAGCAAAAGTACAGTTGTGTACCTACCATAGATGTAGATGTTAGAGTGTATTCACTGTTGCAGTCATTACACTTGGGATATCCTGCTGGCAGGCGACCCGCAGTCGGCCCGAGTTCCAAAGTCTTGGTCTGGCGTCGGTTGCTGTCGCCTCTTCCCTGACGTCAGTGCGCCAGGGGTATAAAAACTGCAACCGATGCCATTTTCTTCAGTTTTTCTTGCCCCAGATGTCAGGTGCCCCCAGATAGGAAGGCTGAAAAGATAAAAATATGCCAAAAAACATGCATATATTACTATAAACATTTCCTTCATCTACAAACAAATACACCACATAGGTTGTAAAGAGTTGAAGTACAGAAAAGTCCCAGCAAAGAAAAGGGGGATGGTGGGTGGGTAACCTGGACTGCAACAGTGAATACACTTGAACATCTACATTTATGGAAGGTACACAACTGTACTATGTTCATCGTGTTTCACTGTTGCAGTCATTACACTTGGGTAGAATCCCAAAGCTGAGGTTGGGTGGCTGGGTCTAAAATGGATTGGGAGATGCTACCAGACCCTGCAGCACTGCAGTGGCAAAGCCTGCTCTGGATTTAGAGTAGAGAGGTAAGTGGTAGTGCTTGGTGAAAGTGTGCACTGAGCTCCAGGTTGCAGCTTCTAAAATGTCTTTGGTTGGTACTCCTCTGAGAAAAGCTGCTGAAGTGGCTGCTGCTCTGGTAGAATGAGGCCTAATGCCCTTAGGCACTGATTTGCCATGCTGTGCATAACAGAAGCGGATGCAATGTCCTATCCATTTTGAAACTGCCTGCTTTATAATAGGCTTTCCTTGTGATCCTGCAGCATAGGCTACAAACAGTTGTTCAGTTTTTCTGAAGGTTTCTGTTTTGTCCAAGTAGAATTGTAGCTGTCTGTGTATATCCAAAACGTGCAGAAGTCTCTCCCCTTTATTCTGGGGATTTGGGTAGAAGGTAGGTAAATGAATGGTTTGGTTCAAGGCCACATTGAAGACCACTTTTGGCATGAATGTTGGGTTTGTCCTAAGAGAAACCCTGTCCTGATGGAAAATGATGAAAGGTTCCACAGCCATTAATGCCTGTAACTCTGAAACTCTTCTTGCTGAAGTAATTGCTAGGAGCAGAGCAGTTTTCCATGATAAGAATTTTAGATCAGCTGTGCTGGCTGGTTCAAAAGGAGGCAGTGTGAGTTTTTCTAAAACAAAGTTGAGATCCCAAGTTGGTACTGGTGCTCTCCTTGGGGGTCTTATATTTTTTGCCCCTCTGAGGTACTGTCGTAGTAGAGGATGTGAAAAAAATAGGAGGGTCCGTATTGTAATGAGCTGAAATGGCAGAGGCATGGATTTTAATTGATGAGAAAGATAGGCCTTTGTCCAGCATCTCAGTTAGGTATTGTAAAATCTGAGTTATATTAGGGACAAGTGGTTCAAGGCCTTGAGCCTGGTTCCAAGCACAGAATCTCTTCCATTTTTCTGCATAAGATTTCCTAGTGATGGGCCTCCTGGCTTTTAAAATGACATCCATAACAGCTTTAGAAAGAGGTGCAGTCTGAGTGTCTACATTATCTGCCATGCTGCCAGATTTAAGGCTTTGAGTTGACTGTGCAGAATCTGATTGTTTTGCTGTGTCAGAAGGTGAGGAATTTGAGGTAGAAGCCAAGCTGGGCCTTGAGACAAGTTCTTTAGGATTGGGGACCAGTGCTGGCGTGGCCAGTCTGGGGCAATCAGGATAATTTTTGGCCTTTCTTGTCTGACTTTTAGTAGCACCTTGGTAAGAAGAGGCATCGGAGGGAAGGCATATACTGTCAGGCCTTCCCAGCTGAATGATAGAGCATCCACTTTCCATGCTTGGCAGTGATAAGTTCTTGTGCAGAATTTCTGTATTTGGTAATTGTGAGGGGAGGCAAAAAGATCTATGTCTGGGCATCCCCATTTCCTCGTTATCATGCTGAACACCTGTGGATTTAGTTTCCATTCGTGAGGATCCATGAGATTTCTGCTTAGTTGGCTGCCAGTGTATTTTTTGTTCCTGGCAGGAATTGTGCCTGCAGATGTACTTGATAGGTCAGTGCTGTGTTCCACAAAGTCATGGCTTGCCTGCATAGGGGGTAGGAATGTGTGCCCCCTTGCTTGTTTATGTACCACACCTTTATTAATAGTTGTCCTAGATGTAGTAGGTCCTTGAAAGCTGTCAGGGCATTCTGAACAGCTAGCATCTCTTTTTGGTTGATGTGAAGATGCATTTGTTCCTTGGGCCACGTGCTCTGAATACATTTTCCTGCCATATGTGCACCCCAGGCATAATCCGATGCATCCGTTGGTACTGTCTGCCTGGCTGTGGGTAAGGTGAAAGGCTGTCCCTTGTTGTGTGACAGGCCTGGGACCACCATCGAAACTCCTGATGTAGGCAGGGAATTAAAATGATGATTGTCTCCAGGCTGTGACAATGCTGAGTCCAAACAATTTTCAGATACCATTGCAGTTTCCTCATATGCAGTTTTGCATATGGAATTAGTAGAATGCAGGATGCCATGAAGACCAGGGCCTGCAGAATTTTTCTTGCAGGGAGCTGGGTTTTTGTTGCCATCATTTGAAAGTAATGAGTCAGTTGTCTTTGTTTGTCTGGAGTGAGATAAGCCATCTGGGTAGTTGCATTTATGCTTGCACCCAGGAATATTATCTCGAGAGGGCACTAGTTTTGACTTCTTTTCGTTTACTGTGTACACTAGGCAAATTAGTAATCTTTTTACAAACGCCAGATGCTGTAGAAGAATGTCCTTGCTCTCTGCTTGAATAAGGCAGTCGTCCAAGTAGGGATAATATTTGAATTCCTTTTTGTCTGCAAAATGCAATTACTGGCACTAGGCATTTTGTGAAGACCCTGGACGCAGTAGATAAACCAAAGGGCAGTGCAGAGAATTGGTAATGCATTGAGCCTGCTACGAATCTGAGGTATCTTCTGCAAGTTTGTCTGATTGGGACATGCATGTATACCTCCTTGAGGTCCAAAGTAACTAGCCAAGCCTTCTTGCCCAGCATGGGCAGAAGCTGCTGTAGTGTTAACATTTTGAATTTTGGAACATCCAGGAAAGTATTTAGGATTGACAGGTCCAGTATTGGTCTCCAGGCTTTGTCCTTTCTGGGTATTAAGAAAAGTCTCGAGTAAAAACCTTGTCCCTGTTCTTGCTGTGGAACTCTTTGAATAGCTTCCATGTCCATAAGAGCAGCAATCTATTTTTGGGCCTCTGTCCATTGGTTTTGTGGCAGGTCTGGCATACCTTTTGATTTTGGAAGCGTGTGGAAGTGGATCCTGTAACCCTGAGAAACAATATTCAGCACCCATTGGTCTTGGGTGATTATGTGCCAATTTTTTTGAGAAAAGTGCTAGCTTACCGCCTAGGGGAGCTGCCAAAAGGTGAGCGCTTGGCATTTGTAGAGGGAAGTCATTGGGACCATTTCCTATAAGGTTGTGATTGGTCTTCCCCTCCTTTGGGGGCTGAAGCACCCCATTGTTTAGGTCTGCGGGAGCCTTGGGGCTGAGATCTGCCTCTTGGGCATCTGTATCTGCCTCTTTGTGGCCTGTCTGACACTGGAAAGGACCAATTTTTTGAAGGCCAGTTTCTACTAAATCTAGGTGGTTGAACCTGTAAGAAATCCTTCACTGTCTGCATTGATTTTGCTATATCCTCCATTTTCTTTAACACTTCCTCTGCCTTAACACCAAACAAAGTATCATGCTGTAGTGAAGCATCCAGTAATTTTACTTTAACATGGTCAGGTAAACTTTGTTCTTTCAACCAAGCATGCCTTCAAATAACAAAGCCTGTAACTGCGGCTCTACAAGAAGCCTCTAATGAATCAAAACCACATTGCAGAGTATGCTTTCCCACTTGTTCAATTGCATGCAATAAATCCTGCATTTCTTTACTGTCAGGACTTTCTAAATTGGAAACCATTTTCTGTTTTAACAATGACATGATATACTGTTGATATTTAAGCATGTGAAACTGGCAATTTAATGCCCTTACAGCTAAAGTAGTAGAAGTGTAAACTTTTTTCCCACATCTGTCCAGAGCTCTGGAATCCCTATTGGAGGGGACAGGATTTTTAGCAGTGGAACCCTTAACCCCTTTAGGACCCTGAGAAATTGTTTCTGGGTCTGCAGCGGGGTTTTTGTAAAGAAATTTATGAGAGTCAAGGAGCCTGCAGTACCTGTCTGGCTTGACTGGTGCAGGGGCTAAAGAATCAGGAGACAGACTGGATTCAGAAAAAACATCATCAACAATATCAAAGCACAGGGGGGATAGCCAGGGGCCTGTGGTGAGGCAATAAAAGGAAGTCTCTGAGCCTTTTCTTGGATTCTGAATAATCCTGGCTCTCCCAATGTAAATGCTCCCTCATAGTGTGCAGGGTTCCCCCACAAGAATAATCCTCAGGCGGAGAAACTGAAGTTATAGACTCTTCTGCATCAGAGTCCTCATAGGGAGGGAGAGAGTATCCCTGATCAGAAGAGGAATCAGAGGAAATGGAAACCTGGTCAGAAGAATCATAGTCAGTGTCTTGCCTAGGCCTTTTGTCAGGAGGGGGATGGGAACCCCTGATTAAAGTAATTAGGTCTTCGGCCATTTTAAGCATGTTTCTTTGGCATGGATGACTGTTGTGGAGAATGCTGTACTTGTTTCCTTGTCTTTAATGGTGTTTTTGACTTTGCCTTGACTGCTGAAGTGGACTTGATTGTAACCTGTGAAGGTCTGAAAAAGTACAGTTTTGTACCTACCATAAATGTAGATGTTCGAGGATCCACATTGCTGCAGTCATAACCTGTGGGTAGTCCGCTGTCCTCGGTCGGCCCGAATACCAAAGTGTTAGGCTGGCATCGGTCATGGGCGCTCAGAACTGACGTCAGTACGCAGTAGTACTTAAGCGCATGACCGACGCCACATCCTCAGTCTTTCTTGCCCCAGATGTCAGAAGGCCTAAAAAGGAAAGGCCATAGCCAAAATAGAAATACCCAACAACCAACCTAGATAACCTAATAACCCCAACAGAAACACAGCAACCCCAAACTATAGAGGGGAAGGAGGGAGGGAAAATTGGACTGCAGCAATGTGGATCCTCGAACATCTACATTTATGGTAGGTACAAAACTGTACTATGTTCTTCGTCTCACATTGCTGCAGTCATAACCTGTGGGTAGAATCCCAAAGCAAAGGTAAAGGGAGGCTGGCAAACTAAAAAGTATTAGGAGCTGCCAACATGCCCTGTAAAACTGCAGTGGCAAACCCAGCCCTAGACTTAGAATAAAGAGGGAGATGGTAATGTTTAGTAAAAGTGTGCACTGAACTCCAAGTAGCTGCCTCCAAAATATCCTTAGTAGCTACCCCCTTAAAAAGGCAGTAGATGTGGCGGTAGCCCTAGTGGAATGAGGTCTGATCCCAGCAGGAACATCCTTTCCATGATGAGAATAACAAAAGCAATACAATGGCCAATCCACTTAGAAATAGTTTGCTTAGAAACAGCCTTCCCTGTGAACCCAAAGCAAAAGAAATAAATAACTGTTGAGTCTGCCTGAATTCTTTAGTTCTGCTCAAATAATAGCGTAATTGCCTGTGAATATCCAAAGAATGCAAGACTTTTCCCTTTATTTTGGGGATCAGCATAAAAAGTAGGCAAATGAATAGACTGGTTTAAGGCCACATTAGAAATAACTTTAGGCATAAAAGTAGGGTTAGTGCAAGGACACCCTATCCTTATGAAATATCAGGAAGGGTTCAACTGCCATGAGAGCCTGTAATTCAGATACCCTCCTAGCAGACGTAATGGCCAACAAAAAGGCAGTCTTCCAGGACAAAAACTTCAACTCAGACGTAGCAGCTGATTCAAAAGGAGGTAAAGTAAGCTTTTCCAACACAAAATTGAGATCCCAGGAAGGAGTAGGAGCTCTACGTGGGGGTCTTATGTTCTTTGCCCCTCTAAGAAACTGTTTAAACAAAGGGTGAGAAAATAATGGAGGGTCACAATCATAGTGAGCAGAAATGGCTGCAGCATGAACTTTCACGGAGGAGAAAGACAAACCCTTGTCTAATAATTCAGTAAGGTACTGTAGTGTAAAACTCAAATTAGGCACTGAAACATCAAAGCTCTTTGCTGTGCTCCAAAGAAAAAATCTCCTCCATTTATCAGCATAAACTTTTCTAGTACTAGGTCGCCTGGCTTCCAAAATGACATTCAAAACTTGTTGAGGAAGCTGCGACCCCCCAGGATCTAAAACAGAATACGCCAGGCTGTCAGATGCAGGGACTGTACCCTGACATTGAGAAAATGATTGCTTGCCTGGGACAAAAGGTGTGGAATTGGTGGCAAAGGCCAAGGAGACTCCTGTACTAAACTCCTCAGCAGAGGATACCAGTGCTGACAAGGCCAATCTGGTGCTATTAGAATCATGCAAGGCTTGTCCTGTCTGACTTTCAAGAGTACCTTGGGAAGGAGAGGCAGAGGAGGGAAAGCATACACGTGAAGGTTGTTCCAACTGAAAGATAGAGCATCCACTTTCCAAGCTTTTGGGTGAAACATCTTTGTGCAAAATTTTGGCAGTTGGAAATTTAGTGGAGAAGCGAACAGATCTATGTCTGGAGTTCCCCAAGCCACTGTCAACTGTTGGAATACATGAGGATCCAATTTCCACTCGTGGGGATCCACAATTTGTCTGCTCAAAACATCTGCTAAGGAGTTCTGTGCTCCTGGCAGAAACCGTGCTTGAAGAGTGATGTGCAAACTCAGAGCAGTCTCCCACAAAATCATAGCTTGTCTGCAAAGAGGGTAAGAATGGGTTCCCCCCTGCTTGTTGATGTACCACATGACTGTTGTGTTGTCTGTTTGAATCAACACCTGTCCCGGTTGAAGTAGATCCTTGAAGGCCATCAGGGCAAATTGGACTGCTAACATCTCCTTCATGTTGATATGCAAATGCTGTAGTCTGGGAGGCCACGTGTCTTGAATCCATTTCCCATTGAAGTGTGCTCCCCAAGCCAGGTCTGAGGCATCCGTCATTAAGATCTGACTCGCCTCTGGTCGGGTCACAGAGAGTCCCTTGTTTAGGTGACATTCCTGAGCCCACCACAAGAATTCCTTCTGGATGCAAGGTATTATCTGAATGACAGTGTCCAAATCATGGCAGTGTTGAGTCCATACACTTTTGAGATACCATTGTAGCTTCCTCATATGCAGTTTGGCATTGGGAAGCACCAGAATGCAAGATGCCATGAACCCCAAGGCTTGAAGGACTGTCCTTGCAGTCAGCCTGGACATTAGGGATAATTGCTGGAAGTATAGGTGAAGATTTCTTTGTTTGTCCGGAGTCAAAAAGGCCATCTGAGAGGCTGTATTCAGTCTCACACCCAGAAAGCACATGTCCTGAGAGGGTACTAGACTGGACTTTGTTTCGTTCACAGAATACCCTAGGCACCTTAAAACTGCCATTACATACTGTAGATGTTGAAGTAACTTGACTTTGTCTTGAGCAAGAATCAGGCAATCGTCCAGATAAGGATAAATTTGTATTCCTCTCAGTCTTAAGAAGGCTATCACAGGAGCCAGGACCTTTGTGAACACCCTGGGTGCAGTAGATAAGCCAAAGGGCAATGCAGAGAACTGATAATGAAAAGTACCAGCCCGAAAACGCAGGAATCTCCTGCAGCTGGGCCTGATAGGAATGTGAAGATAAGCCTCTTTGAGATCCAGAGTTACCATCCAGTGATCTTTGCCTAGTAGAGGCAGAAGTTGCTGTAAAGTTAACATCTTGAACTTTGGAATGTCTAGGTATGTATTGAGAACGGACAAATCCAGAATTGGCCTCCAAGTGTTTCCTTTCTTTGGCACAAGGAATAGGCGAGAATAAAACCCTAGGCCTACTTCTGACGGAGGTACCACCTGGATAGCCCCCATTTGTAAAAGTAAAGAAATCTGTTTGTGAGCCTCCAGCCTTTGCTGAGGAGGTACATCTGGCATGCCTTTGAAAGGAGGCAAGGTGTGAAAATAAAACTTGTAGCCTTGATTTATAATGTCCAACACCCATTTGTCCTGGGTGACCAAAAGCCAATTTTGTTTGAAAAGTGCCAACTTTCCTCCTAGAGGAGCTGCCAGACAGGAAGAATCTGGCAGCTGGAGATACAGGTCATTGGGTCTGTTTACGAAAAGGCTGACCCCTGCCTTCACCAGAAGATTGTGCAGGAGAACTCCAAGTCCTAGGTCTGAAAGAACCCTGAGCATGAGCCCTGCCCCTACCACGTCTAGACCTGCCCTTAGACTGAAAATCGGAAGAAGGGTAAGACCATCCTTTTGCAGGCCAATTTCTGCTAAACTTAGGGGGCTGCACTTGTAAAAATTCCTTAACCGTCTGCATGGACTTAGCTTTGTCTTCCATTTTTTTCAAAACTGACTCCACAGGAGAACCAAAAAGAACTTCAGATTGAAGAGGAGCATCCAAAATTCTAGCTTTAACATGCTCTGACAAATTTTGATCCTTAAGCCAGGCATGCCTACGAATAACTGAACCAGTGGCAGCCACCCTGGAAGAAGCCTGAAGAGCATCGAAGCCACACTGCAAGGAATGCTTACCAACCTGATCTGAGGCATGAACTAAGTCCTGCAAGTCCTTACACTCTATACCCTCAGCTAAAGCATCTACCTTAGATTTCAACTGACTTAACAGAAAGTTCTGATACTTCAGCATATGAAACTGGCAATTTAAAGCCCTCATAGCTAGCGTAGAGGAGGTATACACTTTTTTACCCCACCTATCCAAAGCCCTAGAATCTTTATCCAGAGGTACTGGATTCTTAACTACAGAAGCCCTGACACCCTTAGGTCCTTGACTAATAGTTTCCGGGTCAGCTCTAGGACTCTTATACAAATATTTATGAGCCTCTGGAACTCTGTAATACCTGTCTGGCTTGACAGGGGCAGGGGGTAAAGAATCAGGATTAAGGGAAGCTTCAGAAAAAACATCCTGAACAACATCTAAAACAGGGGGAATAGCCAAAGGTCTGTGTTGTGGCAAAAACAAAAATTCCCTAAGCCTCTTACGAGAATCTGAAAAATCCTGACCTTCCCACTTGAAATGCTTCCTCATGGAGTGCAGGGTTTCAGAAAAGGAAAAATCCTCTGGAGGAGAAGCAGAAGGACAGGAATCCTCTGCATCCGAATCAGAATAGGGAGGAAAATCCTGAATGTCCTCAGCTGAAGACTCAGAGTAATCTGAGGAATGCTCCAATCCCTCCACATCTGTCTCCACCCTAGGCCTCTTGTCTGGAGGGGGCATAGAACCCCTGATTAAAGTAATCAAATCCTCTGCCATTTTCAACATATGTTTTTTAGGCACAGAGCCCGAAGAACTAGGGCTGGTGCCTGTGCCAGAAAGACCAGGTCTAGCTTTAGCAGGGCCCTTAGTGACAGAAGTAGAAGGCCTAATAACCTTTTGTAAGGATGGAACTACAGAAACTTGAGAAGCCCCCTCGGCCTGACCTAACTCCTGAGAGGCCAATTCCTGTAAAATTAAAGGTTCCCCCTGTGACTCAGCCGAAACCTCGGCTGGATCCACAGATTCAACCGTAGTTTCCATAGAACCGGCGTCTGCAATGGACGACTCATCCTGTTTAGACTTTAACGATTTATCTTTTCGCTTCTTTGCAGTAGCGGGAGTCGGAGGATCCGACGGCATGTTGTAGTTACACCGCTTACCGAAAACAAGCCTAGCACAATCTAATCTGCGTTTAATGGTGCGCTTATTAAATCTAGCACAAAAGCGACACCCGACTACGTCGTGCTCAGGCCCCAAGCAAGGAATACAGAGAGAGTGATAGTCCCTATGAGGTATCTGTTTCCCACAAGAAATACAATTAACTTTTTCTGACATCCGGATTAACTGAGGCAAGAAAAGACAAAAATATTCCCCAACGGGGTACTTAGCCCAACTTGGTCTTCGGTCTGAAACTCGAAAAACGAAAATTTCAGGACACCGAATGGCACTTGCAAACGCTGCTTCTGCTTCGGACCATGCGGCAAGAAAGACTGAGGATATGGCGTCAGTCATGCGCTTAAGTACTACTGCGTACTGACGTCAGTTCTGAGCGCCCATGACCGACGCCAGCCTAACACTTTGGTATTCGGGCCGACAGAGGACAGCGGACTACCCACAGGTTATGACTGCAGCAATGTGAGACAAAGAACATCACCCTCAGAAGCCAATGCCTGCTCAGCGGCTCCGGACACATCTGAGGGAATAGTTTCCGTAGGCCCAATATCTTGAGTTTCCACAGGCCTAGGTGTCTCCACTTGGCTGTCGGTTACGGCCTGTGGTTCTGAGATAGCGGGTGTCAGGGGTTGCGAAAGCACCTCACTGAGAACCGGCGACTGGCCTTGAAGAGTCTTCGTCATTGGTTTTGGACCTAGGACGCCTGTCCTTTTCTTTGTCGTTGCGTTTTTTTATAAATTCCGGTCGGTTGTTCCGATGGCATTATGTAATTAAACCTTCGGCCAAATTAATGTAAAGCAAAATCGTTCCGATGTTTAATAGTGCATTTATTGAACCTGGCACAAAACCGACAACTGGTAACGTCGTGATCAGGGCCCAGGCAAGGAATACAGTAAGAGTGAAAGTCCTTATGAGGTATTTGCTTCCCACAAGAAATACAATTATTAACTTTTACTGACATTGGTCTGGAGCAAGAAAGAGTTTCCCCAACGGGGTACTTAGCTTTATTGAAGACTTCGGTTCTGAAACTCAAATTTGAAAATCTCAGGAGTCGGCTCACCGGCACTTGCAAACTGCTTTTGCTTCGGGCACCGCGCGTCAAGAAAGACTGAAGAAAATGGCGTTGGCTGCAACTTTTATACCCCTGGTGCACTGACATAAGGGGAAAAGGTGACAGCAACCGACGCCGGACCAAGACTTTGGAACTCGGGCCGACTGAGGGTTGCCTGCCAGCAGGATAACCCAAGTGTAATGACTGCAACAGTGACACACGAACATCTGATTTACAGCTTGGATCTTTCCCTAGATGTCAATGCTGTTCTCAGGATTAATTTAAGTCTTCTAAAGTATTCCTTACAGAGTTTTATTCACATTTCTTCATGTTTTATTGCTGATCCTTCATCAATTCCCCAAGTATTTATACACTCCCTCTTGCTCAAATTCTTTTATATCATATTATTGCCCCAAACGGATGTCTTCCTGATGTTGCAGTTTTCCTGCTTTAAAGGTTGCTTTTGCACATTTATCAAGACAAAATGATATTCTAATATCTGAAAAAGTTTTGACAACCTGCAGCTGTGCTTTCAGTTCCTCATCTAATGAGCTATACAGTTTTAAATTATCGACAGAGAGAAGATGAGAAGCAATTAAACGTTGTTGTTTTCTAGGAGCAAAATTATAGCCATGGCCTAAGCTGTTAAGTAAACAGCTTAATGGGTTAATGGCAAGGCAGAATAGCAATGGTGACAGTCACTCTGGAATATCCCCCTTTGAATTTTTATCCCTGGGATAATAATCTGTCCTTTATCACAGCTTAATTGCAGTAGTATCCCATTGTTTCATGGTTACTGTAATGTAGTCTCAGTGTAGGATGTATCTTATACATTTTAAGCACTCTTTTATCCATGAATGCGGGACACTATCAAATGCCTTTTTGTAGTCAATCCATGCCATATTTAGATTCTTCCGCTTTTTACAGTTCTCCACTATAACTTTATTTAACAACAAATGATCCTTTGTTCCATATGACTTTCTTTTAGTGCCCTTTTTTTCTACTGCCATAATTGAGTTTTCTTTTAAATGACTAAACTCTGTCAGCATCAATTCCCGCGTATAGTTTATAATCTTTCCAGAGAGACCAATACTATGGCCGCTGAGATTTACCCTAAAGCTTGAAGAATCAAATTGGACCGAAATTTTGGTACTATGAATTATTTTCCTGACCTGGAATCTGATAGTCTGCACTCTTGAGAGAGGAAAAGAAGCGATCAGGGATACTGTGTTGAAAACTGCTCCTATGAATTCCATTGCTTGAGGTGGTTCTAAATGAGACTTGTTGTCATTTACAGTTATTACTAGATCTAAAGTCCGTAACACCTGGTCGGGTGCTTCTATAAGTAGATTCCTGGTCCAGGTGGTAAAGAGCCAGTTTAAATATGGAAACACTCAGAATCCCTGCAGTCTCAAGTGAGCTGCTACTACTGTCATACATTTGGAGAACATCTTGGGGGCTGTGGTGAGGCCAAAGGGCAGTGCTCTGAATTGACAGTGACTGGTTCCCAGCAGGAAGTGTAAGTACATTCTGGACTATCTGTTCATTTTTATGTGACAGTACACAACCTGAAAATCTAATGAGCATATCCAATCACCCTTGCCAAAAAGGGCAGAATGGACTGAACAGTGACCATCCAAAACTGTGTCTCAAACAGACTTGTTTAACATACTGAGATCCAAAATCGGTCTCCAGTCTCGTTTTCTTTGGCACTAAAAAGAATATAGAGCATGTTTCAGATACTATTTGGTCTGGTGGAACCTCTGGGAAGATCCTCTTTTCTATCAGCTTTTGTACCGCTTGTGCTGCTGTTTTCTTCTGACTGGGTGGAATGTCGGGAATTTTGTGTACAGGAGGAGGATGCAGGGAAAAGGGAATAATATAACCTCTGGAAATAATCTGTACACAACTGTCTTTTGTTATATTTAGCCAGGCTCTCTGGTGCAGGGATAATCGATCCCCAGAGGTGGGCAAATCAGAACTCATTCCAGTAGAGCTGAAAAAGTACAGTTTTGTACCTACCATAAATGTAGATGTCCGAGAGGAATGCATCTGCAGTCTTTACAAATGGGTTGTCCTGTCGTCAGGCAGCCCTTCGGTCGGCCGGATTCCAAAGTCTGGGTCTGGCTTCGGCTGGTGTCGCACTTCACCCGACGTCATTGCGGCAGTTATTCGGGTATAAAGGCATCAGCCGACGCCATTTTCCTCAGTGTTTCTTGCCCCAGATGCCAGGTGCCCTCTTGGATGGCTAAATTTGGATAAATGCCAAAGTTTCCAAATAGTAGAGAGCAAACACATAAAATAAGCATGTATGTACATATATACAAACAAATACACCATAATAGATCCCCCCCAAGCTAGCTGAAGATTGGCAAATACCCTAGGAGTACCTCAGAGGGGAAAGGAGGGTGGGTAATCCTGACTGCAGATGCATTCCTCTCGGACATCTACATTTATGGTAGGTACAAAACTGTACTATGTCCTTCAAGGATGCATCTGCAGTCTTTACAAATGGGTAGAATACCATAGCTAAACTAGGGGAGGAGGAAATGAGTAGAGATTATGGTGTAGTTAGGATCCCTTGCAAAACAGCAGTGGCAAAACCAGCACGGGATCTAGAGTATAGAGGTAAGTTATAATGCTTGGCAAATGTATGCACGGAGGTCCAAGTAGCAGCCTCTATAATGTCCTTGGTAGCCACTCCTCGTAAGAAAGCTGTGGTAGTGGCTGTAGCCCTTGTGGAGTGAGGCCTGATGTTCTCTGGAGTTTTCTTTCCATGGTAGGAGTAACAAAATCTAATGCAATTTCCTATCCATTTGGAGATAGTCTGTTTAGAAATTGGTTTTCCTTCCTTTCCTGTTGCATATGCTACCAGAAGCTGGTCAGTTTTTCTATTGTTTTTGTCCTGTCCAGGTAGTAGCGTAATTGTCTGTGTACATCCAAGGTATGTAAGAGCCTTTCTCCCCTGTTCTGTGGGTTGGGGAAGAATGTAGGAAGGTGGATAGCCTGATTTAAAGAGACTCTGGATACCACCTTAGGCATAAATGTAGGATTTGTTCTCATGGACACTCTATCTTGATGGAAGATCAGGAAGGGTTGCACTGCCATTAATGCCTGTAGTTCAGAGACCCTTCTTGCTGAAGTTATTGCCAGCAGGAAAGCAGTTTTCCAGGATAAGTATTGTAATTCTGCTGTTGCTGCTGGTTCGAAAGGAGGAAGAGTCAGTTTTTCTAGCACAAAGTTCAAGTCCCATGCTGGCAATGGAGGTTTCCTGGGAGGTTTTACATTTTTAATTCCTCTCAGAAACTGTCTGAGCAGAGGATGCGAGAAGACAGGAGGATCCAAGCTGTATTCTGCTGAAATAGCTGATGCATGTATCTTGATGGAGGAGTAGGACAGGCCTGTATGGAAGAGCTCCGCCAAGTACTCCAGGATGTTGGCTATGTTCACCAGTGTCACATCTTGCCCCCTTGCAGTACTCCAGATGAGATATCTTTTCCATTTTGCTGCATAATTCTTTCTTGTTGAAGGTCTACGAGCCTCCAGGATTATGTCTTTAACATTTTGGGATAAATTTGGGTTAATTGCTGTTATGTAATGTTCCAGGCAGTTAGCTGCAGAGTTTTCAGGTTTGGATGCAGGATGTTGTAGTTGTTCTGTGTTAGCAGTAATGGGATCAGGGGCAGTGGCCATATTTGTTCCCGGGACATGCTCCTCAGCAGTGGATACCAATGCTGTCTTGGCCAGTCTGGGGCTATCAGAATGATCCTCGGACGTTCCTCTTCGATCTTCAGAAGCACCTTGTGCATCAAAGGAAGTGGTGGGAATGCGTATGCTGTCAGGCTTTTCCAACTGAAAGATAGGGAGTCCACCTTCCAAGCAAGTGGGTGGTAAGTCCTTGTGCAGAATTTCTTCAACTGGTGATTGAATGGGGATGCAAACAAGTCTATTTGAGGTAATCCCCATTCTCTTGTGATGGTTTTGAAGATGTCCGGATGCAGCATCTATTCGTGGGCTTCTGTTGTAGTTCTGCTTAATATGTCTGCTAGAATGTTTTCCTTCCTTGGTACATAAATTGCCTGTAGCTGAATGTTGTAGCTCAGAGCCACATCCCATAGGTCCAGTGCCAGCCGGCATAGAGGGTATGAGTGTGTGCCTCCCTGTTTGTTGATGTACCACATAACTGTGGTGTTGTCTGTCCTTATCAACTGGCCTTCTTGGAGAAAAGGTCTGAATGCCTGGATTGCCAATTTTACTGCCATCATTTCTTTTAGATTTATGTGCAGATGCAGCTGGTCTTGAGTCCATAGGCCTTGAATGCACTTGCCCACCATGTGTGCCCCCCAACCGAGGTCTGAGGCATCTGTCGTGATGGTTTGCCTTGGTTGACTTTTGCAGAAGGGCAATCCTGTGTTTGATTGGCAGGCCTGAGCCCACCATAGGAACTCTTGCTTTAGGCATGGGATCATTGGAATTTTGGTTTCTAGGCTGTGCTTGTGCTGGGACCACAAATTCTTTAGGTACCACTGTAGCTTTCTCATATGCAGCCTGGCATGAGGGACCAGTATTATGCAGGATGCCATGAAGCCTAGAGCTTGTAGCACTTTTCTTGCAGTTAGATGGTTCGGCTTTGTTAATGCCAAGAAGTAGAGAGGAAGTTGCTCTTTCTTTTCTGTAGTTAGAAATGCCATTTGTTTTGATGTGTCCAGTTCTGCACCCAGAAAGGTTTTTCTTTGGGATGGAATCAGCCTTGACTTTTTTGTATTGACTGTATAATCCCAGGGCTTGCAGCAGGTAGAGGACTCTTTGTAAGTCTTCTGTTAGTTTGTTCTTGTTGTCCGCTTGTATCAGGCAGTCGTCCAGGTAGGGATAGATTTGAATCCCCTGAAGTCTGCAATGAGCGATTACTGATGCCAGGCATTTCGTGAACACTCTGGGCGCAGTAGATAAGCCAAAGGGCAATGCTGAGAATTGATAATGCTCTGATCCTGCAAGAAATCTGAGGTATCTTCTGCAAATTGGTCTTATGGGGACGTGCAAGTATGCCTCCTTGAGATCTAGAGTTACCAGCCAAGACTCCTTGCCCAGCATGGGAAGAAGCTGCTGTAGGGTCAGCATTTTGAATTTTGGAACAATGAGGAATGTGTTTAAAGCGGACAGGTCTAGAATAGGCCTCCATTTGTTTTCTTTTCTTGGTACCAGGAAGAGTCTGGAGTAAAATCCCTGCCCTTACTCCATAGATGGTACCTTTTCCACAGCTCTCATTCTTAATAATTGAGATATTTGTTTTAGAACTTGTGTCCTTTGAGTAGGTGGTAGGTTCGGCATTCCTATCTTTCCTGGTAGAGTATGGAAATGGAATCTGTAACCTTGGTCTATAGTTTGCAAAATCCATTTTTCTCTTGTAATGCAGTGCCAGTTTCTGGAAAATAAGGTTAGCTTTCCGCCTAAAGGTGCTTCTAGTTGTTCCCTGGTAGGCGGTGCCACCGCCAAGTCACTGTGATTGAGTTGTTGTAGTGGTGGTGGCTGTATCCGTGCCTCGTTGGTTGTTACCCTGCCACTGGCGACCCCTGTAAGCACCCCTGGATTGGTTTCTGCCTCTAGAGCGCCTATTCCTGCCTCTTTGTGCCTTAGAGGAGTCTGGAAAGGACCAATTCTTGGAGGGCCAGTTCCTGCTAAACCTTGGAGGTTGAACTTGCAAGAAATCTTTCACTGTTTGCACAGATTTTGCTTTCTCTTCCATCTTTTTTAGTACCTGCTGTGCAGGGGAACCAAATAAATTGACCTTGTCCATAGGTGCATCCAAAAGCTTAGATTTGACATGGTCTGGTAATGCTTGTTCTTTCAACCATGCATGCCTCCTGATAACTGTGCCAGTCATGGCTGATCTAAAGGAAGCCTCCAGTGCATCATAGCCACATTTTAAAGAATGGTTACTAACCTGCTGTATGTTATGTACCATTTCTTGAACATACTTTTTATTTAAGGATTCTTCAGAGGACAGCTTTTTAGTCAACTGGTCAAGCATAAACTCTTGATATTGAATCATATGAAATTGGCAGTTCAAAGCTCTAGCTGACAAAGTAGCAGAGGTGTAAACTTTTTACCCCATCTCTCTAAGGACCTGGATTCCCTTTCAGAGGGGAGGGGGATTTTTAGAAGAAGTAGCTGCTACAGCTTTTGGACCCTGGGAGATAGTCTCTGGATCTGCAAAAGGAGCCTTATATAAGTGGTGATGAGTGTCCGGGACCCTGTAGTACCTATCGGGCTTAGCAGGAGCCGGAGGTAAAGTATCAGGAGCAGTGCAAGCATCATTAAATGCATCATCAACAACAGAAAGAACTGGAGGTATAGCTAAAGGCCTATGCTGTGGCAAATGTAGAAAGGTCCTAAGCCTTTTTCTAGAGTCTGAGAAATCTTGGCCCTGCCACTGAAATTGTTCCCTCATAGCATGCAAAGTTTCCCCGAAGGAAAATTCCTCAGGAGGAGAGGCTGAAGGGATGGACTCCTCAGCATCAGAGTCTTCGTAAGGAGAATAAGAAGCCTCAGGAGGGTCTGTATGTTCTGAGTCATCAGAGGAATCATCTGTGGATACTGGCTCAGGGGGCTCTGCTCTAGGCCTCTTTTCTGGAGGAGGAAGAGAGGCCCTGTCTGGATGAGGCTGGGCTCCACGAATTAAAGAGATGAGATCCTCAGCCAAAGAAAGCATATGGGAGCTGGTGCTGGGCCTTGTGAGAGGGGGGGCTTGGCAGGCACAGGTTTTGATGCTTTGGCTGCTTTAGCCCTGGCAAAGGCCTTAATAGACATAGCTGGAGGAGGCCTAGCAGCTCCACGTGCAGGGGTAGAAATATCCAGGGGAATGGTGTCTGATAAATCCTGTGAAACCGCAACAGAAGGTTGGATTTCAGAAGCCGTTTCTACCAGGTTAGAAGAGGCCTCGGTAGAAGGCAAGTTATCGGCTGAAGAAAGAACCGCTTGCTCGGCTTCAGCCGAAACAGAGACACTCGTGGTTTGCTTAACCGCGGTTTCGGCCGAAACCGCAGACCACGAGTGTCGGTCCTTTTCTTTGCGTTTTTTGGTTATTTGCGTAGTCGGAGGATCCGACGGCATAATGTAGGCAAAATCGGAGCCGAAAATCTGTTCAGCAAAGTCCGATCGACGTCTAAGCGTCCGCCGGTTAAAAGAAGCACAGGCTAGACAAGCTGCTACGTCGTGGTCTGGGCCTAAACAATGTATGCAATAGGAGTGGAAATCTTTATGAGGTATTTGTTTCCCACAAGATAAACAGTTATTAACTTTCTCTGACATCGGCTGAGGCAAGAAAGAGTCCCCAACGGGGTACTTCGCTTTATAGAAGTCTTCGAAGTAGTATTCGGTAGTAGTAATCTCTGGATCTGACCGACCGGCACTTGCCAACAGCTTCTGCTTCGGGCGCCACGTGGCAAGAAAGACTGAGGAAAATGGCGTCGGCTGATGCCTTTATACCCGAATAACTGCCGCAATGACGTCGGGTGAAGTGCGACACCAGCCGAAGTCAGACCCAGACTTTGGAATCCGGCCGACCGAATGGCTGCCTGACGACAGGACAACCCATTTGTAAAGACTGCAGATGCATCCTTGAAGGACATCAGTCAGTTAGAAAAGGAATCCCTCGACCACTGGTTCTGTGGGCCTCTTCTGCCACGGGGGCATTGCTGTCCTTTATAGCATCCCCCTGCCTCTAGGAAAGCCATCGCCACGTGAATCTTGGAAAGGACCCTGGAACGTCTACCCACTGATTCCTGGAGAAAATTCTTCGAAAAACGCGTACCCACTGCAGAGAGGGTCTTTCCATCTTTCTCACAATTGGAGTGTATGTCCTTTGCTGTGGGACTAAAAGAATTGCTGTTAAAAGGACCATTGATGAACGAGGACTTGAAGGGCTCTGCAAAATCACACGTGTATTCAGGCATGCCCCCCTGATGGAGATACCTGAACCTGTGGCCCCTGTGGCACCTTCTGCAGCATGCAAGATAAACCTCATGGACAAAGGGTAGCTAACAGAAGCTATTGAAGACTGAGTGTCAGCATTGTTGGTCCCTGAAAGAGATTTTGATAGCTCTTTCATCAAATCGCTTTGAAGTCTCATAAAATGTGTAGGACAGTTCAGTGACCTAAGTGCAAAAGTCACTGAAGCATAAACACGCTTCCCAAATCTGTCTAATCGCCCTAGACTCTCTGTTAGGAAGATGGGTTGTGGAACTCTGTTCAGCAAGTTCCTTCTTCGTGGCCACTGCCATGACCATGGTATCTACCAGCACCCCCTTACTCCAAAACTCCCTTCCTACTGGTGGAGCCAGAACCTTGTCTGGTATTTTGGAGACTGACTCAACCAAATCAGGTTCAGTCCATGCCTGCCTAGAGGCCAAGTCAATGAGCTCACAGACAAGCAGCATAATCCAAGAGGAAGATGGGCCAATACCAAAGGACTCCAAAAATACCGATTCCTCTGGAGAATGATCTTGGGAAGACCAGCCACCCTTCTGCTTAAGGATCTTGAGAATGTCTCCAAATCAGACATCACTGGGTGGTGATTTTGGGGACTCTTCTCCTTAATCAAAATCAGTAACCTCAGTGACTGACTCTAGGAAAGAGTGCCTTCTTTTGCACTTCCTCTTCCTAGGAACTTCCTCAGTGGGATGATCTGGTGACGTATCAGAAGAGATCAAAATACCCTGCTGGGTAGTCTGGGAACTTTGAGGTAGCTGCCCCTATGGAGTGGAGTGATGAGGCTCAAGATGCAAAGACAACTGGGAAATAGAGGGAGGATCCGAGAAGGTAGGATCCACCTGTCCTGCCAAAGCAGACACCACTCTCTACACAACCTCAAAAGCAGATTGCCCTGGGGAGAAGGAAGACAACAGAGCCAAGAAAGCAAGTTTCTGGTCCATCACCTCCCTCTGCTCAAAGAACAATCCACCCAAGGTGGAAGTCGGAGCCGAGCTGTCCAGTACCAAAGCTCTGAAAGGAAGAGATGGCTCCATAAACCTCAGAGTAGACTCCAACCTCCCAGACCCAACAGGGATGCTTCTGCTCAGAGGATTTTGGAACTGGTGCACTCAGAGCACTATTCGGATCCAAAGAAAGTGCTTTCTTTGCATCCAAACCAGACTAACCCGGAACGCTTGGATCAGAGGACTCTACAATAACAGGCTGGATTACAGAAGTAGCAATAATGGGTGGAGTAGTAGATGACTGTACTTCCTGACCCAAAGGGGTAGGAGCCATAACAACTCCCTTCTGAATTTGAGCAGTGAAGAATTTCTTCATCATCCTCTCCACCATCTGCTTCCGTGAGATTCCTGGAGGAACGAGATGTTGCTAGGGATGGAGAGGTGGAGCTCCTCTCTATATATATAAAAAGCACTCTGGACGGGATTGGCTCCAGATAAGAATAAGTTGTCCTCGGTAAGGGTTTCGGACCTGTACAGGCTTGATCGGATCTGATGGTCAGATAGTGTGTAATTTCGGATGCAATTTCTCTTTTTTCTTTTTAGTTTCCGAGGAGGAAGAGGCTGAAGACTCAGAGGGTTTAGACCTTTTTGTAGGGTCTCTAGTTTTGTGTTGGGGGACTGAGCTCCAGTAATGGCTTCGAAGATAGAAGGTGGCAGCAAGCATTTCAAAATCATTTATTTTTCCCGTCAGCCAGTGCTCAGATGTTAAACTCATGAATGAAAGATGCTGCAATCCTGTTGTAAATGATCCAGGCCCAATCAATATACACAGATTATTGGCATCGGAATAAGGCAACTTATGCCCACACTTCACACTTTTTAAACCCTGAATGGCCTTTTTCAGACATCCTGAAAATAGAAAAATTACAAGATCACAAATTTTTTTTTTTTTTTTTTTTAATTCGAAAGACCAGAAAAAAGTTAAATACCAGCAATGAAACAATGGCAAGTGAAGATATACTATTGTCTTATAAAGAGGGCAAGAAAAATACCAACTATGGTTAAAAAAAAAAAAAAAAAAAAAAAAAAAAGCATCAACCAAGTGTAAAAGGAGTAGGGAAGGAAGGCTAAGTCTATCAACAATACTAGGAAAAAAGTACACTCAAAGGTGTGTGAAGTATAAGAATATCAGCAGTAACAACTTAAAAAAAAATTAAATATTAATTACATACATACAAATATTTCAAGCATGGGCATTAATGCCCTTCTAGCTTGCCAATATACCAAAAAGTACAGTTGTGTACCTACCATAAATGTAGATGTTAGAGTGTATTCACTGTTGCAGTCATTACACTTGGGTTATCCTGCTGGCAGGCGACCCACAGTCGGCCCGAGTTCCAAAGTTTTGGTCCGGCGTTGGTTGCTGTCGCCTCTTCCCTGACGTAAGTGCGCCAGGGGTATAAAAGTTGACACAGACGTCATTTTCTTCAGTCTTTCTTGCCCCAGATATCAGGTGCCTCCAGATATGAAGGCTGTAAAGATAAAAAATATGCCAAACAACAATGCATGTATCACTAAAAACATTTTCTTCTTCTAATAGCAAATACACCACATAGGTTGTATAGAGCTGAGAAGTACAGAATAGTCCCAGCAAAGAGGGGGATGGTGGTTGGGTAACCAGGACTGCAACAGTGAATACACTTGAACATCTACATTTATGGTAGGTACACAACTGTACTATGTTCATCGTGTTTCACTGTTGCAGTCATTACACTTGGGTAGAATCCCAAAGCTGAGGTGGAGTGGCTGAGTCTAGATTGGATTTGGCGAGGCTAACAAGTGCTGCAGAACTGCAGTGGCAAAGCCTGCTCTGGATTTGGAGTAGAGGTAGGTGGTAGTGCTTGGTAAAAGTGTGCACTGAGCTCCAGGTTGCAGCTTCCAATATGTCTTTGGTTGGTACCCCTCTGAGGAAAGCTGCTGAAGTGGCTGCTGCTCTGGTAGAATGAGGCCTAATGCCCTTAAGCACAGATTTGCCATGTTGTACATATCAGAAGCGGATGCAGTGTCCTATCCATTTGGAGATTGTCTGCTTTCTAATAGGTTTTCCTTGTGATCCTGCAGCATATGCTACAAATAGTTGCTCAGTTTTTCTGAAAGCTTTTGTTTTGTCCAAGTAAAATCGTAGCTGCCTGTGTATATCCAAAGAGTGCAGAAGTCTTTCCCTTCTATTCTAGGAATTTGGGTAGAAAGTAGGCAAATGAATAGTTTGGTTTAAGGCCACGTTGGAGACCACTTTTGGCATGAATGTTGGGTTCGTCCTTAGAGAAACCCTGTCCTGGTGAAAAAATGAGGAAAGGTTCCACAGCCATCAATGCCTGTAACTCTGAAACTCTTCTTGCAGAAGTTACTGCTAGGAGCACAGCAGTTTTCCATGACAAGAATTTTAGATCAGCTGTGCTGGCTGGCTCAAAAGGAGGCAGTGTTAGTTTTTCTAAAACAAAATTGAGGTCCCAAGTAGGTACTGGTGCTCTCCTAGGGGGTCTTATATTCTTTGCCCCTCTGAGGTACTGTCGTAGTAGAGGATGTGAAAAAATAGGAGGATCCGTATTGTAATGAGCTGAAATGGCAGAGGCATGGATTTTAATAGAAGAAAAAGATAGGCCTTTGTTCAACATCTCAGTCAGGTATTGTAGAATCTGAGGCATATTAGGGGCCAGTGGGTCATGCCCTTGTGCCTGGTTCCAAGCAGAGAATCTCTTCCATTTTTCCGCATAAGATTTTCTAGTGCTGGGTCTCCTGGCTTCCAAAATTATATCCATAACAGCTTTAGAGAGAGGTGCAGTCTGAGTGGCTACATTATCTGCCATGCTGCCAGGTTTAAGGTTCTGAGTTGACTGTGCAGAATCTGATTGTTTTGCTGTGTTAGAAGATGAGGGATTTGAGGTAGAGGCCAATGCGGGCCTTGGGACAAAATCTTTAGGATTGGGTACCAGTGCTGGCGTGGCCAGTCTGGTGCAATCAGGATCATTTTTGGCCTCTCGTCTGACTTTTAGAAGCACATTGGTGAGAAGAGGCATCAGAGGGAAGGCATAGATTGTCAGATTTTTCCAGTTGAAAGATAGAGCATCCACTTTCCATGCTTGAGAGTGATAAGTCCTTGTGTAAAATTTCTGTAATTGGTAATTGTGAGGGGAGGCAAAAAGATCTATGTCTGGGCGTCCCCATTCCCTTGTTATCATGTTGAACACTTGTGGATTTAGCTTCCATTTGTGAGGATCCATGAGATTTCTGCTTAGTTCGTCTGCCAGTGTATTTTTTGTTCCTGGCAGGAATTGTGCTTGCAGATGTACCTGGTAAGTCAGTGCTGTGTTCCACAAAGTCATGGCTTGTCTGCATAGGGAATAGGAATGTGTGCCCAGTTGCTTGTTTATGTACCACATAACTGTGGTATTGTCAGTGTTTATTAATAATTGTCCTGGATGTATTAGGTCCTTGAAGGCCGTCAGGGAATTCTGTACAGCTAGCATCCCTTTTTGATTGATGTGAAGATGCACTTGTTCCTTGGGCCACTTGCCCTGAATACATTTTCCTGCCATATGTGCTCCCAGGCGTAATCCGATGCATCCATTGTTATTGTCTGCCTGTATGTAGGTAAGGTGAAAGGCTGTCCCTTGTTGTGGTGACAGGCCTGGGACCACCATCGAAACTCCTGTTGTAGGCAGGGAATCAAGGTTATGATAGTCTCTTTTTTCTTGCAGGGAGCTGGGTCTTTATTGCCATCATTTGAAAGTAATGAGTCAGTTGCATTTGTTTGTCTCGCATGAGATAAGCCATCTGGGTAGTTGTATTCAAGCTTGCACTCAGGAATATTATCTCTTGAGAGAGCACTAGTTTTGATTTCTTTTTGTTTACTGTGTACCCTAGGCAAATTAGTAATCTTTTTACAAACTCCAGGTGCTTTAGAAGAATGTCCTTGTTCTCTGCTTGAACAAGGCAGTCTTCCAAGTAGGGATATATTTGAATTCCCTTTTGTCTGCAAAATGCAATTACAGGTGCCAGGCTTTTTGTGAAGACCCTGGGCACAGTAGATAAGCCAAAGGGCAGTGCAGAGAAACGATAATGCATTTAGCCTACTATAAATCTGAGGTATCTTCTGCACGACTGTCTGATTGGGACATGCAGGTATGCCTCCTTGAGATCCAAAGTAACTAGCCAAGCCTCTTTGCCCAGCATGGGCAAGAGTTGTTGTAGTGTTAACATTTTGAATTTTGGAACATCCAGGAAAGTATTTAGGATTGACAGGTCCAGTATTGGTCTCCATGCTTTGTCCTTTCTAGGTACTAAGAAAAGTCTTGAGTAAAATCCTTGGCCCTTTTCTTCTTGTGGAACATTTTGAATAGCTCCCATATCCGTAAGAGCTGCAATCTGTTTTTTGTGCCTGTGCCCATTGGTTTTGTGGCAGGTTTGGCATACCTTTTGGTTTTGGAAGCGTGTGGAAGTGGAACCTGTACCCTTGAGAAAAGTACAGTTTTGTACCTACCATAAATGTAGATGTTCGAGTGTTCACCCTGCTGCAGTCATCACACTTGGGTTATCCTGCCATCAGGTGGTCCTGCAGTCGGCCCGAATTCCAAAGTCTTGGTCCGGTGTCGGTTGCTGTCGCTTCCTCCCTGATGTCAGTGCGCCAGGGGTATACAAGAGGCATCCAACGCCATTTTCTTCAGTTTTTCTTGCCCCAGATGTCAGGCGCCCCCAATAGGTAGGCAATATATATATAAATATATATATATATATATATATATATATATATATATATATATATATATATATATATATACATATATATATATATATATATACACACACACACACACACACACACACACACACACACACACACACACACACACAGTTATTTCCTTCGGCACAAGCAAATACACCACAGAGGTAGTATAGGATAGAGTGGTACAGATAAGTTCAGCTAGTTCAGAGGGGATGGAGGGAGGGTAACCTGGACTGCAGCAGGGTGAACACTCGAACATCTACATTTATGGTAGGTACAAAACTGTACTATGTTCATCGTGTTACCCTGCTGCAGTCATCACACTTGGGTTGAATCCCAAAGCTAAGGATGGGAGGTGGAGTCAGACAGGGTTAGAAGAAGCTACTAAGCCCTGCAAAACTGCAGTCTCAAAACCAGCTCTAGTCTTAGAGTATAGAGGTAAATGATAGTGTTTGGTGAAGGTGTGCACTGAACTCCAAGTAGCAGCTTCCAGAATATCCTTGGTTGGTACTCCCCTGAGAAAGGCTGCTGATGTAGCTGTAGCCCTGGTGGAGAGGGACCTAATGTTACTGGTTTCCCATGATGTGCAACAGAAACGTATGCAATGCCCTATCCATTTTGAAATGGTCTGTTTTGAGATAGCTTTTCCTTGTGATCCCGTAGCATAGGCTACAAAAAGCTGGTCAGTTTTTCTGAAAGCCTTAGTTTTATCCAAGTAGTAACGTAATTGCCTGTGAATGTCCAAAGAGTGCAGGAGTCTTCCTCCTTTGTTCAGGGGATTTGGGAAGAAGGTGGGCAAGTGAATGGTTTAGTTTAGGGCCACACTGGATACCACCTTTGGCATAAAGGAAGGATTTGTTCGTAGAGAGACTCTGTCCTGATGAAAAATGATGAAAGGTTCCACTGCCATTACTGCCTGTAGCTCTGAAACTCTTCTAGCTGAGGTTATTGCTAGTAGTACGGCAGTTTTCCATGAAAGAAATTTTAAATCGGCAGAAAAAGCTGGTTCAAAGGGCGGTAGTGTAAGCTTTTCCAGAACAAAGTTGAGATCCCAAGTAGGTGTTGGAGCTCTCCTTGGCAGTCTTAAGTTCTTAGTCCCTCTGAGGAACTGTCTCAGGAGTGGATGCGAGAATAAAGGAGTATCCGTGCTGAAATTGCTGAGGCGTGGATCTTAATAGTTGAAAAGGAAAGTCCTTTGTGTAACATCTCAGTTAAATATTGTAGAATCTGAGGGATGTTTGGATCAAGGGGGTTTAGGCCTTTAGCCTGGTTCCAGGCGCAAAATCTTTTCCATTTGTCTGACTAGGTTTTCCTGGTACTGGGTCTCCTGGCCTCCAGAATGACATCCATAACAGCTTTGGATAAAGGTGTTGGCTGGTTGTTCAGGTAACTTGCCATGCAGCCAAGTTTAAAGTCTTGAGCTGGCTGTGTAGAATCTGATGATCTCGCTGGGTGAGCAGGTGAGGAATTTGTGGTAAAATCCATGGTGGGCCTTGGGCCATGTTCCTTAAAATTAGGTACCAATGCTGGCGTGGCCAGTCTGGTGCAACGAGTATCATTTGTGGTCTCTCTAATCTTACTTTCAGCAGTACCTTTGCTAGAAGAGGTAGTGGAGGGAAGGCATACACTGTTTAATGTTTTCCAACTGAATGAGAGGGCGTCCACTTTCCAAGCTAGTGGATGGAAGATCCTTGTGCAAAATTTTTGAAGTTGGTGGTTGTGGGGGCTTGCAAACAGATCTATGTCTGGGCGTCCCCATTTTTGAGCTATCATTGCAAATACTTGTGGATCTAGTTTCCATTCGTGTGGATCCATGATGTTACTGCTTAGGTCATCTGCCAATGTGTTTTTCTGTCCTGGCAGGAATTGTGCTTGTAATTGAACCTGGTAAGACAGTGCAGTGTTCCACAAGGTCATTGCTTGCCTGCATAGAGGGTAGGAATGTGTGCCCCCTTCCTTGTTTATGTACCACATGACTGTGGTATTGTCCGTCTTTATTAGTAGTTCTCCTGGGTGTAGAATGTCCTTGAAAGCTGTTAGGGCATTCTGTACTGCTAGCATTTCTTTTTGCTTGACATGCAGATGCCTCTGATCTGTAGTCCATTTGCCCTGAATGCACTGCCCTGCCATGTGTGCTCCCCAGGCATAGTCCAATGCATCTGTTGTCATAGTTTGCCTGGCTGTGAGTAAGGTGAAAGGCTGACCCTTGTTGAGGTGGCATACCTGTGCCCACCATAGAAACTCCTGTTGAAGGCAGGGAATGAGTGGTTTCATTGTTTCCATGCTGTGGCTGTGCTGAGTCCATACACATTTCAGGTACCATTGTAATTTCCTCATATGCAGTTTTGCAAATGGTATTAGTAGTATGCAAGATGCCATGAATCCCAAGGCCTGCAGAATTTTTCTTGCAGGAAGTTGGGTCTTTGTTGCAATTATTTTGAAATACTGAAACAGCTGTCATTGCTTGTCTGGCGTGAGATAAGCCATCTGGGCCACTGTATTCAAGCTGGCACCCAAGAATATTATGTTTTGTGAGGGCACTAGTTTTGATTTCTTTTCGTTTACTGTGTACCCTAGGCAACTTAGAAGGTGTTTGACAAATGCCAGATGCTTTAAAATAATGTCTTTGCTTTCTGCTTGAATAAGGCAGTCGTCCAGGTATGGGTATATTTGAATTCCTGTCTGTCTGCAGTATGCAATTACTGGTGCCAGGCATTTCTGTGAAGACCCTGGGCGCAGTAGATAAGCCAAAGGGCAGTGCAGAGAATTGATAATGCTTTGAACCTGCAATGAAGCGGAGGCATCTTCTGCAATTTTGTCTGACAGGGACATGCAGGTATGCCTCCTTGTGGTCCAAAGTGACTAGCTAAGCATTCTTGCCCAGCATGGGAAGAAGCTGCTGTAGTGTTAGCATCTTGAATTTTGGTACTTGCAGATAGGTGTTTAGAACTGAAAGATCCAGAATGGGTCTCCATGCTTTGTCCTTTCTTGGGACTAGGAAGAGTCTTGAGTAAAATCCTTGTCCTTGCTCCTGTGTAGGTACCTGTTGAATGGCTCTCATGTTCATGAGAGCTGTAATTTGTTTTTGTGCCTCTGCCCATTGATTTGGTGGCAGGTTTGGCATTCCTTTGTTCCTTGGTAAGGTATGAAAGTGGAATCTGTATCCTTGAGAGACAATGTTTAGAACCCATTTGTCTTTTGTGATGATGTGCTAGTCATCTGCAAAAAATGCTAGTTTTCCTCCCAAGGGAGTTGCCAGGAGAGATTTGCTTGGAAGTTTGAGGATAGAGTCATTGTGTTTGTCTTCTGCTAGCTTGGGGCCTGTCTTCTCCTCCTTTCTGGGTAGCAGAACCCCATTGGCGAGGTTTGTAAGGGCCCTGTGACTGACCTCTGCCCCTTGGGTGTCTGTATTTACCCCTCTGTGATCTGTCTGAAGCTGGAAAGGACCAGTTTTTTGTTGGCCAATTTCTGCTGAATCGAGGGGGTTGTACCTGCAAAAAATCCTTGACCGTTTGCATAGACTTTGCCTTATCCTCCATTTTCTTTAAAACCTCTTCTGCTTTGACACCAAATAAATCCTGTTGTAAAGGTGCATCCAATAATTTTGCTTTAACATGATCAGGGAGGGTTTCTTCTTTTAACCAAGCATGCATATGTATGACAGAGCCAGTAACAGCTGCTCTACAAGAAGCTTCCAATGAGTCAAATCCGCATTGTAAAGTATGTTTGCCCACTTGTTCAGCTGCATGCAACAGATCCTGCATTTCTTTGAATTCAGGCAGTTCTGAATGTGTGCTAATTTTTTGTTTTAACTGAGACATTATAAATTCTTGATATTTCAACATGTGAAACTGGCAATTTAATGCTCTGATAGCCAGAGGAGCTGAGGTGTATATTTTCTTGCCCCATCTATCTAGGACTCTGGAATCCCTTTCAGAGGGCACAAGCTTTTTAGCCATAGAAGCTTTAGCTCCCTTAGGACCCTGGGAAATGGTTTCTGGGTCAGCTACACGGCTTTTATAAAGGAATTTGTGTGAGTCAGGTACTCTGTAGTATCTGTCTGGTTTGGCTGGAGCATGAGGAAGAGAGTCTGGACTTAAACTAGACTCCAAGTAAACATCATCCACAATATCCAGAACAGGAGGGATAGCAGGAGGTCTGTGCTGGGGTAGCAAAAGGAACTCTCTGAGCCTTTTCTTAGAATCTGAGTAATCCTGGCCTTCCCAGTGGAAATGTTCCCTCATAGTATGTAAAGTTTTCCCAAAGGAGTAGTCTTCAGGGGGAGATGCTGAGGGAATAGAGTTTTCAGCATCAGAATCTTCATAAAGTAGAAAAGTGTAATCGTGTTCTTCAGAAGAATCCGAGGAGAGAGAAACCTAGTCAGAAGATGCATAATCCTCCTCTTGTCTTGGTCTTTTATCAGGAGGGGGATGGGAACCCCTGATAAGGGTAATCAAATCTTCAGCCATCAAAAGCATCTGTTTCTTAGGCATGGGGCCTTGAACTGTAGACTGATGTACAGTTTTCTTTGGTTTTAAAGGAGTTTTAAGTTTAGCATAAGATTTAATGGTGAGTGTAGTCGGTCTGAAGACACCTTCATAAACCAAAGGTGTTTCCGTTGCACCGGTGTCTAGTTCTGCTCCGGTGTCGGTAGAAGGCTGTGTCAGCCTAGTAGACTCCGCATGGGAATCCGCAGCTGTCTGGGGTTCCAGCTCTGCAGTCGTCAGGGGCTGCGTAGGCGCCTCACTGAAAACCGGAGAACCGGCGACAGGCCCAGCTGGCTTATTCCTAGGCTGCCTGTCCTTATCCTTGCGTTTTTTATGAGTAGCGGTCATCAGCTGCTCCGACGGCATGACATAATTAAATTTCCTACCAAAGTAATGCCGTGCAAAGTCAAAACGGCATTTTTGATAGTTCGTTTATTAAACCTAGCGCAAAACTGACAACCTGTGACGTTGTGGTCTGGGCCTAGGCAAGGAATACAATAGGAATGGAAGTCCTTATGAGGTATTTGCTTCCCACAAGAAATGCAATTGTTAACTTTTTCTGACATCGGACTGAGGCAAGAAAATGTTCCCCAATGGGGTACTTAGCTTTATTGAAGACTTCGGACTGAAATTCAAATTGAAAATCTCAGGTGTCGGCCGACCGGCACTTGTGAACTGCTTCTGTTTCGGGCACCATGCGGCAAGAAAGACTGGAGAAAATGGCGTCAGATGCCTCTTGTATACCCCTGGTGCACTGACGTCAGGGAGGAAGCAACAGCAACCGACGCCGGACCAAGACTTTGGAATTAGGGCTGACTGCGGGACCGCCCAACGGCAGGATAACCCCAAGTGTGATGACTGCAGCAGGGTAACACGATGAACATCTATATTCAACACCCGTTGGTCTTGGGTGATCATGTGCCAATTTTTTGAGAAAAGTGATAGCTTTCCCTAGGGGTGCTGTCAACTGGTAAGAGCTTGGTATTTGTAGAGGGAAGTCATTGTGACTGTTTCCTATAAGGTTGTGATTTGTCTTCTCCTCCTTTGGGGGCTGAAGCACCCCATTGTTTAGGTCTGTAGGAGTCTTGGGGCTGAGATATGCCTCTTGGGCGTCTGTATCTGCCTCTTTGTGGCCTGTCTGACACTGGAAAGGACCAATTTTTTGAAGGCCACCTGCTAAATCTAGATGGTTGAACCTGTAAGAAATCTTTCACAATTTGCATTGACTTTGCTTTATCCTCCATTTTCTTTAAAACCTCTTCTGCCTTAACACCAAACAAAGTATTATGCTGTAGTGGAGCATCCAATAATTTCATTTTAACATGATCAGGTAAACTTTGTTCTTTCGACCAAGCATGTCTTCTAATAACTAAGCCTGTAACTGCGGCTCTACAAGAAACCTCTAATGAATCATAGTTTCATAGTTTAGTACTAGGCTATCTGCCATGGGGAATTTGTAAGCCTAGCCATAGTGATGTGGCTTTCGCCACCCCATAATATGGTGCAAAAATGTACAGAATAGATTTAGAATACTGTGCCTCTGTCTAGTAGTGACACAGTGAAGGTCCCCTTAAATAATAGAATTAGTTTACTGTGCCCCTGTCTAGTAGTGACACAGAGGTGACCCCTGGGGTAAACTTACGATCTCCCATCCACACATCAAGATTTCTCTTGAAGAGAGTTAGTGAGGGGCTGTGCCCAACATGAACTGGGATTCTGTTCCAGAGCATGGGAAGCCTCTGGGTTATGAATCTGTCCCTCCAGCATGTCCTATTCATACTTGTGCCAAGGTTTAAGTCTTTAGCTCTCGTGGTTCTGATGGATTTGGATTTTTTGAGGTGGAGCATGTCCATCAGTTCCTGACTGGACATGGCCTTGTACGTCAGGCACAGATCAACTCTGAGCAGGCGGTATGCTACTGAATAGAGCTGGCGTTTCTTTAGTCTGGCAGAATAAAACATATGTTGGAGACCCTTGATCCTCTTGGTGAGGTACTTTTGTGGTCTCTCCAGCTGTTGCAAATGCCGGGGGGTGAGGTACATACCAAATGGGGCATTGTACTCAATCATGGGTCTGATGAGGGAGGAATATAGGGGTACAATGACATCCTTGGATCTGGATGTGAATCCCTTCATGATAAGGTGTGCAAGGTAGAATGTCTTTCTAAGCACTTTGGCAACGTGGGTGTCAAATGAGAGGTCGCCGTCGACTTGGGTCCCTAGGTCTCAGATTACTTTTTCCGTACTCAGTGGGTTGCTGTCTATGTGATAATTTGTGGGTACTTTGTTTTTCCCAAAGGGGGATGACTATACATTTTTTGGCATTTAGTTTAAGGCCATGACTCCGGCACCAGTTGTCCGTTTCTGTGAGGCCTTTTTGTAGGATGCATGTGTCCACTGGTGTATCGACTATGACGCCTAGTTTGCAGTCATCTGCGAACTTTGTCAGCTACAACCCTCCCACGTTTGCTTTAACATCTGAGAAATAAATGCCGAACAAGAGGGGTCCCAGGACAGATCCCTGTGGGACACCACTTGTGACTGGCTTTGAGTCTGACATTGCTCCAGCGATTTTAACTTTATGGGTTCTGTCCTTTAGCCAGTTTGCAACCCATATAGTGACATCAGGGTTTACATTTAAGCTGTTGAGCTTATCTATAATGCCTGAGTGGGGTACTGTGTCGAAGGCCTTAGCCAAGTCCAGGTAGGCTGTATGGACTGCTTTGCCCTCATCAATGGCTCTAGTGACTGTTTTGAAAAAGTCAACCAGGTTCAAAAGGCAGGATCTGCCCTTTACAAAGCCGAACTGGGTGGGATCAAGTGTCTGTAGGTCCCCAATGTCTCTGTTTATGAGTTCCATAATGATTCTTTCCATAGCTTTGCAGACCAGGCTGGTTAAGCTTATGGGGCGGCAGTTCCCAGGGTCTGTAGAGGTACTTCGTTGAGTGGGACCACTGTTGCTGTACGCCAGTGTTCAGGTACATATCCTGTAGTAAGGCTAAGGTTAAATAGCATTTTTATGTGCGGGTTTAGCTCCTCTTGGAGTTCACGTAGCACGCAACCCGGGATACCGTCAGGTCCCATTGATGCTGTGTTTTTAGCTTTGCTGAGGGCGGCTCTCACCTGGACTTCTGAGATGACAGGGAGATTGCATTCAGCTGGGATAAGTATTTCTTCTTTTGGGGGTGAGGGAGTGGAGAAATTTGCACTGAACCTGTCAGCCAGAATGTTGGCAATATCTGTAGGTTCCGTGTATTTATTGTTGTTGTGAACTAACTCTGAGCATATCTGATGGTTTCCGCCCAGGTTTCTAACATAGCTGAAGAAGGCTTTGTGGTTATCTTTAGTGCCCTTAGCGATTTTTCTCTCAAAGTTGGCCTTGGATGTTTTTATGAGAGAACGTAGTTTTCTGCTAGTGTTGATCAGAGATGTCTTCCCTTTTTGGGATTTTGCTCTGTCGTGCAGTAGCTTCCTTCTTTTGTTATACAATTTGTTTATGGCTGAGGTCCACCAGACAGGACGCTTGCCTTTGGTGGAGAGGGTCTTGGATTTATTTGGGATTGCATGATCCATGCATTCTTGGAGATGTCCATAGAAAGCATTTGTGAAGGATTCAGCATTGTGGGATGTGGTATCCACTGGCCCAGTGGGCTTAAAGGATACCAACTCAGTCTTAAGAAGAGTGAAGTCTGCTTTTGAGAATTTTTTCACTGTGGTCTTTTGTGCTGGGAGTGGAGGTGGGATATGTATATCCAGGGTGATTAGTTTGTGGTCAGATCTCACTAGTGAGGGGTATACCTCCGGTGTGGAGCATTTTGTCCCCATGTTTGTGATGATCAGGTCTAGTATATTATCTCCCCTAGTAGGAGAGGTGACTAGTTGTTCCAGTGCATTTGAATTTATGAATTCCAGGAACCTTTGGGCTAGGGTGTTAGGGCTAGAATAATGTACCCAATCTATGTTAGGGTAGTTGAAGTCTCCCAGTATGATGGTATTTTGTGATACATTCATATCCTCCAATGTCTTCAGGAAGGCTGAGTGGGGTTCCTGAGATTGGGAGGGTGGTCTGTAACATGCTACCAGTTGTATAGCAGTTTGGCCTATGGTTAGCTGCACCTGTATGGTCTCCGATGCTTCATGTGTTGCTACTAACCTGGAGGTGTGGGTGTCCTTGATGAATATGGACACTCCCCCTCCCTTTGTGGTTCGGCCCGGGTTTTGGGGCCAAAAAGCATGATATGAGGTATAGCCTGGTAGTGCTGGGGTGCTCTCAGGAGCCTTGAACCAGGTTTCAGTTACTGCACAGACGTCGATGTTCTTCATACTGAGGAGTGCATCGAGTGCCTGCATCTTGAGATTTAGACTTCTGGCGTTGAGCAGCATTACCCTTAGTTTTTTTCCATTTTTGTTTTCTAAGGAGGTGGGTTTGTCTTTTGAGCCTTGCCTAAAAAAGGCACTATGGGAGTGGCAAGAGCCTTAGCCAATATCCGGAAGCCCAGTGGTGACAGGTGCGGGGTCCCTTGCGAAGCAGCATGGCTTGCCCAACATGTCATCCCAAGCAGACAGACATTGGATCCCCTTAGAATGACACCAATACTTGTGCCAATTATTAAAGCTGATCCTCTTGTCTTTGTATTGTGGCATCATTCTTGGTGAGGGCAAGATGCTGCTCAGGGTCAGGGTCATACCAGCCTGGGCTACATAATCAGAGAGCTCCTCTATGTCTCTTTTCATGCAGTCCAGGAGGTACGTCTCAGGTCATTCACGCCAGCATGGACAATGACAGAGTCATATTTGTACTTGCTTTGGAGTGACATGAGTGCGTGTGTTATGTGGCGGATCCTAGCTCCTGATAGGCAGCTCACAGTCACCCTTTCCTTGTTCAGCCTGGTAAGCGGGACATCAGTGTGTCTGACTATAAAGTCACCTATTACTAGTGTATCAGGCATGGTGTTTGGCCTTAAGGGCTGTGATTGATTGACACACTGATCTATTGAAGTATGTGTTGCATATGTTTTGTTTTGAGTGGTGGATTTTTGGATGTCTGCTTTGGGAGCCTCTGTTGTTTAGGTAAGTTTTTTATTAGAGCCTCCGAGTATGTCTTTGTGTTTTTATGTGTTTGGTTTGCAGTTGTGGTAGGTCTATGTGGGACTGGGTTTGTTGTGTGTGTGGTTACCATCTCCTCCTGTCTGGTCATGCCAGCCCTGAGTTGAGAGAGTTTAGCCTCCAGTTTGGCTATATAGCTGCATCTCTCACATGTATTTGTGTTTGCTGGGAGGAGGAGAGGGTTGTCTGTGTACATGAGACAATTGTAGCATTGTGTCAAGATACCCAGATTAACCAGCTGAACTGGAGAGGACGCCAGTAATCTACCATTTGACATGCTAGAACAGTATATGGGAGTGCTGTGCCTTTAAGGGAAGTGGATATTCACAGGGGTGGTAGGTGGATGTAGTGCTTACTTAAGTATGAGAGTGCTTACTTAGTAGAGAAGTTTTGAGAACAAGTGCTAGGCTTATAATATAGCGAGTAGTCTGATTATACTAAGAGTAGAGCTTCCTTAAGGGGAAATTTGAAGAGCAGACTTGGCGGAGCCAGAAGAAGTTTAACAGGCGCTGCGCTATGCGCACAATTGCGCAAAGCCGCACAAACACGGATTTTAAATCAAAACCACATTGCAGAGTATGCTTTCCCACTTGTTCAACTGCATGCAATAAATCCTGCATTTCTTTACAGTAAGGACCTTCTATATTTGTAACCATTTTCTGCTTTAACACTGACATGAGATACTGCTGATATTTAAGCATGTGAAACTGACAGTTTAAAGCTCTTACAGCTAAAGTAGCAGAAGTGTAAACTTTTTTCCCCCATCTGTCCAGAGCTCTGGAATCCCTATCTGAGGGGACAGGATTTTTGGCAGTGGAAGCTTTAACCCCTTTTGGGCCCTGAGAAATAGTTTCTGGGTCTGCAGCGGGGTTTTTGTAAAGAAATTTATGAGAGTCAGTGACCCTGTAGTACCCGTCTGGCTTCACTGCTGCAGGGGGTAAAGAATCTGGGGACAGACTGGATTCAGAAAAAACAATATCAAGCACATGGGGGATAGCCAAGGGCCTGTGTGCTGAGGCAATAGAAGGAAATCTCTGAGCCTTTTCTTGGATTCTGAGTAATCCTGGCTCTCCCAATGGAAATGCTCCCTCATGGTGTGCAGGGTTTCCCCAAAAGAGTAATCCTCAGGCGGTGAGGCTGAAGGAATGGACTCTTCAGCATCAGAGTCCTCATAGGGAGGGAGAGAATAGCCCTGGTCAGAAGAAGAATCAGAAGAAATGGAAACCTGATTAGAGGAATCATAATCAGCGTCTTGCCTAGGCCTTTTGTCAGGAGGGGGATGGGACCCCTGATTAAAGTAATAAGGTCTTCGGCCATTTTAAGCATCTGTTTCTTAGGCATGGATGGCTGTTCTGGAGAATGTTGCACTTGTTTCTTTGTCTTTAACAGTGTTTTTGACTTTGCCTTTGCTGCTGAAGTAGCTTTAATTGTAAGCTGTGAAGGTCTGAAAACACCCCCAGAAGCCGGTGCCTGCTCAGCGGCTCCAGACCCATCTGAGGGTATATTTTCCGTAGGCCCAATACCTTGAGTTTCCACAGGCCTCGGTGTCTCCACGTGGCTGTCGGTTGCGGCCTGTGGCTCTGAGGTAGCGGATGTCGGGGGCTGCGAAAGCGCCTCACTGACAACTGGCGACTGGCCTAGAAGAGGCTTTGTCGTCGGTTTTGGACCACGGATGCCTGTCTTTTTCTTTGTCTTTGCGTTTTTTATACTCTGCGGTCGTCGGTTGCTCCGACAGCATAATGTAATTAAATCTTCGTCCAAAATAATGTAAAGCAAAATCAAACCAACGTTTAATAGTGGGTTTATTAAATCTAGCACAAATCTGACAACTCGTGACGTTGTGGTCAGGGCCTAGACAAGGAATGCAGTAAGAGTGAAAATTCTTATGAGCTATTTGCTTCCCACAAGAAATACAATTATTAACTTTTACTGACATCGGTCTGGAGCAAGAAAAAGTTTCCCCCAACGGGGTACTTAGCTTTATTGAAGACTTCGGTTCTGAAATTCAATTTAGAAAATCTCAGGAGTCAGCCGACCGGCACTTGCGAACTGCTTATGCTTCGGGCACCGCATGGCAAGAAAGACTGAAGAAAATGGCGTCGGTTGTAACTTTTATACCCCTGGCGCACTGACGTCAGGGAAGAGGCGACTGCAACAGACGCCGGACCAAGACTTTGGAACTCGGGCCGACTGCGGGTCGCCTGCCAGCAGGATAACCCAAGTGTAATGACTGCAACAGTGAAAGACGATGAACATCACTTCTTCCCATATTAAGTGCCCAGGCTGTTCTTAAAAATATCTAAACTAGTACTTGCTTTAATGTCATTTGGAAGTCTGTTTCATGCATCGGCTACTCTGTCAGAGAACCAATTAGTACACTTCCCATTCCTACAGAATCTTCTACATAGGTTGTCTGATGATTCTTTAGTACCTTTTGATAACTCCAAACATTCCCAGAGGTAGTTGCCTCCAAATACCCTATATACCTGAATAAGATCTCCTCTTAGATATCTGTAAGAGACACAGATATTATAAGTCTTTCATAATTACTTAAATTTTCACATCCATGGATGCCCTTGGTATATTTTTGCTGTACTCTTTCTGGTTTACTCATGCTGGTTTTCTTATAGGGTTTTCCATATTATTATTTCATACTCAAGTTTGGGTCTAATGCAGCCAACAATGACTATTATTTTTGGTTTCCTACACTTTATAAATCTTTTTATACAGTCTATAGTTCTATAACTATCATTAAACAATTGGTTGACGTGATTAGAAAAACTTACAGCTGAATCTACCCATATACCCAGGTCCTTAAAGGAGTCTACAGTTTCAATCACTGTGTGTTGTATTAAATATTCACCTTTCCATTTATGTCTCCCAAATCTCATATGCTTAGTTTTTGATGCATTTATCAACATATTATTCTCCTGTGCCCAAATGATCAATTTAGTCAAGTTATTTTGCAGACATGCCTCATCAGTAAGACACAATCAGTTTACCCAATTGCAGGTCGTCTGCATATAGACTGTAGAACACTTCAGCTGAAAAGGTTAGGTCTGAAAGATACAATCTAAACAAGTAAGGGCCTAGGACAGAGTCCTGTGGTATGCCATGACTGTAACCAAGGATTTCACCTGTCCAGTTGCTGTATGATACTTGCCATGTCCTACCTGTAAACCATGCAGCTATCCATCTTATCAAGAGTACATCAATAACTTTTAGTTATGTACTTACCATAACTTTAGATGTTTGGGATCCATCCCGCCTACATTCTGTACTGATGGGCTCGGAGCCGATCCCTCGGCTCCGACTCGGCACGCTATGCTATAGAGCGAAGCCTCTTATTGGCTGAGCTATTTTCTATCCCAGGATGCACCACCACTAATCCCCCAGATCTTGTTTGTCCACATTCATGCACACATACATAACTTGTTTATATAACATTGACAGATGTTTCAAGATGAAACAACAGGATTCGGACCTTCTGATCTCTTCTGATCTCCAAGGAAGGGGGAAGGAGGGTGGGTTATTGGGAATGTAGGCGAGATGGATCCCAAACATCTAAAGTTATGGTAAGTACATAACTAAAAGATGTTATGTGATCCTATCTCGCCTACATTCTGTACTGATGGGACAGCGTCCCTAGCACCTAAATCCTGGGTGGCTCACTGGAAAACACTCCTGAGCACTGTGGAACCAAATGAAGCTCGCCCCCGAGATGCCACATCCAATTTGTAGTGAGAAATGAAAGTGTGTGGGGAAGACCACGTAGCCGCAGCACAAATGTCACTAATGGCAAGCTTAGAATGGAATGCTATTGAAGTAGCCATAGCTCTTGTAGAATGAGCTTTGACAGAGGTCGTAAGCTCTTTATTAGAAGTGGAATAAGCTTGAGTAATACAGTCCCTGATCCATTTGGCAATAGTGACCTTTGTGACGGCTTTGCCCAATTTATTATCCGCAAAGGATACAAACAATTTATCTGTTTTCCTTGTTTGTTTGGTCCTATCTAAATAAAAACGCAATTGCCTGTGGACATCTAATGTGTGAAATATGTATTCCGCTTTGTTTGAGTACTTTGGAAAGAAAACTGGAAGTTCTAATGACTGTTGTAGGCAAAAACTGGAACAAACCTTAGGGACAAAGGATGGATTTGGCCTGAGAGATACTCTGTCTTTGTGAAAAACCAGGTACGGAGGTTTTACAGACAAAGCTTGAAGCTCTGAAACCCTTCTGGCAGAAGTAATCGCAACCAGAAAGGCAGTTTTCCACGAAAGAAATTTCAAATTGCATGTTGCTGCCGGTTCGAAGGGGGAGGAAGTTAAGGCACGTAACACCACATCGAGATCCCATGGAGGAGCAGGATGAGAAATCGGAGGTCGTAAAAGCGCAGCACCTTTCATGAAGGTCTTACACAATCTGTTGCTCATTAAAGGTGGGCTTAGAGACTCGTGGAAATTGGAGATAGCTGCCAATTGAACCTTGATGGTAGAGACTGAAGAACCTTGATTGAATAGGGAAGTTAGAAATTTCAGGACTTCTGATATGGGAATAGTGATGGGATCCAGACCCCAGAGTTGAGCCCAAATAGCAAATCTCTTCCATTTACTAGAATACAATTTCTTAGTGGCAGACTTGTGGGCCAAAGATAAGATATGTACAACTTCCGGGTGTAAGGTATGATTCCTGACTATAGTCGGAAGAGGAGGAGCCAAGCTGTTAATTTCAAGGTGTGGAGGGACTGGTGGAGTAGTCCCGACTGATGAACTAGTAGGTCTGGGATCTGATCCAGAAACCATGGACCGTCCAGTGCATATTTCCAAAGATAGGGGAACCATACCTGACGAGGCCAGTAAGGAGCAACTAAGATCATTTTGCTCCCCAAGTGAGACGCCTTTTGGATCACTCTGGGAAGGAGGGGAACTGGGGGAAAAGCATATAGCAAGCCGGTGGGCCACGGATGGGCTAGTGCGTCCATAGGGCTCTCCCGGGCGGAGTGAGGGAGAAGAACTTTTTGCACTTCGTATTCAGCAGGGTTGCGAAGAGGTCGCAACAAGGAATTCCCCATTTGCTGAAAATCTGATTTGCAACCGTAATGTTCAGAGACCACTCGTGTGGAGAGAGGATAGTTCTGCTCAGTCTGTCGGCTATCACATTGGCCCTGCCAGGGATATGAGTCGCCACTAGAAATCGTTTGGTCGACCCTGCCCATTCCCAAACTCTCATGGCCTCTCTGCAAAGGGGGTAGGATCTGGTCCCTCCCTGCTTGTTCAGGTACCAGACTACTGACGTTGTCGGAGTGAACGGCAATTACGCCCTGAGGGAGGTAATCGTGAAGGGCTTGTAGGGACAGAAACACCGCCCTCATTTCTAAGATGTTGATATGAAGTAGGGACTCTTCCGAATGCCATTTGCCTTGGACTGACCTGCCCAGGAATGCCCCCCCCCCACCCCATCTGGGAGGCGTCCGTAGTCAAAGTGGCCACAGGAGGAGGTGGAACAAAGGGTCGTCCCTGATCCAGATTGGAGGGCACCAGCCACCAGCGAAGGTCCCTTTTGCAGGTTTCCGTGATCCATATGAGGTGACTGAGAGGGAGATCCTGAAAGGACCACTGTGTTGAAAGAAGCCACTGGAGAATTCTCATGTGCAACCTTGCTAGGGGAACTAGAAGAACCGTGGCGGACATAGATCCCAATAGCTGCAGGACCATTCTGGCTGGGGCTTTGGATCTGGGAAGTAAGGCTCGAACTTGAGCCTGTATGGTTTGTATCCTTTCTGTAGGTAGATAGACCCGCATTCTGTTTGAGTCTATCTCTACTCCGATGAATCTTATGCGTTGAGATGGCTGCAACACAGACTTTGGCCAATTGATGGTGATTCCAAGGGAAGTGCCCAGTGATATTGTGGCTTGAAGGCTCCGCAATAGTAGATGCTTGGAGGTGGCAGTTAGGAGCCAGTCGTCTAGATACGGAAACACCTGGAATCCTAGACTTCTCAGGTGAGCAGTCACGACCGCCAAACATTTGGTGAACACCCTGGGGGCTGTGGTGAGACCAAAGGGCAGCGCGCGGAACTGAAAATGACTGTCTCCTAGGCTGAAGCGCAGATGTCTCCTGGACGCTTGATGTACCATGATATGGTAATAAGCGTCCTTGAGATCTATGGAGCACATCCAAACACCTTTCTCCAGCAGTGGGAGAATGGATTGTAGGGTGACCATTCGGAACTTGGACTTTTTGACTGAACGATTTAGAATGCTGAGATCCAAAATGGGCCTCAAGTCCCCGGTCTTTTTTGGCACCAAAAAGAATCTTGAGTAAGTCCCTAATCTGATCTGGTCTGTGGGGACCGGTTGGATGACTCCTTTTTGAAGCAGCTTTGAAACTTCTAGGGCTGCAATTTCCCGTTGACTGGGTGGCGGGTCCGGGATTTTTTTGGACTGAGGTGGGGAGAGAGAAAAAGGGATGCCGTAACCTCCGGAGATAATTCGAAGCACCCATCGGTCCTGAGTGATACCTTCCCAGGCTTTTAGGTGCCTCACAAAACGACCACCGACTGGCTCCGGAGCTGCACAGTCGGGCAATCCCTCAGGGACTGTGAAAGGCTGAAGAGCCACGAAAGGATTCGCGGTCTCCAGTGTTGCGGGGGCCTCTGCCACCTCTGGGACGGCGTCTCCAGTGTTGCGGGGGCCTCTGCCACCTCTGGGACGGCGTCTTCCAGAAGAATTTCCCCCTCCTCTGCCTCCAGAAGGGGGATCATCCTGCTGTGAGGGATAAGACTTCTGAGATCTACGGAACCACATTTTCCCTCCTCTTTTAGCCTTGGGGTAAGGCCGAAAGGGAGTGGAAAATCGTGCCCCTACGGCAGTCAAAGTCTTACCTTCTTGCTCACAGCGGGTCAACGTGTCCTTTACCTTGGGTCCAAACAAAGAGGACCCATCAAAGGGGGCGTCGGCAAAGGAAGACTTGAAGGCTTCCGCAAAATGACACAGGCGGAGCCAGGCTTGCCTCCGTAGCGCAATACCTGTACCCGCCGCTCTACTCGCCCCTTCGGCCACATAAGAAATGAGCCTCATGGACGAGTTTGATATGGATGACAGCGTAGCCAACTGAAAGCCAACCATCTGGGCCAGCTGCTCAGGTAGGTTACCCAAGAGCGTATCTGAAAGCTCCTTGATCAGATCCCTCTGAAACCTGGTGAAGTGCGTTAGATAGTTCAGGGACCTCAAAGTAAAGGCCGCTGAACTAAGGGTGCGCTTACCGTACCGATCCATGCTCCTAGACTCCTTATTAGGAGGATGGACGGACGTCGAAGCCTCTGCTACATCTTGCTGGGTAGCAGATGCCACCACCAAGGCATCTACAGCCACACCTTTCGTCAAAAACTCTTTTTCTGGGGGTGCTGACAGGAACTTGTTTGGGCGAGCAGGCACCGGTTCCACAGAGTCTGGGTGTTCCCACGCCCTTCGACAGATCAAATCTAGGAGCTCGTCGAATGGCGGAGACACCCAGGAGGCGGAGGGCTAAGCCCCGAAGGCCTTAAGGAACACCGACTCGTCAGCAGAAGGGGGTTTGGATTGCCAGTCACCTCGTTGTTTGAGGGCTTCCAGGATGTCTGCAAAGGAGACATCATCTGAGGACGACTTAGGGGACCCCTCTGCATCATCAAGATCAGTGTCTGACGTGAGAGCTCATCGGGGGAGTCAACGTGCTTCCTCTTGCACGATCTCTTCCTTGGAGATTCCTCCGAAGAAGCTTCAGAGGGACCTCCAGGAGGGGGGGAACCCCCAGTGGGGGTGACCTCAGGCCCCGGGGCTCCACTGTCTAAGGACAGGGGAACTGCCAAAGACCCAGTCTCCGTATGCAGGGAAGGTGCTGGAGAGACCGTGGAGGTAGCCAAAGAGGATTTGGCTAAAGCACTCCTCATGGCCCTGAAGGCCGGACCACCAGAATCCTGGAAAGGTCCCACCTCCGTGGCCACAACGGTAGACGGTACCCCCGCAGCCGACGCACCGAGAGGAAGGCTTGGGACCGAAAACATCAGTCCCGAAGCGTCCCCCCCCCGGGCCCGACAGAGGAGGTCCGCGTACTGAACTCCGACTCGAGAGCAGGAGTTGGAGTAAGGGTCGGGCCCGACCCGAAAACCTCCATCGGCTCCACCAGCACCGACTCCAACGGTGCCGAGGCTGTTGGAGGAGGAACCATAACTACAGGGTGGAGCATCGGCTCCGAAGCCGAATGGGCTGGAGCCGAAACTAACTTTTGGAACACAGGAGACTGGAAAAGTCTTAGGAGCACACTGTCGATGGCCGAATCAGACATCTTGGAGGATCTAGATGAGACCGATCGGGTCCGAACTGACTTCTCCATCGGCTCCATAGGACTGGGGGACCGGCTCCGAATGGACTCAACCAATATCGGTTCCGAGGGAGATCCCAAAACAATTTCCCTCGGTGCCGAGGAGGGCTTCGGCGCCAAAGGGGAAGAGTCTGAGCTGGCAACCCTCATCGGCTCCAAGATCAGTGGAGCCGATGAAGGTGACCCGCCTTTCGACGCCCCAGTCCTCGGCTCCGAAACCAGAGGAGTCGAGACTGGAGGCATCGAGGCAGACCATTCCGCCCTCGGCTCCGAAGTCCGTGGAGCCGATGGAGAAGCCTGCCTAGGTTTCTTAGCAGTCGGTTCCGACGGGCTGGTCGGAGCCGACGCTTTTTTCTTCTTTTTGGTAGGAGAGGAAGAGGAAGATAAGGCCTCCTTCAAAGGAGGGTTTAATCAGCCCTTTAAATATTAATTTATTCTTCCTCTCTTGGAGGACTCTCGATGAAAAGGCGTGACACACGCTACAGGACTCCTGTAGGTGCTTGGCACCTAAACAATATACGCACGAGGAGTGGTCATCGGTTATAGACATTTTATAACCACACCTTGTGCACTTTTTGAACCCGGAGGGCCTATGTTCTTTCGACATAATGTAATATCAAAGACTAAAACTAGTGAAAGTAGCACTACCTTGAAGATTTACGACAATACGAAAAATTTTAACCAACAACTTTTTTTTTTTTTTTTTTTTTTTTTTTTTAAACACAATACAATATCAAACAAGAACAAAATACTGAAAAAGGAGGGCCAAGACCCTCTAACTTAAACGGGTACTTGACCTTCTAGAAAAAATAAAGATATTAGCTGAATAACAGGGGAAGGCCCCTCTAACTTAAACGGGAAACCTTTCCCTTAATCAAACACACAATTTTCAACAACAAAAAGTACCAAAACACACTCGTACGACAAAAATAGCTGTTAAAACAGCTTTTTGGGTAATAATAAGAGATTTCCTGACAGGAAACTTTAGAAAGAAACAGTACTTAGCTCAGCCAAGTTGAGACCACGTCTTGGCTTGTAAGTGGCAAACGAGATCTGGGGGATTAGTGGTGGTGCATCCTGGGATAGAAAACAGCTCAGCCAATAAGAGGCTTCGCTCTATAGCATAGCGTGCCGAGTCGGAGCCGAGGGATCGGCTCCGAGCCCATCAGTACAGAATGTAGGCGAGATAGGATCACATAACATCTAATTGTACTAATTTATTGATCAGAATTTTGTGTATGACCCTGTCAAATGCTGAAGTTAAATCTATATGAATTACATAAATAGTTTTAAGGAAGTAATTATGTAAAAAAGACTCATCTTCCACTCTACACTCAAGAAAAGCATAGTTGTGTAAAATCTTACCATAATCCAAAATTAGGCACCGGAGACCAGCAGTTCCAACACACAAGTAATTTAATGTTCAAACACAGCAAAAGGAACACACATCCACAAATAACAAACGCTAATAAAAAACACTTCCCCTTACGTTATCGTCTCATAGAACTTCATCAGATGGGCAAATACATCACAGTTACCTAGTTAAATAACTTTTCCTGTTTGAATAGACCAATGAAATCAATGATTCAATTAGTTACCAAGATACAGAAAGAGTGGATTCTAAACTGCATGTGACAGTCTTTACATTTAAATATTCAAAATGTTCATATAAAAACATATTCATATTAAAATGTACAATGTATTACTTAATAAAGTCAAATAAATAATGCTTGTTAAATATATTGTTTAAAAGTATTTAAAATGCAATGGCATAAAATAACTTAAAATAGTATAGAATAATAGTCTAAAGCCATCTGGTGGACAAATAATAAAACGCATGAAAATGCATACAAAATCAAGAATTCACTTAAATAAATAAACCAGGATAAAATAACATGAATATGAAAACATAAGGGGAAGTGTTTTTATCAGCGTTTATGTTATTTGCGGATGTGTTCCTTTTGCTGTGTTTGAACATTAAATTACTTGTGTGTTGGAACTGCTGGTCTCCGGTGCCTAATTTTGGATTACTAGTTACGTTTTGGGCACTTCCACCACATCTTTGCTGTTTAAAATCTTACCATAACCATAGATGTCCTTCTCTTCAATGTTGCAGTATTCTTGGTGTGGGATTTCCCACCTCAGGCAACCCGTACGTCAGCTCCTATACAAAAGCTTCAGCTTGGCTGCTGTAGCTGCATGGGATGTCACACGCAGGGCCATAAACCAGGGACCTTAAATGTGAGGTCTGCACACACAGACCTCAGAACTTGAAAGCCCAGAAGAATTGTTGAAAGAGTAGCAAGTGATGTCAGCCATAGGATCAGACAGCCCTTTGATGGCTAAATAGATCACAGGGTAGGGTATAACCACCAGAAGACCTAAGACAGGTCAATAATGAGAGAGAGAATAGAGAAGGACGCTTGGGTGGGTGGGAAGGAATACTGCAACATGGAAGAGAAGGACATCTATGGTTACTGTAAGATTTTATACAACTATTCTGTGTCCTTCTATACCTATATTGCAGTATTCTTGGTGTGGGAGAATACCACAGCTTAGATGGAAGGGAGGAGGTAGATGTGGCTGATTCTACAAAGCCCTGCAGAATTGCTCTGCAAAACCTGCATGTGCTCTGGAGACATAGTCCAGCTTGTAGTGTTTAGTGAAAGTGCGAATGGTGGACCATGTGGCTGCTTTCAGGATGGATGCAGTGTCCAGGCCCTTTAAAAAGGCTTTGGAGGCTGCCACTGCCCTTGGTGGAGTGAGCATTTACTCTCTGTGGGAGTATTTTGCCATGGTCTGAGTAACATAGGGAAATGTTTTTTCTAGTCCAACATGCAATGGTTTGTTTGGAGTCTGCCTTGCCCAGGGCCCTGGTGTGGTAGGAAACAAAAAGTTGATTTGATTTTCTTATGGATTTGATTTTGTCTAGGTAAAACCTTAACTGTCGGTGAACATCCAGGAAGTGGAGTATTCTCTCACTTTCATTGGAGGGACAGGAGAAGAATGTGGGTAGGTGAATAAATCTGGTTCAAAGACAGATCATTGACCACTTTTGGCATAAAGGAAGGGTTAGTTTGTAGAGTTACCTTGTCCTTGTGGAAGGTAGTGTACTGGAGGGCAAGCCAATAGAGCTTGCAATTCTGACTCCATCCTGGCTGAAGTTATAGCCACTAGCAGTACTGTCTTCCATGTGCACATTTGCAGAGTAGCTGTATTAGCCGGTTCAAATGGGGACTGTGTGAACTTTTCGAGAATGAAGTTCAGGTCCCAGGGTGGTAGGATGGGTTTTCTTGGTGGTCTTATGTGCAAGACTCTTTTTAAGAATAACTTACCATTGAGCCTGGATAGCAGGGGCTGGTCTAGTGGCAAGCAGGCTGAAATTGCTGAAAGGTGGACTTTCACTGAAGAGTATGACAGTCCCCTCTTAACTAGTTGACACACAAGCAAGAACTAGGGTGGATCTGCGATGGATGGATTTGTGCCCTTGCCCAGACACCATTTGGAAAATCTCTCCCATTTAGCCAAGTAAGATTTCCTTGTAGAAGGTTTCCTGGCCTCCCTCAGGACTGAAAGCACGTCCTCAGAGTATTGGTGCCTGAAGGGAATTAAAAGTTTATCATCAACAGTGTCAGTGCAAACATCTGCAAGTGTGGGTGGATGAGGGTTCCCTTCTGTTGTGTCAGAAGGTCCACCTTGTGGGGTAACTTGTGGTGATTGCCCTTGGCTAGATTGAGAAGTAGGGGGGAACCAGTGCTGCCTTGGCCAGTAGGGGGTCACCCACAAGATTTTTGTTTTGTCTCTCCTGATTTTCAGGAGAACCTTTTGAATTAATGGGAAGAGTGGAAAGCCATATAGAAACATCCCCTTCCACTAAATGCTGAATGCATCTATTCTCCAAGCTAGTAGAGAGTGGGTCTTTGAGCAGAAGGTCTGCAGTTGCCTGTTCTGGGGGGAAGCAAACAAATCTATTTGAGGTTTGCCTTACTGGTGGACAATGTCTAGAAAAACATTCATGTCCAGCATCCTTTCATGATTTGGAGATGATGTCCTGCTGAGAAGGTCTGCTTGTTTGTTGTCCTGTGAGGGGATGTAGGATGCCAGCAGGGACAAGTTGTACTGTGAGACTAGGTCCCAAATTAGTAAGGTTAGTCTGCAGAGGTGGTAGGCTTTTGTCCCTCCCTGCTTGTTGAGGTACCACATGACTGTGGTGTTGTCGGTTATTATTAGGAGAACCTCTGGCTGTAAAAGGGGAAGGCAGGCTTTCAATGCCAGAAGGAATGCTGTCATTTCCCTCACGTTGATATGATTTTTTCTTGATGGAAGGGTGCCACTTTGCCTGTACCCTGTCATTTGACACTGTGGCTCCCCATCCTAGGTCTGATGCATCTGTATGCATGAACTGGGTTGGGGTGGCTAACTGCAGTGGAAGGCTCGGGATCAGTTGAATTTGCTGAAGCCATCATTTCAGTTCTGACTGTAGGCAGGGCAAGAGGGTAATTGCTTGCTCTAAAGGATGCTGGTGTTGCGACCACACATTTATTTTTTTTTAGATACCACTGCAGCTTTCTAATGTGCATTCTGGCTAGTGATAGCATGGAAATGGTGGCTGAATTAGGCCCAAGGTTCGTAGAAATTGCCTTGCAGTTACCCGTTGGGTCTGCATAAGTGCTTTGAAGTGGGAGGACAAGGAGTTAATTTTGTCCTGGGGAAAAAAGGCTTTCATTATGTCTGTCCTGATCCTGCAACCCAGAATTTGTTTGTCTTGTTCTGGGGTCAAGGAAGATTTTGGGTAGTTGAGGGTGAACCCCAGTCTTTGAAGCAGGCAAATGGTGAACTGTAAATGGGTTTGCTTGCATTCTGCCAGAATCAGGATGTTGCCCAGGTAAGGGTAAATCTGAATCCCTTGTGTTCTGCAATAGGCTATGGCAGGTGCCAGACATTTTGTGAGCACTCAGGCAGCAGTGGACAAACCAAATGGCAATGCTGTAAATTGAAAGTGAGAGGAGGGTCTAGAAAAAGGTAAGAATTTTCTGTGGGAAGGTTATATGGGGATGTGCAGATATAGGCTTCTTTTAGGTTGAGTGTGGCCATTTAGGCCTGTGCTAGTAGAAGAGGGAATACGGTTTGTAGGGACAATATTCTGAAAGTGGGAACCTTTAAGAATAGGTTTAGAAAGGAAAGATCTAGAATGGGCCTCCATGGTCCATTTTTTGGGTGGGACCAGAAACAGTCTCAAGTAGAATCCTTTGCCTTCTTGGCCTGGTGGGACAGGTTCCACTGTTCCCAGGTTCAGAAGTTCTTGTAAAATTTGTGAGAAGAGGCGTCTCTGATTTCTTGGGGGGGGGGGGACGCCCCTTAAGGGGAGGCCTTTCTGTCCAAGAAAGGAAGTATCCTTTCTGAACGATAGCCAGAACCCATTTGTCTGTAGTGATGGTTTTCCAAAAGGGGAGGCAGTGGGTGAGGTGGGCAGAGAGGGGAAGGTGGGCAAGGCAGTCACGCATTGTTGGGTCCTCGTCTGTCTTGAAAGAGCTGTCTAGTGGGGGGGGCTGAGAGACAGCTGGCCTGGAAGAGGTTTGCCTTCTAGCCCCTCTTCTGTGTCTGGAAGAGGGAGATCCAGCAGAGGAGGGGTTTCTTCTGACAAAAGTAGTTTTTGCAGGGTAATTTCTGTAATACTTAGGAACAGGAGACACAAGGAGATGCTTGATGTCTTGCAATTCCTTACTCTTTTCTTGTAGATTTTTAAAAGGGTCTGCTGACTGTTTACTAAACAATAAGTTAGGATCTAGAGGAGCATCTAAGATTTTAGACTTCAAGTCCTCAGGTGAGTGTTGTAGGCATAGCCATGAATATCTTCGAAGTATAGATGCAGAGGGCACTACATATAATGGAATGCCTGGCTACCTGGGCAGCCAGAGATAGTTTAGAAGCTATGCCAGATTTAGTGGAGCAGTCTGAAATAGCAGCCAGCAGAGTGGAGTCTTGAGAGACCAGGTCCAGAGCAAATTTGGTCAGATGTGTTTAACAGCTGATGGCTCTGAAGGCCAATGTGGAAGAGGTGTAAACCTTCTTTCCAATTCTATCCATAGTTTTACTGTCCTTGTCTGTAGGTAGAAGAAAGGCAGACAGAGTGAGTCTGGACTGTTTATCAGGTGATACTGCAATCATAGCAGGGTCTTGCCACGAGTGGTTTAACTAGAAATTTCTGGTCATCAGGCACTTTGTAGAAGCCATCTGGCCTCTTAGGGGCATGTGGCTGAGAGTCTGCAATCTTAGATGCTGAGGAAAAGGCATCTAAATATGCAGGGATAACAGGATGAATGGCAGAAGGGGAGGGATATTCCACTTTAGCAATTCAAAATACCTTTTAAGTATCAGACATTTGGGAAGTGCCCCATTTGAAGTATTCCTTCATTTTGGTTACAGTCCCTCCAAAGGTGATATCCTCAGGAGGGGAGTCCCCTTCGATGGATTCTTCATCTGGGAGTAATACTCTTGAGGACAGGCTATTTGGGAGGTGTAAGAGATAGATTCATCTGAAGATGAATAATAAAGCATCTTGCTCTTCTTCCCGGTCTTGTGAAGTGGGTGGTCGGAGAGAGGAGACACAGACAGGCCTAGGGCTTAGGAGAGGAAGGGTAGAAGGAGAAGAGTCTATGGGCCTAAGGCCCATGAAGGTCTGCATCAAAGAAGAGTTGAAGGACTGCCAATCAGGTAGGCCCTTCTGCGGGTGTAGCCAGATGTTTTTTGTTTTTAGTTTTTTTTTAAAGGAGTAGTTTTAGGTGAAGGTCTGGAATCAGGATCCTGACTAAAGGTAGCGGTTTCGGGAGGAGGGATGCCAGTCAGATACCCAACTGTGGCTGGTTCCCCTCGATGTCGGCTGTAGCAGATGTCTGGGTTAGCTCCATGGATGTGCAAGCTGTCAACTGAGAGGTGTCTTCCTCGAAGATCACCGAAGTAGACGGATCTGACGGACGTCACTCAACTTCTAAATTGTCAGCTGGTGGGGCGTCCGAAAGTGGAGAGTCAGTGGAAGAGGGCCTAGGAATCTTGGCCTTCTTCCTCGGAGGTTCAGTCGGGTCTTCTGAAGCGGGATCCATCCTTTGCGCTAACTTTTTAAGTCGCTGATTTTCTAAATATAGATTGAGCACAGCCAGATGGCTGCATAAGGTCTTAGGAACGAAGGATTGGCAGACAGAGCAAGCGGTATGGTCGTGCTCTCGGCCTAGGCAAACAACGCAGAGGTCGTGTGTGTCTTTATGAGTTATCTAGCACCCGCATTGGCATTTACCCTTTTTAGCTGACACAGGCTAAAGGTTACAAAAACAACCAAGCTTTAGCTAGAAGTCAAATAAGAAAAAAAAAACAACAGAGTACTTGGCTTTAAGATGCCTTGCGATGAAGGAGCAAAGCACACAATGTGCCGGTCTGCGGCTGAAAAGTTCTGCAGACGTCACATTTAAGGTCCTTGGTTTATGGCCCTACATGTGACGTCCCACGCAACTACAGCAGCCAAGATGAAGCTTTTGTACAAGAGCCGACGTACAGGTTGCCCAAGGTGGGAAATCCCACACCAAGAATACTGCAACATAGGGATAGGACATCTAGGAGGAAGAGACTGTATAAATTTTAGAAGGCACATATAAAGCAACTGGACTGGTATTCCACATCAGTAACTGTTAACTGAAAGGGCAAATCATGTGTATGCTCCAAATATCGAGAGAATGCAGCCAAGACTTGCTAGTAAAGATGCAAACCTACCAGCAGAAAGAGATGATACTGACAAAACTGTTGCAAAAGGGCAAAGTACTAAAAGTTGGAGACAGTAGAGTGTTTGTGGAAAATGATTATTCACTGTATACCATGCAGAACAGAAAGTACAGTTGTGTGAAATCTTACCATAATGGTAGATGTCCCTCTCTCTTCACTGTTGCAGTATTCCATAAAATAGGGATTCCCTGCCAAGGCTATCTGACATCCGGACCATATACCAAAGCCTTTACGTTAAGGGTATGCTGTATGGCACACATCTGCTCCCTGCATACAGCATAGGGCATAAAGGTGACATCCAGATGTACCATCCTCAGAACTGAGAGCCCCAGTAAAAACACCAGTCCAAGAATTAGAGAGGTAAAACGAGCACCCAGAAGGAAAAAGAATCAGGGGAGGAGGTAGGGAATGAAGACTGCAACACTAAAGAGAAGGACATCTACCATTATTGTAAAATTTTATACAGCTGTACTATGTCCTTCCATTTCATTGTCAGAATATTCATTACAATAGGGAGAGTGCAAAATCTCAGGAAGAAGAAAGGGTGGAGGAAGGACCAACAGAGCCCTCAAGGAACCCATGAAGGATGTCCGTAGCAAAACCTGCTCTAGCCGTGGATATCATATCCAACTTACAGTACTTAGTCAAAATATGCACAGAGGTCCATGTAGCTGTCTCAAGAATAGATTTAGTTATCTAAACATTTGAAAAAAGCACCAAAAAAAGCCACAACTCTAGTAGAATGAGCCTTAACAGAAGGAGGGCTCTTGCCATGAAAAGAATAACAAAAAAATAAAATACATAAATAAATGGCTTTAGATATCCAAGAAGAAATACTTTGCTTGGAAACAGCCAATCTTAAAGCTCTAGGATGCAAGGGAATAAAAAGTTTATCAAATTTGTGAAAATATTTAGTCTTAGCTGTCTATGCACATCCAAAGTGTGTAAAACCTTTTTACTAGCAGATTGCAGAGAAGGGAAAAAAAGTTGGAAAATTTATAGATTAAGAGACAACTCATTCATGCATAAGAAAGAAGGATTAGTACAGAGAGACACCCTGTCCTTAGGGAAAACTAAAAAAAAGAGGAACAGCTATAAGGGCTTTGAGGCTCAGACATCCGTCAGGCAGAAGTAAGGACCAAAAGAACAGTCTTCAAAGAACAATGCTGCAAGGAAGCTGAAGCCACAGGCTCAAAAGGAGCCCCGATCAATTTCTGTAAAACAAAATTAAGTTCCAAGGAAGGAGGGACAGGCTTCCTGGGAGGTCCAATATGAAGGATACCTTTAAGAAACTGTTTAGCCTGAAATCTAGGAGGCCAAAGGGGTGTTAAAGGCAAAGAGAAAGAAATAGCTGACGAGGGCCTTAACAGAAGAATATGCCAACCCAGCACTGAGCAGTCCACACAGATGAAAGAACTGAAGGAGCATCCAAAAAAGTAGACCAAGGTACAAGAAAGACACCAAACAGAAAACCTCTTCCATTTGGATTAAGTAGGATTTCCTAGTATTGGGTTTCCTGGCCTCCTCCAAAACCCCAAGCACATCCTCAGAAAAACATTGTCTATATGGAATCAAAATCCCATCACCCACTGTGTCAGTTGAAGAGATGACACGTAGGGATGGAGGAAAGATCCCTTGCCTTGTGAGAGTAGGTTCACCCTGGGAGGTAACTTGTAATGATTGCCCTTTGCTAAACGTAAAAGAGGATGGAACCAATGCTTTCTCGGCCAAAAGGGAGTTACTAATAAGATTTTGTAATCATCCTGTTGAATTTTGAACAGGACTTTTGGAATGCGGGGAAGGGGAGGGAAAGCATAAAAAGCATCCCCTTCCAAAAAAAAAGCAGGGCGCCCACCTTCCAAACCAGAGGGGAGGCAAAAAGATTTGAGGAGTACCCCACTGGTGGTCACTGCCCAGAAACACATCTCTGTGAAGCATCCATTTGTTGGAATGAGATAAGGACCCACTCAGACTGTCTACCACAAAATTTTGACCTGAGGGAATGCCTGAAGAATGACTTGATACTGAATAGCAAATTCCCAGACCTTGAGAGGGCCAACTAGCAGAAAAGATGATAGCTTGTCCTCCATTTGTTTACACCTTGAGAGGTCCAAGGGAGGAGAGAGGATGAAAAGCCAGAACTGCCAACAGAAGAGCTCTGATCTCTTTGACAATGATGTGCTCTTGCTGTTGAAGAGGAGACCAAACACCCTTCACTTTCAGGAGCCCAAATGCTGCTCCCCATCCCACATCTGAAGCATCTATGAACAGCTCCTGAGAGGAACAGGGGGATGCAAAGGAAGCCCCTGACTTAGGAACAGCTGCTAAATTCCACAACTGAAGTTCCTTCTTGAGACAAGGCAGAAGAAAAACCACAAATTCAAGGGGATGTGCATACTGAAGCCAAAATTACTTCAGAAACCACTGAAACTTTCCCATGTGGAGTTTGGCCAGAGGGAGCATAGGAATTGTGGAAGCCATGAACCCCAGAGCTCTCAGAAATTCCCTGGCTGTTACAGAGGCCAGAGGAAGAAGGGTTTGAAAAAAGGGAACGAGGAGGCAGGGATGCCAGCATAGGCACAGTCTGGATCCTGCACCCCAGAAAAAACATGGTCCTGAGAAGTAGTCAGAAAAGTCTTTGAAGTTTATTGTGAACCACAGGCTTTGCAGAAAGGAAATGGCAAAATGAAGATTTTGTAAAAAGATTTCTGCAGCAGATGCCTGAAACAGAAGGTCATCCAAGTAAGGAAACAGTTGGATCCCATGAAGCCTGCAAAAAAGCAATCACAAGAGTGAGGCATTTGGTGAATACCCTTGGGTCAGTATAAAGGCCAAGGGCAAAGCAGAGAACTGAAAGTGCCAGGAAGCAACAGAGAAACAAAAACTTCCTGAAAAGGGGATAAATAAGGATATGGAGATGAGCATCCTTGAGATCCAGATACACCAGATAAGCCTGAGGAAGCAAAAGAGGGAACAAAGTTTGAAGGGATAACATTCAAAAAGAGGGCACCTTTAGAAAAATGTTCAGATGACAGGTCTAGAACTGCTCTCCGGGTACCCTCTTTCCTGGGCACTAGACACATCTTGGAGTACAACCCCCTCCCCCCTCTTGGACATAGATACCTCCTGAATAGTACCCAGAGTCAAAAAAATCTCGAAGCATCCCTGGAAAAAGAGCAGCTGTTCCTGAAGGGGTTAAGAAATTCCCATACAAGGGGGAAGAGATTTCCAGACCATGAAATACCCCTGGCGGATAATGGAAAGAACCCAGGAATGTAGAGTAATGTTTAGCCAAACAGGAAGAGAGAGAGAGATAAGCGAAGAGAGAGAGAGAGAGAGAGGAAAATGGCTGGGAAGAATAGGATAGTCAGACAGCATCTAGTTTATCAGGAAAAGGAGATTTCTGAGGCACTGAAGTCAGAGTATCCTTCGTAGGAGGAGCCCGTTTGCTACCTTTTTTACCCTCATAAGGAAGGCGAGATTGCATGTGAACAAAGGCTGGCTTATTGGGGTAGTTTATCTAAAATTTAGGCACAGGAGAAACAAATAGATGTTTAAGTTCCTGTAAAGCCTTGCTCTTACCCTGAAGGGACTTAAACAAATCAACAGCAGCTTCGCCAAACAAGTGTTTATTACACCTAGAGGGGCATCCATCAACTTAACCTTAACGTTATCAAGCAAGCTGAAGCCAAGAATCCCGCCTCATCACAGACCTAAATGTAGCAGCCCTAGCAGAAGCATATGCTGCATCATAACGACACTTGATGGAATGATGAACCCTCTGTGAGGAAGTCCCTAAAAGGGAAAGGGCAGAAGTTTTACCCTCAGAGTCTGAAAGATCAGAAATCACGTGACAGGCCTGGGAAAGCACAGCCAACAAGTACCTCGACATATGGGTCTGATAATTAACAACCCTAAAAGCTAAGGCAGCAGGAGGTACAGACCTTCTTGCCTAGCCTTTCCATTGCTCTGCTGTCTTTATCAGAAGGCAGTAACGTAGGAGAAGCAAGCAACTGAGAAGGTTTGTCAGAAGTTACTGATACCACCAAGGGGTCAGCAGCAGGACACTAACACAAGAACCTACAGTCCTCAGGGCACCCTACAGAACCTATCAGGTTTCTTGGAAGCAGGGGTTGAGAATCTGGAGCCTTAATGGCATTAGAAAATGTATACAAGAAAGCAGCCAAAACAGGAGGGACAGTAGAATGTCAGGGAAAATCCATCTGCAGTGGCTCATAATACATTTTTTGCATCTCAGGAACTTGAGCACATTTAAAGAACTCCCTCATCCTAAAGATAGTGCCGTCAAAAGAAATTTCTTCAAAGGAGTATCAGGACTGGTAGATTCCTCATCCTCTGATCCATAATCCAAAGGAGAGGGAATCTGAGAGGAGTAAGCAAGGGATTCCTCCTCTGAGTCTGCCTCCTCCTCAGAGAAATCCTGTTCTCTGGGTCTCTTAAGTGGGTTAAAGGACAAGAGGGGATAGTGAACCAAGGTCGGGGCTGGAAAAGAAACTCCCTGAGGAGGTTTTAAAGCCATCAAAGCAGTAAACAACCCCCTTGTGAAGGGCTGCCATACACTCTGTGGATCTTTAGAACCTTAAAACAACTGGAAGGCTCCAACCCCAGAAAGGATTCAATAATTACAGTATGGATTTCTTCTCTGTCTAAAATTTGGGGAAAACCCCAGGCCCCTCGGAAATAATCAGCCACAGTTCCCCCTGAATATCTGAAGCGGACGTCTGCAATGCCTCCTCAGATGTGCCTAAAGTCAGATCCCTGTTGGCCTCCAACCTTGTCGCGATAGAAGAATCCAACAATGAAGCTGGCCAAACTTCTAAGCTATCACTCACCTCGGGAGGGGCATCCACCAAAGGCTGAATGGCAGAAAATTCCAGCCTAGGTTTCTTTGCCTTCTAATCAAACAGCTGTTCCTTGGAGGGGAAATTCCCCCCACTGTGTCTTCAGCAAGAAGTTTTTAAGATGCTGATTCTCAATATAAAGTGCCAAAGAAGAAAGCCTGCTATAAAGGGTTCTGGGAACCAAGGCCTGACAGACAGAACTGGATGTATGGTCATGCAAAGTTCCAAGCCAAAACACACACTGTTCATGACTGTCTTTATGGGGAATCTGTCTCCCATATTGGCATTTACCCTTCTTGGATGACATGAAACCCCACAAGCAACAATATAGCAAAAGAAAGATAATGCAATAAAAACACAGTTGCACTTATCTGTAATGGCTTAGTGAACCAGCAATGGAATAGGCATTCAGACCAACGATTACGGCGTTCGGACCGGCAACAAAGCAGTTCTGAGGATGGTACATCCATATGTCACCTTTATGTCGTAAACTATGTGAGGAACGTACATGTGATGTATGGTGTTACCTTAAAGCAACCTAAAAGCTTTGGTATACTGGCAGGATATCGGGCCACCCTTGGCAGGGAATCCCTATTGTAATGAATACTACAACAGTGAAATGGAAGGACATCAGAAGCTGTTAAAAAAAAGGGGTTAATCAGCACAGCATATCAACTATTACCTGACAACTGCACAAATCAATCAGAAGACTTTAGAAAAGATTACGGACAGAGACTGGAAAAACAATTTACAACAAAACAATGGAGGACATATATGGCTCTCAAGTATGCAAAGTCCAGAAGGATGAGGATCTTTGCTTGGAATCGCATGCTTAGATATTTTTGTACCCCAACCAGATTTCAAAGAATTTTCCTCAGGTAGACAACAAATGTTGGAAGCATGATGGGGAAGAAAAAGTTAAACAGAGCATATGTTTTTGGATTGTAATCAGCTGAACAACTTTAAAATTCCCTACTAATTACTTGCCAGAAATACTGGGTGAGCAAATGCCTGTTAACTATGGAAATGATTCATTTTAGCTGGGGTATGGGATCTGAATTGCCTAGATATACCAAAGCCTTATCAGTTTTAATACTGTTAGCTGCCAAAAAGCAATTGCTAGAAAATAGAAACAAAAGTCTAAACCAACTGTATTTGAAGTACTGAACATTATAAAATAATAGAACTGGAAGAAGGTATCTTTAGAAAAGGGATGAGCAAATTACATAAAAATAAATGGAAATTGTGGGGACAATAAGTGCAGAACAAAGTTCTAGAGGAGTAGAAGGAGTGAGGTTATAGGCAGGAATTTAGCAGTTTATGTAATGTTGGACTGATGACAGCTACAAAGAGACAAGATGCGTAGTGTATTAATGCACATAAAGGAAAAAAAAATAAATATGTTTTGTTTTCTTTCCTGTTAATGTCTGCCTATGTCTTAAGTGTTAATTAATAAAGGTGTTTTAAAAGAAAAAAGTGGCCAACTTATTTTTCTGGAAGTTAAGGAAGAGATCATACTTGACAGAAAATTAGATGGGACGTCTTATTGTATAGAAATTGGATCCTTTATCATTTATGTCAGCTAAAAACTGTACAAAGTGCTGGAACCAGAGCTAAGTAAGGGTCTAAACCTTGCTTCACTGTCCAGAGAAAATAATCCATTTGTGCTTGCAAATTATTCTGGTAGAGGACATCTGGCTTGCCAAAAGGATCTGAGCTACCCCTGATGGGAACAACTAGTCCCTTGCCAGTAGGGGAGCTGGAGAAAACGTGGTTAGTCTGAGGGAATGTAGATGCAAATTAGACTTACTGGAAGGGTGACAGACCTTTTCAGTGTCTGAGAAGAGGCTTTTCTAATGACAGAAGCAACAGAGGACCTAAATTTCAACTGGCTTGTGGGTGTGTGGCAAACCACTGCCATGCTGCTGGGAGTCGATGGCAACTACAGCCTCAGAGGTGAAATTCTGGAGACAGTGCAACACTGGGAGGACTGCCCACATCTCGGGGACACAGTTTACCTGAAATAATGCCCACCCCACTTCAGGACATGCATGTGGTGACTATCACACTGGTGGGGGAGGACAAATATGAAGTTCTGAAAGTGGCTGACTAATGAAGCCAATAAACAAATGTTGATGGAAGTCTCTGACGACTGTACCAAAAGGACACTGCACTTGAATAATGACTCCATTAGACCAAGAGAGTCCATTGAAGTAACCTTGGTTTGTACCTTGAAAAGGGAAGCAAGAAAAAACAATAAGGGTTGGGGTTGAAATGCATTTTTTAATGGTTTTATTGAAAGGAAAAGTCTGGAAAATGCAACAGTGGTTCAAATAAAGATGAAACAAAGCTATAGACCAGCCTGACAAATATTAGTAAGTGCACATAAGCTACAAGATAAACTTAAGAACTGCCATGTACAACATGTGAGTATAATCACTTTTAAATCATACTGATTGCTTTATCAATATTAACATGGAATGTAAATGACTTTTTATCTGTACATGTAGGACAAAGAACTGAATTGTATTAAGTGGGGGGAGGGTAGAAACAGCAATATGACAACAGATACATCTGGATAGAAAGAAGCATCTGAATTTATCAAAAATGATTGCAAGGTGGACATTCAGCAGAGAATTAGGGACAAAGGAAAAGTGGAGTAATACTACTGATTGTGACATGAGCACAATATGACAGAAGAGGGAATAAATGGCAATAATGACAGATCTGTAATACAAAGGGGTTAGTGGCAGAGGAGGAGGATTATACTGGTATGTACTTATGTTTCACTATACTACTACTGAGTGTGGGAGAATGTGGGGAGAAATAAGATTTCAGCAGGCAGCATTACTTATAAGTCGGGGACTCTAAGTTGTAACAGTAAAAATGAAGAAGGGGCACTATAACAGAAGAGGGTAGACTTCTAAAGTACATTAAAATACTTGGTTGGGAAGATGTGAATTCAGTAGGAACAGCTCGGAGCTTACATATTCCTCAAGCTACTATTACTAAAGATAGACTGGATAAAAATTATACCACAGAAACATGTATATTTAATTAAAGGCTTAAAGAACCATGCAAATAATTATAAAACTAAGAAAAAGATGCATGGCAATGATGTAAAATTGAGATACTGGCACCCTCCTGTGTAAGAGGCAATAATTAAGGTGGGAGGGTTCCTCTCAGACAAGCTGTTTGAACAGATGAAACAGGCAGAGATGTCCTCTTACCTCGCTGCCATGTGCTTTACAGCAATTAGTAAAGAAATAAGGGATTCACAAATTCAACAATATGATTGGTATTGTAATTAAGATGACTTATTTGAAGATATTTTATTTCTTGATGAATCAGAAAAAGACATTTCAGTATTGTCAGCCATTTTGAAACACTTTTTTTTGGGGGGGGTATAAAACAATGTCTACAGTGGTAAAATATGTACTCAAGCATGAATTGGTTTAGCAATATCCACACTTATGGAGCCATGAAAAAGATGGAAGTATTTAGGTGAATGGATTAAAAACGATTCTGTTATGAAAGTTAAGTATATGAAGAAAGAAAGAAAAATGATAACACCAATAACTTAAAAACGGGAAGCTCTTGAATATAGACACTGACAGTTCAAACAATAACTGCTGCAGTAGCCTAAGCTACATGGGTTATATCCTTCAGAGGATATAACAGCCAGCCAAATTCTAAAGCTTCAGGGCACCTTCCACATGCCCAAACAGGTAGTCAGCTTGAGCAGAGCTGAGCTGAGCTGACTAAAAATATATGTTTGAGAGCTAATCCCCTCAGAAATTTCATGCCAACTGACAGGAGGAGGTTGAGCCTTGAGAGGACATTGCTAAGGGGAAAAAATGTCTACACTCTGGCACCAAAAACACAGGGGACAGAGGGAGGGAGCCGCCACTGCAGCAGTGATCATTTAAACATCTACTGTTATAAGTTTATTTACACGTGTACTATGTTCTTCATATTGATCACTGCTGCAGTAGCCTAAGCTATACGAGTAAATCACCATAGCTTACAACCAGGAGGTGGAAGGAGAAAGGTCCAGGAGCCCCTGAAGAATGGTCTTGGCAAAGCCTGATCTAGACCTGGTGAAGAAATATAGCTTCTAGTACTTTGTAAATATATGTACAGAGGGCCAGGTTGCTGCTTCTACAATACTTATATGGGTCCAACCAATTCTAAAAAGATGCAGATAAAGCAAAGGCCCTGGCAGACTGTACCTTGACCCTGCCTGGAATAGTTCAGTTGTGGTGGAAATAATGGTAATACCCATGACAACCATTTAGAAATAGTCCGCTATGACACAGGTTACCCTTTCTTTACCTTCACAAGAAACTATTAATTGGAAGTTCTGAAAGATTTTGTTCTGTCCGAATTGTTTGGGGATATAAAATATCTTTTCTCCTTCATTTTGGGGTTCAGGGAAGAACACGGGAAGGATGGACAGACTGGATTAAAGTAAACTCAGATACCACATATAGGCATAAAAGGAGGATTAGTTCTCTAGGAAACCCTGTCTCTGTGGAAAATGAGAAGGCTGACCAACCTTAATAGCTTGCAACTCAGATACTTGTCTTGCAGAGGTCAGAACAATGCGCAAAACTGTTTATTATGTTAAGAACCTTAAATCAGACAGATAAACTGGCTCAAATGGAAAATTTATTATGTTAAAAACCTTAAATCAGACAGATAAACTGGCTCAAATGGAAAAAGTGTTAGCTTTTCTACCACAAAATTAAGAATAAAATTGAAGTTTGTGAAATCAAGTGAATTCATATTCTTAGATCTGACTAAGCTCCAGGTTTAAATGACATCTGTAATCTGAAGTCTATGTTAAAGCTGCGCCCCCAAGGTAAAGTATTCAAGAAACATGCATATTATGTAACATATGTAAATGTGTGTAAAAGTTAAAAGCAAATGTTATGTAAAAGTGTATCAGCTTGTTGCATTACATCTATTGAATATTACTAAATACGACCATACCCTTGTGGCCTTCTGAGCCACTTTTTGGATTGCTTTTGTCATTTTTATAGAGGCTTGGACTTTGAACCTGCTTTGAGCTACCAGTGGTTGCAAATGCACTTTCACAATTACTCTGAGAAAACTTTTAACATATGAACCTGACAATTCAAAATTCTAAAAATTAAAGTTGCACAGGCATACACTTTTCCCCCAAACTTATCAATTGTTTTACCATCAATGTCAGAAGGGTAACTAATAGAATTAAAATGCTTGGCAGTAAATGGATTAACTAAATATATAAGTGCTGAGTCACGTTTAAGAGTGAACAGAGATTTGAAAGACTATGGAACTTTGTGCATTCTATCTGCTACCAGGGAAGGTTTTCCCTCAAAGAGAACGTATCTGCCCAGCAATGGAACTGCACAAGCAGACTGTCTACCATCATAAGCCCACAAAGGAGCACTCTTCAGAGGCAGGGAAGCTGGGCAAATTTTGCTGCCAAAACCTGACCAAGTTAGCTCATCCTGAGCTGATTAATGGGCTAGTCATGTGTAAGGTACCCTGAATCTTTGGAAGCTATCAAGCAGTTACATCCTACGCAGGATATAACCCATATAGCTTAAGATACTGCAGCAGTGATCAATATGAACAACATAAGATACAAACAGTTTTTGGTCCCTTCAGTGTTACATACACGTTAAGTGATTTTTAACAACCAAAAGAGAAGCAGTGCATGTAACATAAATATATTTAAGAAAGCCTATAGTATGTATGCTAAAAGAGAAACTACATTTACATCTATGACCACCATGTGGCAGTAAATGACACCTAAAGGCTTCACCTTTAAGTGAAAAAAATTAACATCTTGCTGTATTCATCTTTCACTAGGTCAAGGATTCAGCACAATCCTTACTTCAGAATGTACCTATTCAGGTAAAAAGACCCCAGAGGTTCCTGACTAAAAAGATTAGTGATTTGAAGACCCTTGGCTGTAAAGACAGGCTGGAAGACGTTTACCTACTCCTGGTCTCTTTTAAAGCAGGGAATTCAAGACTTAGACCTCAGAGTAGAGGCTTATAAGGGCCCAACTGTCCTTGATTTCCTGCATCTCCACAAACACTAGAATTATTTAAATTTATACCAAAAGCAATAAAACTACCTTTGGAACAAACCACCCTTACATATAAGAAACAGTGACACCTTTGCACTTCTTAAAATGAACCTTGATGACTGGACTGGATGAGTATCTGCAAATTTAATCCCAGGCTGACCTGCACTGCCCTTTCTAGAGAGTGGAAGTATACTGGGAGGGTGGATATCAGCATGGTTTAAACTGTCTTTTGACTAACTTGCCTTGTAGTTCTTATGGCCTTTGAGATTATTACTGTACCTTTTCAGGTCGGAAATGAGCAAAAGGATCTGCAGATTAGGTAACAAGAACACCAAGCAGAACACCATGTCAGAAAGAAAAAAAAAATGGTTTTCAGGATGCAATTCAATTTTCACTCTTTAAAGCTAACAAAGAGTGACTCACCAGATCTCAATCATCGTCATTCCAGGCTTTAGCCAGCTCATGACATATTTCCTCACTTGTCTGTGTGCTTCAGCTGCTTGCCTGTAGTCATTCCAAACTTCTTCACTGGCTAGATCCATTGCTCTCTTCTCCTCACTGGTTGTTCTCCAAGCAGCAGTACGACTTCAAGCATAAGCAGACAAAAAAAAGCTCTCTTACTACAAAGAATAAAGTAACCTCTAATAGTGCAATGCAGTCAACTCAGTTGAAAACTGCTCATAACCAATACATTTCCCCTGGATACTGCAAAGGGAATGAACTGTGTCAAGCATGCCATTAAACAAAAGGTAAAACATTTTCTATTAATTGCAGAGGCATGTCATATACTTCTAAAGACACGAGGAAGCAAAAAACACTAATCTATGTGGTTAGACCATTGTTGATGTCTAGTTTTTGTATTTTAGCACTGTAAACATTACATACAAGGAAACAACTGCTTAACTGTTCAGACCAGAATAAATGCTAGTAGGAAACAATGCAACTTTAATACATCTTTAACTAATTAATATTACATGTATATATACATATATATACATATATATATATATATATATATACATATATATACATATATATATATATATATATATATATATATACACACACACACACTTCTTTCAAATGGGCTGTGTTGATTAAAGTGTACATTTTTTTCTGATATTTTTTTTTTTTTTTTTTTTTTTTTAAGAATTCCACACTGAAACCTTGTTTTTTCACATACTAATAACTTCTACAATGTTTTACCTACTATTGCCCATTAATATTTTATGTGAAAAGCCAAGAGTATGGATTCAATAATCCTCTTCTAAAATACATACGGGCTGAGGTTAGTGGTCTAAGGACTTTCAAGATAGCTTCACACTGAAACAGCTTGAGTTCATCTCTTTGTGTGAAATAGAAACTGAGAAATAAGGGCCAAAAACTCTGCAAGATTTAGTAAATCAGATTACTGGCTAGTAAGTACACTACCCACATGCCAGCAAAGAAGAAACTTACATAACTTGAAAGAAATTCAACCAGAAGAGGTGAAGAGAAAACATTGACTGGGAAGAATCCTGCAGCTGTTCAGCAAAAAGCAGTTCAAGGTCCAGTTTTGGTACAAGACATTGCTTCCAGTAATCTAGAGGAAAAGACAAATCAAATGCGCCCCAAGCTGATTACGATAAATGAAACACTGGAGTACATCAACTCAAATAACAAAAGGCAGGAAAAAAATGCAAGAAGCTTTCTTTAATCAGCTATTCAGATGAACTAATAAAACTGCAAAAACACAACAGGATGAAATGAAGAAAAGGCTGGCCGAGTATTAGACTGCTGAAGAAAGTACAGTTGTGTACACTTACCATAAATGTAGATGTTCGAGTGTAGTCACTGTTGCAGTTATTACATTTGGGTAATCTGCTTGCAGGTTGCCCTCAGTCTGCCAGATTAACAAAGTCTTGGGCCCTGCGTCGGTTGCTGTCCCTTCTTCCATGACGTCAGGTCATCAGGGGTATAAAACATGCAGCCAACGTCAGTTTTCCTTGCCCCAGATGTCAGGTGCCCCCCCCCCCCCCCCCAGTGGGGAGCAACTAAACAAAAACACAGAGGTATACCTCCAACAAAAAGCAAATACACCAAAAAGGCTTTTAAGCATAGTAAAGGAAAGTAGAGGTATAGCCAAAAGAAGTTAGCGGGCTGGAGGGAGGGTAACCAGGACTGCAACAGTGAACACACTTGAACATCTACATTTATGGCAAGTGTACACAACTGTACTATGTTCGTGTTTCACTGTTGCAGTCATTACATTTGGGTAGATTCCCAAAGCTTTGGTTGGGAGGAGGAGATTATATAGCATTAGGGCCAGCAATAAGGCCCTGCAAGACAGCAGTGGCAAAGCCAGCTCTGGATTTAGAGAAAATTGGCAAATGATAATGCTTGGTGAAAGTATGTACAGAAGTAGCAGCTTCTAGGATGTCCCTAGTAGGAACACCTCTGAGAAAGTCTGCAGAAGTAGATGCAGCCCTGGTGGAGTGAGACCTAATCCCCTGGGGGATAGGTTTTCCATACTGCTTATAGCAGAAATAAATGCAATGGCTTATCCATTAGAAATGGTTTGTTTTGAAATAGCCTTCCCCTCTGCCCCTGCAGTAAATGCTACCAGCAGTTGTTCCGATTTTCTTCGAGGTTTATTCCTGTCCAAGTAGAATCTAAGTTGTCTGTGCACATCCAAGGAATGCAGAATCCGTTCCCCTTTGTTCTGTGGATTGGGAAAGAAGGTTGGCAAATTAATGGACTGATTAAAAGCCACACTGGATACCAGCTTGGGCATGAAGGATGGACTGGTCTTGAGTGACACTCTGTCCGCATGAAAGATGATGAAAGGCTCCACTGCCATAAGAGCCTGTAATTCAGATATCCTTCTAGCTGAAGTGACTGCTACAAGGAAAGCTGTTTTCCAAGAAAGAAATTTTAAGTCTGCAGTAGCAGCTGGCTCGAAAGGAGGTAGAGTGAGTTTCTCCAATACAAAGTTAAGGTCCCAGGCAGGAGTTGGAGCTCTCCTGGGTGGTCTCAGGTTTTTGGCCCCTCTGAGGTACTGCTTGAGCAGAAGATGGGAGAAGAGGGGAAATTCTGTGTTATAATGAGCTGAAATGGCTGAGGCGTGGATTTTAATGGAAGAAAAGGACAGGCCCTTGTGAAGCATCTCAGTTAAGTATTGCAAAATCTGAGGTAAACTGGGCACTGCTGTGCTCATCCCTTGAGATTGGTTCCAGGCACAGAATCTTTTCCATTTTTCAGCATATGATTTTCTAGTACTAGGTCTCCTTGCCTCTAAGATGACATCCATCACAGGTTTGCTGACGGATGATAAGGGTGAATTTAAGTGATTAGCCAAGCTGCAAGGTTCAATGCTGGAAGCGGAGGGTGCAGAATTTGGTTCTCCTACTGAGACAGCAGGGAAGGGGTCTGAGGCAGGTGCCATGGAGATAACTGCGACACACTGCGCAGGAGGTGGTACCAGTGTTAGCGCGACCAGTCTGGAGCAATCAAGATCACCCTTGGCTTGTCCTGTTTGACTTTTAGTAGAACTTTGGAGAGCAGAGGCAGCGGGGGGGGGGGGGGTAGACTGATAGGTTTTTCCAGCTGAAGGACAGAGCATCCACTTTCCAGGCTTGTTTGTGGGGTGTCCTTGTGCAAAGCTTGTCCAACTTGTAGTTCTGGGGGCAGGCAAATAGATCTATGTCTGGGCTTTCCCATTCACTTGTCAACATGTTGGAAATCCGTGGTTCCAGTTTCCACTCATGTGGGTCCATGAGGTTTCTGCTTAGTCCATCTGCCAGTGTATTCAATTTTCCTGTCAGGAATTGAGCTTGTAGGTGCACTTGGTAGCTCAAGGCTGTGTTCCACAATGCCATGGCTAGTCTGCAGAGGGGGTAGGAATGTGTATCCCCCTGCTTGTTTACGTACCGCACAACCATGGTGTTGTCCGTCTTTACCATTAGTTGCCCTGGAAGAATGTAGTCCTTGAAGGCTGTCAGAGCATTCTGTACAGCTAACATTTCTTTTTGACTGATATACAGGTGCATTTGACTTGGGTTCCATTTGCCCTGAATGCACTTCCCCACCAGGTGAGCCCCCCATGCATAGTCTGATGCATCTGTAGTTAAGGTTTCACTACAGGGGGTAGTGTGAATAGTAGTCCCTTGTTTTGGTGGCAGGCCTCTGTCCACCAGAGGAACTCCAGGCGTAGACAAGGTATGACAGGAATCTTTGTTTCCAGACTGTGAGAATGTTGACTCCATAGACTTTTTAGATACCACTGTAGTTTCCTCATATGCAGTCTTGCATACGGAATTAGAAGACGGCAGGAGGCCATGAACCCCAAGGCTTGTAGTATTTGTCTTGCAGATAGCAGGGTTTTTGTGGCCACTTGTTTGAAACAGGTTACCAAATGAATTTGCTTTTCTACAAGTAATGCAATTATTAACTTTTACTGACATCGGTAAGGAGCAAGAAAAAGTTTCCCCAACAGGGTACTTAGCTTTAAGTTGAAGACTTCGGTTCTGAAACTCGAAAACTAAAATTTCAGGAGTCGGCCAACCGGCACTTGTGAACTGCTTCTGCTTCGGGCACCACACGGCAAGAAAGACTGATGTAATGACATCGGCTGCATGTTTTATACCCCTGACGACCTGACATCATGGAAGAAGGGACAGCAACAGAAGCAGGACCCAAGACTTTGTTAATCAGGCCGACTGAGGGCAAGCTGCAAGCAGATTATCCAAATGTAATGACTGCAACAGTAAAACACGAAGAACATCAGATGTTTCAAAAAATGGTAGAGTTGGAGGACAGAGCAAAGAGGGAAAACCTGAGATTTTCTATGGTACCAGAAAAACTGGAAGGAACAGACTATTAATGTTATGAAATAAGAAATAAGCAACTGGACTTGTATTCCACAGCTGGATTTGTTAACTGAAAGGGTACATTGTGTGCATGCTCTAAACCTGGCCATAAGAAAGCAGCCAAGACCTGTATTAGCAAAGATGCAATCACACCAGCAGAAAGAATTGATCCTGACAAAATTGTGGCAAAAGGGCCAAGTATTAAAAAATTGGACACTCGGTGTCTATGGAAAATGATTATTCATTGTACACCATTGAGAAGAGAAGCTAATTTACTCCAGGAATCGGGGAATGTCAAGAGGCAGCTGTGAGATTAAAGCTGCTGTACCCAACTGTCTTTAGAATATCTTTTTTTTTCTAGATCATCAAAGTCATTTTTGATGGAGAACACGGTAAAGAGGAAATACAACTGTTTGTCCAACAAATAGCCAAACAGAAGGGGACTCTAGCTTTGTTATCAGAAGAATGAGAAGTAAAGAGGCACTTGGCTATTGAATCCTGTTCCAAAGGAAAAAGTTTTAGACAAAAAAAAAGCACAGAACCTAACTAAAAGAACTGAGAGTATCTTGGACTTGAACTGGAATCGGGTTGAGAGATGTACAAGAAGACCAGCAGCACTGAAATTTGTGAATAAATGTGAGACTATTAAGCATCAATCACTTTTGTGAAAATGGCTTTATAAGGAAAAAGTGGAAAGACTGGACTTTTTTGACCTTGTTAAACTTGTGAGCAACTGAAATGCATATATATCCCCACTTCAATACATAAATGTTTGGAAGGACACTGACAGGAAAAAAAGAAAGAAAAGTAACAAATAAAATTTTGTTCTAAACAGTATTTTTATGGGAATTTTCATGATACAAACATGTTATATAATAAAATATTTTCAGTTATTGTTGTATGTGATAAAGATCCTAAAGTAAAAAAGTGCCTTTTTTCTTTTGTATTTTTAAGAAAAGTATGCATTACTATGTAAAAAGAGAAGAAAGACCAGACAAAAGCACATTTAAATTAATATGCTATAATCTTAAATTGGTGCGGTTAGCGACTACATGTAAATGCGCACAGATTAAAATCTATGTAGAATTAATATGTTTGCTCTTATTTTCGTATAACTAAATGTCTAGATTAAGGCCTTTGGCTTACTCTAGTAAGTTTTTTCTGTAAGCAAGTAAATAAGAGGACAATGAATTAAAAGATTTCCTTTGGCAAGTAAATGTTCAGTGTAAGTTGAGAGGTTTGCAGAAATGTACATTTGGTACCTGTTTTTCCTCTGAGACAAGCTGACTATAGGGGAAAGCAAAAAAAGCCAGAACACTGTAAGGTTAAATGTTAATGTTTTCTGCAAGCGTATGAGCTGTTTTTCACATCTGGGAGGAGGATGAAGACAAGAAAAGAACAGACCACAATTAGTGTAAACAGAAGCACAGGCTGTAACATGAGTCTTAGTATGGATAACCTTAATTTTAGGTTAAGGTTATGCCTGTACATGCAGATACTGAATTTGGGATAATTGTTCTTATGAGGAATAAAACTTCATTATTTGAAGATGTGCACAGTTTTGTGTGTTTGTTTTAAATTAACAAATTATGGAGTGTTGGGGGTGGGTTGTTTTTTGTTCGAGGGCTTTCATTAAAACAAAAAGTCTTGTAAAATGTGGCAGGTTCAAATGGAGATGTCCAGAAAACAATGGTATAAAAGATCAACCTGCCAAAGGTTTGTGGGTACATGTAACACAAAAGCTGGAAACATATTTTAAAAAGCAGTCGTATATAATAGGTGGGAATAAATTATCATAATGGCTATATTAAACATATTTTGGAATGTGGAAGGCCTCACAGGTATAGACAAAAAGGTAAGAGTACCAAATTAAATTAAAAAAAGCAGAGTGCTAGTACAAAAGCTACAGGAGACACATTTAGAAAGAAGTGAGCATGTGAATTTGACAAAGAAAGGATTTATTGATGAATATTCAGCAGACTATTAGGGAAAAAGGAAAACAGGAGTACTTACTGCTAGAAGAACTTTAATAGGAAAAAAGAGCAGTGGTAGATTTTTGGTAGTAAGGGACTACTGGCAAGACAGGAGGCTTACACTGACATGTACTTATATTCTACCTAAAAACAAAAGTTATGTACTCACTATAATGATAAATCTGTATGATCCGTTTCCGCCCTTCCTCAATGAATGGGTTTCAGATCAGACTTTATATCTAACTTCAGACGACTTACCAGAGTTTATTATCCACAGTTCAGGCTCTTCTCTTTAACTATACTCCCCTCTTGCCCCCAACATTACCTTGAATCAAGTTTGCTTACAGTTTTCTGGAAAGCATATCGGTGTAGTAAAGAAAATGCAATTAATACATAGAGAAATTCTGTTCTGGAGCTGTAAGAACAAGAAATTTTGCCTAAAGGGCAGGTTAGAGACTCATGCCAGAAGTCTGAAATATGGAAAAACTTCCATGAAATGGAAGGGGAACGGAGGGAGGGGAGTCAAAGGAAAGAAACGGACAACAGAGATCTATCATTATGGTGAGAAAATAACTTTCATATCTGATATATTTTCCATCCATTCCTCAATGAATGTGACAGTTCTCAGTTACTTAGGTCACCCAAGTGGTATCACTGAAGGATGTTCCAGAGGACGGTGGAACCGGTGACAGTCCTATCCATGGAGATCAGATCCAATTTGCAGTGAGAAATAAAACTAAGAATTGCAGACCATGAAGCAGCAACACAGATGTCATCAATTGAGGCATTAGAAAACAAGGCCAATGAAGCAGAGAGACTGACTTTGTTGACTGTGCTCTTAGTGAGCTTTGTAGGGTCAGACCTTTTTCTTGGTAAGCTTGGGAAATGCAGGTAGTTAACTATTTAACTAGGGTGACCCTAGAAACTCCTGGTCCCATTTTACCTTTCAAGAAGGATACAAGCAGCTGGTCGGACTTTCGAAAGGGTTTGCTTCAACAAAGATAGCAACATATTAGCGTATATACATCTAGCAAGTATAACTTATTCACCTTTATTAGAAAATTTTGGGAAGAATGCTGGTTGCTGTAGGTTTCGACTGAGGGAAGTTTCTGCAGCAACTTTGGGCAAGGAAACTTTTTGCGAAAAATATTTGGTGGCTTGCAAGACGAAGCTTGAATTTCAGACACTTGCCTAAGCAGTTTGGCTACTAAGAAAATAATTTTCCATGACAATTTTTAAATCAGCTTTAGCAGCAGGTTTGAAAGGAGGTTATGTCAAAGCCTATAGCAAAACAGTAAGGTCCCGAGGGGAAGCGGGATCCTTAACAGGAGGCCTAAGGAGGAAAGTACCCTCAGGAAGACTTTGCACAATTTGAGAGAAACCAGAGGGACATAACATTAATCAACATAAAAACTACAAATGGATGCTATCTCAGCTTTAATGGTTGACTAACTAGACCGACTTTGGAAAATGGGAGCAAGAAATTCCAACACTGCATGAATGGGTGCTGAAAAAGGGTCCAATTTTCTCTCAGGGACCAAAAACAGAGACATTTTTCCATTTACTCTTGTACATTTTCCTAGTGGAAGGCTTTTGAGATGAAGTAAGAATGTGAACTACTTTGGAGGAAAGTCTGGATTAACCAGCCATCATGGGAAGTGGAGAAATCAAGCATTTAGTTTTAGGGCTTGAATGTCTGGATGAGGCATAAAGGATGGGTGAGAGAATATCTGGATTCAGGTCCAGCACCCATTTGGGGTGTACCAGGTGAGGCCAAAGAAACGGGAAAGTACAGTTATTTAAAATCTTACCACAAAAAAAAAAAAAAAAAAAAAGAAAATATTCCTTATTTTTACTGTAGCAGTATTCCTAAAAGAATGGATCATCTGTCAAGACTAGCCCAATGTCTGGCCAATATACCAAAACCGTATTTACAGGCACCGTACATCACAAGTAAACTCCCTGCACAAGGCGTAGAGCATAAAGATGACATATGGTTGCACACATTCAGAAAATGAAAATCCCCAGGAGGAACAGAATGTCCCTAGAGACAAGAAAGAGCATGTACATCCAGTAGGAAAAAAGAACCCCTCAGCCTGGAGAGCAAGAAGAGGTTAGAGCAGAGGGGGCAGGAGACAGAGCGAAATACTGCAACAGTGAAGAGAAGGACATGTACTACTATCGTAAGGTTTTACACAACTGTACTGTATCATTTTAAATCACTGTTGCAGTATTCCCAACAGAAGGGAGAGCACAAAAGAGGAAACCTAAGAAGAGGAAGGCACTGAACAACCCTCTAGAAACCCATGCAGGATATCTCTGGCAAAGCCAGCTCTAGCCCTGAAAACATCCAACTTGTAATGTCTAGTGGAGGTATGGACAGAGGACCAAGTAAGCAGCTTAAAGGATGGAAGTGGAATCCAACCTCTTGAAAAAAGCAGCAGAAGAAGCAATAGCTCTGGCAAAATGAGCCTTAACTGAAGATAAAAGGAATTGATCATGAAAAGAGTAGCAAAAAGAAAAGAAATGGCCTTAGAAATCTAGGATGAGCTGGTTTGTTCAGAAAACAGCCAAACCCAAATACTGGGAATGAAAGGAAACAAAAAGCTGCTCAGACTTACGAATATCCTTAGTTTTATCCAACTCAACGACTACCTTGGATAGTAAATAAGGATTAGTATGAAGGACACCCTGTCTCTGCGTAAAACTAAGAACCTGAAGCTCAGATAATCTCTCAGCTGAAGTTAGGGCTAAAAGTACTTTCTTCCAAGTACAATGTTGTAAGGAAGCTGAAACAGCAGGCTCAAACGGAGCCAGATCAAATTTTCAACAAAACTGAAGTCACTGGAAGACAGAATAGGCTTCCTGGGAGCCCTGATATGAAGAATACTTTAAAAAATTGCTTGACCTCAAATCCAGATGCCAGAGAAGGAAGCCAAGGGCAGATATGTAGAATTTGCTGACAGGCAAGCTTTAACTAAAGAATATGCCAACCCAGCATGGAGCAGATCACAGAAATAAGATAGAACCATAGGAACCTGTACAGGTAAGGGATCCTGGATTCAAGAAAGCCACCAGACAGAAAATCTTTTCCATATGGACAAATATGATTTGCTGGTAGTGGGTTTCCTGGCCTCCTGCAGGACCTGACGCATGTCCTCAGAAAAGAGATGCCTATAAGGGATCAAAACCCTATCACCCACAGCTTCAGTGGACAAAGGAGCAAAGACATTCTCTTATCCATCTTCACTTAAGAACTCTTGTCGTGTGACAAGGTCCACCTGATGAGGCACTTGTGGTGATTGCCCCTGGCAAAGTGAGAAAGAAAGGGGAATCAATGCTGTGTGAGCTGTCTGTAATGAGCTTGAGTATGGGCTGGAACCTGGAAATGAATCCCCGGGTTGAAAGAAAGGTGATGAATCTACCACTAAAGCTCAAGCTTGAAACAAGGGAGGAAGGGAACTGGGAAGCCCAGGGAGTGGCAATTTTGAAGCCACACTGACTTGAGGTGCCAATGAAACTTTTTCATATGGAGCCTGGGCAAAGGAAGCACAAGAATGGTGGAAGCTATGAACCAGAGAACCCTGAGAAAATCCTTGGCTGTGACTGAAAAGACAGGGCCTTGGGAGTATGCAGAGATGTCAGCATGGGGATGGTCTGGATTCTGCCACCAACAAAAGCATAATACTGAGGAGTCGGGTACCTTTTGAAAGTTTATGGTGAAACTCAAGACTCCACAACAAGAAAATAGTAAACAGAAGATCCTGAAGCAGAGCCGCAGGGGAAGAAACTTGAAGGAGCAGATTGTCTAGACAAGAAAAGATCTGCACCCCTCTCAGCCTGCGAAAATGAATGACAAAAGTGAAGCATTTGGTGAACACCACTGGGGCAGAAGAGATGTCAAAGGGCAAAGCAGAGTACTAAAAATGCGAGGAAGAAAGAGAAAGTACAGTTTTGTACCTACCACAAATGTAGATGTCCGAGAGGTATGCATCTGCAGTCCTAACAAATGGGTTGTCCTGCCTCAGGCAGCCCTTCAGTCGGCCGGATTCCAAAGTCTGGGTCTGGCCTCTGCTGATGTCGCACTTCACCCAACGTCATAGCTGCTGTTAACCGGGTATAAAGGCATCAGCCGACGCCATTTTCCTCAGTGTTTCTTGCCCCAGATGCCAGGTGCCCTCTAGGAAGGCTAAATTTGGATAAATGCAAATGTTTCCAAACAATAGAGAACAAATAGAAATAAACATGTATATACATATATACAAACAAATACACCATAATAGATTCCCCCAGCTAGCTACAAGATGGGCAAATACCCTAGGAGTACCACAGAGGGGAAGGAGGGTGGGTAATCCTGACTGCAGATGCATACCTCTCGGACATCTACATTTATGGTAGGTACAAAACTGTACTATGTCCTTCAAGGATGCATCTTCAGTCCTAACAAATGGGTAGAATACCATAGCCAAACTGGGGGAGGAGATACTAAGAAGATTATGGTGTAGTTAAGATCCCTTGCAAAACAGCAGTGGCAAAACCTGCTCGGGATCTGGAGTATAAAGGTAGATTGTAATGCTTGGCAAATGTATGCACGGAGCTCCAAGTAGCAGCCTCTAAAATGTCTTTGGTAGCCACTCCTCGTAAAATAGCTGTAGTAGTGGCTGTAGTCCTTGTGGAGTGAGGTCTGATGTTTTCCGGAGTTGTCTTTCCATGATAAGAGTAACAAAATCTAATGCAATTTCCTATCCATTTTGAGATTGTCTGTTTTGAAATTGCTTTTCCTTCCATTCCTGTTGCATATGCTACCAGAAGCTGGTCAGTTTTCCTATAGTTCTTGGTTCTGTCCAGGTAGTAGCGCAATTGTCTATGCACATCCAAGGTATGTAGTAGTCTTTCCCCCCTGTTCTGTGGGTTGGGGAAGAATGTAGGTAGGTGGATTGCTTGGTTTAATGATACCCTGGAGACCACCTTTGGCATAAAAGTAGGATTAGTTCTCATGGGCACTCTATCCTGATGGAAGATAAGGAAGGGCTGCACTGCCATTAATGCCTGTAATTCAGAAACCCTTCTTGCTGAAGTGATTGCAAGCAGGAAAGCAGTTTTCCAAGATAAGTACTGTAATTCTGCTGTTGCTGCTGGTTCAAAAGGGGGAAGTGTCAACTTTTCTAACACAAAGTTCAAGTCCCATGTAGGCAATGGTGGCTTCCTTGGTGGCTTTACATTTTTAATTCCTCTCAGGAACTGCCTGAGTAGAGGATGAGAAAAGACTGGAGGATCCATGTTGTATTCTGCTGAAATTGCTGATGCATGAATCTTAATGGAGGAGTAGGACAGGCCATTGTGGAAAAGCTCTGCTAAGTATTCCAGGATGTTAGCTATGTTTGCCAGTGATACATTTTCTCCTTTTGCTGCACTCCAAATGAGATATCTTTTCCATTTTGCTGAATAAGTTTTTCTTGTTGAGGGTCTGCGAGCCTCCAAGATAATGTCTTTAACCCTTTGAGATAAATCTGGGTTATTTTGTCTTATGCAATGTTCCAAGCAGCTAGTTGCAGTGTTTTCAAGTTTGGATGCAGGATTTTGAAGTTGTTCTGTGTTAGCAGTAAAGGAACTAGGGGTAGAGGCCATGCGTGTTCCCGAGACATACTCCTCAGTAGTGGGTACCAATGCTGCCTCGGCCAGTCTGGAGCTATCAGGATGATCCTTGGGTGATCTTTGATCTTCAGTAGCACTTTGTGCATCAAAGGAAGAGGTGGGAATGCATATGCTGTCAGGTTTTCCCAACTGAAATATAGGGAGTCCACCTTCCAAGCTAGTGGGTGGTATGTCCTTGTGCAGAATTTTTTCAATTGGTGGTTGTGTGGGAATGCGAATAGGTCGATTTCTGGTAGTCCCCATTTCCTTGTAATGGATTTGAAGATGTCTGGATGCAGTATCCATTCGTGGGCATCCGTGGCAGTTCTGCTTAAGATGTCTGCTAGTATATTTTCTTTTCCTGGCACAAATATTGCCTGGAGCTGAATGTTGAGGTTCAGAGCCACATTCCAGAGGTCCATTGCCATCCGGCATAGAGGATATGAATGTGTGCCTCCCTGTTTGTTGATATACCACATAACTGTGGTGTTGTCCGTCCTTATCAGCAAATGACCCTGTTGAAGAAACGGTCTGAATGTCTGAATTGCCAGCTTTACTGCCAGCATCTCTTTTTAATTTATGTGTAGGTTCAGCTGGTCTCGAGTCCATAAGCCTTGTATGCACTTGTCCACCATGTGTGCCCCCCAACCGAGGTCTGAGGCATCCGTGGCGATAGTCTGGCTTGGGTGAGGGCTGTGGAAGGGCAGCCCTTTGTTCAATTGACAGGCCTGAGCCCACCATTGGAATTCTTGCTTCAGGCATGGAATTATTGGAATTTGGGTTTCTAGGCTGTGCTTGTGCTGAGACCATAAATTCCTTAGGTACCATTGCAACTTCCTCATATGTAGTCTGGCATGTGGAATCAATATTATGCAGGATGCCATGTAACCCAGGGCTTGCAGGACTTTCCTTGCTGTAAGCTGGTTCTGCGTTGTTAATGCCATGAAATAGAGTGGTAGGTGCTTCTGCTTTTCTGCTGTGAGGAATGCCATTTGGCTTGATGTGTCCAGTTCTGCACCCAAGAAAGTTATCCTTTGGGATGGTATCAGCCTTGACTTTTTTATGTTGACTGTGTATCCCAGGGCTTGCAATAGGTGAATGACCCTTCTCAAATCTTTTGTTAATTTGTTTTTGTTGTCCGCTTGTAACAGGCAGTCGTCCAGGTATGGGCAAATTTGAATTCCCTGAAGCCTGCAATGAGCAATTACTGATGCCAGGCATTTCGTGAATACTCTGGGCGCAGTAGATAAGCCAAAAGGCAATGCTGAGAATTGATAATGCTCTGATCCTGCAAGAAATCTGAGGTATCTTCTGCAATTTGGTCGTATGGGGACGTGCAGGTATGCCTCCTTGAGATCTAGAGTTACCAGCCAAGACTCCTTGCCCAGTATGGGAAGAAGCTGCTGTAGGGTCAGCATCTTGAATTTTGGAACAATGAGATATGTGTTCAGAGCGGACAGGTTGAGAATTGGTCTCCATTGGTATTCCTTTCTTGGCACCAGGAAAAGTCTGGAGTAAAATCCTTGTCCTTCTTCCATAGACGGTACCTTTTCTATAGCTCTCATCCTTAGTAAGTGGTCTATTTGCTCTAGAGCGTTTGTCTTTTGATTTGGAGGTAGGTATGGCATTCCTCTCTTCCTTGGTAGAGTATGGAAGTGAAACCTGTAACCTTTTATCTATTGTCTGTAAAATCCATTTGTCGCCTGTAATGTAATGCCAGTTTACTGAAAATAAGGCTAGCTTTCCGCCTAAGGGTGCTTCTAGTTGTTCCCTGGTAGGCGGTTTCAGAGCCAAGTCACTGTGATTGTCCTGTGGAAGTGGTAGTGGCTGGATCTGTGGCAGTACTTCTCTGGTTGTTAGGCTGCCACTGACGTCCCCTGTAGGCACCTCTGGATTGACCTCTGCCTCTTGGGCGCCTATTCCTGCCTCTCTGTGCTCTGTTGGTGTCTGGAAAGGACCAATTCTTGGAAGGCCAGTTCCTACTAAACCTCGGAGGCTGGACCTGTAAGAAATCCTTGACTGTCTGGACAGATTTAGCTTTCTCTTCCACCTTCTTCAACACTTGCTGTGCAGGGCAGCCAAACAAACTGTGTTTTTCCATGGGAGCATCTAGGAGCTTTGACTTTACATGGTCTGGTAAGGATTGCTCTTTTAACCATGCATGCCTTCTGACCACTGTACCAGTCATAGCTGATCTAAAGGAAGCCTCCAGTGCATCATAGCCGCATTTTAAGGAATGATTACTGACCTGCTGAATGTTATGTACCAATTCCTGAAGGGACTTTCGGTCTAAAGGTTCAGGCGAGGACAGATTTTTAGTTAGCTGATCTAACATAAATTCCTGATACTGAATCATGTGGAACTGACAGTTTAAGGCCCTAGACGAAAGAGTAGCAGAAGTATAAACCTTTTTACCCCATCTCTCTAAGGCCCTAGAGATTCTCTTTCAGAGGGGATGGTTTTTTTGGCAGAGGCAGCTGCTACAGCTTTGGGGCCCTGTGAAATAGTTTCAGGATCTGCAATAGGAGCCTTATACAGGTGATAATGTGTGTCCGGAACCCTGTAGTATCTGTCGGGCTTAGCAGGGGCCGGAGAAAGAGAGTCAGGAGCAGTACAAGCATCATTAAATGCATCATCCACAACTGTAAGTACTGGAGGAATGGCTAAAGGCCTATGCTGTGGCAAATGTAAAAAGGTCCTAAGCCTTTTCCTAGAGTCTGTAAAATCCTGGCCCTGCCATTGAAATTGTTCTCTCATAGCATGCAAGGTTTCCCCAAAAGAAAATTACTCAGGAGGAGAGGCAGAAGGAATGGAGTCTTCTGCATCAGAGTCCTCATATGGAGAATAAGGGCCTTCTGGAGGGTTTGTATTTTCTGAATCATCAGAGGAATAATCTGTGGAAACTGGCTCAGGGGGCTCTGCTCTAGGCCTCTTCTCTGGAGGGGGGTGAGAGGCCCTGTCAGGGTGAGGCTGGGATCCCCTGATCAAAGAAATGAGATCCTCTGCTAGACTAAGCATTTGAGAACTAGAGCTAGGCCTGTGAGAGGAGGTTTTAGCAGGCATGGTCTTTGTTGATTTAGCTGCTTTAGCCCTGGTAAAAGCCTTAATTGACATGGATGCAGGGGGGCTAGCAGCTCTACGTGCAGGAGTAGATATATATAAAGGGATAGTATCTGATAAATCCTGAGAACCTGTAAGAGCAGATGGAATTTCAGTAGCAGATTCAGCCATGCTGGATGAGGCCTCGGTTGTAGGAGGCATGCTTTCGGCCGAAGGAAGAACCGCGGACTCGGTTTCAGCCGAAACCGAGACACTCGCGGTTGGATTAACCGCGGTTTCGGCCGAAACCGCGGACCGCGGGTGTCGGTCCTTTTCCTTACGCTTTTTAGCTAATTGTGAAGTCGGAGTCTCCGACGGCATGTTGTAAGCAAAAGCGGAGCCGAAAAACTCCTCTGCAAACTCCGACCGACGTCTACGTGTCCGTCGGTTGAAGGAAGCACAGGCTAGACAAGCTGCTACGTCGTGGTCTGGGCCTAATCAAGGTAGGCAGTAAGAGTGGAAATCTTTATGAGGTATTTGTTTCCCACAAGTTAAACAGTTATTCACTTTTTCTGACATCGGCTGAGGCAAGAAAGAGTCCCCAACGGGGTACTTAGCTTTTTAGAAGTCTTCGGTAGTAGCAATCTCTGGTTCTGACCGACCGGCACTTGCGAACAGCTTCTGCTTCGGGCGCCACACGGCAAGAAAGACTGAGGAAAATGGCGTCGGCTGATGCCTTTATACCCGGTTAACAGCAGCTATGACGTCGGGTGAAGTGCGACATCAGCCGAGGCCAGACCCAGACTTTGGAATCCAGCCGACCGAAGGGCTGCCTGAGGCAGGACAACCCATTTGTTAGGACTGCAGAAGCATCCTTGAAGGACATACATAACTTCCTGAAAAGGGGATGGATAGGGATATGAAGGTAGGCATGTAAAAGGACTGGGGAAGAAGAGGAAATAAGGTTTGAAGAGACATCCAAAAAAGAAGGAATCTTGAGAAAGGTGTTGATTTGGGAAAGATCCAGAATTGGTCTCCAGGTGCACTCCTACTAGAAACATTCTGGAATAAAACACCTTCCTTGCCTGGACAGCAGTACAATCTTAATTGTCCCCTACGACAAAAGAGAACGAGAAATCTCTAGGGAAAAAAGGAAGTTGTTCCTGAGGAGTTAAATGTCATCAGGAGGAAAGTACAGTTGTGTACACTTACCATAAATGTAGATGTTCGAGTGTATTCACTGTTGCAGTCATCACATTTAGGTTATCTGCCTGCAGGTAGCCCTCAGCCAGCCTGAATACCAAGTCGTCGGATTTCTGCGAATGCTGTCGCTTCTTCCATGACGTCAGGTCGTCAGGGGTACAAAACATGCAGCTGACGCCACTACATCAGTTTCTCTTCCCTGATGTCAGGTACCCCCACAATAGGAAGCAATTATATGATATGGTACACCCCCATCAAAAAGCAAATGCACAAGAAAAAATAAATAAATATACCAACAAGAAGGAAAGGTAGAGCCAAGAGAAGTCAGGGGGCTGGAGGGAGGATAACCAGTACTGCAACAGTGAATACACTCGAACATCTACATTTATGGTAAGTGTACACAACTGTACTATGTTCTTTGTGTTTCACTGTTGCAGTCATCAAGTTTGGGTTGATTCCCAAAGCTAAGGAAGGGAGGAGGAAGTTAAAGAGCATTACAGCCAGCTATTAAGCCCTGCAAGACTGCAGTGGCAAATCCAGCTCTGGATTTAGAAAAGATAGGTAAGTGGTAATGCTTGGTGGAGGTTATGTACAGAGCTCCAGGTAGCTTATTCTAGGATGTCTCTAGGTAGGGACTCCTCTGAGAAATGCCACAGAGGTAGATGCAGCCCTGGTGGAATGTGATCTTATCCCCTGTGGGGAAGGTTTTCCATGTTGCCTGTAGCAGAAATGAATGCAATGGGCTATCCATTTGGAAATGGTTTGCTTTGAAACGGCCTTCCCCTCTGCCCCTGCAGCAAAGCCAACTAGCAGTTGTTCAGATTTTCTGAGAGGCTTAGTCCGGTCCAAATAGAATCTAAGTTGTCTGTGCACGTCCACAGAGTGCAGAATTTGTTTCACTTTGTTTTGTGGAGTAGGGGAAAAAGTAGGCAAATGAATGGACTGATTTAGGGCCACACTAAACACCACCTTGGGCATAAAGGAAGGATTAGTCCTGAGGCAAATCACTCTTCTTGCTGAAGTGAGGGCTGGAAGGAAAGCTGTTTTCCAAGAAAGGAATTTCAACTCTGCTGTTACAGCTATCTCAAAGGGGGGGGGGGGTGAGCTTTTCCAATACAAAGTTAAGGTCCCAGGCTGGAGTGGGAGCTCTCCTGTGGGGTCTGAAATGTTTGGCCCCTCTAAGGAATCGCTTTAGCATGGGGTGAGAGAAGGGGGTGGGCTCAGTATTATAATGTGCTGAAATGGCACAGCCATGAATTTTAATTGGCGAGAAGGATAGGCCCTTGTGGAGCATTTCTGTTAAGTACTCTAGAATATGAGGTAAGATGGGCAATGTTGTACCCATCCCCGGAGCCTTGCTCCAGGAACAGTATCTTTTCCACTTTTCAACACAGGATTTTCTAGTACTAGGCCTCCTAGCCTCCAGAATGACATCCAGGACCTGCTTACTGAGGGATGCTAGAGGACAGCTCAAGGAATTAACTAGGCTGCAAGGTTCAAGTTTTGAAGCGGAGGGTGCAGAATCTGGCCCGCCTGCTGGGACAGCAGGGAAGAGGTCTGAGGCAGGTGCCATGGTTGTAGCAGTGTCATACTGTGCAAGAGGGGGTACCAGTGCAGGCGTGGCCAGTCTGGTGCAATCAGTATTGTCCTAGGCTAGCCCTGTTTGATCTTTAGTAGAACCTTTGAGAGGAGATTTAGAGGGGAAAAACATAAGCATACGTGTTGCATTCCAACCCTTCTCTACTTCCGTTGAAACCTTCCTAATAAGGGATTCTACAGTGAAACTCTGCTAAAACCCACGAAGAACGCTGCTAAAACCCCACGAAGAACCTCAAACAACCCTTCTAAAGATATCTACAAGTGTATGTACTGATATCTGTAAACCTAATTTTCTACCTGTGCTCACTACTATAGTGACTGTACTTTTCCCTGCGCAAGCCAAGCAGCCTACCAAGCCTTTTCAGTTTATCCCTCAACTCTCTTACCCTCTACGATATTTGACCCAGGTATTTTTGTACCACTAGGGAGTGCTGACCACCCACTTTACTACTAGACTACTTTTTTTCTACTCTGTCCTAACTACCCCTAACTTTTTTCCATTTTCTTTCCCTTCTGGCCTGCTGTACCCTGTGCTGTACTCTACTTTACTACCCCCCCTCACACACACACACACCCTCCTGCCTACTACTCAGTATTTCTCCTATACTTAACATTTCTCCCAAAGCTGGCTGACTGGTTTCTGACAGCCACTTTCTCTCCAGTTCTTCCCGCTCTGTTCGCCCTGCGGGCTCACTCCGCTCCCCTACCCTGCCCCCAATTCCCACCCACCCCCAGTACTCCTACATTTATACTCTATAAAAGATTCCTCCCCCTCCCCACCATCCAATACTTCCATACATCTACTCCTCCCCTTCCTCCCTTCTACCTGCCAATCACTATCACACCTCCCCACCCACCTAAATTTCATTATCCTCCTCTCTACTACACCTACACAAATTCCCCCTGCCATGCCTTCTCTTCTACCAAATATCTTAATTTACACATCTATCTGTATCCTATTCCTACTCCTTCTATGCCAAGCCACCTCTTATACCCACTTCCAACTACACCTTCCCCTCTTTCCCCTACCCACCCACAACACACTTCCATAACATTTCTGCCTCTCTACTTCAATCCTACTCTCTTCTCCACTTCAAAGTAAAGCTTTTCCCCATCTCAATTAATACTATAAACCAAAACCTATACACTATCGCACACAACTCTCAAAGACCAAACCAAAAGTACTTCTTCCTTTTCTCACTTACCTCTGCTTAGCTGGGGACATACACCCAAATCCAGGACCAGATACTGCTCCTAGCCCCCACCACCCTATTACTATTAATACATCCAACCTTAAATACCTCAAATTCCTCACCATCAATGCCCAAAGTCTAAAAAAATAAATCAACCCTCTTTCATGCTTGGCTAAATCACAACTCACCTGACATTGTAGCCATCTGTGAAACCTGGCTAAAATCACATATCAGTGACTTCGAATTCCTTCCCCCCGGATTTCAATCTCTTAGATTCGACCGCTTAAATAGAAGAGGGGGTGGTGTAGCCTTAATCTACTCCAACCAGCTACCCATTACTCCATACCCTAATCCCATCCCTTCTTTCAACAATGCAGAACCAGTAATTGGCCTACTAAAAATAAATAACCATAAAAGCATCTGCATTATATCCCTCTATAGCCCCCCTGGTAACAACACCACTACCCTAGAAGAAATCCTCTCCTGGACCTCCTCTAATATTAAGCTACAGATCTATATACTTGGAGATGTAAATATTGATTGGAACAAAATCAATAACCCTAATCCCACCATATCAATCAACCTATTTACCTACACCCAACTAATTCCATTACCAGGCCTAACAAAACAAGCCCCCATGGCTCCACACTAGATTGGATCCTGGTATCCCATTCTAATGATGTTATAAAATCCGGCGTTATACCTGACCCACTAGAAAAACACTTCCCAGCCTTCACCCATCGAGCTACCCTCACTTATCTATACCCTCACCAGTACATTCATACACGTAACCTCTCAAACTTTAATCCTACTACTTTTTCTGACTCCCTTAAACAAACTAACTGGAGCCCACTAAAAACCCTTCCATTAGGCAAAGCTGTTGAATTTTTCAGCTCAACTTTCTTAAATGTTCTCAACTCCCTAGCTCCAATAAGAACAAAAAGAGTAAAAACTAAGACAGCCCCTTGGCTAACCAAAGACACCAAAAAAATGATGCTACAAAGAGATAAAACCTGGAAAACATACCTCTAACATAAACAGCCTGAAATCTTACTTAAATACAAGCAACTACACAACCTTGTCAAAAAACAAGTCATTAAAGACAAAAGTCTTACTACATCAAGCTACAAGTAAATCATCCAAAAAACCCCCCCCAAAAATTCTGGAACTCAATTAATTCCCTTCTTAACCCAGGTACTAAAATCAACCCCTGTCCTGATACCAGCAAATCTGACCATAAAAATTGCCTATCTATTCAATTCCTTTTTTACCACCTCTATTGCGGAACTGACAAAGACCTTTACCAACAATAACCCTTCTCCTCAACCCACTCAATCTTCCTCTCCCCCAACTCCCCTTCCTCCTACTTTCGAACTTAAACCAGTCTCATCCTACCATATTAAGAAATTACTCTCAAAACTAAAGCCATGCTCCAATGCCCCCGACAACATCCCATTCTCCTTCCTAAAAATAGCCACTGACGATATTGCTCTCCCAATCAGTATTCTGATCAATAGATCCTTGCTGGAATCTTATGTAATCAAATTATGGCGTGCTGCCTTTATTCTACCTCTTCATAAGGGTGGCAAAAACAATAGTCTCTCAAATTTCCAACCCATAGCTATCGTCTCTCCAATCTCTAAACTTCTTGAAAAATGCATCCACCTTCAGCTCATGCCTTTCCTAACCAAACACCAGCTAATCACTCCCACCGAACACGGCTTCCGTCCAGGACACAGTACCAACACTGCCCTTCTCTCCTTCTTACACACTGTAAATCTCGCCAGTGACTCTGGTAAAATAGTATCAGCAGTTCTGGATTTATCCAAAGCATTCAATACCATCTCCCATACCCACCTACTAAACCATCTTTCGAATCTTAATCTCTCCCCACAAGACCCTTTCCTGGTTCTCCAGCTATCTCTCAGATAGGTTTTGGGCTGTAAAATGGGGACAAGGCACCTCCACCTTCCTTCCAACCCGTACTGGGGTACCCCAAGGATCCAAACTTGGCCCAGTGCTATTCAACATCTTTATTAACAGCTTTCACAAAGCCATACCAAACACCAGAATTGTGCAATATGCAGATGATTCTACTTTAATTTGCTGTGCTTCTAACCTAGCTGAGCTCCAATCTGCGACACAAACTGCTTTCTCAACCACCGAAAATTGGATGTTCTAAAATCACCTCTCACTAAATGCCAACAAATCCAAAATTCTTCTATTTTCCCCCTCCAAAACTTCCCCTATTGATAAAAACTCACTCCAAATTATCAGCCAAAACAACTCCAGCATAGAGATTGTTCCCTCCGCCAAACTTCTTGGTGTTACCATTGACAAACATTTGAAATTCAATACTCACATTCATCAAAACATTAAGAAAACCCATATAAAACTTGGTTTACCTTACAGAAACAGCCACTTCCTCTCTTCTTCCACCAGACTAATGCTAGCCACTACCTATTACCCTCTCTCCTGTACTGTGCTCCTCTACTTACTAACGTATCCACCACTCTCTCCTCCAAACTGGAAACCTGTTACAATAAAATCTCTAAATCTGCAACCAAAGCCAAATCCTCCTCCCATCATTATTCTTCCCTTCATTCATTAAATTGGCTTGAACTCCCCAACCATCTAGACTATCTCCAAATCACCACAGCCCACAGATTATTGTTCCAACCTACCACGTGCCTTGCACTAACCAATATTCTACTACCTTATACACCCCAAAGAACCCTTAGATCTACCCACCAAAACCTAATCTCCGTCCACAAACCCAATCGTCCTGCTGGTCAGCTTCTACTATCATTTTCCTTAGCTAAAAAATGGAATTCACTCCCTTCTTCTCTAAGGACCTGTGACAACTTTGAAAACTTTAAAACTCAACTACATTCCTATCTTTATTCAAACAGGAAATGCAACTGTACTCATTCTCCCCAATCCACATATGCTCTCCTCCACTTATACTCCTGGTTAACTTTCACGTCAAACTAACCTTACACTCAAATGAGGATATTATAAATTACAATTCTGTAATATGCAGCAGTGATGCTGTGTGCCTGCCTTTCTTGCCTAAATGAAATTGTAACGGTTTTCTTCTTCTGAATTCTACTTGTTTTTAAAGTTTGTAAAGTAATTACTCTTTGTAATAATTCTTGTAACTAAACTATGTATTGCGGAGCTTTTCTCCCCGGGCCTCCACTGAAAACATGCTTCCTGAGCTCAGTGGACCTTCCCGGTCATCAAACTGGAATAAATAAAATAAACCAAGAGGCTTTTCCAGATAAAGGACAGGGCATCCACTTTCCAAGCTTGACTGTGGGGAGTTCTGCTGCAGAATTTGTTCAATTGGTAATTCTGAGGGGAGGCAAACAGGTCTACCTCTGGAGTCCCCCATTTGTTCCTCAAGACGTTGACTATTTTGGGTTCTAGTTTCCATTTGTGTGGGTCCATGACATTTCTGCTCAAGTCATCTGCCAGTGAATTTAGTTTTCCTGGCAGTAACTGTGCTTGTAGACGTTCTTGGTAGCTCAAGGCTGTGTTCCACAGAGCTATGGCTAGTCTGCAGAGAGGGTATGAGTGGGTTCCCCCCTGTTTGTTTATATACCACATAACGTGGTGTAGTCTATCTTTTACCAATAGTTGTCCTGGAAGAATATGGTCTTTGAAGGCTGTCAGAGCATTCTGTACAGCTAACATTTCTTTTTCATTGATATGCAGGTGCATCTGTCTCGGGTCCCATTTGCCCTGAATGCACTGGCCTGCCATGTGAGCCCCCCATGCTTAGTCTGATGAGTATGTTGTCACGGTTTGGGAGGCAGGGAGTAGAGTGAAAGGGAGTCCCCTTGTTGTGGTAGCAGGCCTCTGCCCACCAAAGGAACTCTATCTTCATACAAGGAATGATAGAAATCATTGTTTTCAGGTCCTGAGAATGTTGACACCATAGGCCTTTTAGATACCATTGGAGTTTCCTCACATGCAGTCCTGCATATGGAATTCATAGAATGCAAGAGGCCATGAACCCCAAAGCTTGCAAGTATTTTCCTTGCAGATAGATGGGGTTTTGTGGCCAACAGTTTGAAGTAGGTTGTCAAACTTGTTTCTCCGGAGTGAGGAATGCCATCTGGGAAGTTGTGTTCAAGTTTGCTCCCAGGAATACAGTCTGTTGGCAGGTTACTAGGTGAGATTTCTTTTCATTGATGGTGTACCCCAGTGAGGTTAGAAGTTTCTTTACGAATGCCAGGTGCTGTAATAGCAAGTCCTGGCTTTCTGCCTGAATCAGACAATCTTCCAAGTATGGGTAAATTTGAATATTTCTCTGCCTGCAAAATGCAATGGCTGGTGCTAGACACTTTGTGAATACCCTGGGCGCAGTAGATAAGCCAAAGGGAAGTGCAGAGAACTGAAAGTGCATGGAGCCCACCGTGAAACGTAGATATTGTCTGTTGGATCCTCTTATTGGGATGTGCAGGTAAGCTTCCTTTAAGTCTAGGGTTGCCAGCCAGACATCCTTGGCTAGCATAAGGAGAAGCTGTTGAAGAGTTAACATTTTGAATTTTGGAACCACCAGAAAGGTGTTGAGAATAGAGAGGTCCAGGATAGGACGCCAGGAGTTGTCTTTTCTGGGTACCAGAAAAAGTCTGGAATAAAAACCTTGTCCCCGTTGTTCTGCTGGGACAGGCTGAATAGCCCTGATACTGAGAAGAGAAAGTACCTGCTGTTGGACCTCTGCCCAGTGATTTGGGGGTAGGTCTGGCCAACCATTTGGGGTTGGTAGTGTGTGGAAGTGGAATCTGTATCCTTGGGAAACTATGCTTAAAACCCATTTGTCCTGGGTAATGAGTTCCCATTTTTTTGCATGCAGGGTGAGCTTTCTTCCTAAGGGAGCAGGTAGTTGAGCAGGGTGTGGAAGGGTTAAGGTTAAGTCATTGTGCCATTTTTCCGTAGGGGAATGGCTTACTACTCCCTGCTTTGGAAGTGGGAGCTCCCCACTACTTAGATCTGTGCGTAGCCTGAGACTGTAGCCTAGGTGGTCTACTGTTCCTGGGTTGGACTGAGAAGGCCTGGAAGGGACTGGAAAGGACCAGTTCTTTTCAGGCCAATGCCTACTGAATCTGGGAGGCTGTACTTGTAGGAAATCTTTAACAGTTTGCATAGATGTAGCTTCTTCCTCCATCCTTTTGAGGACTTCTGCTTTGTTGCCAAAAAAAAAAGGCGGTCTTGGTTTAAGGGAGCATTCAGTAATTTAGCTTAAACATGATCTGGCAAGTTTTGTTCCTTAAGCCAAGCATGCCTTCTAAGTACAGACCCAGTGACAGCAGCAGTGCAAGATGCTTCTAAAGTGTCAAAACCACATTGCAAAGTATGTTGACCAACTTGTTCAGCAGAATGCATTAAATCTTGCAATTCTTTGTGGTCAGCACAGTCAGGAATCAACATAATTTTCTGTTTAAGTAGTCCCATAATATGCTGCTGATACTTTAACATATGAAACTGGCAATTTAAAGCCCTAATGGCCAAAGTAGCAGAATTGTATACCTTCTTACCTCATCTGTCCAAGGCTCTAGAATCTCTATCAGAAGGGGTAGGATTTTTGGCAGCAGTAGCCTTAATGCCTTTTGGTCCTTGGGAAATGGTCTCTGGATCCGAGAAGGATTCTTGAAGAGGAACTTGTGAGAGTCAGGTACTCTCTGTAGTACCTGTCAGGTTTTCTGGGAGCTGGAGGTAAAGTGTCTGGGGTAAGGCTAGATTCCAAGACAGCATAATCTACAATGTCCAGAACAGGAGGAATAGCTAAAGGCCTGTGTTGAGGCAGAAGTAAGAATTCCCTAAGACTCTTTTTGGACTCAGAGTAATCCTGGCTCTTCCAGCGGAAATGCTCCCTAAGTGTATGCAAGGTTTCACCGAAAGAAAAATCTTCTGGAGGGGAAGCAGAAATAATGGAATCCTCTGCATTAGAATCCTCATAAGTCGATAAGGGCAAATCTTGGTAATCAGGAGGAGGAGAAATATCAGATTCCTGATCAGAAAAATCAGAAAGAAAATCAGTTCTAGGTCTCAGAGGGGGAAGGCTGGCTTCCCCTAATTAAGGTAATAAGGTCTTCAGCCATTCTAAGCATTTGTTTTTGAGGCACATGGGCCTGAGCCTGCAGTTTGGTCGTCCATTTTCTAGGCGTAGTGCAAGTTTTTGGCCTGAGGAATTCGGAACTTCTAGATGGAAACGATGGAGTCGGTTTAATATGAATGTCTATAGGCCTGAATACGCCCTCAGAAGCCGGTGCCTGCACAGGGGCTCCAGACCCATCCAAGGTAGAGACATCCACAGGTTCTTTAGTCGAAGAAGCATCTTGCGGCATACCGGACACCGAATGGATCTCAGTAGAGGCCTGCAAATCTGAAGTAGTGGGTATCAGGGGCCTGCGAATCTGAAGTAGTGGGTATCAGGGGCTGCAAAAGCACCTCACTGAGTACCAGCGGACTGGCAACTAGCTTAACGGAAGTGGCGTCGGCAGTTTTGGAACTATGTAGTCTGTCTCTGTCTTTATCCTTACATTTTTTCGGAAGATCCTTAGTCGGATGGCTTAAAGCCATTTCGGAGTACGGAGATAGAGTACGAAGGTAACTGGCTGTAAAAATAGCCCAACGACGAATAGTTCGGGTGTTGAACAAGGCACAAAACCAACAGCGAGGGAAGTAGCGGTCTGAGACTAAACAGGGGATGCATTAAGAGTGAAAATCTCTATGAGGCATTTGCTTTCCACAGGCAAGACAATTGTTAACTTTTACTGACACCGGTTAGAGCAAGAAAAAGGATCCCCAACAGGGTACTTATCTTTTATGAATACTTTGGGTCTGAAACTCTAAAACGAAAATTTCAGGTGACGGCCAATCGGCACTTGCAAACTGCTTCTGCTTCGGGCACCACATGGCAAGAAAGACTGATGCAATGGCATTGGCATGTTTTATACCCCTGATGATCTCATGTCATGGAAGAAGCGACAGCATCCGTCGCAGAAATCTGAAGACTCTGGTATTCAGGCTGGCTGAGGGCTACCTGCAGGCAGATAACCCAAATGTGATGACTTTAACAGTGAAACACGAGGAACATCCTGAAGATGACGCCATAACACCTCATAACAGAGCCAAAGGTTGCAGCCCTGGAAGAAGCAGCTGCATCACAGCTGCACTTACCAGACTGGGAGGACAACCTGAGAGATGGAACACAACAGGGAAAGGGCAGAGGCCTTCCCCTCAGAGTCAGGAAGATTGGAAACAACATGGGAGATCTGAGAAAGGAGAGCCAAGACATATAAGGCCATGAGAGTCTGGTAGTGAGTGTCCCTAAATAAGGTGGCAACGATATACACCTTCTTGCGCAGACTTTCCATGGCCCTACTATCCTTATAAGGAAGTAACCTGGTAGAGGGCAAAAGCATGCAGGGCTTGTCTGAAAAGACAGATACAGAAGGATTAGCAGAATGCCATTTATACAAAAATGTACATTCATCAGGCACCTTGTAAAATCAGTCAAGTTTCTTGGGAGCAAGGGGCTGAGAATCAGAGGCCACAGAACCTACTGAACAGGTATCCAGGAGGGCAGCTAAAAGTACTGTTTTGTACCTACCATAAATGTAGATGTCCGAGAGGTATGCATCTGCAGTCCTTACAAATGGGTTGTCCTGGCCTCAGGCAGCCCTTCGGTCGGCCGGATTCCAAAGTCTGGGTCTGGCCTTGGCTGATGTCGCACTTCACCCGACGTCATAGCTGCAGTTCTGCGGGTATAAAGGCATCAGCCGACGCCATTTTCCTCAGTGTTTCTTGCCCCAGATGCCAGGTGCCCTCTAGGAAGGATAAATTTGGATAAATGCAAATATTTCCAAACAAAAGAGAGCAAATAGAAATAAACATGTATATACATATATACAAACAAATACACCATAATAGATTCCCCCAGCTAGCTACAAGATGGGCAAATACCCTAGGAGTACCACAGAGGGGAAGGAGGGTGGGTAATCCTGACTGCAGATGCATACCTCTCGGACATCTACATTTATGGTAGGTACAAAACTGTACTATGTCCTTCAAGGATGCATCTGCAGTCCTTACAAATGGGTAGAATACCATAGCCAAACTGGGGGAGGAGGCACTAAGGAGGCACTAAGAGTTTATGGTGTAGTTAAGATCCCTTGCAAAACAGCAGTGGCAAAACCTGCTCGGGATCTGGAGTATAAAGGCAGATTATAATGCTTGGCAAATGTATGCACGGAGCTCCAAGTAGCAGCCTCTAAAATGTCTTTGGTAGCCACTCCTCGTAAGAAAGCTGTAGTAGTGGCTGTAGCCCTTGTGGAATGAGGTCTGATGTTTTCTGGAGTTGCCTTTCCATGAAAAGAATAACAAAATCTAATGCAATTTCCTATCCATTTTGAGATTGTTTGTTTTGAAATTGCTTTTCCTTCCATTCCTGTTGCATATGCTACCAGAAGCTGGTCAGTTTTTCTATTGTTCTTGGTTCTGTCCAGGTAGTTGCGCAATTGTCTGTGTACATCCAAGGTATGCAGCAATCTTTCCCCCCTGTTCTGTGGGTTGGGGAAGAATGTTGGTAGGTGTATTGCTTGGTTTAAGGATACCCTGGAGACCACCTTTGGCATAAAGGTAGGATTAGTTCTCATGGATACTCTATCCTGATGGAAGATAAGGAAGGGCTGTACTGCCATTAATGCCTGTAATTCAGAAACCCTTCTAGCTGAAGTGATTGCAAGAAGGAATGCAGTCTTCCAAGATAAGTACTGTAATTCTGCTGTTGCTGCTGGTTCAAAAGGGGGTAGTGTCAACTTTTCTAAAACAAAGTTCAAGTCACATGTAGGCAATGGTGGTTTCCTCGGTGGTTTTACATTTTTAATTCCTCTGAGAAACTGTCTGAGTAGAGGTTGAGAAAAGACTGGAGGATCCATGTTGTATTCTGCTGAAATTGCTGATGCATGAATCTTAATGGAGGAGTAAGACAGGCCATTGTGGAAAAGCTCTGCTAAATATTCCAGGATGTTAGCTATGTTTGGCAATGATGCATCTACTCCTTTTGTTGCACTCCAAATGAGATATCTTTTCCATTTTGCTGAATAAGTTTTCCTTGTTGAGGGTCTGCGAGCCTCCAAGATAATGTCTCTAACCCTTTGAGATAAGTCTGGGTTAGTTTTTCTTATGTAATGTTCCAAGCAGCTAGCTGCAGTGTTTTCAAGTTTGGATGCAGGATTTTGAAGTTGTTCTGTGTTAGCAGTAGAGGTATTAGGGGTAGAGGCCATGCGTGTCCCCGGGACATACTCCTCAGCAGCGGGTACCAATGTTTTCTTGGCCACTCTGGAGCTATCAAGATGATCTTCGGGTGATCTTCTTTGATCTTCAGTAGCACTTTGTGCATCAAAGGAAGAGGTGGGAATGCATATGCTGTCAGGTTTTCCCAACTGAAGGATAGGGAGTCCACCTTCCAAGCAAGTGGGTGGTATGTCCTTGTGCAGAATTTTTTTAATTGGTGGTTGTGTGGGGATGCGAACAGGTCTATTTCTGGCAGTCCCCAATTCCTTGTGATGGTTCTGAAGATGTCTGGATGCAGCATCCATTCGTGGGCATCCGTGGTGGTTCTGCTTAAGATGTCTGCTAGTATATTTTCTTTTCCTGGCACGAATATGGCTTGGAGCTGAATGTTGAGGCTCAGGGCCACATTCCAGAGGTCCATTGCCATCCGGCATAGAGGATATGAATGTGTGCCTCCCTGTTTGTTGATATACCACATAACCGTGGTGTTGTCCATCCTTATCAGCAAATGACCTTGTTGAAGAAATGGTCTGAATGTCTGAATTGCCTGCTTTACTGCCAGCATCTCTTTTTGATTTATGTGTAGGTTCATCTGTTCTTGAGTCCATAAGCCTTGTATACACTTGTCCACTATGTGTGCCCCCCATCCGAGGTCTGAGGCGTCCGTGGTGATAGTCTGGCTTGGGTGAGGCCTGTAGAAGGGCAGCCCTTTGTTCAATTGACAGGCCTGGGCCCACCACTGGAATTCTTGCTTCAGGCATGGAATTATTGGAATTTTGGTTTCTAGGCTGTGTTTGTGCTGAGACCATATATTCCTCAGGTACCATTGTAACTTCCTCATATGTAGTCTGGCATGTGGAATTATTATTATGCAGGATGCCATGTAACCCAGGGCTTGCAAGATTTTCCTTGCTGTAAGCTGGTTCTGCGTTGTTAATGCCATGAAATAAAGTGGTAACTGCTTCTGTTTTTCTGCTGTGAGGAATGCCATCTGGTTTGTTGTGTCCAGTTCTGCACCCAGGAAGGTAATCCTTTGAGATGGTATCAGCCTTGACTTTTTTGTGTTGACTGTGTATCCCAGGGCTTGTAGCAGGAGAATAACCTTTTTCAAATCTTGTGTTAATTTGACTTTGCTGTCCGCTCGTAACAGGCAGTCGTCCAGGTATGGATAAATTTGAATTCCCTGAAGCCTGCAATAAGCAATTACTGATGCCAGGCATTTCGTGAATACTCTGTGCGCAGTAGATAAGCCAAAAGGCAATGCTGAGAATTGATAATGCTCTGATCCTGCAAGAAATCTGAGGTATCTTCTGCAATTTGGTCGTATGGGGACGTGCAGGTATGCCTCCTTGAGATCCAGAGTCACCAGCCAAGACTCCTTGCCCAGCATGGGAAGAAGTTGCTGTAGGGTCAGCATTTTGAATTTTGGAACAGTAATATATGTGTTTAGAGTGGACTGGTCGAGGATAGGCCTCCATTGGTTTTCCTTTCTTGGTACTAGGAAAAGCCTTGAATAAAATCCTTGTCCTTGTTCCATAGCCGGTACCTTTTCTATAGCTCTCATCCTTAGCAAGTGGTCTATTTGCTGTAGAGCGTTTGTCCTTTGGTTTGGAGGTAGGTTTGGCATTCCTCTCTTCCTTGGAAGAGTATGGAAGTGAAACCTGTAGCCTTTGTCTATTGTCTGTAAAATCCATTTGTCTCCTGTAATGCAATGCCAATTTACTGAAAATAAGGCTAATTTTCCACCTAAGGGTGCTGCCACTTGTTCCCTGGTAGGCGGTTTCAGAGCCAAGTCACTGTGATTGTCCTGTAGAAGTGGTAGTGGCTGGATCTGTGGCAGTAGTTCTCTGGTTGTTAGGCTACCACTGACGTCCCCTGTAGGCACCTCTGGACTGACCTCTGCCTCTAGGGCGTCTATTTCTGCCTCTCTGTGTTCTGGTGTTGTCTGGAAAGGACCAATTTTTGGAAGGCCAATTCCTACTAAACCTCGGAGGCTGGACCTGTAAGAAATCCTTGACTGTCTGGACAGATTTAGCTTTTTCTTCCACCTTCTTCAACACTTGCTGTGCAGGGGAACCAAACAAGCTGTGCTTTTCCATAGGAGCATCCAGAAGCTTTGACTTTACATGGTCTGGTAAGGATTGCTCTTTTAACCATGCATGCCTTCTGATCACTGTACCAGTCATAGCTGATCTAAAGGAAGCCTCCAGTGCATCATAGCCGCATTTTAAGGAATGATTACTGACCTGCTGAGTGTTATGCACCAAATCCTGAAGGGACTTACGGTCTAAAGGTTCAGGCGAGGACAGCTTTTTAGTGAGCTGATCTAACAGAAATTCCTGATACTGGATCATGTGGAATTGACAGTTTAAGGCTCTAGCCGAAAGAGTAGCAGAAGTATAAACTTTTTTACCCCATCTCTCCAATGCCCTAGATTCTCTTTCAAAGGGGAGGGGGTTTTTGGCCGAGGCAGCTGTTACAGCTTTGGGGCCCTGTGAAATAGTTTCAGGATCTGCAATAGGAGCCTTATACAAATGATAACGTGTGTCCGGAACCCTGTAGTATCTGTCGGACTTAGCAGGGGCCGGAGGCAGTGAGTCAGGGGCAGTACAAGCATCAGTAAATGCATCATCCACAACTGTAAGTACTGGAGGAATAGCTAAAGGCCTATGCTGTGGTAAATGTAAAAAGGTCCTAAGCCTTTTCCTAGAGTCTGAGAAATCCTGGCCCTGCCATTGAAATTGTTCCCTCATAGCATGCAAGGTTTCCCCAAAAGAAAATTCCTCAGAAGGGGAGGCAGAAGGTATGGAATCCTCTGCATCAGAGTCCTCATATGGAGAATAAGGGCCCTCTGGAGGATTTGTATGTTCTGAATCATCAGAGGAATAATCTGAAGAAACTGGCTCAGGGGGCTCTGCTCTAAGCCTCTTCTCTGGAGGTGGGTGCGAGGCCCTGTCAGGGTGAGACTGGGTTCCCCTGATTAAGGAAATGAGATCCTCTGCTAGACTAAGCATTTGAGTACTAGAGCTAGGCCTGTGAGAGGGGGCTTTAGCAGGCATGGCCTTTGAAGATTTAGCTGCTTTAGCCTTGGCAAAAGCCTTAATTGACATGGATGCAGGGGGCCTAGCAGCTCCACGTGCAGGAGTAGATACATCTAAGGGGATAGTATCTGATAATTCCTGAGAAACTGTAAGAGTAGGTGGAATTTCAGTAGCAGATTGAGGCATGCTGGAAGAGGCCTCGGTAGAAGGAGGCATGCTTTCGGCTGAAGGAAGAACCGCAAACTCGGCTTCAGCCGAAACCGAGACGCTCGCGGTTGGCTTAGCCGCGGTTTCGGCCGAAACCGCGGACCGCGAGTGTCGGTCCTTTTCCTTACGCTTTTTAGCTAAATGTGAAGTCGGAGTCTCCGACGGCATGATATAAGCAAAAGCGGAGCCGAAAAACTCCTCTGCAAACTCCGACCGACGTCTAAGTGTTCGTCGGTTGAAGGAAGCACAGGCTGGACAGGCTGCTACGTCGTGGTCTGGGCCTAAACAAGGTAGGCAGTAAGAGTGGAAATCTTTATGAGGTATTTGTTTCCCACAAGTTAAACAGTTATTCACTTTTTCTGACATCGGCTGAGGCAAGAAAGAGTCCCCAACGGGGTACTTAGCTTTTTAGAAGTCTTCGGTAGTAGTAATCTCTGGTTCTGACCGACCGGCACTTGCGAACAGCTTCTGCTTGGCGCCACGCGCAAGAAAGACTGAGGAAAATGGCGTCGGCTGATGCCTTTATACCCGCAGAACTGCAGCTATGACGTCGGGTGAAGTGCGACATCAGCCGAGACCAGACCCAGACTTTGGAATCCGGCCGACCGAAGGGCTGCCTGAGGCCAGGACAACCCATTTGTAAGGACTGCAGATGCATCCTTGAAGGACATCAGGGGCAACAGCAGAATGTTTGGGAGACTCCATCTGAAGGAGCTCATGATATCTTTTCTGGATATCAGAAAACTGAGAGCAACCCCACTTAAGAAAATGCATCATACAGGTAACACTGTCCCCAAAACTCTAAAGGAGGATCTGTACTAACAGAATCCTCCTCCTCTAAACCTTAATCAAAGGAAGGAAGGAATATGGAAAAGTAGGATCTTCCCTGGAGTCCTGATAGTCATCAGAAGAATCCCGTTCCCTAGGTCTTTTAAGAGCTGTGGAAGACCAGGGAGGAGTAGGCACAGACACCCCTTGAAGAGGATTTAAAGCCATCAAAGCATTAAACAACCCTTAGTAAAATCCTACCTTTCACACTAGGGATCTTTAGCTGTAGGAGAAATATGCTTGGTTTTCAGTTTCTTTTTCTGAGGTATGCCCGCACGAAATATCCTATGGGATTAGATCTTTGGCAACACACAATAAAAGTGGTAGGAATCGCCTCCCTCACTAAAATCTGTGAATCCTCCTCAATTCCTCAGATATAATCAGTCGAGGTTACCCCTCAACATCTGGAGCAGATGTTTGTAAAGCCTCTGAGGATGTGTGAGAAGTCTGATCCATGCTGGCCTCCAACAGGGTCACAGCACAGCTATCCTAAGCAACCAACAGAAAATCCTCCAGACATCCGCCAGCCATGACAGATGCATCTGGGGAGGCTGGACAGCAGCCTGTCAGAGTAAACAGCTGACCCTCAGGATGGGAAGACTCCGCCATAGCATCTTTAGCCAACAGTCTACGACCTTGGTTTTCAAGGTAAATAGATATGGAAGAGAAAAGACTATGTAGTATCTTAGGAACAAAAGCTTGGCAGATAGAAAGTACAGTTGTGTACACTTACCATAAATGCAGATCCTAAAGTGTATTCGCTGTTGCAGTACTGACTTGTGGGATTTCCCCATCATGGAAGCGCTTCGTCGGTCCGACTAACAGACTCTTTTTTTCCTCCTCCTCCAGGAGCTAGTGGATGCTGTATCAGATTGTCACTAAGTTTGGATATAAATGGAGTTGCCCCAGCTCCATGACCTCAGTACATTCTTGTCCCCACCAAGTAGGAGCCCCGCAGAATGTCTCTGAGGTCAGAAGTCTGAGAACCTGGACTTCAGAATACTCGAGAAAGAGGAAGGAGAGGGGATCACCCAAATTTATAGTTAATGTTCAAGCCCATCCAGTAGAACAGAGGGGAAGGAGAGAGGGGGAAATACTACAACAATGAATACACTAATATCTACATTGTGTACTCAACTGTACTATGCTCATTGCGTTTCACTGTTGCAGTCCTGAATTGTGGGATGATTTCCAAAACTAACAGAAGGATGGATGGAAGATATAGGGAGAGGCAAGGATGCTCTACAAAATGGCAATGACAAATCCTACTCTGGACTTTGAAAAGGTAGGAATATGCTAATGTTTTGTGAAGGTATGTAGAGAGGACCAATTAGCTGCTTACAAAATTTCCTTAGTGGCCACCCCATTAAGAAAAGCAGTAGAGGCAGCAGTGGCTCTAGTTGAATGTGTCCTTACAGCATCATGAAGATTCTTACCATGATGGCTGTAGCAAAAGGAGATCACTGTGAGATGATTTCCTTGAAAACTGGTTTCCCCTTAGAAGAATTAGCAGAAGCCACAGTTGCTCTGATTTTCTGACACTCCTGTTCTATCCAAGTAGTAATGGAGTTGCCTTTGCACATCCAAAGAATGAAGAACCCTTTCCCCCTTGTTTTGGGAGTTAGGGAAGAATGTATGCAAGTGTAGGATTTGATTTAAGGTATCTGTCACCACCATGGGCATAAAGAAGGGTTGGTTCTCAGTGACACCGTCTGGGTGGAAGATGGACTCCACACACACAAGGGCCTGGCTGAGGTAATGGCCAGTAGGAAGGCAGTCTTACAGATCAAGAATTTCATCTATCTCAACAGAAGCCGCTGGTTCAAAGGGGTGAAAAGTAATTTTCTCCAGAATGAAACTGAGGTCCCAGAGAGGGGAACAGAGGCTTTTTGGGAGGACTAATGTGGATGACAACTCTCAGAAATGGTTTCATGAGTGGATGTGAAAAGAGGAGGCTGAGAAGGCAGATACAACTGTAGCATGGATTAAATGGAAGAGTATTAGAGACCTTTTTCAAAAAGGATGGACAAATACGATGGAATGAAAGGACTCTGAGGGAGATAAGGGTTTTGTCTACACCAAAACATGAAGCTTTTCCATTTGGCGGAGTAACATTTCTTAGTGTTAGGTCTCATGGCCACTTTTAGAATATCCAGGACATTTTGTCAAGAATTGTCCTCTTCCATAGGATCAGGGTGTCATCCATAATGACAATCTGAGTGTCTGCAGATTGGGGTGGATTATCTTCTCCCTGTCCTGTGTTAGTAGGTCCACTCTCTGTGGCAGATGCCATGGGTCCATGTTGGTTAGGCTGAGTCATACAGGGTACCAGTGCTGCCCTGGCCAATCTGGGGCTATCAGAATTACTGTTGGCCCCTCTTCCCTTATTTTTAGCAATACCCTGGGGAGCAGTGGTATTGAGAGAAGACAGAAGAAAAAGCCTGTCCAAGGGAAAGAGAAGGCATCAGACATCCAGGTTGACTTCATTTTGTTCATAGAGCAAAACTTTTCCAATTAAGTATTTTCTTTGGTGGCAAAAAGGTCCGTTAGTGGCACACCACCTTTTCGGCTATGCTGAGAAAGACTTCCTGATGCAGTTGTCACTCATGGGGGTCTGACAGGCTATTGCTGAGTGATATGCTAGCTGACTGCCTTCCCTCATTAGGTAATGTGCCAAAAGATATAGTCCTGGGGAGTGTGCCGTTTCCCAAACGTCCATAGCTAGGCGGTAAAGTGGGTAAAAGTTGGTCCCCTCCTGTTTCCTTATGTTCCACATAACTGTGGTATTGTCTGTCTTCACCAGGAGGACTCTGTTTCCATTTCTTTGGAAAGCAATGAGGACATTTTAGACTGAAATAAGTTCGTTTAGAATCATGTGCTTGTTTTTGAATTAAGAGTCCATCTGCCTTGAGTCTGAAAGCATGTGAAGTGGGCTCCCCAGGCTATGCCTGAAGCATCTGTTGTCAGAGTTTGGTCCTAAGGGATGAATCTGAACTGGAGGTCTGGATTGAGGGAACATGTTTGGGCCTACCAGGCAAACTCCTTCCTGAGGCAAGGAAGCAGTTTTATCTTGAAGGTGAGATACTGTGAATGTTGGTATCATACATTTTTGAGGTACCACTATAGTTTTCTCATGTGCAGTTTCACCAGGGGAATCACGAGAATGCAACAGCCACGTATCCCAGGGCCCCGAGATACTCCCCCGATTGTGAGGTAATTCCTGACCAAGAGTTTCTTGAAATACAGGGTGAGGAAGGTGGATTTTTTCAGAGGTAAGAAGGCCTTCTTTAGAGCAGAGTCCAGTAAGGCTGTCCAGAAACACAATCCTGTTTGTGGAGTCCGAGATTTCTGTGTATTGATGGTGAACCTCAAAGAGGTTAGAAGATTTTGGGTGTAAAGTAGGTCCAGTTTGTGTTTTTCCTAGGTTTGCTGCATGAATGAGGTAATCATCCAAGTAAGAGTAAATATGAATTCCTTTTGTCCTGCAGAAGGCTATCACCAGGGCAAGGCATTTCTTGAAGATCCTGGGAGCAGCAGACAAACCAAAGGGCAGAGCACAGAATTGACAGTATCCGATACCTGCTCTGAAGCATAGGAAGCTTCTGTGCAATTTGTTATAGGAATATGGAGGCAGGCATCTTTTAGGTCCAGGGTAAAAATGAAGGCAGTGGGAGATCATGGGCAGAAGTTTTTGAGCAGTTGGCATCTTGAATTTCGGAACCTTTAAGAATAGGTTAAGCCTCGACAGGTCCACAACTGGCCTCAAGGTGCTTTCTTTTCTGGTCACAAGGAAGAGTCTGGAGTAAAAACCTTTTCATTCCAAGTGTTCTGATACAGGAACCACAAAGCCTTGAGTGCACAGCAGCTATCTGGGTCAGGGCATCAGACTTTTGGTTTGTAGGAATGTCTAAGAAACCTGAGTGAACTTGAGTTTGTAACCTGTCAGAATGATGCTACCCACTGGTCCCTAGTAATGACAGTCTAGGTGTGGGATTTGGAATGGGGGAGGTAGGATGGAGGCAAGGAGAACCATGCAAGAGTCAGGGTTGCTCCCTGCTAGGGACCTGGAATGTGATCCCCAGATCTACTGGAGTCTGTTTACCACTGTTTGGACCGTTGGTGCTGTCTCTGGCTCTTTTCCCTATGGGGTTTCTTTTGCCTAGGCTCAGACTGGGGGGATGGAAAGGACCAATGCTTGGTAGAGTAATTTCTGTGGAAATGAGAGAGCTGGATCTGAAGAAAGTCCTTGACTGTTTGCATGGACTTGGCCTTATCCTCCATTTTAAGGATATCTTCAGCCTTAGGACCAAAGAGAAAATCTTTGTCTAATAGGGCATCGAGAAGACTGGATTTGATATGTTCTGGAAGGGACTGCTCCCTCAGCCAGGCATGTCTTCTAATGACAGATCCTGTGGCTGCTGCCCTGCTGGAAGCCTCTAAGGCATTAACAGCCACAGTCCAGAGTGTGTTTAGCCACCTGACAGCAGGAGTTGCATAGATACCTTAATTCCTTTGAGAAACCCTCACTTTCAATGCCCATCAATTTTTGTTTCATCTGTTCATGAACAGTTTCCTGTACTTAACCATATGAAACTGGCAGTTCAAAGTCCTCATGATGGGGGTAGCAGAGGTGTAGACTCTTTCCAAATCTGTCTAAGGCTCTGCTTTCATTCTCATTAGGCAAGGGACTTTTGGTAGAGCTAGCTTTTGCTCCCTTAGGGCCTGGAGTCACAACTTCAGGATCCAAAGTCTGCATGACAGGGGTAGCAGAGATGTAGACTTTCTTTTCAAATCTATCTATGGCTTTGTTTCCCTTGTCAGTAGGCAAGGGATTTTTGGTAAAGCTAGCTTTTGTTCCCTTACGGCCTAATCACAACTTCAAGATCCGTCACAGGGTTCTTAAAGAGGTGTTTGTGGAAATCTAGAATCCTATACATCTGTAAGATTTTCAAGTAGTAGGGGAAAGAAAGTCTAGTTGCAAGGAAGAATCCAAGAAGACCTCTAAGACAGGGGTACGGCAAGGGGCTTGTGCTCAGGGAGATTAAGAAATTCCCTAATCCTCTGATGAGTGGAAGTCCTGAGCTCCCCATTTGAAGTGTTCCCTCAAAGTATGCAAAGTTTCCCCAAAAGTAATATCTTTGGGGGGGGGGGGGGCTGAGGCAAGGTTCTCCTCAAGAGTCTAAATCCCTACAAGAAGCAACAGATGCACTTTCTTCAAAGGGGGATTCCTCATGATCAAGTTCATCATCAGAGTCCAAAGAATCAGAAAATTCTTCTAGAGGGGTGTCCCTTTTTGTTTAACCTTAGAAGACTCGGGGGGGGGGGTCTGGGTCTAAACCAAGGAGATCAAAATCCTCAGCCAACCTCACAAGATCTTACTGGTCAGTCAGAGTGGGAGCCAGTAGGCCTAGGTTGAGACAGGGCGGGAGTAACTTTCTTGCAAGTAGCCTCCGGTTTTGGTCGAAAACTGACAACCGCACCCGGACACACAACCAACTCCCACGAGCAGTAAGCTGAAAAAATCAATTGATGCAAGAAGCTATGGTCAGTCTTTGAATAGTAGTCAAAACCCAGAGCCTACATAGTGATCCCAGACCCAACCAATGAACTGAGTCCTTCAGCTTGAAAGAAAGATGACGGGCCTGGAGGCATACAAGATTACGAATGGGTCTTGATAGAGGCCTGTACCACCACCTCAGTTGTGGAAGCAGACCGTGAAGGCGTCTCACCTTCTTAGACAATGCCAAGCTTAGGAGGACTGGCCAACAAGCCAGCTTCATCCGAGGCCTTAAATCTGAAGTGCTTTTCTTTCTTCCACCTAGGGCGATCTATTTCAGTTGGACCAGCAGACCACATATTAAGTGAATGGCCTGACAAGTCACTTGGCCCTATGGTTTACAGTTCTGCTATTAAGGTGAGCACAAAACTGACAGTTGTGGACAATGTGTGATTTGTTTGTGGCTGGAACACACAAAGAGTGAAGGTCCCGATGTGGTATCTGGCTGCACAGCGTAGACTGTTGATTTTCTCTGGCATTAAGTCAAAAGGCACATTAAAGGCTCCCCAGTGGGGTACTTAGCTTTTAGAAGTCTTCTCTCTCGGGTGTGGTATGACTGACCCACTGACTGGCACTCTGCTTTGGACTCCAAATGCAAGAAAGAACCGAGGTCACAGCACCAGCTGACTCCGTTTACACCCATTTGTAATGATGTTGGATAAGGCATCTGCTGGCTCCTGGAGGATGGAAAAAGTCTCTGGTAGTCAGACCAGCCATGGGTTTCCACTGCAGGAAATCCCACAAGTCAGGACTGCAACAGTGAAACACTATGAACATCACTGCAGATGTTCATGGGAAGCACACAAACATGGTCGTGACCATCTTTATGGGGAATCTGCCTCCCACATAGACAATTTCCCTTTCTGAATGACGTGAAACCAATCAATACTAAATAAAAAGAAAATAAGGAGAACCCTGAAAGGGGCACTTATCTGGAGAAAAACAACAGGGCTTGGTAGCCAGGACCAAAGAAAAGCATTCGGTCAGAGGTTTAATGTTGGGGGTTTGGACTGGTAGTAAAAAAGTTCTGAGTGCATGAGTCCCCTTGTGTGAGAAGCGTATGTGTGACACAGCACCTGTAAATACTAAGGCTTTGGTACACCGGCCGGACATTGGGCGATCCTTGGCAGGCAATCCCTTCTGTTAGGAATACTGCAAAAGTGATATGAAGGACATCTACACTTGTCAAATCCAAAAAGGGGCACTTGGGATGACTGTGTTCTTCAGCAGAGATGCTTTCTGTAGAAGTTTGGGAATTAGAAGGGTAGGTGGTAAAGCATACAGGAGACAAGAGGGCCAATTGTGAACCAAAGCATCTCACAGTGACTCCCCCTCTTGGAGAAATTAAGGTAAAAAGTCTGCTGCAATTTGAGTTGTTGGCAGAAACAAAGACTGCAGCAAGGTTGACCCCACTGGTAAAAGATTCATGATGCCACTGCTGGACTGAGAGACCACTTGTGAGGCAACAGCAAAATTCTGCCCGTCTGCTAAAATGATGGACTTCTACAGTACGTGCATTGCTTTTATAAAGTGACTAGAAGACATCCCCCATTGCTAAACTCTCATTGCTTCTTGACACAATGGGTATGGATGTGTTTCTTCAAGAGGGAGGACATCCTGAAAGGCCTATAACGCTAGGAAAACTGCCCTCATCTCTAACATGATGATGTGAAGCTTGGCCTCTGTCAGAGATAAAGTACTTTGAACCATCTTCCCCATGTACTGTCCTTATCCTTGCGTTTTTTGTGCATGCCGGTAGTCGATTGCTCCAATGGCATAGTGTAGTTACATTTTCTACCATAGTAGTGTCGTGCGAAATCAAAGCGTCTTTTTATAGTACGCTTATTAAACCTAGCATAAAAACGACAACCAGTGACGTCGTGGTCTGGGCCTAGGCAAGGTATGCAGTAAGAATGAAAATCCTTATGAGGTATTTGCTTCCCACAAGAAATACAATTGTTAACTTTTTCTGACATCGGTGTGAGGCAAGAAAAGTTTCCCCAATGGGGTACTTAGCTTTATTGAAGACTTCGGATCTGAAATTCGACTTTGAAAATCTCAGGAGTCGGCCGACCGGCACTTGCGAACTGCTTCTGCTTCGGGCACCACGCGGCAAGAAAGAATGAAGAAAATGGCGTCAGATGCAATATATATACCCCTGGCACACTGACGTCAGGGAAGAAGCGACAGCAACCGACGCCGGACCAAGACTTTGGAATTCCGGCTGACTGCGGGACCGCCTGCTGACAGGATAACCCAAGTGTGATGACTGCAGCAGGGTAACACGATGAACATCTAGGGGTTGGCTAGGATGCCCTGCAAGACTGCAGAGGCAAACCCTGCCCTGGATTTGGAGAAGAGAAGCAGGTGGTAACGCTTGGTAAAAGTGTGAACATAATCTCCAGGTGGCAGCCTCCAGGATGTCCCTGGTGGGGACTCCTCTAAGGAAAGCTGCAGAGGCTGAAGCTGCTCTGGTGGAGTGTGTCCTGACCCCCTTGTGGGGAGGCTTTCCATGCTGTTTGTTGCAGAAATGGATGCAGTGTGCTATCCATTTGGAAATGGTTTGGAGATGGCTTTGCCTTCTGCCCCTGCATCAAAGCTAACCAGCAACTGATCAGACTTTCTGAAGGATATAGTCCTGTCTAGATAGAATCTGAGCAGTCTGTGCACATCTAGAGAGTGAAGAATCCCCCCCTTCTTCTGGGCATAAGGAAAAAAGGTGGGCAAATGAATGGATTGGTTGACAGCCACACCGGACACCACCTTGGGCATGAAGGATGGGTTAGTTCTGAGGGATACCCTGTCTGCATGGAAGATGATGAAGGCTTCCACAGCCATGACTGCTTGCAGCTCAGAGACTCTTCTGGATGAATGATGGCCAGAAGGAATATGGTCTTCCATGAGAAAAAGTTTAGCTCTGCAGAAGCAGCTGGCTCGAAAGGGGGGAGGGTTAGCTTTTCCAATACAAAGTTAAGGTCCCAAGCTGGTGTTGGTGCCCTTCTGGGTGGCCTCAATTTGCTAGCCCCTCTTAGGAACTATTTGATCAAAGGGTGTGAGAAAATGGGCTGCTCGGTGGGAAAAAGAGCAGAAAAGGAACTATTTGATCAAAGGGTGTGAGAAAATGGTCTGCTCAGTGGGAAAATGAGCAGAAACAGCAGAGGCATGAATTTTTACAGAAGAGAAAGAGGCCACTGTGCAGTAGGTCAGCTATATAATCCAGGATGAGAGGGAGGGAGGGCTGTGCCGTAATGGCTCCCTTAGGCTGGATCCAGGTGCAGAACCTTTTCCATTTAAAAGCATAAGACTTTCTGGTGGTAGGACATCTGGCCTCACGGAGAACATCCAAAACCTGTTTACTGAGGCTGGCAGATTGGTTTGAGGTTAGAGAATACACCAAGCTGCCAAACTGAGTGTCTGCAATTGGGGATGCATGAATTCCCCTTCCCTCTGGGTCAGGAGGTTTGAGATCTGAGGAAGATGCCATGGAGATAGTGGGGACAAGCTGCGCAGCAAGGGGTACCAGTGCTGCCGAGGTCAGTCTGGAGCTTTAAGAATGGTCCTTGGTTTTTCCTCCCTTATTTTGAGCAGTACCCTGGGTATGACAGGTAGGGGAGGAAAGGCATAGACCGATAGAATGAGCCAAGGAAAGGACAGGGCATCCACTTTCCAAGCCATGCAGTGATGCTCCCTGGTGCAGCATCTGCTGAGCTGATGGTTGGTGTGGGAGGCAAAGAGGTCGACCTTCAGGATTCCCCATTTCTGAGTTATTAGGGTGAAGGTATTTCTGTTGAGTTGCCACTCATGTGGGTCCAGAAGATTTCTGCTTAACTGGTCTGCCAGAGAGTTGAGACAGCCTGGTAGGAATTGTGCTAACAGGTGTAGTTGCATGGCAGAGGTTGTATGCCGAAGGGTCATGGCCAGCCTGCAGAGAGGGTAGGAGTGACTCCCTCCCTGCTTGCTGATGTACCACATCACAGTGTTGTTGTCTGTTTTGATCAGGAGAGCCCCTGGAGAGAGAAGGGGCTTGAAAGCTATCAAGGCATGCTGCAAAGCCATCAAATGTGCAGATGGATTTGCTGTGGGCTCCATTGGCCCTGTATGCATCTGCTGGCCAGGTGTACACCCCAAGCGTAGTCTGATGCATCTGTTGTGAGGGTCTTGGTGGCGGGGGGTGGGTGGGGAGAAAGGCATTCCCTTGTTGTGGGAGCATGTTGTTGCCCACCAAATAATTTTTTTTTCTGAGGCTAGGAATTATAGGTAGAAGTGTTTCCAGGTCTTGAGTGTTGACACCAAAGGCTCTTTAGGTACCACTGAAGTTTCCTCATATGCAGTCTGGCATATGGAATGAGTAGTACGCAAGATGCTATGAACCCCAGAGCTTGCAGGATCTTCCTTGCAGATAGCTGGCTAGTTGAGAGAAGTAGGCTGTGAGGAAAATGTGTTTCTCTGGAGTAAGGTATGCCATCTGGGATGCTGTGTCCAGACTTGCTCCCAGGATGATTATCCTTTGGTGGGCACTTGTTTGGATTTCTTTTCATTGATCGTGTACCTTAGACAGTTTAGTAGGGTCTTTACAAAGGCCAGGTGCTTGAGCAGATTTTCCTGGCTATCTGCCTGAATAAGGCAGTCGTCTAGGTAAGAGTAAATCTGAATATTTATAAAATACCACCAAGTCTGCAAAAGACAATGGCCGGAGCCAGACATTTTGTGAAAACTCTGGGAGCTGTGGATAAGCCAAAGGGAAGCGCAGAGAACTGAAAGTGTTGAGATCTTGCACTGAAGCAGAGATATTTCCTGCATGATTCCCTGATAGGAATGTGGAGGTATGCCTCTTAAATCAAGGGTGGCTAGCCAAGCGTCCTTGGAGAGCATGGATAGCAGCTGTTGGAGGGTGAGCATTTTGAATTTTGGGATCACCAGGAAGGTGTTTGGAATGGATGGGGTGCCGGGTACTCTCTTTTCTGGGCACCAGAAAAAGTCTGGAGTAGAAACCTTGGTCTATATGTTCTGCAGGAACATGCTCTACTGCCCTCAGAGAGCAGGGAGAGGATTTGCTTTTGAGCCTCTGTCCACTGATTTGGTGGTAGATCTGGGAACCCTTTTGGGGTTGGAGAGTGTGGAAGGAAAATTTGTATCCCTGAGACACAATGGTCCTTGGTAATATTGGCCCAGGTGCTTGAGTGAAAGGAGAGTTTTCCTCCTAGGGGTAAGTGATGGTGGCAGAAGGAGGTGGTGGAGCAGGTGAGTCATTGAGAGTTCTTACCATAAAGGGGTGGCTTAGAACTCCCTGTTTTGAAGTGGAGTTAGTCCACTGCTTAGATCTCTGCATTCCCTGGGGTTGCTGTCTGGGGGCGAGTCTGCTTCCACGGGGCCTAGGCTGGGCCAGTTTATTGGGAAGCAGGAAAGGACCAGTGTTTGGAGGGACAATGCCTGCTGAACCTAGGTGGCTGGACCTGCAAGAAATCCTTAACTGTTTGCATAGATTTTGCTTTCTCTTCTATCTTTTTTAAGACCTCTTCTGCCTTGGTGTCAAATAACTTATCTTTGTGCAAGGGGGCATCCAACAATTTAGATTTGACATGGTCTGGCAGGGGCTGTTCCTTAAGCCATGAATGCCTTCTAATGACAGATCCAGTGACTGCTCCCCCCTGCAAGAAGCTTCTAAGTTGTCAAAACCACAGTGTAAGGTGTGTTTAGTTACTTGACTTGCAGAATGCATTAACTCTTGTAAATCTTTAGATTCTGCCCAAGCAGGAAACTGAGACATTTTTTTGTTTAAGCAGTTCCAAGGTATGTTGCTGAAATTTCAGCATGTGGAACTGACAATTTAGTGCCCTGATAGCAAGGGTAGCTGAGGCGCATACTTTTTTACCCAATCTGTCCAATGCTCGTAAATCCCTGTCTGAGGGGGTGGGATTCTTAGCAGAGGTTGCTTTAATTCCTTTTGGCCCTTGAAAAATGACCTCAGTGTCAGCTGTAGGATTTCTAAAAAGGTATTTGTGTGAATTGGGGACTCTATAGTACCTGTTTGGTTTTCTGGGAGCAGGAGGAAGGGCGTCAGGAGTCAAGCTGGATTACAGGAAAACATCCTCCACAACATCCAGGACTGGGGTATGGCCAAGGTCCGTTTTGTGGAAGATCTATGAATTCCCAGAGTCTCTTTTTAGACTGAGGGTAGTCCTGACTCGCCCAGTGGAAATGCTCCCTTAAAGTATGTAGAGTTTCCACAAAGGAAAAATCCTCTGGGGGAGAGGCTGAAGGAATGGAATCCTCTGCATCAGAATCCTCATAAGTGGAGAGGGGTTGCATGTCTTCATATTCAGATGCATCAGATTTATCTGACTCTTGTTCAGACAAAACTACAGGGGACAGATCTCTTTACCTTTTGGTGGGGCTAGCTTGGCTTCCCCTGATTAGCATGATAAAGTCTTCCGCCATTTTAAGCATTTGAGACTGAGGCAAAGTAACAGGTGCCTGAGAGTGGGTCGTCTGTTTCTTGGGTGGTGTAGTTTGTACCCTGGGCCTAAAAAGCTCAGTAGTTTTAGAAAGAACGGTAGTCACGAAAGACAACGTTGGTTTGTCACGATTCGGTAGTGCGAAGGACTTCCTCTGAAGCCGGTGCCTGCTCAGCGGCTCCGGACCCACCCATGGTAGAGACAACCGTAGGATCCTTAGTTGAAGCTTTGCGGCATACCGTACTCCGAAAGGGTCTCAGTAGCCTCCTACGAATAAACAGAAGCGGGCATCAGGGGCTGTGAGAGCACCTCACTGGGTACTGGAAAACTGACGACTAGCTTAACAGAAGCGTTGTCGGTAGGTCTGGATGGGGGGGTCTGTCTTTATCTTTACGTTTTTTCAGAAGATCGGCTGTCGGATGGCTTAGCGAAGCAATATCGGAATTAGAGGACTGTAAGCGAAAATATCTGGCTACAATAAGGGCCAGACGATGGACAGTTCTGGCGTTTAACAAAACACAGAAGAGACGAGGGGTGTCATGGTCTGGGCCTAAACAAGTGACATAGTACGAGTGGATGTCTCGGTGTGGTATTTGCTTTCCACAGTCGAGACAATTATTTAACTTTTTCTAACATCGGTTAGTGCAAGAAAAAAGGATCCCCAATGGGGTACTTAGCTTTAGAACACTTCAACTTCAATTTGGTAGACGAAAACTCAGGTAGCGGCCGACCGGCACTCGTGAGAACTGCTTCTGCTTTGGGGTCCACGGCAAGAAAGACTGATGTAATGGCGTCGGCTGCTTTACTTTATACTACCGACGACCTGACGTCAGTCCTCAAGCGACAGCAACCGACGCAGAAATACTAAGTCTCTGGTATTCGGGCCGGCTGAGGGCTACCCTGGCAGGGATAGTCCAAATGTGATGACTGCAACAATGAAACACGAAGAACATCTTCAAGGCTTGATTCATCCAAGTGGATAGTCTGCCCCCCAGCAGTCTTGTTATCTGTACTGTTGTGCCCAGAAAAGCTCCTGAAATAGTGTGAACTTGCATATGTCATGATTTATTGTAATACCTAAGTAGCAGCAAAGTTGCAGCAGTTAGTTTCTGGCCCAGACTAAAAGAAGCCTGGTAGTAGTAGTGAGGAGCTCAGTCAGTTAGATAAGCTAACATATGGAACCCCAGCAGTCTGAGCTAAGCTGATGGAACCCCAGCAGTCTGAGCTGAGCTGTGCTGTGACCAGTGCCACGCATTTGTTGAACACCTAGGGGGGGTGCTGTAGTGAGACTAAAGGGCAGGGCACTGAACTGAAAATGGCTGGCTCCCAGCCAGAAACAAGGGAATTTCCTGGACAGCTTGACCATTTTAATGTGGCAGTACGCATCCTGAAGACCTACTGAGCACATCCAATTGTCTTTTCCTCACAAGTGGTAAGACAGACTGTATTGTGACAGTCCAGAACTTGGAATGTTTGACATACTGGTTCAGTTGGCCAAGATCCAAGATTGGCTAGAGGTCTCCATTCTTTTTTGGCACCAAAAAATAACCTCAAACAAATTCTGAATCTTTATGGTCTGGAGTGGCCTGCTGGACAAGTCACTTTCTTAGCAACTTTTCTATTTCTATCCCTGCTGATACTCTAAGAGGTTGACATGTTGGGAAGTTTCTTTACTAATTGGGGGGGGGGGGGTGAAGAAACAAAGGGAAGTTTCTTTACTAATGGGGGGGGGGTGAAGAAACAAAGGGGATGTAAACCACCCCTGGTTAAAACGGTCTGCACCCAGACATCTTTGGTGATGGATGTCCAGGCTTCTGGATGCAGAGGCAAGTGCCTGCCCAGACTGTCTCTGGAGTGCAGCGTTTGGGCAACTGTTAAGGAACAATGGTATGTCCTCTCGGAGAAAGGCCCTTGGAAGCCTTGTTCTGTACCAAGAAGGCAGCATTTGCCATTAGGAGCATCTCTGTCAGACTAGGGGAGATCTTTCTCCAGAAGTATGTTGAGAAAACACTTGGGATTTTTAGAACCAACCCACTTTCTGGTTTCTAGAGGTGGTCTTCGGGGGGGGGGGGCTAGAAAACATACCCACAGCATAGAGGGTTTTCCCATTCTTCTCACTTTTGGGAAGTGTGTCCTTTATATTACGGTCAGACAGAGTCAAGCCATTAAATGGAGCACTAATAAAAGATGCCCATAAAATCATACAAATGCATCTAGGCATGTCCACCAACTGTAATGCCCATACCTGCAGCTCTCAAAACACCCTCCATCACATGGAGCCATTCTACAGGGATTGAAGGATAGCCAACTGTGAATCTGAAGTTGTTGTCCTCCTCCGATATGTGCCCAGAGAGGGACTTTGAGAGCTCCTTTGTCAAGTCTCTCTGAAATCTAGTAATGTTCATAAGTTCATAGGAGGTTACTTGGCAAATGGCCCTAGGGTCTTTACAAGCCTAGCCGTGCAAAAAAAAAAAAAAAAAAAAAAAAACAACACCATGTACCCTAACAGACCACAGTTAGGTGGTGGTTCAATCCTATGATCAGCACTGACTACCAATGTTCTTGAGGTACACAGGTGTCACCCCCAGGGTGAATTTAAGGTCATCCATTGAATTATCAAGGTTGTGCTTAAACAGGGTCATTGAGGAACTCTGCTTCACAAAGTGAAAGATTACTCCAGAGGAGTGGCAATCTCTGGGAGATCTTGCTCTCTCCAATACATTTTGTTAATGTCACAGGCTCCTTGCAGTGAGAGACTCCTGTCCCATTTGATCTGCGGATATGCAGCAGATCCATTAAGGCAAAGTCACAGACTGCTCTGTAGACCAGGCACAGGTCGCCTCTCAGCAGCATGTATGATACAGAGTACAGTAATTAGAAGTTATGTACTCACCATAACGTTCCATCTGAGTAGGTGACTTCATTCGGATGCAACCTGTGGGTATCGGATCCGATCTCGGATCCGAGCCGGCAATTCAAAAGCTTAGGCTCCGAGCTCCTAGCTCCTCCCTCTTACCCATAACCCCTTGCCAAGCCCTGACTGACCTCAGATTGAGTTTGCCTCAAAATACTGACCACAGTATACTAAAACAGCATAAATACTCGCTCTATAAAGGTCAGGGGGATGGAGGGGGGGATGGTTGCATCCGAATGAAGTCACCTACTCAGATGGAACGTTATGGTGAGTACATAACTTCTAAATCTGAAGTAGGCAGACTTCATTTGTCTGCAACCTGTGGGACAGAGTCCCTAGCTACCTGAATCTTGGGCGGCCGTCATGGAAGGATGTTCGAGCACCGCTGAGCCAAAGGATGCTCTTCCTCTAGAAACAACATCCACCTTGTAATGAGAAATAAAAGTATGAGGCGAGGCCCAAGTAGCTGCTGCGCAGATATCATCCAACGAAACACGGGACTTAAAGGCGGCTGACGAGAAACTGCCCTAGTAGAATGAGCCGTAACCCTCTGAGGAGCAGGTCTGCCTGAAGTGTCATATGCCTGCAGAATGCAATTAGCAATCCATTTAGATAGAGTGACTTTAGACACTGCTTTACCCAGAGCAAATTTAGCAAAGGAGACGAACAGCTGATCTGATTTCCTGTGGCCAGCTGTCCTGTTAATATAAAAACGTAATTGTCTATGAACATCCAATGAATACAATTTGTATTCTCCTTTGTTTGAATACTTGGGAAAAAAGACAGGCAAATTGATTGACTGGTTAATATTGGATTCAGAAGAGACCTTCGGAAGAAAAGATGGATTGGTCCTGAGGCACACCCTATCAGGGAAGAAAGAAAGATAAGGCGGTTTGACACATAGAGCCTGAAGCTCAGACACCCTTCTGGCTGAAGTGATAGCTACCAGAAAGGCAGTCTTCCAGGAAAGGTATTTTAAATCAGCAGAAGCTGCAGGCTCGAAGGAGGAGCAGTAAGGGCCTGCAGGACTAAAGACAAGTCCCAAGGCGGTACAACCTCCTTGACTGGAGGCCTTAACAAAAACTCCTTTGAGAAAGGTTTTGCATAATTTCGCTGTCATAAGGGAGCTGTGTCCTGGCCAATGTGATAATGCGAGATAGCCGCCAATTGTACCTTAATCGTGGAAGAACTGGCCCCTTGATGAAAGAGGTCTGTTAGAAAATCTAGCACCGCAGAGATAGGTGCTGAAAAAGGATCCACAGTTCTCTGTCCTGCCCATATAGAGAACCTCTTCCATTTACTCCGATAAACCTGTCTGGTGGAAGGTTTATGAGCAGCCACCAAAATGGCTTTGACCGGTGAAGAGATACCGGGAGTCCTAATTAAGGTTGGAATTGGAGCAGCCAAGCTGTCAACTTCAGGGTCCGCAGATTGGGAACTGGCATTCCCAGAGGGTGAGAGATGAGATCCAAAATTGGATCCAGAATCCATGGTGGATTGATTTTGTGAGACCATACGAAGGGGAACCAAGGTTGTCGAGGCCAGAATGGGGCAATGAGAATCATTCTGCTCCCCAAACTGTTGGCTTTCTGCAGAAACCTCTGCATCAGAGGAAGTGGAGGGTAGGCATAAAGGAGACCGGGAGGCCAAGCATGCACCAGAGCATCCTCGAACTCCTGGTGGGGAAGCAGAGCGAAGAAATTGTCGCATTTGGCGTTTGAGGGAGAAGCAAAAGATCGCAACAGGGTTGCCCCAACGGCAAAAATCTTCTTCGCTACTTGAAGATTGAGGACCACTCGTGTGGAGAAAGGATGGTGCGACTGAGCTTGTCCGCAAGGATGTTGGACTTTCCCGGAATGTGCGTTGCTATCAGAAAGCGTTTGGTGGAAATTGCCCATTCCCAGACTCTCATGGCCTCTCGACAAAGGGGTAAGACCTGGTTCCTCCTGCTTGTTGATATACCAGACTACGGACATGTTGTCTGTCTGAATCGCAATAGTCCCTGTAGGAAGAACGTGGTGAAGTGCTTGCAACGCTAGGAGCACCGCCCTCATTTCCAGGACATTTATATGCAATGACGTCTCTGTGGGATTCCACGTGCCTTGGACAATCTTTCCCGCAGAATGCCGCCCCCCCCCCGGGGCAAGAAGGGTCCGTGGTCACTGTGGCTCGGGAAATGCAGCTAAAAGGTCTTCCTGCTAGGGGCTCCGGAGAAAGAAGCCACCACAGAAGGGAGTCCCTGCACGCTCTGCTGACCGCAATCGGAGCGTTTAGAGACGAACAAAGAGGAGACCACTGAACTTGAAGGGTCCATTGAAGAACCCGCATGCGTAAACGGGCATGAATTAGAAGCGGGATAGCTGCCGCCATAGAACCTAGGGCCCTCAGGACAGAAGCTGCAGTTGGAGATGGTTGAAGGATTGCTGTCACATGACACCTCAGGCTGATGATACGGTCTGGGGTGAGGAAGGCTCGCATTGATCTGGTGTCTAGTCTTCCTCCTATGAAATCTATAATTTGAGTTGGATTCAGAAAAGATTTCTCCCAGTTGATCGTGATGCCCAGCCTTGGTGCTAGTTGAAGGAAGTAATCCCTGGCTGAGCACAGAAGATGCCTTGATGATGCCGTCAGGAGCCAGTCGTCCAGGTACGGAAAGACCTGTAATCCCTGGAGCCTCAGGTGGGCCGCTACCACCGCTAACACCTTGGTAAACACCCTGGGGGCTGAGGTGAGACCAAAGGGAGGACCCTGAACTGATAATGACTGGCTCCCAGCCGGGCGAAGAAACCTCCTGGATCGTCTGTCCATCCGAATGTGGTAGTACGCATCCTTGAGGTCTATGGAAAACATCCAGTCGTTCTCCCTCAAGAAGGGGAGTATAGATTGCAGGGTGACCATCCGGAACTTTTGCTTGGTTACTGACAGGTTCAACAGGGAAAGGTCTAAAATTGGTCTTAAGTCCCCGTCTTCTTTGGCACCAAAAGAACCTGGAGTAAAACCCTAATCCGGCTTGATCTGGGGACGCTGGATGGCTCTTTCCTAGCAGCTGCTCGATTTCGATAGCTGCCGCCTCCCTTTGGTCGGGTGGAACATCTGGGAGGCTGCGAGATTTGGGAATCTTGATTAGGGGTATTGAATATCCTCTGGATATAAGTCAAGCACCCAACTGTCTGTTGTTATGGACTCCCAAGAAGTCAGGTGCATCGAAAACCGCCCCCCCGACTGCCTCCAGAGATGGACAGCCGGGCAACCCTTCAGGGCTGCTGCGTGGGTCTCTCAGAGAAGGGTTCTCTGGACCCAAAATTGCCAGGAGCCCCCCTGCCTCTGGCACGACCTCCTCCCTGCCCGCCTCTGCCACGGAAGGACTGGTTATCCGAGCAGGTTGGGACTGCTGCGACTTCCGGAACCACATCTTCTTCTGTCCCTTTTGGTTCTTAGAGAAGGACCTCTGGGGAGCTGAGAAGCGGACTCCGACGGCAGACAGTGTCTTCCCGTCCTTTCGCTCTGGACTAATGTCTCGAACAGTCTTGCCAAACAAGGCAGAACCATCGAAAGGGGCATTCGCGAAGGTCGCCTTGAAGGGCTCAGCAAAATCACAATGGCGGAGCCAGGCCTGTCGCCTCATGACCAGGCCTGCTCCGCTGGCTCTAGTGGCTCCCTCAGTAGCATGAGACAGCAGCCACATAGATGTATTGGATACAGATCTGAGAGTGGCCATTCGGGTGGAGTAAACCTGTTTATCCTCACTCGAGATGGACTCCGGGGGAGATGCAGCGTATTCTTTAATCAGATCTCGCTGCATCCTAATGACATGTGCCATGTAGTTCAGCGCTCTCAAGGAGAAGGTCGCTGAACTAAAAACTCGCTTCCCAATGCGATCCATCGAACGGGACTCCTTGCCCGGAGGATGGACGGAGGGACTCTCCTGGGCCAATTCCCTCTTCGTGGCTGCAGCCATCATCATGGCATCTACTGGGGGACCCTTACTCCAGTGGGTGCGGTCTGATGGAGGAGAAAGAATGCGGTCCGGGCGCTTAGGGATAGGCTCAATGGTGTCCGGATCCTTCCACGCCCTGATAGATATAAGATCTACCAGGGGTCAGCAGGAGGGACACCCAAGAGGTAGAAGGGCCCGCCTCGAATGCCTCCAAGAACACAGACTCGTCCGAAGAAGCCTTGGGGCAGACCACCCCTGATCCTTAACATCTCCATGATGTCTCCAAATGAGACGTCCTCAGGGGTGACCTAGGGAGCCTTCCCTTCATCCAAGTCCGTTTCTTCAGTGACGGACTCAGGGAGTCCATGTGCCTCCTCTTGCACTTGCGCTTCGAGGTACTTCATCGGGGCTGTCCGAGGAGTACTCTTCAGCAGATGGATGTTCCAAGGGAACCACTTGGGACATCGAGGCGGGCTGTCCCTGGGACCGGCTGGTGGGGGCCTGGCCCAACTGCAATGGAGTGCGGGATGGAGCCGTGGCTGGGACCAGGGGTCCGGATGTTCTCGACAGTGCCCTTTCCATAACGTTGAAAGCCGAGAGGGAGCCAGCTTCTCTAAGCCCCGAGAGCCGACCCCCACTCGGATCCGGCGTGCGGATCGGAGTCGGAGCGAAACTGTCGGGTCCGAGACCGGTGTGCTCCGACCTGGACGGAGCCGAAGACACACCAGCTCCCTCGGATCCGGGGCTCGGCCCTCGGCTCCGCGGGGTCGGGTCCGGAGTACCCGAAGCACTCAAGGGATGGGACGGATCCGAGGTGCGCCGACCTATCGGATCCGACCCACCCCGGATCCAAATCTGCACGGCGCCGATAGCTCCGAACCCGTGGTAGGGGTCGGAGAAGGGGCTAAGGGGGCGAAAAAGGGGGTCGAGGCCCCTCCCGGTTGGGGGGGGGGCTAGGGGCACTCCCATTTGCATTTGGGCCTGGATGAATTTCCTCATCATCCGGTCCATATCAGCTTAAGCTCATAGAAAAGGTCGATCTAGAGGAGGCCACGAGCCGGACCTAGAGAGCCGTCTCGGTGACCTCCTAGAAGGGCTAGCCCCCTCCTCCTCGGGTCCAGGAGAGAACCGAGGGGAGTGGAGCAGAGGAGGAGGAAAGCTAGAAGGCACAGGGGAAGCCGCTTAGATGGAGGAGCCGAACTGGAAGCTTGCTCTCCTCTTGTGGTGCTTCTCCTGTGCCTCTCCTTCTGTCTCTCCCTAGAAGAATCCTTCCTCCGGCAACTTTAAGGGAGGTTGAGTCCCAGCCGGAGGGAGAACTCACAGCAACAGGTTGCTGACTGGAGGGCAGAGGCGAAGCAGTATCTGGGGTAAAAGACCCGCCAGCACCAACCGACCTCCGTTCCTTAAAGCCGGGGTTGAACCCTGCACAAATGGTACAACCAGAAGACAGGTGTTCAACCCCAAGATGACGAGTGTGGCCATCTGCTGGGGACAGCTTATGGCCACACTCGGTACATTTCGAAAAAACAGCCTTAGGGGCTTCAGACATTACACCTAAGGCCTAAACACACACACACACACAAACAAACTACGAAAACCCGAGAAAAATTAACTAAAGAGGGAGGAAAGCCTTAACCACACACAACTCTAACTATAATAATAACAAAAATAGAGAATTTGAAAAATTTTCCTGTCAGAAAAACTACACTTATCTCAAACCACGCCAGGAGCTCTAGAATTCAGTTGCTTCAGGGCTTGGCAAGGGGTTATGGGTAAGAGGGAGGAGCTAGGAGCTCGGAGCCTAAGCTTTTGAATTGCCGGCTCGGATCCGAGATCGGATCCGATACCCACAGGTTGCAGACGAATGAAGTCTGCCTACTTCAGATCCAGTTTTTCAGTCTTTTCATGTAAGTCATGTTTTGAAGGCACTGGATTCTCTTGTTTAGAAACCTCTATGGTCTTCTCCAATTGTTGCAGGTGTCCGGAGAGATACACACAGAAGGGAGCATTGTACTCAATTAGTGGTCTGATAAGGGTCAAGTACAGCAAAGTTATAATCTACTAAGTTGTGGATGCGATGCCCTTACTTATGAGATGCGCAATGTAGAAGACTTTCCTTACCACTATGGACACATGGCAATCGAAATTTAGACTGCTATCAACCTGTGTCCCCAAGTCTCACACTATTGGGCTTGAGCTTAGAGGAGTGCTATCTATATCATAATTAGCAAAGGCTACTTCTTTGTCAAAGGGGATAATGAGTCTTTTTTTGCACTTAGTTTTAGTCCGTGACTTTGGCACCAATCATTTGTCTGCATCAGCCCTTTCCGTAATATATATTTAAATCACTGGGGGACTCAATGATTGCACCCAGTTTGCAGTTATCTGCAAACTTGGTTAGCCACAGGCCATCTAATTTCACCTGGGCCTCAGAAAAATAGATTTCAAACAGCAGAGGGCCCAGCACAGATCCTTGTGGTACCTCATGTGTGCCAAATGGACGGCGCAGTGGTGTAGTGGTAGCGTTGTCACCTCACAGCAAGAGGTTCTCCGGTTCAATTCTTGGCCAGAGTGCCTTCTGTGTGGAGTCTGCATGTCCTCCCTGCATTCGTGTGGGTTTCTTCCCACATTACAAATACATGGGTCTCGAGTGTTTCTCCCTGGGCCTCTGCTGAAAAGTGGCTTCGTTCCAAGTCAGACCTTCCTGGAAAACAAATGTTAAATAAATAATGAATAAAAAGAAGTTATGTACTCACCATAAGGTTCCATCTGAGTAGTTGTACTTGATTTGTCTTCAACCTGTGGGGATACGGATCAGAGCTGGCAAATATTACTAGCATCAGCTCCGAGCCCCAGACTCCTTCCCCTTACCCATAATATACCTCCACTGCCTTCCATCCCCAGATGGAGTTTGCTGAACTTGTACTTAGAACCCGACCTGATAACATACTTGCGACCTATACTACAACCCATAGGCTGAACATGCGCCATGGTCCGGGGAAGGAGGGAGGGACGGTTGAAGACAAATGAAGTACAACTACTCAAAAGGAACATTATGGTGAGTACATAACTTCTTTATCTGAAGTAGTTTACTTCATTTGGTCTTCAACCTATGGGACAGAGTCCCCAGCTACTAAACTCATGGGAGGCCCTCATGGAAGGATATTCCAGAGCACTGCGGAGCCAAAGGATGCTCTCCTTCTAGAAGTCAAATCCAATTTGTAATGAGAAATAAACATATGAGATGAGGACCAAGTAGCTGCAGAGCAAATGTCATCCAAAGACACTCTAGACCAGAAAGCTGCAGACGTACCCATGGACCTAGTGGAATGAGCTTTAACCTGACCTGGAGGAGACATGCCTTTGTCCTTATAGACCTGCAGGATGCATAAAGAAATCCATCTAGCTATAGTGACCTTGCAAATGGGTTTGCCCAAAAAGGGTCTATAGAATGAAACAAACAATTGATCAGATTTACAAAAATTTTATGTCCTGTGTAAATAGAATTGTAACTGTCTATGAACATCCAACATGTGTAGTTTGTATTCCATCCTGTTGGTAAAATTGGGAAAGAACACAGGCAAATTTATAGTCTGATTGATACTGATTGGTGACGCCACCTTAGGAAGAAAAGACGGGTTGGTTCAAAGGGAAACTCTATCTTTATGAAAAACCATGTACGGAAGTTTGATCGACAAGGCCTATAATTCCAAAACCTTTCTAGCAGAAAGGCTGTTTTCCACGATAGAAATTTTAGATTTGCAGTAGCGGCAGGCTTAAAAGGCAGAGCGACCAGAGCTTGGAAAACCATAGTAAGGTCCCATTGGGGGGGGGGGGATCTTTGACTGGGGGGCGTAGCAAAAAGGTGGCTTTGATAAAGGCTTTACAAAATCGAAGATGACAAGGATGCAGAATTCTCACCCACATGAAAATGAGAAATGGCAACCATCTGAACTTTGACAGTAGAAGAACTAGCTCCATGCTGGAAAATATCAGCTAGAAAATCAAGAATAACGGAAATAGGTGCCGTGAAAGGATCTAAACTCCTCTGAGAGGCCCAGAAAGAAACCTTTCTACTTGAAGACTTATGAGCAGCTACCAAAATAGACTTAACTGAGGAGGAAAGTCTGGGAGTCCTAGCAATCAAGGGAACTGGAGCAGCCAAGCCATGAGCTTCAGGCTGTCCAGACTCAGATGAGTCACCCCCGACGGGTGTGAAATCAGATCCTGAAGGGATCTAGGATCCAGGGTGGAGCCAGAAGGTGAGACCAAAGGAAGGGAAACCATACCTGGCGAGGCCAGAATGGGGCAATGAGGATCACCTTGCTCCCCAGTCGACAAGCTTTCTGCAGAAACCTTGGAATGAGAGGAAGTGGCGGGTAAGCATACAGAAGACCCTGAGGCCAAGCATGAACTACAGCGTCTCTGGGGGACTCCCCCAGCAGGGGGTTCAGAGTGAAAATCCTGCTGCACTTCTCATTGGAAGGAGATGGGAAGAGATCGCAGCAAGGTTGACCCCAATTGCTGAAGATTTGTTCCGCTACTGACAGATTCAGAGACCACTCTCGTAAGGCATCAGAATGGTCCGAATTAGTCTGTCTGCTAGAATGTTGGACCATCCTGGAATATGCATTGCGATGAGAAAGCGACTGGTGGAGATTGCCCATTCCCACACTCTCATGGCCTCGCGACAAAGGGGGTAAGATCTGGTCCCTCCCTGTTTGTTGATATACCAGACTACTGACATGCTGTCTGACTGAATGGCAATCGGCCCCAGAGGAAGAAAGGCTTGAAGGGCCTGCGACGGTAGAAGGACCGCCCTCATATCTCTAGGACATTGATGCCCGAACAATGCCCTCCCCCCACCTGAGTTGGGAGGCATCCATGGTCACTGTGGTTTGGGCCAAGGCTGGAACAAAGGGTCGTCCCTCCAACACACTGGACTTAGGTGGATAGGTTAGTGGTAATTCCAACAGGGACCACTGAACCGCTGAAGTCCACTGAAGAATCCGTATGTGTAGTCGAGCAAATGGAAGAGTTACGGTCATCGCCATCAAGCCTAGGGCCCTCAACACTGATTCTGCTGTCAGGAGAGAATGGTAAATCAGGGAGACATACATCCTGAGGTTTCAAACTCTCTCCGTGGTCAGAAACACTTTGCATTGGAGTGTGTCTATCCTGGCACCAATGTAGTCTATTACCTGTACAGGTTCTAGAAGAGATTTGGATGTGCTGATTGTGATACCCAAACTCAGGGAAAGTGTCAGAAAGTAATCCCTGGTTTGGGAAAGTAGACGCTTGGTGGGAGCAGTGAGGAGCCAATCGTCCAGGTACGGATAGACCCAAATCCACTGAAGCCTCAGGTGAGCCGCTACAACCGCCATCACTTTGGTAAACACCCTGGGGGCTGTGGTGAGACCAAATGGTAGGGCTCAAAATTGATAATGACTGGCCCCTAGCCGGAAGCGGAGAACCTCTAAGAGCTTCTGTGCATTTTTATGTGATAGTAAGCATCCTGGAGATCTAACGAGCACATCCAGTCAACTCTCTTGCAGGTAAGGCATTACGGACTGTACTGTGACCATCTGGAACTTCTCTTTGGCAACTGACAGGGCCAGGGTACAGAAGTCCAGAATAGGCCTCAAGTCCCCTGCTTTCTTTGCCACCAAAAAGAACCTGGAGTAGAAGCCCAATCCGGATTGACCTGAAGGGATGGTTTCAATGGCTCGTTTTTCTAGCAGCTTGAAAATTTCCTGTGCTGCTGCCTCCGTTTGCATGGGTGGAACATCCACGAGGTGTTTGGGAGATATGGGGAAACCCATGAAGGGGACAGAATATCCTCTGGATATGATTTGAAGCACCCAGTAGTACGTTATGGACTCCCATGCCGCTGGGTGGAAGAACAATCATCCCCTGATTGCCTCCAGAGTACAGCAGCCAGGCAACCTCTCAGGGTTGCAGCCCAGGTCTGTCCGAGAATGGTTCTAGAGACCCGAAGATTCGTGGGCCCCCTCGGCCTCTGGGCCGGCATCCATTCTGTCCCTCAAAGAGCAGAGTGTCCCAGAAATACTGAGATTTCCAGAACCACATCTTCCGGGAAAAGGACCTTTGAGGGTTAGAGAAGCGGATCCCAATGGCAGGCAGTGTCTTCCCATCCTTTACACTCTGGACTAGAGTCTCCTTGACGGTCTTACCGAAAAGTGTTAAGCCGCATAAGGGGCACTATCAAAGGACGCCTTAAAGGGTTTGGTAAATTGCTACAACCTGAGCCAGGCATTACACCTCATGAACACGTCGGACCCAGCCGCCCTAGCTGCTCCTTCCGTAGCATGGGAGAGGAGTCGCATGGACGTATTTAAAACTGCTTTCAGAGTGGCCATTTTTGCGGAGAATGAAGGCTTTGTCCTCCTGCAACATGGACTGGGTGGAGACTCCTCCAGCTCCTTTACTAGGTCGCTTTGAAGTCTAGTGACATGGGCCAAGTAATTCAGCGCCCTCATCGAAAAGGTGGCTGAAGCATACACCCACTTCCCTAGGCGGTCCATCATCCATGACTCACGGTCAGGAGGGTGGACCGAGGAACTTTCCTGAGATAGTTCCCTCTTCGTGGCTGCTGCTACCACTATGGAGTCCACTGGGGAGCCCTTATTCCAGGAAGGCCTGTCAATGGGGGGACTTAAAACCTTACTGGGGATGCTTGGGGATCAGCTCCACAGTATCTGCATCCTCCCACGCCAACGAGGTGGATCAAATCCATTAAAGGTTCCATGGGAGGGGACACCCAGGACGTAGACGGGCCTGTGCCGAAAACCTCCAGGAACACAGACTCATCTGAGGAGGGCAAGCCTCCCCGCTGGCGCAGGATCTCCATGATGTCTCCAAAGGAGACATCCTCGGGAGGTGATCTTGGGGAGCCCTCCCCATCATCTAAATCTGTGTCCTCGGTTAGGGACTCGGGGGAGACCAAGTGCCTCCTCTTGCACGTATGCTTGCAAGGCACATCTCCAATGGGGCTCTCAGGGGTGTGCTCTCACAAGCCATCTGTTCCTCTGGGGGAACCGTCTGGGGCTCTTAGAGCACATGTTGTCCCTCTGGTAAGACAATGGGGACCGTAGACAGAGCCGTGGGGGTCTGGGCAAAGTCAGAGGGGGCGATCAGGGGTCTTGATCCAATGGAGAGGACCCTTTCTACCACACTGAACGCCGAAGGAGAGCAGATCTCCTGGGAAGCTAATAAGGTCGATCTCCTCTGGTCCGGTGCGAGAATTGGAGCCGGTCCCGAAGTGGACGGAGCTCCGAGGGAGGGAACCTGGCCCGACATCGGAGCTGATGGAAAAGGTTCCAACTCCCTCGGATCAGACACCCAGGCTCCGGCTCAGAGAGCAGCTCATATCAGAGATGCTCCAGGCAGCGGTCAGCGTCGAGGAAACAAGGACCATCGGCGCCAACTCCCTAACCAAGGCCAACCTCGGATCAGAGAACTCCGAAGCCGAAGGTTGGACCGGAAAAGGAGAAATGGGTTGGAAAAAAAGGAAGCGAGCTTCCTCCCTCCAGAAGGGGGGGGGGGGCTGGCAAAACCCCCCATCTGGATCTGTGTACAGATAAAGTACCTCATCATCTTATCCAGATCCATGTCCGATAAGGAGTGGGTCGACTGTGACGAGGTCACGGACTCTGACCTGGCGGGTCAGGGAACTGAAGCATGGGAGGCTGGACTGGGGAGAACCTTGGAGACCAGAGCAGAGGGGAGTCACGGATCCATGTTGACTTGCTCGGGGAAGCGAGGTCCAGGGACCTCTTCCTCTTTTCCTTCGTCTTTAACTCTCTTTCCCGTTCTCTACCTCTCCTCTGCTGCCACAGGCTTAGTGCAGGAGTTTGAGTCCCAGCCTGGGAGGGAGGGAAAGCAAGAGGAAGAGAAGCGGGAGAGGCAGTCACAGCAGGTGCTGTGACTGCAGCCGAAGACGTGGAAGGAGGGTCAGAAGCAAGCAGAAGACTCTTGAGGGCCAACTTGGCCTTCCTATCTTTTAAAGCTCGGGGACTGAACCCCGCACAAAAGGAGCAATCCACACTAAGGTGGGCCACACCTAAGCACAACACACACACACACACACACACACACACACACACACACACACACACACACACACACACACACACACACACACACACACAGTGTGGCCATCCGCTGGGAAGAGCTTATGGCCACACTCTGTGCAGCGCTTAAAGATAAGCTTTCCAGCCATCTTACAAGAAAAGAAAAGAAAGAAGCCCTAAAAAGATGGGCAAAAAACCTTCTTTCTTTATAGTAACACACACACACTCATCACACTAGACTAGAAACACTGAAGGGGGAGGGGCACCACACTAGCCAAGCAAACCTACCCTCGACGCCAAAGCGATGGGAGAGGAGAAAGGGTACCTACACTAACCTAAATCGGCTAAAAGAAATAGAATTTTTAAAACTTACAGTAAGAAATCATTCACTGCTAACTGGAGCTCTGAAGACATGATGTATAACAAATCGTGGCAAACGAGATCTGGGGATGGAAGGCAGTGGAGGTGTATTACGAGTAAGGGGAGAAGTCTGTAGCTTGGAGCTAGCTGATGCTAATAATATTTGCCGGCTCGGATCCGATACAGATCTGTATCCCCACCAAATGAAGCAAATTACTTCAGATAAAATAGTTCGGAGATTTTACAAGTTCATCAAAGGTAATCAAAGCATAAAATTGCTTCCCAAATCTGTCCAAGGCCCTGGACTCCTCCTTTGGGGGGATGGACAAACTAACTCTCCATGGCAAGCTCTTTCTTGGTGGCTGCCACTACCAGCATGACATCCACTGCCAGGCCCTTGCTTCAGTAAGCATGGCCTTTACGGGCTACAAGTTCTCATTTTCAAGGAATGGGTTCCTTCAGGTCCAGCGAGAGCGCAGATCACCATCAGCTAGGTGAACCACCAAGGAAGTAGCTCAGCCAGCTCTAAAAGCTTCAAGGAAAAATCCAATTCCTCTTGAGAAGGGCTTCAGAAGACCAGTTTCCTTTGTCTCAAGCGGTGATTTGGGGGACCCCACTCCATCAAAATCCATGTCCTCTTTCAACAACTCCGGGGTGAGTCACTGTGCCTCCTACTGCACTTCTGGAAGTGAGGAGCCTCCTCGGGGTGGGTAAGTGTAGGCGAGGATGTTTCTGGGAGGAATCTGAAGACCAGGGGTGTCCTAAATAAGAACCATTTAGACTTGTATGAACAGTCTATCACAATCCAACAGAGTGAGCAGGGTCATGACCTAAGGCACCCAGTTGCGGAGTGGATGCAGCCAAGAGAAAGATGCCCCATCTTCACCACTGAAGAAAGCACACTCCACTGCCTTGAGAACAGAAGCCAAGGGAGAACCCAGGCACACCCTGGTAGGAGCTAAAACTACAGCGCCAAGATGAGCAATGGGGACCACTAAGAGAGACAGGCTGGAACAGAGCTATCCAATGCTGAAGCTCTGAAAAGAAGGGATGGCTACAACATATGAGTCATTACCCACGAAGTTGGCACAGACGCTACAGCTCAGAGATTCATCTGGCTCTGAAGAAACTGGAATTGGAATTGGTTAGATTACAGAAGATTAAAACAACTGGCAACACTAGAAACCAAAAACCAAAATACTGGCGTGTGCACTCCACAATAACCACGGCTCGAACAGGAAAAAATGTTTATTGCAAATCCACAGGTCACAATCCCAAATGTCGATGTAAGATCAGTTGAGCGCTTTCATCTGCATACAATACAGACTTCCTCAGAACCAATCTGACATTTTTAAAAATGCCATTTAAATAACTTCTTTGGCGCCAAAACTGTGCATTAAAAAAAAAAAAAAAAAAAAAAAAACATGAAATTTAAAGAGACATAACCCCAACAATAAATAATTGTTTCCCCCTACTCTTAGATAAACAATAATTCATAAATACTTCATAAATAATAAATATTGCAAATATTAAAAATAATTGTTAAAATACATCATATGTAATCTATATGAAAATACATCATGTTATAGGAACATATATAAAACATAAACTATGTCATAATAGGAAATGGTTTAATACTAATGTATTCATTTAAACCAGGAAACCTTGTAGCGTCAGTTATAATTTGCCATTTACTTTCTTTGCTAACCAATAACACTTTCCAGTTCCCTCCAAATGGTGAAACATCAACCTGATCTATTAGAGCAAACTTAAATTGATGTTTCTCTCCTTTGACAGAGAAATGTCTATACAATGCATTATTTTTGTCCTTTACTTTTATCCTATATGTATTTCATAGATTCGTCTCTTAAACTGTCGCTATGTCTTTCCTATATAAAATGCAGGGCAGGCATTGCAAGTGGCGATATAAACAACATGTGAAGTATTGCAATTGCCCGCCCTGCATCTTATATATGTATTATTAATATCTTCTAATACAATACTTTCTGCTTCAATGATTACACTACATTGTTTAACATCGCCCATATTTTTTAGTTCCTTGCACTTTCTTTTTGTTGCCTAACTGTTTTGACACCTTTTCAAGCAACGTTTTGATGTTAGGTCCAGTCTTAAATACAAATCTGGGTTGACTACCCAAAATAGAAGCTGTGTCGTCATTAACCATAATTAAATTCCAATGCTGCTTGACAATATTCATAATGTAATTAACATAAGGTGAATACATCAAAACACACACTCGATTGGTGTTGCTATTTGATAGAGACTGAACTTTAACATTCACAGAGTTCTTACCTAATAAGGGGGTATTACTTAGTCCCCCATTCCCGTCTAACATATTCTAATGTATCCGTCAATAATTTAAAAGGATAGCCTCTAATGCTAAACATAGACATCAATAATTCAAGTTCTTGGTCCAAAATGTCTCTAGTGGAAGACATTCGAGCGGCCCTAATACACTGGCCCTTACAAACATTTTTAAAAACATATGATGGGTGATTACTATTAAATTCAATATAATCATTAGAGAATGTCTCTTTCCTATATATTTGTGAGACAAAACCTTCCTCTGAATGACTGATGAATGTGTCTAAATATGCAATACCACTGTCACTAATATTGTAAGTGAATTTTAAAAACTCAGTGGTACTATTAATATAGTCAATGAATAATTGAATGTCGTCCTTTTGACCATTCCATAAGAGAAACAAATCATCTAAATATCTAGTGTAATAGACTATGTGAGTGTAAAAATCACAGGTAAAAAGAAATTCTGTCTCCCATTGTAACATGACAAGATTGGCGAAAATGGGAGCACAAGATGCTCCCATAGCAACACCTCTTTTCTGCCTGAAGAATTCACCTTCAAATTGAATACAATTGTGATCTAACACCAGTCCCATCATGTCTGTGATCAAACATATCCGGTCCCATTCCATAACAGAAAATTTTCTTAAACTATTACTAAAAAATTCCAAACCTATGTCTCTGGGGATACAAGAAAATAAGTCAACCACATTTATAGTGACAAAATATAATTGTTTGTTCCATAAATCAGACGTAAGGTGACCTAAAAATGTCCATGAATCCTTGATAAGGTGTGGAATGTTGTCATAGATAGGTCTGACCCACCTGTCTATGGCCACCCCAATTGGATAGGTCTTCGATCTGCTTCCCGAGACAATAGGTCTGAAAGGGGGGTTGGTTAAACTTTTATGTACTTTGGGAATACCTATGATACTGGCCAACTTGGGCATCTCAACCTTTAGATAATTGTATGCGTCACTAGTAATTCTATGATCAATGTAATATTCTTCTATCGCTAAATCTACTTTCTTATAGCCTATGTTGATTTCATTTAATGACACTACATCATAGTTCCCAGTTGAATATAAAATGTTGCGTATTTGATTATTATAATCCAATGTATTGTATAACACAATCTCACCCCCCTTGTCCGGTTTCATAACTCTTATTTGATTATTTGTCATAAAAGAATTTAAACATTTACGTTTGTCCACAGTTAAATTGTCGTGAATAACATTTTCAAATTTGCGATCTCTCTTTCAGGTTGAATTCCAACTATAAATGTCTTGACACACCATCTTTTCAAAATTCAAAACTTGAATATTTGAGTTGGGTATAAATGTACTCTTCTTCTTAAGATCTTTTTTAATAATGGCTTCCCCACCATCTTTCTCTTGTTTAAATTGCATAGCTAAATTGAGTCTCCTACAATATAATTTAACTTCTGTGATGGTGTCAACTAAGTTGAATCCTACTAAAGGAATAAATTTCATTCCTTTACTAAATAACGTAAAGAATTCTTTAGTAATATCCATTCCAGTATAATTAAATACATTGAACCCTTTGTAAGACTGAATGACATTTTCTGTATATATATTGTTAATATTTTCGCCCTGCCTACAATGTTCTTCCTTAGACGATGTAACATCTTCTTCTTCTATTCTAAATCGATTGCCTCTTGATTGACTTATTTCCAGTGTTATTGTCTCCCCCTCCTGTTCCAATTTGACATTTGATATTTTGGGGCTGGATAATATCTGCCCCCCCCTGAAAATTAATGTCCTTGTCCATAAGTCCTAACATATTTCTATTATTTCTGCCTGTATCAAACCTAGATCGGTCTTGTGGCCACTTGCAATGCCTGCCCTGCATTTTATATAGGAAAGACAGAGAGACAGTTTAAGAGATGAATCTATGAACATACATATAGGATAAAAGTAAAGGACAAAAATAATGGATTGTATAGACATTTCTCTGTCAAAGGAGAGAAACATCAATTTAAGTTTTCTCTAATAGATCAGGTTGATGTTTCACCATTTGGAGGGAACTGGAAAGCGTTATTGGCTAGCAAAGAAAGTAAATGGCAAATTATAACTGATGCTACAAGGTTTCCTGGTTTAAATGAATACATTAGTATTAAACCATTTCTTATTATGACATAGTTTATGTTTTATATATGTTCCTATAACATGATGTATTTTCATACAGATTACATATGATGTATTTTAACAATTTTTAATATTTGCAATATTATTTATTATTTATGAAGTATTTATGAATTATTGTTGATATCTAAGAGTAGGGGGAAACAATTATTTATTGTTGGGGTTATGTCTCTTTAAATTTCATGTTTTTTTTTTTTTATACACAGTTTTGGCGCCAAAGAAGTTATTTAAATGGCGTTTTTAAAAATGTCAGATTGGTACTGAGGAAATCTGTATTGTATGCAGATGAAAGCGCTTAACTGATCTTACATCGACATTTGGGATTGTGACCTGTGGATTTGCAATACACATTTTTTCCTGTTCGAACCGTGGTTATTGTGGAGTGCACACGCCAGTATTTTGGTTTTTAGATTACAGAAGATGCCAGAGTCAACAGAAATTATATCTTGAGATCAGATGTGGACAGCCTAGGACATCCCGCATCCAAAGACAGAGGGTCCTATTGTTTCCAAATGTAAAACGTGGAACCTCTCCAGCTACTCTACCTGTATTCTCATCTGTAATCAATATTGGCCAATTTTTTTTTAAAATGTCACACACAAAGTTGATATTACTGGAATAAGTCAGGTTTGTTTTGAGGTAGAGTAGTTGGAGAGGTTCCAAGCTTTACACTTACAAACAATAGGACCCTGAAACAACGCTTATAAGCAAACTGGATTTCTTAGGACATGTTCTGAACGGCAGAGTACTTGTGTCTGTACATCATGCAAAGCCTGTAGATACATTTGGTCAGCTACTTCAACTATGCATCCCAGAACTCATAAGGCTATTGTATTTTGATTTTATGCAGATTGTACTGACACAAATCTTGCTTACTGGGCTCAATGTATTGCATGTGAAATGTTTTATGTTGGGAATACCAACCGTACTTAGAAGGCGAGAATACTTGAACATGTGAATGATATACGTAATGGTAAATGTACTAATGCACTAGCCAAACATGCCCTAGAACTAGGTGGTACCCACCAGTTTACTTTTTGGTTTTGCAGAAGGTCAATGCTAATATTAGAGAGGGTGACATTGCTAATGAGACTGAGTTCATAGAATTAAGATGGACATTAGATTTTAAAGCAGATGCATATCCAGGACTTAATGTTGTCTCTTTAAATCCAGCTCTAAAAAGGAGATGTTTATATCATTAAGACAAACCGTGTGAATTTATTTTTTTCTTTGACTGGTAGGAAAACTGTTTAAATGAGTTTGCCAACAGAGTGTATGTTTTTTATGGTCTGATGAAGTGGTAGTCCAGCGAAAGGGCTTATCTATTTTTATTGTTTTATAGTTCTGATTACAGTGTGGTTTACCCTAACTTCAGTCTAGTGGACGTCTTTTCACATAGTGTACTATTCAAGAGACAATGGGGAAAGGATTTTAATTCTAGAATGTTTCTAGTGCCCAAAAAAGAAGGTACTTGGAAACCTATTCTAGACCTTTCTCATCTAAGCACTTTTCTGAAGGTGCCTTCCTTTCGGATGTTGTCCCTTCAGTCCTTTTTTTTCTCTTGCTCCCTCAGGCCTTTTTGGCGTCTCTGGACCTCAAAGACGCTTACCTCCATATTCCGATCCATCCTCTTTTCAGGAGATTTTTGCATTTCTCTGCTGCTTCCTGGCATTTTTGGTTCTGTGCTTTGCTATTTGGCCTTCTACTGCCCCAAGGGTATTCACTAAATGCCTCACTCCTATGATTGCTTTTTGCAGGCTTCAAGGGACCCAAATATTTCCTTATTTGGACGACCTGCTGATTTCAGGCATCTTCTCCAGGGGTCCTTTTGCAACATCTTTATTTTCCCATTTTTCTTCGGAGCCTGGGGTTCACAATAAAATTCAAAAAGTCTTCCCTGACTCCTTCTCAGAAGTCTTTCTGGGTTGCATGATTCAGATGGTCCCAATGCTGGCATCCCTGGCTCCTCCAAAGTCATTAACTCTCATTTCTTTCTTTCAAACTCTTCTTCCCCTGGCCTCCGTTACAACCAGGGAATTTCTGAGAGCTCTGGGGTTCATGCCTTCCACCATTCCAATGCCCCCTCTGGCCAAACTCCACGAGGAAGTTCCAGTGGTGTCTTAAGTCTGTGTGGCTTCAGCATACACATCCTCTAGACTTTCATGCTCCTCTTCTCCAGTGTCTCAAGAAAGAACTTCTGTGGTCAATTCAGCAGTTGTCGCCGAATCCAGGATTCCCTTTTCAACCTCTTCTTCCTCATCAGGATCTGTTCACAGACTCTTCAGATATGGGACGGGGAGCAACGTTTGGCTCCCTGAGGGTTCAGGGAGTGTGGTCACCTCGTCAATGGAAGGAGCACATCAACATCAAAGAGATGAGGGCTCTTATACTGGCTCTTCAGGCCTTTCATCCTCTCTTCTCTCCAGGGCCGCTCAAGGTATTCACAGAAAATACCACATTCATGTGGCATATCAACAAACAGTGAGGTACAAGATCTTACCAACTTTGCCGGCTGTCACTTCTGGTATGGGATCTGGCTATCCAATACCAAGCGACTCTTCAGGCAGTTTACATTCCCTTCAGATCAGAACGCCGTGGCAGACAGTCTGAGCAGGTCCTTCACTCAATCCCACAAATGGATGCTTCGCAGGGATGCATTTCTGGACAATGTTCACCAGTGGTGTACTCCTCAAGTAGATCTCTTTGCCTCCCCTCTGAACAGAAAACTTCCTTTGTTTTGTTCCAGAGTCCCAGGTACTTTGGTATGGAAGGTGGACACCTTCTCATATTCTTGGAAGGGGATGTTTCTTTATGCATTTTCTCCCCTTCCTCTCATTCCAAGAATCCTGTTCAAGATCAACAAGATGCTCCCAAAATCTTGTTGGTGACTCCCTTTTGGCTGCGACAGCCCAAGTTCCCTCTACTTCTGCATCTAGCCAAGGGCAATCATCACAAGTTACCTCACAGGGTGGATCTCCTCACATAAAACAAGGGGTCTCTCATCCATCCTCACTTGTCCACGCTTCAGCGGACACTGTGGGTGATAGGGTTTTGAACCCTCAGACACCTTTTTTCTGAGGACGTGCTGCAGGAGGCCAGGAAACCTACTACTAGGAAATCCTGCTTGTCTACATGGAAGAGGTTTTCTATTTGGTGTCTTTCTCATGACCTGGACTCACTTTCCTGTGGATGTTCCTTTGGTTCTCTCTTATTTGTGTGAGTTGCTCAATGCTGGTTTGGCCTAATCTTCTACTAAGGCTCACCTATCAGCTCTCTCTGCTTGTCTGCCTTTAATTCCCCTGTTAGCTTGATTTGAGGCTAAGCAATTTCTTAAAGGCGTCCTTAATATTAGACATCCCAGGAAGCTTGTTCCTCCTCCCTAGGACCTTAATTTAGTTCTGCAAAAATTGACTCAGGCTCCTTTTGAGCCTTCTGTTTCAGCTTCCTTGCAACACTGTTGTTGGAAGACATTTTTTTTTGTTAGCTCTTACTTCTGCCAGACGGGTGTCTGACTTGCAAGCCCTTATGGCTTGTCCACCTTTTCTGATATTTCATGAGGACAGGGGGTGTCCTTGCGTACTAATCCTTTTTTCATGCCCAAGGTGGTTAATGAGTTGTCACTTAATCAGCCTATTCATTTCCTTACTTTTTTCCCCTCTGACAGAGGGTGCTGCATACCTTACATGTACACAAACACCTCAGATTGTATTTGGATAAAACTAAAGCTATCAGAAAATCTGACCAGTTATTTGTTTCCTTTCATCCTAGGTCTTTCGGTTTGGCTGTTTCCAAGCAAACTACTTCCACTTGGATTTCAAAGGCTATTTCCTTTTGTTGCACTTTACATGTTGACAGCCTTCCTTCTTCTGTAAAGGCTCATTCTACTAGAGCTGTTGCTTCTTCTGGTGCTTTTTTCAAAGGCTTATACACTAATTCTATTCTTGAAGCTGGTACCTGGGCTTCTGTGCATACCTTTACCAAACATTTCCAGTTTGATGGCATCTCCAGAGCTGGTTTTGCTGCTCTCATTCTTCATGGCTTCTTAGAGGGCTCTGCTACTTCCTCCTACCAAGTTTCTTGTTGAGCTTTGGTGCACTCCCATTTGTAAGGAATACTGCAGCAGTGCATGTAAGAACATAGTACAGTTGTGTAAAATCTTACCATAGTGGTAGATATCCTTGCCTTCACTGCTGCAAAATTCACTCCCACCATCCCCCTGGTCTTTTTCCCTCCGGTATGTGCAGCTTCTCATTGGTTTTCCTTGGACTGCTGTTCCTACTGGGGAAATCAGTTCTGAGGATGGTACGCCTGAACGTCACCTTTATGCCCTACCCTACACAAGGTGTGTGCAGGTGACGTTAAGCATACATTAAAGCAATGGTAGACTTTGGTAAACTGGCCAGACGGCGGGCTTCATGGCATGGAATCCCCATTTGTGTAAGAATACTGTGGCTGTGAAGACAAGGACATTTACAGTTATTTTACACAACTGTAGTTTCACTAACCATCTTAGGCATAAAAGAAGAATTTGTATGGACAGACGCCCTGTCCCTATGAAAAATCAAAAATAGGGACAGCCAAAAATGCTTGGAGCTCAAACACTCTTCTCGCAAAAGTTAAAGTAATCAATAAAACAGTTTTCCAGGTGCAATGTTGCAAAGCAGCAGCAGGCTAGAAAGGAGCCAAGTTAGTTTTTCAAGGACAAAATTAAGATCCCAAGGAAGAGAAGAAATAGGCCTTCTTAAGGGTCGCACATGAAGGCTACCGTTTAGAAACTGTTCAACTTCAAATCTAGAGGCCAGAGAATGACTCCGTGGCAGACAGTCAGAAATTGCTGAAAAAAGAGCTTTCAATGATGAACAGTTCACAAAGGTAAGAAAGAATCAAGGGGACGGACGCCCACTGAATAGGGATCCTGGTGATGATTAAGACACCAGACAGAAAATTTATTCCACTTGAACATGCAAGATTTTTTGGTACTGGGTTTCCTGGCCTCCTGCAGGAACCTAAGCATGTACTCAAAAAACTGATGTTGGAAAGGAATCAAACGCCCATCACCCAAAGCATCAGTTGGAAACTGGACAAGTGAGGGTGGAGGAGAGATCCAATGTCCTGTGTGAGAAGGTCCATGCTATGAGGTAATGTGATGATTGCCCCTGGTCAGATGGAAGAAGAGTGTAACCAGTGCTGTCTGGGCCAAAAGGGAGTCAACAACAAGATTTCAGAAGTGTCCTTCTTAATCATGTGAAGGACTTTGGGAAGAGCAGGAAAAGCATAAAGGATCATTCATTCCTTTCAAAAGGCAGAGGTCTTGGGACTCTGGAACAGAACTGAAGGGAGTTGCCTGTTCAGAGGGGAGGCAAAGAGATCCACCTGAGGAATATCCCACTGATGAACTGTGTCCAGAAACATATCTCTATAAAGCATCCATTCATGCCGCTGTGTCCTCGACCTGCTGACAGAAACTGCCACAAGACTGTGCTTTGAAGGTATGTAGACTGCCTGTAGGGTCACCTACAGATTCATGGTAATTTCCCACGTTCAAGGACTAGTCTGCAAAGAAGGTAAGACCTCATGTCCCCTTGCTTATTGATATACCACATGTCTGTGGTGTTAGGCTGTATAAACCTTCAAGGGCCTGGCACCCAGAGTGAGTGGAAAGCTTGAAGAGCCAGAATGACAGATCTCATTCCCCTGCTGTTGATGTGATCTGCCCTCTGCTGACAGGACTAAAGGCCCAGAACCTTAAGGGTGCCTAAAGCAGCTCCCCGCCTCAGCTCTGAGGCATCTGGGACGAGTTCCTGGAATGGCTAAGGAAGCTGGAAGAGAACACATGGACCAAGACACACACGTTGAATCCACCAGTGAAGTTCCAGTACAAGACAAGAGAGCAGAGGAACCATACAAGTCTACCAAGTGGGTGTGTTGAAGCTACAGTGATCTGTGACACCATTGAAACTTTCTCATGGGAAGCAAAAATGTTTTATAGAGAATTGCGAAACACGGTAAAAGCAATTGAAAGACCACCAAAAAAAGAAGAAACCGATACATTTTGGAGAAGCATTTACGAAGATTCTGTGGAACATAAAGATACTAAATGAATAGAAGTGAAAGTTTAAAGGTACAGAATATGAAATGGGATGAAGTAACAGCCAAAGAGATTGAAACGAAGTTCAAAAAAAGCCTCCAATTGGAAAACCCCAGGCCCAGATGCAGTACCTAACTTCTGGCTAAAAGTAAAGTATTCACATTTTTGCATGAAGATTTAGCCATGAGTAAGAAAGTACAGTTTTGTACCTACCATAAATGTAGATGTTCGAGGATTCCATTGCTGCAGTCCTTACTATTGGGTATAGTCCGCATCCAGTCGGCCCGAATACCAGAGTATAAGGCTGACGTCGGTCAGGGCGCATTAGACTGACGTCAGTACGTCAGGGTACTAATGCGCATGACCGGCGTCATATCCTCAGTCTTTTCTTGCCCCAGATGTCAGAAGACCCTAAAAAGACAAGGCCCAAAATACCTGCACCAAAACATGAACAATATATACAAAAATATAAGCAGGTAAACTCACCTACACAACCACCCCTAAACACAGAGGGGAAGGAGGGAGGGTAAATTGGACTGCAGCAATGGAATCCTCGAACATCTACATTTATGGTAGGTACAAAACTGTACTATGTTCTTCGTTTTCCATTGCTGCAGTCCTTACTATTGGGTAGAATCCCAAAGCAGAGGTAAGGGAGGCTGGCAAATCATAAAGAAGCAGGAGCTGACAACATGCCTTGCAAAACAGCTGTGGCAAAACCAGCCCTAGACTTAGAGTAGATAGGAAGGTGATAATGCTTAGAGAAAGTATGCACTGAACTCCAAGTAGCTGCTTCCAAAATATCCTTAGTTGCCACCCCGTAGAAATGCTGTTGAAGTGGCAGTAGCCCTAGTGGAATGAGGCCTAATCCCAGCTGGAACCTCCTTGCCATGATGGGAATAACAAAATGCAATGCAAAAGCCAATCCACCTAGAAATAGTTTGTTTTGACACAGGCTTGCCCTGCGAACTCAAAGCAAAGGAAACAAACAACTGCTGAGACTGCCTAAAATCCTTAGTCCTGCTTAAGTAATAACGCAATTGCCTGTGTACATCTAAAGTATGCAAAATCTTTTCCCCTTTATTTTGGGGTCTGCATAAAAAGTAGGCAAATGAATAGTTTGGTTTAAAGCCACACTAGAAACCACCTTAGGCAGAAAGGAAGGATTAGTACGTAATGATACCCTATCCTTATGGAAAATCAAAAGGGCTCGACTGCCATAAGGGCCTGCAACTCAGACACCCTTCTTGCAGAAGCAATAGCCAACAAAAAAGCAGTCTTCCATGACAAATATTTCAATTCAGCAGTAGCCGCAGGCTCAAAAGGTTGTAGAGTAAGTTTTTCCAACACAAAATTGAGATCCCAAGCAGGAGTAGGAGCTCTACGTGGGGGTCTTATATTTTTGCCCCTCTAAGAAACTGCTTGAACAAAGGATGCGAAAACAATGGTGGGTCACAATCATAGTGAGCTGAGATTGCTGCAGCATGAATCTTAATGGAAGAGAAGGACAGACCCTTGTCCAGTAACTCAGTAAGATATTGAAGAGCCATACTCAAATTAGGCTCAGAAATCTCCAAATTCTTTGCTTTACTCCAAAATAAAAATCTCTTCCATTTTGCTGCGTACACTTTCCTTGTACTAGGTCTTCTAGCTTCCTAATCACATTTAAAACTTGTTGAGGAAGTTGAGACCTGCTGTGTTCCAACACAGAATATGCCAGGCTGTCAGATGAAGAGAGTGAAGCTTGACATTGAGCAGATGACCGTCCTGCTGGGATAACAGATGTGGAATCAAAGGTTAAGGCCATGGAGGCTTCTTTACCAGACTCCGTAGTAGAGGGTACCAGTGTTGCGAGGCCAATCTGGAGCTAACAAAATCATCCTTGGCCTGTCCTGTCTGACCTTTAACAGTACCTTTGGAAGAAGAGGCAGAGGTGGAAAGGCATACACATGAAGGTTTGTCCAACTGAAAGACAGAGCATCCACTTCCCAAGCTGTGTGATGAAACCCCTTTGTGCAAAACTGTGGCAGCTGGTGGTTTAGTGGAGAAGCGAACAGATCTATGTCTGGAGTTCCCCAAGACACTGTCAATTTCTGAAATACATGAAGATCCAGTTTCCACTTGTGGGGATCCATGATTTGTCTGCTTAACATATCTGCTAAGGAGTTCTGTGCTCCTGGCAGAAACCTTGCCTGAAGAGTTAGGTGCAAGCGTAGCGCAGTCTCCCATAAAATCATTGCTTGCCTGCATAGAGGATAAGAATGTGTTCCCCCTTGTTTGTTGAAGTACCACATCACAGTTGTGTTGTCTGTTAGAATCAACACCTGCCCTGGAAGAAGTAACTCCTTGAAAGCCAGCAATGCGAACTGGACTGCTAACATCTCCTTCATGTTGATATGTAGATGCTGTAGTCTGGCAGGCCACTTGTCTTGTATCCACTTTCCATTTAGATGAGCTCCCCAAGTAATGTCTGAGGCATCTGTCGGTAAAATCTGACTCGCCTCTGGCCGGGTCACAGAGAGTCCCTTGTTTAGGTGACATTCCTGAGCCCACCACAAAAATTCTCTTTGAAGGCAAGGTATTATTTGAATGACAGTGTCTAAATACTGGCAGTGCTGTGTCCAGACATTTTTGAGATACCATTGTAACTTCCTCATATGCAGTTTGGCATTGGGAAGCACCAGAATACAAGATGCCATGAACCCTAATGCTTGTAGGACTGTCTCTGCAGTCAGCACGGACTGATGAGATAGTTGATGGAAGTAAAGTGATAGACTCTTTTGTTTGTCCGGGGTTAAAAAGGCCATCTGGGCTGCTGTATTCAGTCTCACACCCAGAAAGCACATGTCTTGAGAGGGTACTAGACTGGACTTTATTTCGTTCACAGAATACCCTAGGCATCTTAGCACTGCTAGAAGATATTCCAGATGCTGTAGAAGGTCTTCCTTTTCTTGAGCCAGAATCAGGCAGTCGTCTAAATAAGGATAGATTTGAAGGCCTTGTAGCCTGAAGTAAGCTATCACTGGAGCCAGAACCTTTGTGAATACTCTGGGCGCAGTAGATAAGCCAAAGGGCAATGCAGAGAACTGATAATGAGAATCTCCAGCTCGAAACCGCAGATACTTCCTGTAACTTAGCCTGAGAGGCACATGAAGGTAAGCTTCCTCGAGATCTAAAGTTACCATCCAGTGATCTTTGCCCAGCAGGGGTAAAAGCTGTTGTAACGTCAACATCTTGAACTTGGGAATGTCCAGATAAGTGTTGAGGAGAGATAAATCCAAAAGCAGTCTCCACGTGTTCCCCTTCTTTGATACTAGGAACATGCGAGAATAAAATCCTAGGCCCCTTTCTGATACAGGGACTGGCTGAATGATGTCCAACACCCATCTGTCTCGAGTAATTAAATCCCAATTTTCTTTGAAAAGAGACAGTCGTCCTTCAAAGGAGCTGCCAGGCGAGAATCTACTGGCAGCTAAAAAGGCAGGTCATTGGGTCTGTTTACGAAAGGACTGACCCCTGCCCTCACCAGAAGTCTGAGCAGGTGAACTCCCTGTTCTAGGCCTAAAAGAACCTTGAGCCCTGCCCCTACCACGTCTAGACCTACCCCTAGACTGGGAATCATAAGCAGGATATGTCCACCCCTTAGCAGGCCAATTTCTACTAAACTTGGTGGCTGTACCTGCAAAAATCTTTAACAGTTTGCATAGACTTAGCTTTGTCCTCCATTTTCTTTAAAACTGCTTCCACAGGTGAACCAAACAACACATCAGACTGTAAAGGAGCATCCAAAATCCTTGTCTTAACATGCTCAGCCAAATTTTGATCCCTCAACCAGGCATGCCTGCGAAGAACAGAACTAGTGGCAGCCACCCTCGAGGAGGCCTGCACAGCATCAAAACCACATTGCAAAGAATGCTTGCCCACTTGTTCAGACACATAAACTAAATCCAGCAAGTCTTTACAATCAATACCTTCCGCCAAAGCATCCACCTTAGATTTCAATTGTGAAAGGAGATAATTTTGATATTTCAGCATGTGAAACTGACAATTCAACGCTCTCATGGCTAGAGTGGAAGAAGTATACACTTTCTTACCCCACCTATCTAACGCCCTTGCCTCTTTGTCAGTGGGAACAGGATTTTTAACCACAGAGGCCTTAACACCTTTAGGCCCCTGAGAAACAGTTTCTGGGTCCGCCCTAGGACTCTTAAACAAATACTTATGAGCTTGGGCACCCTATAGTACCTATCAGGTTTAACAGGAGCAGGAGGCAAAGAATCAGGGTTCAGGGAAGCCTCTGCAAAACATCTTCCACCACATTCAACACAGGAGGTATAGCTAAGGGCCTATGCTGGGGTAAAAACAAGAATTCCCTAAGCCTCTTCCTGGAATCAGAGTAATCCTGGCCTTCCCATTTAAAGTGCTCCCTCATGGAATGCAGAGTCTCTGAAAATGAAAAATCCTCAGGAGGAGAAGCCGAAGGAGTGGCATCATCCACATCAGAATCAGAATAATGAGGATACTCCTGCAAATCTTCCAGAAGACTCAGAAGCCCCTGAACCCTGTTCAAAACTGTCAAACTCTGGTTCCACTCTAGGCCTCTTATCAGGAGGGCCCATAGAACCTCTAATCAGAGTAATCAAATCTTCTGCCATTTTAAGCATATGTTTCTTAGGTACAGAACCCGAAGGCTAGGAGAAGCCCCTACTGAAGCTGAAGTTGGCCTACCTCTAAAAGAAGTTTTGGCAACAGAAGGAGAGGCTCTAACTACTGTGGGAAAAGAGGGAAGAATAGTTACCTGAGAAGCCCCTCAGCCTGGCCTGCCTCCTGAGAGGGTACATCCTGTAACAGTAAAGTTTCTGCCTGAGACTCCATAGAAACTCCTGGCAAAACCTCTGGCTCCACTGAGCCACCTAAAGAACCGGCGTCCGGGACTGCGGTTCATCAACCCTAGGCTTCGCTGTTTTGTCCTTGCGCTTCTTGGGCGAAGCGGGCGTCGGAGCATCCGGCGGCATTTTATAATTACAACGCTTCCCAAACACTAATCTGGCACAGTCTAACCTCCTCTTAATAGTGCGTTTGTTAAACCTAGCACAAGAGCGGCAACCAACAACGTCGTGCTCAGGCCCTAAACAAGGTATACACAATGTATGGTAATCCCTATGAGGTATTTGTTTCCCACAAGAAATACAGTTATTCACTTTTCTGACATCCGGTTAAATACTGAGGCAAGAAAAAACAAAAATGTTCCCCAACGGGGTACTTAGCCAACTCTGATTCGGTCTGAAACTCCGGTTTCGGAAATATTTCAGAACGCCAACCTGCACTCGCAAAACTGCTTCTGCATCGGACCACGCGGCAAAAAAGACTGAGGATATGACGCCGGTCATGCGCATTAGTACCCTGACGTACTGACGTCAGTCTAATGCGCCCTGACCGACGTCAGCCTTATACTCTGGTATTCGGGCCGACTGGATGCGGACTATACCCAATAGTAAGGACTGCAGCAATGAAAAACGAAGAACATCTATTTATATGCACTCCTCGAACAAACACCAGCCTGGTTAACAACAGGAAAAACAATGCACCTGCTTAAGAGTGAACCTACAAGCTACCTTAAAAATTATAGGCCAATAACTTGCCTTCCAATGACATACAAACTATACACCAAAATTGGTGCTGACAGAGATTATGTTCATTTAGAAGAAAACTCAATTATGGTAATAGAACAAAAGGGCAATAAAAAAAGTCATATGGAACAAAGGATCACTTGTTGTTAAACTCATAGTGGAGAAAGTACAGTTGTGTACACTTACCATAAATGTAGATGTTCGAGTGTATTTACTGTTGCAGTCATTACATTTGAGTAATCCTGCTGGCAGGTGGCCCTCAAATCGGCATGAATTCCAAAGTCCTGGGTCCTGCGTCGGCTGCTGTCGCCCCTTCCCTGACGTCAGGTTGTCAGGGTTATAAAAGATGCGGCCGATGCAATTTACTTTAGTTTTTCTTGCCCCAGATGTCAGGTGCCCCCTAAAAGGGTAGCCAAAATTTATAATATATATATATATATATATATATATATATATATATATATATATATATATATATATATATATATATATATATATATATATATATATATATATATATATATAAAAATACATGCACCAATATAAGGGGGATGGTGGGTGAGTGTGAATACACTCAAAGATCTACATTTATGGTAAGTGTACACAACTGTACTATGTTCTTCGTGTTTCACTGTTGCAGTCATTACATTTGGGTAGAGTCCCAAAGCTATGGTTGGGAGGCTGGAGCTAAACAGTGTTAGGAGCGGCTATGAGGCCCTGCAGAACTGCAGTGGCAAAGCCTGCCGTGGATTTAGAGTAGAGTGGCAGATGATGGTGCTTTGTAAAGGTGTGCACTGAACTCCAACTAGCAGCCTCTAAAATGTCCATGGTTGGTACTTCCCTGAGAAAGACTGTTGAAGTGGCTGCAGCTCTGGTTGAATGTGGCCTAATGCCCTTGGGCACTGGCTTGCCATGGTGCAAGTAGCAGAAACAAATGCAGTGGCCTATCCACTTTGAAATAGTCTGCTTTGAGACTGTCTTTCTGAAACCTTTGGTTTTGTCCAAGTAGAATCTAAGCGGTCTGTGTACGTCCAAAGAATGCAGAATTCTCTCCCCCTTGTTCTGTGGATTTAGACAAAAAGTTGGCAGATGAATAGTTTGGTTCAGAGCCACACTGGACAACACCTCAGGCATAAATGTTGGGTTTGTCCTCAGAGAGACCCTGTCTGGATAAAAAATGATAAAGGTTCCACAGCCATGATTGCCTGTAGCTCTGAAACTCATCTTGCAGAAGTTATTGCTAGGAGCAGAGATGTTTTCCAAGATAAAAACTTTATATCAGCAGTAGCAGCTGGCTCAAAAGGAGGCAGGGTGAGTTATTTCCAAGACATAGTTAAGATCCCATGCAGGCACTGGTGATCTCCTTGGAGGCCTTAAATTTCTGGCTCCTCTGAGGTACTGCTTTAATAAGGGATGAGAAAAGACTGGTGGCTCTGTATTGTAATGAGCCGAAATGGCAGAGGTATGAATTTTAATAGATGAAAAAGATAGGCCTTTGTCCAGCATCTCAGTTAATTATTGTAAAATCTGAGGAATATTTGGCACGGCTGTATCAGACCCTTGTGCCTGGTTCCAAGCACAGAATCTCTTCCATTTTCCAGCGTAAGATTTTCTACTACTAGGTCTTCTGGCAACCAAAATGACATCCATCACAGATTTACTGAGAGGTGTGTTTTGTATGACTACATTATCCGCCATGCTGTCATGTTTAAAGTCCTGAGAAAGGACATCCATCACAGCTTTACTGAGAGGTGTGTTTTGTATGACTACATTATCCGCCATGCTGCCAGGTTTAAGGTCCTGAGTTGGCTGTGCAGGATCTGATTTGTTGACAGTAGATGAAGTATTTGAGTAAGGTCCAAGCTGGGCATTGAGACAAGTTCCTTAGTATTGGATACCAGTATTGGCGGGGCCAGTCTGGGGCAAATTAGTATCATCTTTGGCTTCTCCTGTCTGACCTTTAGGAGTAACTTGGGGAGGAGAGGCAGTGGGGGAAAGGCATATACTGATAGGTTTTTCCAGCTGAAAGATAAGGCGTCCACTTTCCATGCTTGTCTGTGATGAATCCTTGTGCAGAATCTTTTTAGTTGGTAGTTGTGAGGGGAGGCAAATAGATCTATGTCTGGGCATCCCCATTTCCTTGTTATGCTGAAGATTTGTGGGTTCAGCTGCCACTCATGGGGATCCATGAGGTTTCTGCTTAGTTCATCTGCCAGAGTATTTTTCCTTCCTGGCAGGAATTGTGCCTGCAGATGTACTTGGTAAGTCAATGCTGTGTCTCACAAAGTCATGGCTAGTCTGCAAAGGGGGTAAGAATGTGTGCCCCCCTGTTTATGTACCACATGACCATGGTTTTGTCTGTCTTTATCAGTAGTTGTCCTGGATGAAGTAGGTCCTTGAAGGCTATCAGGGCATTTTGAACAGCTAGCATCTCTAGATTGTTATGTAGATGCATTTGGTTTGAGTCCCATGTGCCCTGAATGCATCTTCCTGCCATGTGGGCCCCCCAGGCATAATCTGATGCATCCGTTGTTAGTGTCTGCCTGGCTAGGCGTAATGTGAATGGCTGTCCCTTGTTTTGGTGACAAGCCTTTGCCCACCACCGAAACTCCTGCTGCAGGCAGGGAATGAGAGTAGTCATAGTTTCCAGGTTGAGTCCAAACACTTTTTAGGTACCACTGTAGTTTCCTCATATGGAGTCTTGCATATGGAATTAGTAGGATGCAGAATGCCATGAAGCCCAAAGGAATATTATCTCTTGAGAGGGCACTAGTTTGGATTTCTTTTTGTTGACTGTGTACCCTAGACATGTTAGAAGTTGTTTCACAAACACCAGATGCTGTAGAAGAATGCCCTTGTTCTCTGCTTGAGATAGTCGTCCAAGTAAAGATATATTTTTATTCCTCTTTGTCTGCAAAAATGCAATTACTGGTGTCAGGCACCTTGTAAAGACCCTGGGCGCAGTAGATAAGCCAAACGGCAGTGCAGAGAATTGGTAATACATTGAGCCAGCCTTAAATCTCAAGTATCTTCTGCATATCTGTCTGATTGGGACATGCAGGTATGCCTCTTTTAGGTCTAAAGTCACAAGCCAAGCGTTTTTGCCCAGCATGGAAAGAAGCTGCTGCAAAGTCAACATCTTGAATTTTGGTATATCCAGGAATGTGTTCAGAATAAATAGGTCCAGTATTGGCATCCAGGCCTCGTCCTTTCTGGGTACCAAGAACAGTCGAGTAAAATCCTTGTCCCTGATCTTGCTCTGATACTTGTTGAAGGGCCCCCATGTCCATGAGGGATGAGACTTGTTTTTGTGTCTCTGTCCATTGACTTTTTGGCAGGGTATGGAAATGGAACTTGTAGCCTTGTGACATGATATTTAGAACCCACTTGTCCTGGGTTATGATGTGCCAATTTTGAGAAAAAAGTGCTAATTTTCCCCCTAAGGGTGCTGCTAGGTGATAAGTGCTTGGTGCAGGCAGGGGGAAGTCATTGGGACTGTTTCCTGTATGGTTGAGATTTGTCTTCAACTTTGGAGGTAGAGGCACCCCATTGCTTTGACCTGTATGAACCTTGCGCCTGGGATCTGCCCCTTTGAGGTCTATCTGACACAGGAAATGACCAATTCTTTGTTGGCCAGTGTCTACTACACCTAGGTGGTTGTACTTGTAAAAAAATCTTTGACAGTTTGCATAGATTTAGCTTTGTCCTCCATTTTCTTTAACACCTCCTCTGCCTTGACACCAAATAAAGTATCATGCTGTAAAGGCGCATCTAATAATTTGACTTTGACATGATCAGGCAGATTTTGTTCCTTTAACCCGTAACTGCGGCCCTGCAGGAGGCCTCCAAAGAATAAAAACCACATTGCAAAGTATGCTTTCCAACTTGTTCAGCTGCATGCAATAAATTCTGCATTTCCTTGCTTTCTGCACATTCAGAGTTTAACAACATTTTCTGTCTAAACAATGCCATGACATGTTGCTGATATTTGAGCATATGAAACTGACAGTTTAAGGCCCTTACAGCCAAGGTAGCAGATGTGTATACCTTTTTCCCCATCTGTCCAGTGCCCTAGAATCCCTGCCAGAGGGAGTAGGGTTTTTTGCAGTGGAAGCCTTAACTCCCTTGGGACCCTGTGAAATAGTTTCTGCGTCTGCAGCAGGGTTTTTTAAACAGGACTTTATGAGGGTCAGGTACCCTGTAATATCCGTCTGGCTTAACAGGAGCTGGAGGTAAGGAGTCAGGGATAAGACTAGACTCCGAAAACACATCATCTACAATGTCCAACACAGGTGGAATGGCTAGTGGCCTGTGTTGAGGTAGTAAAAGGAAATCCCTAAGCCTCTTTTTAGATTCTGAAAAATCTTGGCTCTCCCAGTGGAAATGCTCCCTCATGGTATGTAAGGTTTCCCCAAAAGAATAGTCCTCTGGAGGAGAAGCTGAAGGAAAAGATTCTTCAGCATCAGAATCCTCATAGGGGGGAAGAGAATATTCCTAATCAGAAGAAGAATCAGAAGAAATAGAAACCTGATCTGAAGATTCATAGTCAATTTCTTGCCTAGGCCTCTTATCTGGAGGGGGGTGGGAACCCCTGACAAAGGTAATTGAGTCTTCGGCCATTTTGAGCATCTTTTGTTTGGGCATAGAGGCCTGTCCACGTGGCCTTGAGTTTGTTTCTTTGCTTTAGAAGGTGCTGTAGTCTTTGCCTTTGAAGCTGAAGTTGGTTTAATGTAAAGATGTTTAGGTCTGAATACACCCTCAGAAGCCGGTGCCTGCTCAGTGGCTCCGGACCCATCTGAAGGAATACTACCCGAGGCTCCAATACCTTGAGTTTCCAATGGCATGGCCGACTCCCGTGGGAGTCAGTAGCGGGCTGCGACTCTAAAGTAACGGGTGTCAGGGGCTGCGAAAGGAGCCTCACTGAGAACCGGCGAATGGCTTGAGAGAAGCTTTGTCGCCGGTTTTGGGCCTCGGTTGTCTCTCTCTCTTTGTCTTTGCGTTTTTTATGAACTCTGGTAGTCGGATGGCTATCTGACGACATTTTTGGATAATTGAATAGGCGGCCAAAATAGTTTAAAGCAAAATCATACCGACGCTTAACAGTGCATTGGTTAAATCTAGCACAAAACCGACAACCAGCAACGTCGTGATCAGGGCCTAGGCAAGGAATACAGTAAGAATGAAAATCCTTATGAGGTATTTGCTTACCACAGGAAATACAATTATTAACTTTTTCTGACATCGGTCTGGAGCAAGAAAAAAGTTTCCCCAATGGGGTTCTTAGCTTTATTGAAGACTTCGGATCTGAAACTCTAACACGAAAATCTCAGGAGTCGGCCGACCGGCACTTGCAAACTGCTTCTGCTTCGGGCACCGCACGGCAAGAAAGACTAAAGAAAATGCTGTCTGCCGCATCTTTTATACCCCTGACGACCTGACGTCAGGGAAGGGGCAACAGCAGCAGACGCAGGACCCGGGACTTTGGAATTCAGGCCGACTGAGTGCAACCTGCCAGCAGGATTATCCAAATGTAATGACTGCAACAGTGAAATACAAAGAACATCTGCAAAAAGGGGAAGAATCTAAGTATGGCATGGACGGACTACAAAAAAGCATTTGACAGTATCCCACATGCATGAATAAAAGAGTGCTTAAAAATGTATAGGATATACCCTACACTGATCGATTACATTACAGTGACCATGAAACAGTGGCAAAACACTTTTGCAATTAAGCCATGATAAAGGACAAATTATTATTCCAAGGATAAAAATTCAAAGGGGGATATTCCAGGGTGACTCCCTGTCACCGCTGCTATTCTCTCTTGCCCTTAACCCATTAAGCCATCTACTTAACAGATTAGGCCATGGCTATAATTTTCCTAGAAAACAACAAAGTGCAAAGACTTCTCATCTTCTCTCTGTCAATGATTTAAGACTGTATAGCTCATCAGATGAGGAACTGAAAGTACAACTGCAAGTAGTCAAAACTTCAGATGATATAAGAATAAGAATGTCATTCGGTCTTGATAAATGTGCAAAATCAACCTTTAAAGCAGGAATGCGGAAGCACAAAGAAAACATCAGTTTAGGACAAGAACGCAATATAAAAGAACTTGAGCAAGAGGGAGTGTATAAATATTTGAGAATTGATGAAGGATCAACAATAAAAACATGAACCAATGTGAATAAAACTTAGTAAGGAATATTTTAGTAGACTAATTCTTAAAACAGCATTGACATCTAGGAAAAAAACATTCAAGCTATAAACCAATTTGCTCTTCCTATTCTAACTTACAGTTTTGGAGTGACTGACTGGCCCCAGAAGGTATTGGACAGATAGATGAGAAAACAAGGATGCTGCATATGTTCATCAAATGATTTATAAAAATCAGTGCATACCAAGATTACATATTCCACATTCCGAAGGAGGTATAGGCCTCCTTGAAATTGTTTACCTGTATAGACCTGCAATTGAGAGACTGCAAACATATCTGCTGACCTTGCAAGACCAAAACGTGGTAAAAATTTTGAAACATGCAGAGAATAAATCTAAGATGACTTCTCTTCTTAGTCTACCAGAAGCATATCGGTGACAAGCAGGAATGGAAATCAAACCAGAAGTAGATAAAAATCAGGCAGAAACTGAATGTGCAAAAAAACAAAAGAATATAAGGTGAAGGATCAGCTGAGAAGGCAAGAAATGTGGAAAATGCATAGGATCAGCTGAGAAGGCAAGAAATGTGGAAAATGCATAAATAAAGTTGCATGTACTGAAAACTCTTAGAAGAACCTCATGTTCATCAGGATCGAATGCAGGAATGGTAATGAGAGGCAAATTCAAACCAAAAGATGACAGGTTAATATTGGCGGCCCAGGATACTGGGCTATGTACACACTGTCCATTGAACATGTGGGAGAAACAGACAAATGTAGTTTTATGGTCTGAGGAAGCGTACTGAAAGGTACGCAAAAGCGCTTACCTAATAAATTTCTAACTTTATTCTACAGTCGTGCTGAGTCCAAAGTTTTTCTGTTTGCTATATTTTCGATTCACTTAACCAAGGACTCTGTGTTGTAGTGGTCTATCGTTTTGCTCTACAAATGTAGTTTTGTAAAACAGAATAGGAAACAGTTGCTGGTTGTGACATACTAATGGCAGATGGACTGTATACTGAAAGGCATAATAATGTGGCACGATTGTCGCACTGGAGATTGTGCAAACATTATGGTACTGAAGTGGCTGAAAAACACCAGAAACACGAGACGCAAAGCATCATAGAAAATGATGAATTCTACATCACATAGGATCACCCATTACCAACAGTCCAAAAGATAGATGGAAGAAAACCAGACATAGTGGTTTTTGAAAAGAAGACAAAAGTAGCACTGATCATTGAAATCGCTACACTTAGTGACTACAGTGTCTTGCGTACAGAGAGAGACAGTCATAAAATATCAGCATTTGCAGACAGAAATGACAGCAACGTGGAAGAAAAGATACCCAGGCAGTTCCAAAAATTGTAGGAGCAATGGGTCCTATAAAAAATCTACAATAGAACTAAGATGTTATCCTCCAAAAAAAGGAAGCCAATCTGGTGGTCCTCTACCATAAACAAACTCTACAACAGAAGAAAGAAACTGTTGCAAAAAACAGTAAAATCCCATGACTGGAGGAACTCCCTGGTCAACCTCAGTAAGACGCTGAGATCCCTCATAAAATCCTCCAAAGCTAGTTACGAAAACAAAATTGCCACTGACGCTAAAGACAACCACAAAGCATTCTATAGCTATGTCAAGAATCTCAATGGGAACACTCAGATCTGCTCTGAGTTACAGCACAATGGCGCTAAATATACAGAACCAACTGATATTGCCAACATCCTAGCAGATAGGTTCAGTGCTAACTTTACCCCTCCCCTCACCCCCTAGAGGGCCCATCTCTATACCGGAAGAATGCAAATTTCCTATAATCACGGCTGCACAGGTAAAAAACACACTCTCCAAAGCCAAGAACACAGCATCCATGGGACCTGACAATATCCCAGGCTGCGTTCTACACGAACTACAGAATGAACTGGCACCCTAACCAAGTACCTTGTTCAATCATAGCCTCACCTCAGGCGTTGTACCCACTGAATGGTGCACCACGACGGTTATCTCACTCCACAAAGGGGAAGCCACGACGGACCCCAGGAACTACCGTCCCATTAGCCTGACGAGCCTGGTCTGCAAGGCCATGGAACGTATCATTGTGAAACTCATAAACAAAGACATTGGTAATCTCCAAACTCTGGACCCTACCCAGTTTGGATTTGTAAAAGGCAGATCATGTCTCCTAAACCTGATTGACTTCTTTGAAGCAGTCAGGCTAACACAGAAGATCTTTGGCTAGCAAAGTTTGCAGATGACTGCAAACTAGGAGCCATAATCGAAACTCCTAACGATGTGGACAAACTACAAAAGGGCCACACTGAGACGGATACAAAGCCATGGCCTGAAGCTCAATGCCAAAAAGTGCGTTGTCATCCCCTTTGGTAAAAACTCTGTACCCATGAACTACCACATAGCTGGTAGTCTACTTAATGCCAAAAATGTGATAAGAGACCTTGGGACACAGGTGGACAGTAGTCTTTCCTTTGATAATCACATTGCCACAGTGGTCAGGAAATCCTTCTACATGGCTCATCTCATCACAAAAGGATTCTCATCCAGAAAAAAAAGAGGTCATTGTTCCCCTCTACTCAACACTCATTAGACCCATTATAGAGTACAATGCCCCTTTTGGTATGTACCTCACAAGACATCTACAACAACTGGAAAGACCACAGAAATACCTCACAAAGAGGAATACTGGCCTCAAACAGATGCCCTATGCAGACTGTCTCAAAAAACTACAGCTTTACTCCATCGCATATCGCCTACTCAGGGGCGATCTCTGCCTAACATACAAAGCTATGTCAAACCCAGAGCTGTTGGACATGCTCCACTTAAAGAAATCCCAATCCCTCCGAGCTACACGCTCTAGGGACCTAAACCTTGTCACCACAATAAACAGAACATGCTGGAGGGATAGATTCCTGTCCCAGAGACTTCCCATGCTCTGGAACAGACTACCTATCTATGTCAAACAGAGCTCCTCATTAGCACTCTTCAAGAAAAATCTTGATGATTGGATGGGAAATGGGAAATTCACCCCAGGGATCACTTCTGTGGCTCTGCTCGACAGGGGCACAGGAAAATAATTTTCTTGGGTGGCGAAAGCCAGGGTACATTTTTTGGCTAGGCTTATATAGGCCCTAGGGCCAATAGCCAAGTACCTACATATGAACCTATGAACAATTTATATAGGTTACCAATACATGTAACTCCATACAAATTACAAGACGAGTCATTACTGGGCACATTGCGGGTGCTGTGAAGAGCACTTCTGGCTGACAGACTGAAAAATACTAATTTCATGAACTTTAACTGTACTTTGCCTTAGAAATTGGGTCCATTCTAGTCATGGTACTAGAAACCCAAAAGATTTGGAGAACTTATTAAAAAAAAAAAAAAGGAGAAGCATGGGGATGGAGGAAGCCATGAACCCCAAAGCCTGTAGAAACTCCCTGGCTGGAAGACAGGATGGGGGAAGTAGGAAAAGAAAATAATTCATGAAAGAGAGAACCTTGGTGGCAGGAAGAGGCTAACACTGAAACACTCTGGAGCCTGCAGCCTAGAAAGATGTGATCCTGGGACGAAGCAAACATTGACTTCTAAAGGTTTACCATGAGCCCCAAGCTGTGCAACAGAAGCAGAGTAAAATGAAGATCCTGCACTAAGCTTGGTTTGAGATGGGGGCTGAAGCAGGAGGCCATCCAGATAGAGAAATATCTGAACACCCCAAAGCCTGCAAAAGATGACCAACGGAACTAGGCATTTAGTGAATACCCTTTGGGCCGTTGAAAGCCCAAAGGGCAGAGAAGAAAAATGAAAATGAGAGGAAGAAACAAAGAAATGCAAACATTTCCTGAATCTCTATTTGACAGAGATAAGAAGGTAGGGGCCCAGGGAAACTAGAAAGTCTTGGGGAGGCAACAGGGGAAATACAGTCTGAAGAGAAAGCATTCGTAAGGATGGCACTATGAGAAGTGTTCAGAAAGAAAAGATCCAGGACAGGTTTTCAAGACACCTCTTTCCTGTGGACCAGAAACATTCTGGAATAAAACCCAGACCCCTCTCAGTCTGTGGAACCAGATGAATCATATCCTGGTCTAACCAATCCTGCAATACTCCTGGAAAATTAGGAGGTGCTCTGCAAGAGGATTTGGGGGGGGGGGTTCCAGGTCATAATGTAACCCTGCCTGATGGAGATCCCCCCTAAGAGTCTGTGGTGATTTTTTGCCAAACTGGGAGAGTCAGAGAAAGTCTGAGGGACAAGAGAACCTGGATGAGAGAAAGGGAGGGCAACAAGTCAAACAGTAGCAGACCTGTTAGGAAAGAACTGCTTTTGAGGCCTAAGCTTTTGAGTAGGCTTTTCAGAGGGACAAGAGAACCTGGCTGAGAGAAAGGGAGGGCAACAAGTCAAACAGTAGCAGACCTGTTAGGAATGAACTGCTTTTGAGGCCTAAGCTTTTGAGTAGGCTTTTCAGAAATAAACTACTAGAAGCCTTCTTACCATTGGAAGATTGTCTAGGCAGTTTATGCAAAAAAGGTAGGATAGTTCCTCTGAAATTTGGGAATGGGAGAAACAAAGATGTGCTTCAAATCTTTTGCGACCTTTCCCTGACCCTGCAAGGTCTTAAAGAGCTCTGCCACAGCAATGCCAAACAGGTTTTGGTTATCCATGCGATGATCCAGGAGTTTTGCTTTAATATCATTTGGCAAGACTTGAAGGTGAAGCCAGGAATAGATCACAGAGTGAGAGGTAGCATCCCGAGAGGAGGCATCCACTGTATCATAGATGCACTTTATAGAGTGACTGGCAAAGTACAGTTTTGTACCTACCATAAATGTAGATGTTCGAAGATCCACATTGCTGCAGTCCTTACACTTGGGTAGTCCGCTGTCCTCGGTCGGCCCGAATATCAAAGTATAAGGCTGACGTCGGTCAAGGCGCATTTGACTGACATCAGGACGTCAGGGTACAAATGCGCATGACCGACGTCATATCCTCAGTCTTTTCTTGCCCCAGATGTCAGAAGACCCTAAAAAGAAAGGTCAAAACCAAAAAACAGCAAACAACCAACCAACCACCCTTGCACTAAAAATATGTACAATATACACCATATTGACAACCCAACCCACACAACCGCCTCTAACTACAGAGGGGAAGGAGGGAGGGTAAATTGGACTGCAGCAATGTGGAACTTCGAACATCTACATTTATGGTAGGTACAAAACTGTACTATGTTCTTCATCTCACATTGCTGCAGTCCTTACACTTGGGTAGAATCCCAAAGCAGAGGTAAGGGAGGATGGCAAAACTATAAGGAAGCAGGAGCTGCCAAAATGCCCTGCAAAATAGCAGTGGCAAAACCAGCCCTAGATTTAGAATAAAGTGGAAGGTGATAATGCCTAGAGAAAGTATGCACTGAACTCCAAGTAGCTGCCTCCAAAATATCTTTAGTTGCCACCCCTTAAAAAGCTGTCAAGTGGCAGTAGCCCTAGTGGAATGAGGCCTAATCCCAGCTGGAATCTCCTTGCCATGATGGGAATAACAGAAAGCAATGCAAAACCCAATCCACTTAGAAATAGTTTGTTTTGACACAGGCTTGCCCTGAGAACTCAAAGCAAAAGAAACAAATAACTGCTGAGACTGCCTGAACCCTTTAGTTCTGTCCAAATAATATCGCAACTGCCTGTGTACATCTAAAGTGTGCAAAATCTTTTCCCCTTTGTTTTGGGGATTTGCATAAAAAGTAGGCAAATGAATAGTTTGGTTTAAAGCCACACTAGAAACCAGTTTAGGCATAAAGGAAGGATTAGTACGTAAAGATACCCTATCCTTATGGAAAATTAAGAAAGGCTCAACCGCCATAAGGGCCTGCAACTCAGAAACCCTTCTTGCAGAGGTAATGGCCAACAAAAAAGCAGTCTTCCATGTTAAATATTTCAACTCGGTAGTAGCTGCAGGCTCAAAAGGTTGTAGAGTGAGTTTCTCCAACACAAAATTGAGATCCCAAGCAGGAGTAGAAGCTCTACGTGGGGGTCTTATATTCTTTGCCCCTCTAAGAAATTGCTTGAACAAAGGATGAGAAAACAATGGTGGGTCACAATCATAGTGAGCTGAAATTGCTGCAGCATGAACCTTAATAGAAGAGAAGGACAAACCTTAGTCCAGTAACTCAGTAAGATATTGAAGAGCCACACTTAAATTAGGCTCGGAAACATCAAAATCCTTTGCTGCACTCCAAAATAAAAATCTCTTCCATTTATCTGCGTACACTTTCCTTGTACTAGGCCTTCTAGCTTCCAAAATAACATTCAAAACTTGCTGTGGAAGTTGAGACCCACTATGGTTCAAAACAGAATATGCCAGGCTGTTAGGTGAAGAGAGTGAAGCTTGACATTGAGCAAATGACTGTCCTCCTGAGACAACAGGTGTGGAATCGAAGGCAAAGGCCATGGAGGCTCCCGTGCCAGGCTTCTCAGTAATGGGTACCAATGCTGTCGAGGCCAATCTGGAGCTATCAAAATCATCCTTGGCTTGTCCTGTCTGGCCTTTAGTAGTACCTTTGGGAGGAGAGGCAGAGGTGGAAAGGCATACACATGAAGATTGCTCCAATTGAAAGAAAGAGCATCCACTTTCCAAGCTGTGGGATGAAACCTTTTCGTGCAAAACTTTGGCAGCTGATGGTTTAGTGGAGAAGCGAACAGATCTATGTCTGGAGTTCCCCATGACACTGTCAATTTCTGAAATACATGAGGATCCAATTTCCACTCGTGGGGATCCATAATTGTCTGCTCAACACATCTGCTAAGGAGTTCTGTGCTCCGGCAGAAACCTTGCCTGAAGATTTAGCTGTAAACTGAGAGCAGTCTCCCACAAAATCATTGCTTGCCTGCATAGAGGATAAGAATGTGTTCCCCCTTGTTTGTTGATGTACCACATGACAGTTGTGTTGTCTGTTAGAATCAACACCTGCCCTGGAAGAAGTAAATCCTTGAAAGCTATTAATGCAAACTGGACTGCTAACATCTCCTTCAAGTTGATATGTAGATGTTGTAGTCTGGCAGGCCACTTGTCTTGTATCCACTTTCCATTCAGATGAGCTCCCCAAGCTTTGTCTGAGGCATCTGTCGTTAGAATCTGACTCGCCTCTGGCCGGGTCACAGAGAGTCCCTTGTTTAGGTGACATTCCTGAGCCCACCACAACAATTCCTTTTGAATGCAAGGTATTATTTGAATGACAGTGTCCAGATCCTGGCAGTGCTGTGTCCATACATTTTGAGATACCATTGTAACTTCCTCATATGCAGTTTGGCATTGGGAAGCACCAGAATACAAGATGCCATGAACCCCAAGGCTTGAAGGACTGTCCTTGCAGTCAGCCTGGACTGATGAGACAATTGATGAAAGTAAAGGGAAAGATTCTTTTGTTTGTCCGGGGTCTAAAAGGCCATCTGGGATGCTGTATTCAGTCTTACACCCAGAAAGCACATGTCCTGAGAGGGTACTAGACTGGACTTTATTTCGTTCACAGAATACCCCAGGCATCTTAGCACTGCTATCACATATTCCAAATGATGAAGAAGCTCGTCACTTCCTTGAGCCAGAATCAGGCAATCGTCCAAATAAGGATAGATCAGTATTCCTTTTAGCCTGAGGAAAGCTATCACTGGAGCCAGAACTTTCGTGAACACTCTGGGCGCAGTAGATAAGCCAAAGGGCAATGCAGAGAACTGATAATGAGAAGTCCCAGCCAGCAGATACTTCCTGCAACTCAGTCTGATAGGAACATGAAGGTAAGCCTCCTTGAGATCCAAAGTTACCATCCAATGATCTTTGCCCAGCAGAGGTAAAAGCTGTTGTAACGTCAACATTTTGAACTTGGGAATGTCCAGATAAGTGTTGAGGATAGATAAATCCAAAATTGGTCTCCACGTGTTCCCTTTCTTTGGTACTAGGAACAGGCGAGAATAAAATCCTAGGCCCACTTCTGGCATAGGGACCGGCTGTATGGCCCCTATTTGAAGTAACAGAGAAATTTGTTTGTGAGCCTCTATTCTTTGTTGAGGAGGAACGTCTGGCATGCCTTTGAAAGGAGGCAAGGTATAGAAACAAAACCTGTAACCGTGGTGTATGATATCCAATACCCATCTGTCTTGGGTAATTAAACTCCAATTTTCATTGAAAAGTGCCAACCTTCCTCCCAAAGGTGCTGCCAGACGAGAAGGCTCTGGCAGCTGAAAAGGTAGGTCATTGGGTCTGTTTACGAAAGGACTGACCCCTGCCCTCACCCGAAGACTGTGCAGGAGAACTCCCTATTCTAGGCCTGAAAGAGCCCTGAGCTCTGCCCCTACCACGTCTAGACCTACCCCTAGACTGGGAATCATAAGAAGGATACGTCCACCCCTTGGTAGGCCAATTTCTACTAAACTTCGGAGGCTGAACCTGCAAAAAATCTTTAACAGTCTGCATAGACTTAGCCTTGTCTTCCATTTTCTTTAAGACTGCCTCAACAGGAGAACCAAACAACACATCAGATTGTAAAGGAGCATCTAAAATCCTTGTCTTAACATGGTCAGATAAATTCTGATCCCTCAGCCAGGCGTGCCTGCGAAGAACTGACCCAGTGGCAGCCACCCTAGACGAGGCCTGTACAGCATCAAAACCACATTGCAAAGAATGCTTACCCACCTGTTCAGAAACATGTACTAAATCTTGTAACTCTTCACACTCAATACCTTCCGCCAGAGCATCTACCTTAGACTTCAATTGTGAAAGGAGATAGTTTTGGTATTTCAACATGTGAAACTGGCAATTCAAAGACCTCATAGCTAGGGTGGAAGAAGTATAAACTTTCTTTCCCCATCTATCCAAAGCCCTGGCCTCTTTATCTGGAGGAACCGGATTTTTGACAACAGAAGCCTTAACACCCTTAGGCCCCTGACTAACAGTTTCTGGGTCTGCCCTAGGACTCTTAAAAAGATACTTATGAGCTTCAGGCACCCTGTAATACCTATCCGGTTTAACAGGAGCAGGAGGCAAGGAATCTGGATTAAGAGAAGCCTCTGCAAAAACATCTTCCACAACATCCAGAACAGGAGGTATAGCCAAAGGCCCATGCTGGGGTAAAAACAAAAATTCCCTAAGCCTTTTCCTGGAATCAGAGAAGTCCTGACCTTCCCACTTAAAATGCTCCCTCATGGAATGAAGAGTCTCAGAAAAAGAAAAATCCTCAGGAGGAGAAGCAGAAGGAGTAGAATCATCCACATCAGAATAAGGAGAATACTCCTGCAAGTCTTCAGCCGAAGACTCTGAAACATCCGAAGCCTGCTCAAAACTCCCTAGCTCAGGTTCCACCCTATCAGGTTCCACCCCAGGTCTCTTATCAGGAGGGGGCAAAGAACCTCTAATCAAAGTGATCAAATCTTCTGCCATTTTAAGCATATGCTTCTTGGGCACAGATCCTGAAGAACTAGGGGTGACACCAACTGAAGCTAAACCTGGCCTGCCTCTGGGAGAAGCCTTGGAAACAGAAGGAGAGGGCCTAACCACCCTAGGAAGGGAGGGGAGTACAGTAACCTGAGAAGCCCCTTCAGCCTGACCTGCCTCCTGAGAGGCAACATCCTGCAATAACAAAGTCTCTCCCTGGGACTCCAGAGAAACCTCCTGCGGAACCACCGGCTCTACCGACACCTCTAAAGAACCGGCGTCCGGTACGGACGGCTCTTCTAGCCTAGGCTTAGCTGCTTTGTCCTTGCGCTTCTTCAAAGAAGCGGGCGTCGGAGCATCCGACGGCATTTTATAATTACACCGCTTCCCGAAGACTAACCTGGCACAATCTAATCTTCTCTTTATAGTGCGCTTATTGAATCTAGCACAAGAGCGACACCCAACAACGTCGTGCTCAGGCCCTAAACAAGGAATACACAAAGTATGATAATCTCTATGCGGTATCTGTTTCCCACAAGAAATACAGTTATTCACTTTTTCTGACATCCGGTAAACCACTGAGGCAAGAAAAAACTAAAATATTCCCCAACGGAGTACTTAGCCAACTTTGACTCGGTCTGAAACTCCAAAATTGGAAAATTTCAGAACGCCGAACGGCACTTGCAACGCTGCTTCTGCATCGGACCATGCGGCAAAAAAGACTGAGGATATGACGTCGGTCATGCGCATTTGTACCCTGACGTCCTGATGTCAGTCAAATGCGCCTTGACCGACGTCAGCCTTATACTTTGATATTCGGGCCGACCGAGGACAGCGGACTACCCAAGTGTAAGGACTGCAGCAATGTGAGATGAAGAACATCGTGAGATGTGGAACCTAGTAAGGAAAAACCTGAGGCCGTATCTCAGAGTCAGGTATGTCACAGACAATCTTCCTAATATGGGAAAGGGAGAAAATGTGTCTTGTCATCCGGTTTTGGTAATTTGCAGCCATAAAGGCTAAAAAGTAGCAGTAGTGTACACTTTCTTCTCAATCCTCTCCCATAACTCCAATGTCCTTGTCTGAGGGAAGGAGCTTAGAAGGGGGGCCACAGCCTAGAAGGTTTATTGGTAGACACAAAAATCACAGCTGGATCAGACAAAGGGCATTTGTACAGGAACTCAAGAACTTGCAAGCATTTTGCACCTTACAGAACCCATCAGGAGTCTAAGGGGCTGGAGGTTGGGAGCCTGGTGCCAGGAGGCAGTCAAGAAGGTATCCAATAGAGCAAACAACACAGGAGGGACAGCAGAAGGTTTAGTAGAGTCCATTTGTAACAACTTGTAGCTTTTTTGGAGTCGGATACCTGGGAGCAATCCCTCTTAAAAATGTTCTAATATACGCAGCACCATGCCTCCAAAGGATAGCTCCTCCAAAGGAGAAGCAGGACTAACAGAGTGCTCTTTCTTTGACCCATAGTCTAAAGAAGGCAAATGTGAGGAGTAGGCTAATGAGTCAGCATCAGAGTCAGAATCCTCATTCGTGGACTCAAGATCCCTTATCCTTTGGGAGTTAGAGAACCAAGTGGGTACGGGAACTGAAACTCTCTGAAGAGATTTCACTGCCATCAAAGCATTGAACAAGCCATGAATGACATCCTGCCACTCCTTTTGTCGATCACTGGTAACTAACACCACATGTTTTGATTTCGGTTTCTTCAAGGAGATGTCCACCTTGACAAAAGCATAGTTGTTCAGACATCTGCCTGGATTTGATCAAGATACTTGGGCACCTCTTCCCCAACAAGGATCTGAGGAATCCCTTTAGGCCCTTTGGAAATGGACTAGCTGAGGTTCCCCCTCAACATCCAAGGCAGATGTTTGTAAGGCCTCCAAGGACATGTGAAAATCAGGTTCTGTATCAACCTTTGAGAAGGTCGCAGCAGAAGAAAAAGTACAGTTTTGTACCTACCATAAATGTAGATGTTCGAGGATCCACATTGCTGCAGTCCTTACTATTGGGTAGTCCGCTGTCCAGTCGGCCCGAATACCAGAGTATATGGCTGACGTCGGTCAGGGCGCATTAGACTGACGTCAGTACGTCAGGGTACTAATGCGCATGACCGACGTCATAACCTCAGTCTTTTCTTGCCCCAGATGTCAGAAGACCCTAAAAAGACAAGGCCCAAAATACCTGCACCAAAAATATGTACAAAATATACACAAATATATACAAAAATATAAGCATATAACCTCACCTACACAACCACCCCTAAACACAGAGGGGAAGGAGGGAGGGTAAATTGGACTGCAGCAATGTGGATCCTCGAACATCTACATTTATGGTAGGTACAAAACTGTACTATGTTCTTCGTTCCACATTGCTGCAGTCCTTACTATTGGGTAGAATCCCAAAGCAGAGGTAAGGGAGGCTGGCAAATCATAAAGAAGTAGGAGCTGACAACATGCCTTGCAAAACAGCTGTGGCAAAACCAGCCCTAGACTTAGAGTAGATGGGAAGGTGATAATGCTTAGAGAAAGTATGCACTGAACTCCAAGTAGTTGCCTCCAAAATATCCTTAGTTGCCACCCCCCCTTAGAAATGCTGTTGAAGTGGCAGTAGCCCTAGTGGAATGAGGCCTAATCCCAGCTGGAATCTCCTTGCCATGATGGGAATAACAAAATGCAATGCAAAACCCAATCCACCTAGAAATAGTTTGTTTTGACACAGGCTTGCCCTGCGAACTCAAAGCAAAAGAAACAAACAACTGCTGAGACTGCCTAAAATCCTTAGTCCTGCTTAAATAATAACGCAATTGCCTGTGTACATCTAAAGTGTGCAAAATCTTTTCCCCTTTATTTTGGGGGTCTGCATAAAAAGTAGGCAAATGAATAGTTTGGTTTAAAGCCACACTAGAAACCACCTTAGGCATAAAGGAAGGATTAGTGCGTAATGATACCCTATCCTTATGGAAAATCAAAAGGGCTCCACTGCCATAAGGGCCTGCAACTCAGACACCCTTCTTGCAGAAGTAATAGCCAACAGAAAAGCAGTCTTCCATGACAAGTATTTCAATTCAGCAGTAGCCGCAGGCTCAAAAGGTTGTAGAGTAAGTTTTTCCAACACAAAATTGAGATCCCAAGCAGGAGTAGGAGCTCACGTGGGGTCTTATATTCTTTGCCCCTCTAAGAAACTACTTGAACAAAGGATGCGAAAACAATGGTGGGTCACAATCATAGTGAGCTGAAATTGCTGCAGCATGAATCTTAATGGAAGAGAAGGACAAACCTTTGTCCAATAACTCAGTAAGATATTGAAGAGCCACACTCAAATTAGGCTCAGAAATCTCCAAATTCTTTGCTGTACTCCAAAATAAAAATCTCTTCCATTTTTCTGCGTACACTTTCCTTGTACTAGGTCTTTTAGCTTCCATAATCACATTTAAAACTTGTTGAGGAAGTTGAGACCTGCTGTGTTTCAACACAGAATATGCCAGGCTGTTAGATGAAGAGAGTGAAGCTTGACATTGAGTAGATGACCGTCCTTCTGAGATAACAGATGAGGAATCAAAGGTAAAGGCCATGGAGGCTTCCTTACCAGACTCCTTAGTAGTGGGTACCAGTGTTGCCGAGGCCAATCTGGAGCTATCAAAATCATCCTTGGCTTGTCTTGTCTGACTTTTAATAGCACCTTTGGAAGAAGAGGCAGAGGTGGAAAGGCATACACATGAAGGTTTTTCCAACTGAAAGACAGAGCATCCACTTTCCAAGCTGTGTGATGAAACCCCTTTGTGCAAAACTTTGGCAGCTGGTGATTTAGTGGAGAAGCGAACAGATCTATGTCTGGAGTTCCCCATGACACTGTCAATTTCTGAAATACATGAAGATCCAGTTTCCACTCGTGGGGATCCATGATTTGTCTGCTTAACACATCTGCTAAGGAGTTCTGTGCTCCCGGCAGAAACCTTGCCTTAAGAGTTAGTTGCAAGCTTAGCGCAGTCTCCCATAAAATCATTGCTTGCCTGCATAGAGGATAAGAATGTGTTCCCCCTTGCTTGTTGATGTACCACATGACAGTTGTGTTGTCTGTTAGAATCAACACCTGCCCTGGAAGAAGTAACTCCTTGAAAGCCATTAATGCAAACTGGACTGCTAACATCTCCTTCATGTTGATATGTAGATGCTGTAGTCTGGCAGGCCACTTGTCTTGTATCCACTTTCCATTTAGATGAGCTCCCCAAGCAATGTCCGAGGCATCTGTCGTTAAAATCTGACTCGCCTCTGGCGGGTCACAGAGAGTCCCTTGTTTAGGTGACATTCCTGAGCCCACCACAAAAATTCTTTTTGAAGGCAAGGTATTATTTGAATGACAGTGTCCAAATCCTGGCAGTGCTGTGTCCATACATTTTGAGATACCATTGTAGCTTCCTCATATGCAGTTTGGCATTGGGAAGCACCAGAATACAAGATGCCATGAACCCTAATGCTTGAAGGACTGTCCTTGCAGTCAGCACGGACTGATGAGATAGTTGATGGAAGTAAAGTGATAGACTCTTTTGTTTGTCCGGGGTTAAAAAGGCCATCTGGGCTGCTGTATTCAGTCTCACACCCAGAAAGCACATGTCTTGAGAGGGTACTAGACTGGACTTTATTTCGTTCACAGAATACCCTAGGCATCTTAGCACTGCTATAACATATTCCAGATGCTGTAGAAGGTCTTCCTTTTCTTGAGCCAGAATCAGGCAGTCGTCCAAGTAAGGATAGATTTGAATTCCTTTTAGCCTGAAGTAAGCTATCACTGGAGCCAGAACCTTTGTGAATACTCTGGGCAGTAGATAAGCCAAAGGGCAATGCAGAGAACTGATAATGAGAATTTCCAGCTCGAAACGCAGATACTTCCTGCAACTTAGTCTTATAGGCACATGAAGGTAAGCTTCCTTGAGATCTAAAGTTACCATCCAGTGATCTTTGCCCAGCAGAGGTAAAAGCTGTTGTAACGTCAACATTTTGAACTTGGGAATGTCCAGATAAGTGTTGAGGATAGATAAATCCAAAATTGGTCTCCACGTGTTCCCCTTCTTTGGTACTAGGAACAGGCGAGAATAAAATCCTAGGCCCCTTTCTGATACAGGGACTGGCTGAATGGCCCCTATTTGGAGTAACATAGAAATTTGCTTGTGAGCCTCTTTCCTTTGTGGAGGAGGAACATCTGGCATGCCTTTGAAAGGGGGCAATGTATGGAAATAAAACCGGTAACCGTGGTGAATGATATCCAACACCCACCTGTCTTGAGTAATTAAATCCCAATTTTCTTTGAAAAGAGACAGTCTTCCTCCCAAAGGAGCTGCCAGACGAGAATCTACTGGCAGCTGAAAAGGCAGGTCATTGGGTCTGTTTACGAAAGGACTGACCCCTGCCCTCACCAGAAGTCTGAGCAGGTGAACTCCTGTTCTAGGCCTAAAAGAACCTTGAGCTCTGCCCCTACCACGTCTAGACCTACCCCTAGACTGGGAATCATAAGCAGGATATGTCCATCCCTTAGTGGGCCAATTTCTACTAAACTTGGTGGCTGTACCTGCAAAAATCTTTAACAGTTTGCATAGACTTAGCTTTGTCCTCCATTTTCTTTAAAACTGCTTCCACAGGCGAACCAAACAACACATCAGACTGTAAAGGAGCATCCAAAATCCTTGTCTTAACATGCTCAGCTAAATTCTGATCCCTCAACCAGGCATGCCTGCGAAGAACAGAACTAGTGGCAGCCACCCTCGAGGAGGCCTGTACAGCATCGAAACCACATTGCAAAGAATGCTTACCCACTTGTTCAGACACATGAACTAAATCCAGCAACTCTTTACACTCAATACCTTCCGCCAAAGCATCCACCTTAGATTTCAGTTGTGAAAGGAGATAATTTTGATATTTAAGCATGTGAAACTGACAATTCAACGCCCTCATGGCTAAAGTGGAAGAAGTATACACTTTCTTTCCCCATCTATCCAAAGCCCTTGCCTCCTTATCAGTGGGAACAGGGTTTTTAACCACAGAGGCCTTAACACCTTTAGGTCCCTGAGAAACAGTTTCCGGGTCTGCCCTAGGACTCTTAAAAGATACTTATGAGCTTCAGGCACCCTATAGTACCTATCAGGTTTAACAGGAGCAGGAGGCAAAGAATCAGGGTTCAGGGAAGCCTCTGCAAAAACATCTTCCACCACATTCAACACAGGAGGTATAGCTAAGGGCCTATGCTGGGGCAAAAACAAGAATTTCCTAAGCCTTTTCCTGGAATCAGAGTAATCCTGGCCTTCCCATTTAAAGTGCTCCCTCATGGAATGCAGAGTCTCTGAAAATGAGAAATCCTCAGGAGGCGAAGCTGTAGGAGTGGAATCATCCACATCAGAATCAGAATAAGGAGGATACTCCTGCAAATCTTCCGCATGAAGACTCAGAAGCCTCTGAACACTGTTCCAAACTATCAAACTCGGTTCCACCCTAGGCCTCTTATCAGGAGGGGCATAGAACCTCTAATCATAGTAATCAAATCTTCTGCCATTTTAAGCATATGTTTCTTAGGCACAGAACCTGAAATGCTAGGAGAAGCCCCCACTGAAGCTGAACTTGGCCTACCTCTCAAAGAAGTTTTAGCAACAGAAGGAGAGGCTCTAACTACCTTGGGAAGAGAGGGAAGAACAGTTACCTGAGAAGCCCCTCAGCCTGGCCTACCTCCTGAGAAGGCACATCCTGTAACAGTAAAGTCTCTGCCTGAGACTCCAAAGAAACTCCTGGCAAAACCTCTGGCTCCACTGAGCCTTCTAAAGAACCGGCGTCCGGGACTGCGGTTCATCAACCCTAGGCTTCGCTGTTTTGTCCTTGCGCTTCTTGGGCGAAGCGGGCCGGAGCATCCGGCGGCATTTTATAATTGCAACGCTTCCCAAACACTAACCTGGCACAGTCTAACCGTCTCTTAATAGTGCGTTTGTTAAACCTAGCACAAGAGCGGCATCCAACAACGTCGTGCTCAGGCCCTAAACAAGGTATACACAAGGTATGGTAATCCCTATGAGGTATCTGTTTCCCACAAGAAATACAGTTATTCACTTTTTCTGACATCCGGTTAAATACTGAGGCAAGAAAAAACCAAAATGTTCCCCAACGGGGTACTTAGCCAACTCTGATTCGGTCTGAAACTCCGGCTTCGGAAATATTTCAGAACGCCAACCTGCACTCGCAAAACTGCTTCTGCATCGGACCATGCGGCAAAAAAGACTGAGGATATGACGTCGGTCATGCGCATTAGTACCCTGACGTACTGACGTCAGTCTAATGCGCCCTGACCGACGTCAGCCATATACTCTGGTATTCGGGCCGACTGGACAGCGGACTACCCAATAGTAAGGACTGCAGCAATGTGGAACGAAGAACATCAGATGGCAATACCGGACTGTCCTTCAAGTTCTCATGCACCTCAAGAGAGACGTCTGGTGCAGGCTACACAGCAGCAGGATCAGACCTACATTTCTTGGCCTCTCGGGGACAGCAGATTCTGCCAAGTACCTTGGGCCAACAGCTTGAGACACTGGTTCTCAAGATAAATGGAAAGGTAAGAAAGACAGCTATGTAAAGTCTTAGATACAAAGCTTAGCAGATGGAACAATGAGTGTGGCTGTGAGATGCACCTAAGTAAAACAGGCACTTAGTGTGGCAGTCTTTATGAGGAATCTGTGCCTCAGACTGACATTTCCCTTTCTTGGACTGCATGCAACCCACTGACAAAATATAAGAAAAAGGAACCCCAAAGGGGGTATTTACCTTGAAGACATAAGCTCAATATAACCAGCCAAGTGAAGGGCTTTCAGACTGATGTACAACAATGGCATTTGGACTGGTGGCAACGAAGTCCTGGATTGACAGCTTGCACAAGTCACCTTTTTGCCTTACACTTGCATGGGGAGCAAACATCTGACATATGATGCTCCTAAATAAAGGCCCAACAATGGGCTTTCTTGGCAGGAGATCCCAGAGGTGATGAATACTGCAATAGTGGCATGGAAGGATATCAAGAATTATTTAATCCCAGATGTGATGAATACTGCAGCAGCGCCATGGAAGGATATCAAGAATTATTTAAAGGGGCTAACAAAAATTAAAGTACTGCAGAATAAGGGGAATCTCTCAGAATAAGAACAGGCTCAACTGCAGAGTACTAAAGAAAAAATAAGGGAGTATCTGACTAACGTGCTAATTCCAGAGAACAAAAACTCAACAGTACAATGACTTAGGCAACAAAGTAGAGATGGTTGGTGACAAACTTAGTGAGTCTGTGAAAAGAAAAACAACCACAGATCTTGTAGAGAATTTAGAGATATTTGGAAAATGTTATGAAAACCTGGATAACGCACAGGAATATGAAAACCAGGAAAGAGTACAAACGGAAATATTTATGGGAAGACTTAATGTCAAGGTTAGAGGTAGACGAGGCTCAACAATTGGTTTGTTTTCATTTAAAGGAATGTATGATTGCTTATGTATGACTGCTTATTGTCTTTAACTGATGGTTTAATAAAGACGTTTCTTGTTAAAAAAAAAAAAAAAAAAAAAAAAGGATCAAGAATTGAATAATTAATGTAATGTTGCTTAGCTTATATGATATAGCAATATTTGTGAAGTATGTTGTTGTTGTGTTTGTTAATCTTGATACAGTTTGATTAATTTTGTATAAATGTAAATTTGCCTATGTCAACTGATAACTCAAAGGTGTTAAAAAAAAACACAACAATTAACAGACAAGATAGGAGATGAGATAAAAACAGTGACGTATAAATCGGTCTGCAGGAAGTCTATAGGAATACTTGGTACTCCTGTGGAAGTTTTGAGGGAAGAAAGTGATAATGATCTGGAAGATTTTGTTTAACAGTACTTTAAAAAGAAGAGAAGCACCAAGATCTTGAAGAAGGCTGTGGTGGCTGTACTACCCAAAAAGATTAAAAACCAATCAGACTCAGACTCATACAGATTTTAAATCATGAATATAATGTTTTTTTATATTAAAGATCAGGAGGTGAGACTCTGTTTTCAAACACAGTGGGTAAAATATGGAACTCTCTTCCACCTAGCCTCACCGAATCAACCTCCCTAAATACTTTCAGGAATGGCCTCTCCCACCACTTCAAATCCCACTGACTTTGCCAATGTTCTAATCCAGACTAACCCATAGCTCCCCCTCAACCTCCTCAGTAAATTTACTATCCACCTAGGCCTCAAGCCATCTACTCTCCCCCTGAAACTATTTGTAGGTTTGTTTCTTACAATAATTGTTCACTGTGCATCCTAATGTAACTTTCTCTTACCTGTGTAAACTAGCTATATGACGGTTTGTTTTTCTCTTTATAATTGTTATTGTACATACTAATGTAACTTTTTTCTTCCCTGAGTATTTAATGCATAACTACAATCGTATGTTAGCTGTCAAACATTGTTGTAACCTACTATGTATTATTGGAGCTTTTTGTAACCTATATACTATTGGAGCTTTTCTCCCCGGGCCTCCGCTGAAAACGGACATGTGTCCAGTCGGACTTTCCCGGTCAACAAATGTAAAATAATATAAAATAAATAAAATAAACTAAAAAAATGACAAAGGTGTTAACAAAATTGATACATCTGGATCAATGTGGTTTTGTGGAGGGGAGGCAAACATTTAACATCAATAGAACAATGATGATCCAGAGGGAATCAGAATGCAAGAAAATACTGCTATAGCTGTTGGCAAGTCATGATGAAGAAAAAGCATTCGAAAGAGTAAGTTGAGATTTTATGAGAAGGGCAAAGGAAGCATTTGCATTTCCTGATGAATAGTGTTAGAAGGATATGTAAACATTAATGACAGTAAAAGGCTACAGCTGTAAATTATGTACCCACTCATGACTTTGTTCAGCAGCACGCACATTTACAGAGAGACAGTAATATGAAGTTGTGAAGAAATTAGACACTGTCATTTGTGCTAGGATGTCTGGCTGAAGATTTTGTATATACTTTCAGATTTACCTGTGTATTATATGCCATTTTGTAAATAAGTTCTTACATGTTGATTTATAATCTGTTTGTACAAAACGTTTTAAAGACTTGAACAGTGTTCATTTATATTTCTAACTGCGCACATCTGTGAAGAAGATTCTAAAAGCAGACCGTTTCAGAATCAGCTGATCTGCAGATGTAGGTCGTCATTAGAAATGTTGACAGTTGCTATGTGTTACTGTCAGAGGCTGAAAGACAGGAAGGAACTTCAGTAAACAGCTGTTGGTTGATTTTCAAAATATGAAATGAAAATTAGAACTGTGACAATTAAGCTAGTCTATAAAAGAGCCTGCTGAAGACAGTTGAAGTCAGTTGTTTTCAGCTAACAGCCAGTTACAGCTGTTCACAGTTGTACTATGCAGTGGATACCCAAAAGGACTCACCAAGAATTGTAAGCCTGCCTTTGTTCTGTTGTAATAATTTAGTTTAGATCAGGGTCAATGTTCTTTGGATGGACAGCAATCTATAATTAATCAGTTAGAGTTTTTCTAAATGCTGGATTTCTATCCATCAGTACTGATTTCATTTTCCTGGTGACGGAGTTTGTTTGTTTATTGGAAATTACTGTTTTATATTTTTAATCATTTTGCTCATTACTAAACAGCTTTATTAACTTAAATTGTGGCTGGTCAGTGTTTTCTTAGTGATTTGAAAGTGTTTATACCTGCTTTGATAGCTCCCCGGGCCACTGCGAAAGCCTGGCTGCTTTAGGTCATTTGCGATCACTTGTTTTAATATTTATATTTTCATAATTGGACACCCCTTTAAAAGGGCATGTAGGCTCTCTGACTGGTGAAAGTGGGTTACCATATTATTTTGGGGAAGGGGTACAGCTGGAAATCTGTGTCAGGCTTTCCCAGAAGTGGTTGGAAGTGTGAGATTTAATTTATTTAAGTGTGAGTGTATCAAAAGGCTTAAACTGGGACACACTTGTAATAAGGAGTTATATGTGGGGTGGACACAAGTACATTGTTCAGTCCCAGGTTATAGAACGTGTTCCTGTTCTGCTCTTAGGAGAAATTGTGAAATATTACTCCTGCTTAAGTGACAGTCTCCTACTGAGGTCAGTAGTGAGGATTGAAGCTCCTTAGTTACTGACCAAGGATAGTAAGGGACACATCACATTGTTGGCAGTCCAGTGGGGTATTGTCCAGACATCACATAAGTATTTAAAAATGTTTCTGTATAGCAGCTAAGGTTTTGTGGGTAGAGACTAAACAAAAAAAAAATACAAAACCTAAAAAACTAGAAGCTCTTGTTTATGCATATGGATAACAAAACACAAATGGTGAAAAATACTTAGACCCTTTAGTTTTATGAACAGGTCAGGCATATTTTTATCAATCGGAGGAAAAGTTGTAGACAATGACTAATAAAGAATTGAAGAAATTTATCTGATGGGGAAAGAGGGCACGATTTAAGTGGATTAAGTTGACCCTCCCAACATAAAGTAATTTAGAATTACCTGATTCACATGGATACTTTAAGAGCTTCACAGTTAAGGCTCATATACACACAACAAAAGCAGAAGATTACAATTCAAATTGAAAAGAAATGAAAAAAGTGTGTGTGTGTGGGGGGGGGGTCAAGAAATAAGGAAAGTATGGGATTTTGAATGCAAATCCTTAAGGAGGAATCATCACCACGTACAGAATATTCATAAAGTTGCAGAACATTTTAAGGACTAGGTCAACATGGAATGAAGAAAGGAACTGCGACCAACAGGGATAACTGCAAATAAGGTTACACAAAACAGGCAAGAGGGGGCTGGAATTATCTGGAGAGAACAGTCTAACGAACCAAGAGCAAATAACTAGGGAACGAAAGGTAATAGAGTGAGATAAGGCCAAGAATTTTGAACTGCAGGCTATAGACTACCTCCCCTGTCACAAATTAATATCAAAGTAGAGGGAAAGAAAAAGGTATAGGAGAGTCTTGACTGTAAAAACTGCTCTGGAAGAGTTTTTTTGGTCAAATCTACACAAGACGCTGCATTTGAAAAAGGGATAATTACTAGGGCATATAAAATATTGCATGATAAAAAATAGTTGTGTATAATCTTACCATTATCATAGATGTCCTTCTCTTCCATGTTGCAGTACTCCGAACTCTTGGGTTATCCTCTACTTGCTACTGCTACCCAAACATCCGGCCAGTATAAAAAATCTTGTAGTCACTGTTAGGTACGTTGACATCTGCACGTACCTTTCCTCAGAACTGAATGCCCCAGTCAGACCCCAGTTCCAGGATAGCTGTACAAGTCCTGTGCCATCCAAGAACGAACAGTTTAGATGGAATGAAGGGGGGTAAGGAGGGAGGGAATGAATACTGCAATATGGAAGAGGACATCTATGGTTATGGTAAGATTTTACACAACTATTCCATATCCTTCTATTCTCATGTTGCAGTATTCCAAACTCTTGGATGAGTGCCAAAGCTCACAGGGAAGAAGGGTGTGGTAGTATGGAACTGTTCTCCATGAAGGATTGCCCTAGCAAACCCCGCTCTGGATCTGGAGATGTCATCCAACCTGTAGTGTTTAGTGAAGGTTATGGAAAGATGTCCATGTAAATGCCTCCAGAATGGAGCCCCCCAACAAAGCCATGGCACTAATGGAGTGGGCCTTAATTTGTGAATTGAGTTGCATCCCATGGAATGTGTAGCAAAAGGAAATAGCCTTGGAAATCCAAGCAGAAATGGTCCGTTTTGTCACAGCCTTTCCCAGAGCTCTGGTGTGAAAGGAGTCAAATAGTTGCTTTGATTTCCTAATGGCCTTAGTCTTGTCAAGGTAAAATCTCAGTTGTCTGTGAACAATCAAGGGAATGTAAGACTCTCTCACTGTCATTTTGGGGGCAAGGAAAAAAGATGGGCAGGTGGCTACACTGACTTAAGGACAGCTCATTGACCAGCTTGGGCATAAAGGAAGGGTTGGTCCTCAGGGTCACTCTATCCTTGGAAGAGGAGGAAGGGAGGAGTTGCCATGAGGGCCTGGAGCTCTGACACTCTTCTGGCTGATATCAGGGCCATGAGGAGTACAGTTTTCCAGGTACAATGTTTCAGAGATGCCTTAGATGCCAGTTCAAAGGGGGGGCAACAGTGAGTTTCTCTGAAACGTAATTCATTTCCCAAGGAGGTGGGACTGGCCTCCTGGGGGGCCCAAGGTGCAATGCTCACTTAAGAAATAACTTTGGAGTGAGACTGGAAGCTAGAGGGGGCTCAAGAGGCAGACAAAATAGCAGCAAGGTGTGCTTTAACAGAGGAATATGCCAACCCTGCTAGCAAGAGTTCACACAGATAGGACAGCACTAAGGAGACATCACTCTGAAATGGGTCTAGTTGTCTTTGTAGACACCACATGGAGAATGCCTTCCATTTAGCCAAATAAAATCTCCTAGTGTTAGGTTTCCAGGCCTCCTGCAGGACTGTGAGCATGTCCTCGGTGTAAAGGTATCTAGAAGGGATCAAAATTCTATCACCCATAGGGTTAGATTCAGAGATTCAATATGAGGCTAGATTAGGGATCCCTTGCCCTGTGTGAGAAAGTCCACTCTGTGAGGTAACTTGTGATGATTGCCCCATGCTAAATGCAGAAGGAGGCGGAGCCAATGCTGTCTTGGCCAAAAGGGAGTCACCAGCAAGAATTTTGGTTTGTCCTGCTAGATCTTCAGCAGGACTATTTGAAGTAATGGGAAAGTACAGTTTTGTACCTACCATAAATGTAGATGTCCGATAGATATGCAACTGCAGTCATAACATATGGGTTGTCCTGCCTCAGGCAGGCCTCGGTCGGCCAGATTCCAAAGTCTGGGTCCGACGTCGGCTGATGTCGCATTTCTCTCAGACGTCAGAGCGGCTGGAGTACATAAGCATCAACCGACGCCATTTTCTTCAGTGTTTCTTGCCCCAGATGCCAGGTGCCCTCCAAGGAAGGCTGAAATCAAATTGGAAGACAAAAACAGGATTCCAGACAAATAAATGAGCAATAAACAGATACACCATAACAGATATTCCCAGCTAAGATAAACAGGGATAGGAGTGGACCCTAGGCATAGAGGGGTATGGAGGGAGGGAAAATCCGACTGCAGTTGCATATCTATCGGACATCTACATTTATGGTAGGTACAAAAAGTACAGTTTTGTACCTACCATAAATGTAGATGTTCGAAGATCCACATTGCTGCAGTCCTTACATATGGGGTAGTCCGCTGTCCTCGGTCGGCCCGAATACCAAAGTATTAGGCTGACGTCAGTCATGGGCGCTTAGATCTGACATCAGAGCGTCAGGGTATAAAAGCGCATGACCGACGTCATATCCTCAGTCTTTTCTTGCCCCAGATGTCAGAAGGCCCTAAAAAGAAAGGCCACAGCCCAAAAACAGGATACCTCCCAAAAACATGCCCAACAACCACCATCACCCAAACCATATAACCATGTCAAACTACAGAGGGGAAGGAGAGACGGTAAATTGGACTGCAGCAATGTGGATCTTCGAACATCTACATTTATGGTAGGTACAAAACTGTACTATGTTCTTCATCTCACATTGCTGCAGTCCTTACATATGGGTAGAATCCCAAAGCAGAGGAAAAGGGAGGATGGCAAAATCATAAAGCATTAGGGGCTGCTAAAATGCCCTGTAATATTGCAGTGGCAAATCCAGCCCTAGACTTAGAATAAAGAGGAAGGTGGTAATGCTTGGAAAAAGTATGTACTGAACTCCAAGTGGCTGCTTCCAAAATATCTTTTGTAGTTACCCCCCTTAGAAAGGCAGTAGAAGTGGCAGTAGCTCTAGTGGAATGAGGTCTGATTCCAGCCGGAATCTCCTTACCATGATGGGAATAACAGAAAGAAATACAAACCCCAATCCATTTAGAAATAGTTTGCTTTGAAACAGGTTTTCCCTGAGAACCCAAAGCAAAAGAAACAAACAACTGCTGAGACTGCCTGAACCCCTTGGTTCTGCTCAAATAATAACGTAATTGCCTGTGAGTATCCAAAGTATGCAAAATCTTCTCCCCTTTATTTTGGGGGTTTGCATAAAAAGTAGGCAAATGAATAGATTGGTTCAAGGCCACACTAGAAACCACTTTAGGCATAAAGGAAGGATTAGTACGCAAAGATACCCTATCCTTATGAAAAATCAGGAAAGGTTCCACTGCCATAAGGGCCTGTAATTCAGAAACCCTTCTTGCAGAGGTAATGGTCAACAAAAAAGCAGTCTTCCATGATAAATACTTTAACTCGGCAGTAGCTGCAGGCTCAAAAGGTTGTAGAGTAAGCTTTTCCAACACAAAATTGAGATCCCAAGCAGGAGTAGGAGCTCATTGGGGGTCTTATGTTCTTTGCCCCTCTAAGAAATTGCTTAAACAAAGGATGGGAAAATAAAGGAGGGTCACAGTCATAGTGAGCAGAAATGGCTGCAGCATGAACCTTTATCGAGGAGAAAGACAAACCCTTGTCCAATAACTCAGTAAGATATTGAAGAGAAACACTTAAATCAGGCTTGGAAACATCAAAGTCCTTCGCTTTGCTCCAAAGAAAAATCTCCTCCATTTATCAGCGTAAACTTTCCTTGTACTAGGCCTTCTGGCCTCCAAAATAACATTCAAAACTTGTTGTGGAAGCTGAGACCTTCCAGGGTCTAAAACAGAATATGCCAGGCTGTGAGATGCAGAGACTGAATCTTGACATTGAGGAAGTGATTGTCCTCCTGAGACAAAAGATGCGGAATCAAAGGCAGAGGCCATGGAGGTTCCGTACCAAACTCCTCAGTAGTGGGTACCAGTGCTGTCGAGGCCAATCCGGCTATCAGAATCATGGATGGCTTGTCTATTCTGGCCTTCAGGAGTACCTTGGGAATGAGAGGCAGAGGTGGAAAGGCATAGACATGAAGATTGCTCCAACTGAATGATAGAGCATCCACCTTCCAAGCTGTGGGATGAAACATTTTGTGCAAAACTTTGGCAACTGGTAATTTAGTGGAGAAGCGAACAGATCTATGTCTGGAGTCCCCATAACACTGTCAACTTTTGAAACACATGAGGATCCAGTTTCCACTCGTGAGGATCCACAATTTGTCTGCTCAACACATCCGCTAAGGAGTTCTGTGCTCCTGGTAGAAACCTTGCCTGAAGATTGAGGTGTAAACTGAGAGCAGTCTCCCACAAAATCATCGCTTGCCTGCAAAGAGGGTACGAATGGGTTCCCCCTTGCTTGTTGATGTACCACATGACAGTAGTGTTGTCTGTTTGAATCAACACCTGTCCTGGGTGAAGTAAATCCTTGAAAGCCATCAATGCAAATTGGACTGCTAACATCTCCTTCAAGTTGATATGCAAATGTTGAAGTCTGACAGGCCACGTGTCTTGCACCCATTTTCCATTGAGGTGTGCTCCCCAAGCCTTGTCCGAGGCATCTGTCGTTAAAATCTGACTCGCCTCTGGTCGGGTCACAGAGTCCCTTGTTTAGGTGACATTCCTGAGCCCACCACAAAAATTCTTTCTGAATGCAAGGTATTGTCCGAATGACAGTGTCTAGATCTTGGCAGTGCTGTGTCCATACATTTTTGAGATACTATTGAAGCTTCCTCATATGCAGTTTGGCATTGGGAAGCACCAGAACACAAGATGCCATGAACCCCAAGGCTTGAAGGACTGTCCTTGCAGTCAGCCTGGACTGTAGAGACATTTGATGGAAATAAAGAGAAAGGCTGCTTTGTTTGTCCGGGGTCAAAAAGGCCATCTGGGAAGCTGTATTCAGTCTCACACCCAGAAAGCACATGTCCTGAGAGGGTACTAGACTGGACTTTGTTTCGTTCACAGAATACCCTAGGCATCTTAACACTACCATCACATACTGTAGATGATGCAGAAGTTCGTCTTTGTGTTGTGCAATAATCAGGCAATCGTCCAAATAAGGATAAATCTGTATTCCTCTTAACCTGAAAAGGCTATCACTGGAGCCAGAACCTTTGTGAACACTCTGGGCAGTAGATAAGCCAAAGGGCAATGCAGAGAACTGATAATGTAAATTTCCAGCCCGAAACGCAGGTACCTCCTGCAACTGGGCCTGATAGGAACATGAAGATAAGCCTCTTTGAGATCCAGAGTTACCATCCAGTGATCTTTTCCCAACAGAGGTAAAAGCTGTTGTAATGTCAGCATTTTGAACTTTGGAATGTCCAGATAAGTGTTGAGGATAGATAAATCCAAAATTGGTCTCCACGTGTTCCCTTTCTTTGGCACTAGAAACAGGCGAGAATAAAATCCTAGTCCCACTTCTGACAGAGGAACTGGCTGTATAGCTCCTATTTGAAGAAGTAAAGAAATCTGCTTGTGAGCCTCTATCCTTTGCCGAGGAGGAACGTCTGGCATGCCTTTGAAAGGAGGCAATGTATGGAAATAGAACTTGTAGCCTCGGTTTATAATGTCCAATACCCATTTGTCCTGGGTGACTAAAAGCCAGTTTTGCTTGAAGAGTGCTAACTTTCCTCCCAAAGGAGCTGCCAGGGAAGAAGAATCTGGCAGCTGAAAATGCAGGTCATTGGGCCTGTTTACGAAAGGACTGGCCCCTGCCCTCACCTGCAGATTGTGCAGGTGAACTCCAAGTTCTAGGCCTGAATGTACTTTGAGCTCTGCCCCTGCCACGTCTAGATCTACCCCTAGACTGAGAATCAGAAGAAGGGTAGGTCCACCCCTTAGTAGGCCAATTTCTACTAAACTTTGGAGGTTGCACCTGCAAAAATCTTTAACAGTCTGCATGGACTTAGCCTTGTCTTCCATTTTCTTCAAAACCAACTCCACAGGGGGACCAAACAAAACTTCAGACTGTAAAGGGGCATCCAGAATTCTAGATTTAACATGCTCGGACAAATTCTGATCCTTAAGCCAGGCGTGCCTACGAAGAACTGAACCAGTGGCAGCCACCCTAGAAGAGGCCTGTACAGCATCAAAACCACACTGCAAAGAATGCTTACCCACCTGTTCAGAGACATGTACTAAATCCTGCAATTCTTTACACTCTATGCCCTCTGCCAAAGCATCCACTTTAGATTTTAGCTGAGAAAGGAGGAAATTCTGATATTTCAACATATGAAACTGGCAATTTAAAGCCCTCATTGCTAAAGTAGAAGAGGTATACACCTTCTTACCCCATCTATCCAAAGCTCTAGCTTCCTTATCTAGAGGAACTGGATTCTTTACAACAGAAGCTCTAACACCCTTAGGCCCCTGACTAATAGTTTCTGGGTCCGCCCTAGGACTCTTATACAGATATTTATGAGCCTCAGGCACCCTGTAATACCTGTCCGGCTTAACTGGCGCAGGAGGCAAAGAATCTGGATTAAGGGAAGCCTCCGAGAAAACATCTTGAACAACATCCAAAACAGGAGGTATAGCCAAGGGTCTATGCTGTGGTAAAAACAAGAATTCCCTAAGCCTCTTCCGTGAATCAGAGAAATCCTGTCCTTCCCACTTAAAATGCTCCCTCATGGAATGCAGAGTTTCTGAAAATGAAAAATCCTCTGGAGGAGAAGCAGAAGGAGTGGAATCCTCTGCATCAGAATCCGAATAAGGGGGAAAATCTTGAATATCTTCAGCAGAAGAGTCTGAATCATCTGAGGCCTGACCCAAACTTTCCAACTCTGGCTCCACCCTGGACCTCTTATCAGGAGGGGGCATAGAACCTCTAATTAAAGTAATCAAATCTTCTGCCATTTTAAGCATGTGCTTTTTAGGCAGAGACCCTGAAGTACCTGGAGGGACACCAGAGGAAGGCAAAACAGACCTGCCCTTAGAAGAAGCCTTAGAAATAGAAGCAGAAGGCCTAACCACCTTAGGCATAGAAGGGAGAACAGTAACTTGAGAGGCCCCTTCAGCTTGACCCGACTCCTGTGAGGCCACATCCTGCAAAATCAAAGTTTCCCCCTGAGACTCAACAGAACCTTCAGCCAGATCCACCTGCTCCACTGTAGTTTCTGCAGGACCGGCGTCCGAAACGGACAAATCAACCTGTCTAGGTTTCAAGGATTTGTCTTTGCGCTTCTTCGTGGAAGCGGGCGTCGGAGGATCCAACGGCATATTATAATTACACCGCTTACCAAAGACTAACCTCGCACAATCTAACCTTCTTTTTATAGTGCGCTTATTAAACCTAGCACAAAACCGACACCCGACTACGTCGTGGTCCGGTCCCAAACAAGGAATGCAAAGAGAGTGATAATCCCTATGCGGTATCTGTTTCCCACAAGAAATACAATTATTCACTTTTTCTGACATCCGGAATTAACTGAGGCAAGAAAAACAAAATATTCCCCAACGGGTACTTAGCCCAACTTGGTTTCGGTCTGAAACTCAGAATACGAAAATTTCAGAGCGTGAGCGGCACTTGCAACGCTGCTTCTGCATCGGACCATGCGGCAAAAAAGACTGAGGATATGACGTCGGTCATGCGCTTTTATACCCTGACGCTCTGATGTCAGATCTAAGCGCCCATGACTGACGTCAGCCTAATACTTTGGTATTCGGGCCGACCGAGGACAGCGGACTACCCCATATGTAAGGACTGCAGCAATGTGAGATGAAGAACATCTGTACTATGTCCTTCAAGAATGCAACTGCAGTCATAACATATGGGTAGAATACCATAGCTTAGCTGGGGGAGGAGGAATGCTCTAGGAAAAAGATGGTGTGGCAATCAAACCCTGCAGGACTGCCGAAGCAAAGCCTGCTCTGGATCTGGAGTATAGAGGGAGAATGTAGTGTTTGGAGAATGTATGCATGGAGCTCCATGTAGCAGCTTCTAGAATGTCCTTAGTAGGCACCCCTCTTAAGAATGCTGTAGAGGTGGCTGTAGCTCTGGTGGAATGTGGTCTGACATTGGCTGGAACAGTCTTTCCATGAAAGGAATAACAGAATCTGATGCAATGTCCAATCCATTTTGAAATAGTCTGTTTTGAAATTGCTTTTCCTTGGACTGTAGGGGCGTAAGCTACAAAAAGTTGGTCAGACTATCTACTGGTCTTGGTTCTGTCCAGGTAGTATCGAAGTTGTCTGTGAATGTCCAAGGTATGTAAGTGTCTTTCCCCCTTATTCTCAGGATTGGGGAAGAAAGCAGGCAGATGAATAGCTTGATTTAAAGAAACTCTAGATACCACCTTTGGCATAAAAGTAGCGTTGGTCCTTAATGAAACCCTGTCTCTGTGGAAAATTATGAACGGTGGTATTGCCATTAGGGCCTGTAGTTCCGAAACCCTTCTTGCTGAGGTAATTGCCAACAGGAAAGCTGTCTTCCATGAGAGAAATTGCAAGTCAACTGAAGCTGCTGGCTCAAATGGAGGTAGAGTCAGTTTTTCTAGGACAAAATTGAGGTCCCAGGCTGGCACTGGAGCCTTTCTTGGTGGCTTAATGTTCTTGATTCCCCTGAGGAACTGCCTTAGCAAAGGATGTGAAAAGACAGGCGGATCAGTGTTATATCTAGCTGAAATAGCTGATGCATGTATCTTTATGGAAGAGTATGAGAGACCATTCTTTAGCATATCTGCCAAATATTCCAGGATGAGTGGGATGTTCAATAATGATGCATCATGTCCCTTGCTGGTATTCCAAATGCTGAATCTCTTCCATTTTGCTAAGTAAATCTTTCTGGTGGATGGTCTGCGAGACTCTGTTAGTATCCGCTGAACTTCCTTGGAGAGAGATAGGTTGAGGTTATTCATGGGATCTCCCAGGCTGTTAGCTACAGTGTCTGAAGGTTTGGATGCACTGTTTTGAAGTTGTGTTGAGTCAAACGTAGAGGCCATTGGGGAAGGGCCCACTTCTTGGTGTGACATATGCTCCGTAGTAGTGGATACCAGTGTTGTCTTGGCCAGTCCGAAGCTATTAGGATCCCCTTGGGTCTCTCTGCTTTGATCTTTAGTAATACTGAGGTCATCAGTGGCAGAGGTGGGAATGCATAGATTTTTAGGAAGTTCCAGTTGAATGAGAGAGCATCTATTTTCCAAGCTTGTGGATGGTATGTCCTTGAGCAGAATTTTTGTAGATGATGGTTGAGGTGAGAGGCAAATAGGTCTACTTCTGGCCTGCCCCATGTCAAAGTGAGCTGTGTGAAGATCTTCGGATGTAACCTCCACTAGTGTGGATCTGTGAAATTCCTGCTTAGGCTGTCCGCCAGCACATTGTCTTTGCCTGGAACAAACTGGGATTGTAACTGAATGTTTAGACTCAGTGATTTTTCCCAAAGATGCATTGTCAGTCTGCAAAGGGGGTAAGAATGGGTGCCCCCTTGCTTGTTTATATACCACATTCACAGTGGTGTTGTCTGTCCGTATCAGTAAATGGCCTTGCTGAAGTTGGTGTTGAAAGGCCTCGATGGCATGCATTACTGCCAGCATTTCCTTTTGGTTTATGTGCAGATGTGTTTCCTTTGGAGACCATTGTCCTTGTATACACCTGCCTTCCATGTGCGCCCCCCCATCCAAGGTCTGAGGCGTCTGTGGTCATGGGTCTGTGTTATCTGTGGTTTTTGAATGACATACCTGTGTTTGCCTGGCTTACCGAGGCCCACCATAGGAATTCCTTTTGTAGGCATGGAATGAGCGGTATGGTTGTCTCTAAGTTGTTGCTGTGTTGAGACCATAGGCTTTTTAGGTACCACTGAAGCTTTCTCATGTGTAGTCTTGCTAATGGAACCAGGAGAATGCAGGATGCCATGTAACCCAGGGCCTGTAGGAATCTCCTTGCAGTCATCTGGGTAAGTTTTGCCAAACCTTTGAAATAATGAGTTAACTTGTTTTGCTTGTCTTCTGTTAGGTAAGCCATTTGAGAGGCTGTGTCTAATTTGGCTCCTAAGAAGATTATTTGCTGGGATGGCTGAAGTCTTGACTTTTGGAAGTTGACTGTGTATCCCAGAGCTTGAAGTAATCGTATGACATAGTCCAAGTTTTTTGTCAACATCAATTTGTCGTCCGCTTGTATGAGGCAGTCGTCCAGGTACGGGTAAATTTGGATCCCCTGGAGCCTGCAATGAGCAATTACTGAAGCTAGGCATTTTGTGAATACTCTGGGCGCAGTAGACAAGCCAAATGGCAATGCTGATAATTGATAATGCTCTGGCCCTGCAAGAAATCTGAGGTATCTTCTGCAGCTGTGTCTGATAGGGACATGCAGGTATGCCTCCTTGAGGTCCAGAGTAAATCAGCCAAGACCCCTTGCCCAGCATGGGAAGGAGTTGCTGCAGAGTCAGCATTTTGAACTTTGGTACTATGAGAAAGGTGTTTAATGCGGACAAATCCAGTATTGGTCTCCATTGAGATTCTTTTCTTGGAAAAGAAACAGTCTTGAGTAAAACCCCTGGCCTTGTTCTTGTTGTGGAACTCTTTCTATTGCTTTCATCTGAGTCAGCAGAGAGATTTGCTTGATAGCCTCTGCCCTCTGGTTTTGTGGTAGGTTTGGCATGCCTTGTTTTCTTGGTAAGGTATGAAAATGGAACCTGTAACCTCGGTCTATAATGTCCAAAATCCATTTGTCCTTTGTCAGTCTGTGCCAATTGTCTGCAAACAGATAATTTCCCGCCCAAGGGAGCTTCTATTTGTTCCCTGGTAGGCGGAAGTAGAGGAAAGTCATTGAGATTGTGGCTGTGGGGCAGATGAAACCCCTGTGTCACTTCTTTGGTTTGCTGGCTGCCATTGTCGTCCCCTGTAAGGACCTCTGTATTATCCTCTTCCTCGGCCACGTCTGTTTTTACCCCTTTGAAATTTTTCAGGATTAGGAAAGGACCAGTTTTTTGAAGGCCAATTCCTACTGAATCTGGGGGGTTGAACCTGGAGGAAATCTTTCACCGTCTGAACTGATTTTGCTTTTTCCTCGATGGACTTTTACACATCCTTAGCATTAGCACCAAAAAGAGGTGCATCCAGAAGTTTTGCCTTTACATGATCTGGTAGAGGTTGATCTTTTAACCATGCATGTCTACGAATGACTGCCCCCGTCATAGCTGCCCTACATGAAGCTTCCAGTGCATCATATCCACACTGCAGGAAGTGATTGCTTACTTGCTGAGAGTTATGTACAGCTTCCTCCAAAGACTTCCTGTCTAAAGGATCAGGAGAGGCCAATGTTTTCTGTAAATCTTCTAAAAGGAAATCCTGATATTGTAACACATGAAAAAGGCAATTCAAAGCTCTCATAGATAAAGTAGTGGAGGTGTAAACCTTTTTACCCCATCTCTCTAATGACCTAGCTTCCCTGTTGGAGGGCAAAGGATTTTTAGAGGTGGAAGCTGAAACACCTTTAGGTCCCTGAGAAATGGTTTCCAAATCAGCAGTATGGGCCCTGAATAAATGGGAATGTGTTTCTGGGACCCTGTAATACCTGTCTGGCTTGGCTGGAGCAGGAGGAAGAGAGTCAGGGGTAACACTAGAGTCAGAATATAAATCATCCAAAACATCAAGCACAGGAGGAATAGCTAAGGGCCTGTGCTGGGGCTTTTTAAGGAAAGTTCGAAGGCGCTTTCTGGAATCAGAATATTCCTGGCCTTGCCACTTGAAAGGTTCCCTCATGGTATGCAGAACTTCCCCAAAAGAAATATCCTCAGGAGGGGAGGCCGAGGGGATGGAATCCTCTGCATCCGAGTCCTCATAGGTCTGGAAGAGCTCTTCCTGGCCATCAGAGTGGACAGAGTCCTCAGAATCTTCATCTGAAGGAATAGGGTCAGAGGGTTCAACCCGGGGCCTTTTATCAAAAGGAGGCTGGGATCCTCTCTCAGGATGGGCCTGTGAACCTCTAATAATAGAAATTAAGTCAACAGCCATGTTCTTGGCTTTAGCAGAAAGATGCTTGGTCTTGCTAGCTGCCTTAGCCCTAGTGTAGGCCTTAATAGACATGGCTATAGGAGGCCTGGCAGCTCCACGTGCAGGAGTGACCTTATCTACAGCAATGGTCTCGGGCATTTCCTCGGTTTCGGTATCCGGAGGAAAATCAATAACTGGCGTCGGAGTGATATCCGGAATCGGAGTCGTCGGTAATGCGGTGTCTTCGGTTCGGAGCGGTGGAATAACCGTGTCAGGAAGAACCGAAGCACTCGCGGTAGGTTTTGGCGTGGAGTCTGTGGTAGACGCGAGCAGAGGATGTCGGTCCCGGTCTTTTCGTTTCTTGGGAGTTTGCGATGTCGGAAGCTCCGATGGCATTGTATAGGCAAATTTTTTGCCGAAAAAATCTTCAGCGAACTCCACCCGGCGCCTGAGAGTATGCTTGTTGAAGCGAGCACAGGCTACACAGGCCGAGACGTCGTGGTCTGGGCCAAGGCAAGGTAGACAGTAAGAGTGGAAATCCTTATGAGGTATTTGTTTACCACAAGAAAGACAATTGTTAACTTTTTCAGTAATTTCTGACATCGGCTGAGGCAAGAAAAGGTCCCCAACGGGGTACTTAGCTTTTTTGATGACTTCGGAATCGAAGAATACAGGAGCTGACCGACCGGCACTTGCAAACTGCTTCTGCTTCGGGCACCGTGCGGCAAGAAAGACTGGGGAAAATGGCATCGGCTGATGCTTATGTACTCCAGCCGCTCTGACGTCGGAGAGAAATGCGACATCAGCCGACGTCGGACCCAGACTTTGGAATCCGGCCGACCGAGGGCTGCCTGAGGCAGGACAACCCATATGTTATGACTGCAGTTGCATTCTTGGAAGGACATGGGGGGAATGCATACAGAAACATCCCTTCCATAAGACTGAAAAGGCATCAGTTGCCCAAGGGACTGGGTAGCCTGGTGCAAAACAGTGGTAGTTGTTTGTTCAGAGAGGAGGCAAACAGATCTATTTGTGGTGTACCCCACCTGTGGATAATGTCCAGAAAAGTACAGTTTTGTACCTACCATAAATGTAGATGTCCGATAGACATGCAACTGCAGTCATAACATGTGGGTTGTCCTGCCTCAGGCAGCCCTCGGTCGGCCGGATTCCAAAGTCTGGGTCCGACGTCGGCTGATGTCGCATTTCTCTCCGACGTCAGAGCGGCTGGAGTATATAAGCATCAGCCGACACCATTTTCTTCAGTGTTTCTTGCCCCAGATGCCAGGTGCCCTCCAAGGAAGGCTGTAATCAAATTGGAAGACAAAAACAGGATTCCAAACAAATAAATGAGCAATAAAACAAATACACCATAACAGATATCCCCAGCTAAGAGAAACAGGGATAGGAGTGGACCCTAGGCATAGAGGGGTATGGAGGGAGGGAAAATCCGACTGCAGTTGCATGTCTATCGGACATCTACATTTATGGTAGGTACAAAACTGTACTATGTCCTTCAAGAATGCAACTGCAGTCATAACATGTGGGTAGAATACCATAGCTTAGCTGGGTGGGAGGAATGCTCTAGGAAAAAGATGGTGTGGCAATCAAACCCTGCAGGACTGCCGAAGCAAAGCCTGCTCTGGATCTGGAATATAGAGGGAGATTGTAGTGTTTGGAGAATGTATGCACGGAGCTCCATGTAGCAGCTTCTAGAATGTCCTTAGTAGGCACCCCTCTTAAGAATGCTGTAGAGGTGGCTGTAGCTCTGGTGGAATGTGGTCTGACATTGTCTGGAACAGTCTTTCGATGAAAGGAATAACAGAATCTGATGCAATGTCCAATTCATTTTGAAATGGTTTGTTTTGAAATTGCTTTTCCTTGGACTGCAGGGGCGTAAGCTACAAAAAGTTGTTCAGACTTCCTACTGGCCTTGGTTCTGTCCAGGTAGTAACGAAGTTGTCTGTGAATGTCCAAGGTATGCAACAGTCTTTCCCCCTTGTTCTCAGGATTGGGGAAGAAAGCAGGCAGATGAATTGCTTGATTTAAAGAAACCCTAGATACCACCTTTGGCATGAAAGTAGGGTTGGTCCTTAATGAAACTCTGTCTCTGTGAAAAATAATAAAGGGTGGTATTGCCATTAGGGCCTGTAGCTCCAAAACCCTTCTTGCTGATGTAATTGCCAACAGGAAAGCTGTCTTCCAAGAGAGAAATTGCAAGTCAACTGAAGATGCTGGCTCAAATGGAGGTAGAGTCAGTTTTTCTAGGACAAAATTGAGGTCCCAGGCTGGCACTGGGGCCTTTCTTGGTGGCTTAATGTTCTTGATTCCCCTGAGGAATTGCCTTAGTAAAGGGTGTGAAAAAACAGGAGGATCAGTGTTTTATCTAGCTGAAATAGCAGATGCATGTATCTTTATGGAAGAATATGAGAGGCCGTTCTTTAATATATCTGCCAAATATTCCAAGATGAGTGGGATGTTCAACAATGATGCATCATGTCCCTTGCTGGTATTCCAATTGCTGAATCTTTTCCATTTTGCTAAGTAAACCTTTCTGGTGGAGGGTCTTCGAGCCTCTGTTAGTATCCGCTGAACTTCCTTGGAGAGAGATAGGCTGAAGTTATTTATGGGATCTCCCAGGCTGTTAGCTGCAGTGTCTGTAGATTTGGATGCACTGTTTCGAAGTTGTGTTGAGTCAGAAGTAGAGGCCATTGGGGAAGGACCCACCTCCTTGTGTGACATATGCTCCGTAGTAGTGGGTACCAGTGTTGTCTTGGCCAGTCCGGAGCTATTATGATTCCCTTGGGTCTCTCTGCTTTGATCTTTAGTAATACTGAGGTCATCAGTGGCAGAGGTGGGAATGCATAGATTGTTAGTGAGTTCCAGTTGAATGAGAGGGCATCTATTTTCCAAGCTTATGGATGGTATGTCCTTCTGCAGAATTTTGGTAGAAGATGGTTGAGATGAGAGGCAAATAGGTCCACTTCTGGCTTGCCCCATGTCGAAGTGAGTTGTCTGAAGGCCTTCGGATGTAACCTCCACTCGTGTGGATCTGTGAAATTCCTGCTTAGGCTGTCCGCCAATACATTGTCTTTTCCTGGGACAAACAGGGATTGTAACTGGATGTTTAGACTCAGTGATTTCTCCCAAAGATGCATTGTCAGTCTGCAAAGGGGGTAAGAGTGGGTGCCCCCTTGCTTGTTTATGTACCACATCACAGTGGTGTTGTGCCAGCATTTCCTTTTGGTTTATATGCAGATGTGTTTCCTTTGGAGACCACTGTCCTTGTATACACCTGCCTTCCATGTGCGCCCCCCATCCAAGGTCTGAGGCGTCTGTGGTCATGGTCTGTGTTACCTGTGGTTTTTTGAATGACATACCTGTGTTTGCCTGGCTCACCGAGGCCCACCATAGAAATTCCTTTTGTAGGCATGGAATGAGCGGAATGCTTGTCTCCAAGTTGTTGCTGTGTTGAGACCAAATGCTTTTTAGGTACCATTGAAGCTTTCTCATGTGTAGTCTTGCTAATGGAACCAGGAGAATGCAGGATGCCATGTAACCCAGGGCCTGTAGGAATCTCCTTGCAGTCATCTGGGTGAGTTTTGCTAAACCTTTGAAGTAATGAGCTAACTTCTCTTGTTTGTCTTCTGTCAGGTAAGCCATCTGAGAGGCTGTGTCTAGTTTGGCTCCTAAGAAGATTATTTGCTGGGATGGCTGCAGTCTTGACTTTTGGAAGTAGACTGTGTATCCCAGAGCTTGAAGTAATCGTATGACATAATCCAGGTTTTTTGTCAACATCAATTTGTCGTCCGCTTGTATGAGGCAGTCGTCCAGGTATGGGTAAATTTGTATCCCCTGGAGCCTGCAATGAGCAATTACTGAAGCCAGGCATTTTGTGAATACTCTGGGCGCAGTAGATAAGCCAAATGGCAATGCTGAGAATTGATAATGCTCTGGCCCTGCAAGAAATCTGAGGTATCTTCTGCAGCTGTGTCTAATAGGGACATGCAGGTATGCCTCCTTGAGGTCCAGAGTAATCAGCCAAGACCCCTTGCCCAGCATGGGAAGGAGTTGCTGTAGAGTCACCATTTTGAACTTTGGTACTATGAGAAAGGTGTTTAATGCGGACAAGTCCAGTATTGGTCTCCATTGAGATTCTTTTCTTGGAACCAGGAACAGTCTTGAGTAAAACCCCTGGTCTTGTTCTTGTTGTGGAACTCTTTCTATTGCTTTCATCCGAGTCAGCAGAGTGATTTGCTTGATAGCCTCTGCCCTCTGGTTTTGTGGTAGGTTTGGCATGCCTTGTTTTCTTGGTAAGGTATGAAAATGAAACCTGTACCCTCGGTCTATAATGTCCAAAATCCATTTGTCCTTTGTCAGTCTGTGCCAGTTTTCTGCAAACAGAGATAATTTCCCGACCAAGGGAGCTTCTATTTGTTCCCTGGTAGGCGGTAGTAGAGGAAAGTCATTGAGATTGTGGTTGTGGGGCAGGTGAAACCCCTCGTCACTTCTTTGGTTTCCTGGCTGCCATTGTCGCTCCCTGTAAGGGCCTCTGTATTGGCCTCTTCCTCGCCACGTCTGTTCTTACCCCTTTGAAACTTTTCTGTATTAGGAAAGGACCAGTTTTAGAAGGCCAATTCCTACTGAATCTGGGGGTTGAACTTGGAGGAAATCTTTCACCGTCTGAACTGATTTTGCTTTTTCTTGATGGTCTTTAACACATCCTTAGCATTTGCACCAAAAAGCTTGTTCTTTTCCAAAGGTGCATCCAGAAGTTTTGCTTTTACATGATCTGATAGAGGTTGATCTTTTAACCAAGCATGTCTTCGAATGACTGCCCCTGTCATAGCTGCCCTACATGAAGCTTCCAGTGCATCATACCCACACTGCAGGAAGTGGTTGCTTACTTGCTGAGTGTTATGTATAGCTTCCTGCAAAGTCTTCCTGTCTAAAGGATCAGGAGTGGCTAGAGTTTTTTGTAAATCTTCTAAAAGGTAATCCTGATATTGTAACATATGAAAAAGGCAATTTAAAGCTCTCATAGATAAGGTAGTGGATGTGTAAACTTTTTTACCCCATCTCTCTAAAGACCTGGCCTCCCTGTTGGAGGGCAAAGGATTTTTAGAGGTGGAGGCTGAAACTCCTTTAGGCCCCTGTGAAATAAGTTTCCAAATCAGCAGAATGGGCCCTGAATAAATGGGAATGAGTTTCTGGGACCCTGTAATACCTGTCAGGCTTGGCTGGAGCAGGAGGAAGAGAATCAGGGGTAGCACTAGAGTCAGAATATAGATCATCCAGAACATCAAGTACAGGAGGAATAGCTAAGGGTCTGTGCTGGGGCTTCTTAAGGAAAGTCCTCAGGCGTTTCCTAGAATCAGAATATTCCTGACCTTGCCACTTGAAATGTTCCCTCATGGTGTGCAGAACTTCCCCAAAAGAAATATCCTCAGGAGGGGAGGCCGAGGGAATGGAATCTTCTGCATCCGAGTCCTCATAGGTCTGGAAGAGCTCTTCCTGGCTATCAGAGTGGACAGAGCCCTCAGAGTCTTCATCTGAAGGAATAGGTTCAGAGGGTTCAACCCTGGGCCTTTTATCAGGAGGCTGGGATCCTCTCTCAGGATGGGCCTGTGAACCTCTAATCATGGAAATTAAATCAGCAGCCATGGACATAATTTGTGTCTCTGGAGTAGGCTGAGGTAAGGATTTAGAAGTAATATGCTTTGTCTTGCTGGCTGCCTTAGCCCTAGTGTAGGCCTTAATAGACATGGCCATAGGAGGCCTGGCAGCTCCACGTGCAGGAGTGACCTTGTCTACAGCAATGGTCTCGGGCATTTCCTCGGTTTCGGTATCCGGAGGAAAATCGATAACTGGCGTCGGAGTGATGTCCGGAATTGGAGTCGTCGGTTCGGAGCGGTGGAGAGACCGTCTCGGAGGGAACCGGACCACTCGCGCTGGGTTTTGGCGTGGAGTTGGTGGTAGATGCGGGCCGAGGATGTCGGTCCCGGTCTTTTCGCTTTTTGGGAGTTTGCGATGTCGGAAGATCCGACGGCATGTTGTAAGCAAATTTATCGGCAAAAAAGTCTTCAGCGAACTCCGCCCGGCACCTGAGAGTGCGCTTGTTGAAGCGAGCACAGGCTACACAGGCCGAGACGTCGTGGTCTGGGCCCAGGCAAGGAAGACAGTAAGAGTGGAAATCCTTATGAGGTATTTGTTTACCACAAGAAAGACATTTTGTTAACTTTTTCAGTTATTTCTGACATCAGCTGAGGCAAGAAAAGGTCCCCAACGGGGTACTTAGCTTTTTTGATGACTTCGGTATCGAAGAATACAGGAGCTGACCGACCGGCACTTGCGAACTGCTTCTGCTTCGGGCACCACGCGGCAAGAAAGACTGAAGAAAATGGCGTCGGCTGATGCTTATATACTCCAGCCGCTCTGACGTCGAAGAGAAATGCGACATCAGCCGACGTCGGACCCAGACTTTGGAATCCGGCCGACCGAGGGCTGCCTGAGGCAGGACAACCCACATGTTATGACTGCAGTTGCATTCTTGAAGGACATCACATTCCTGTGAAGCATCCACTCATGGGATTGTGACATGGATCTGCTCAAGGTGTCTGCCTGAAAGTTCTGAGATGAAAGGATATAAACTGCCTGCAGGGAGACTCTGTGTTGGAACAGTTTCAGGGAACCTTGTTTTACGGCACGATGGAAGGCTGTCAGGGAAAATAGGATAGCTGTCATTTTCTGATGTTGCAATGTTCCTGCCTGAAGGTATGTGACCAGGTGCCCTGTACTTTTAGGCTGCCCAAAGTGTCCCCAGCCAAGATATGAGGCATGTGTACATTTCCTGGATTGAGGCAAGGGGTTGCAATGGAAGTCCTGGGTTAAGTGTAACTTGGTTCAACTACCACAAAGTCTCCTTCCTTAGGGAAGGAAGGAGATGCTGAAGTCCAAGGGGTGTGAGTGTTGCGTCCATGTGGACTTCAGGTACCACTGTAGTTTTATCATGTGGAGTCTTGCCAGAGGCAGCATGGGTACAGTGGAAGCCATATGACCCAGCAGTCTGAGATATTGTCTGGCTGTCAAAGCAGTGGCTTTGAGAACTGAGGCCGGATACTGCCTCAGGTTTTCCACTTTTTGGGGTGGAATGAATGCCCTCACGACATCTGAACTTATCCTGCATCCCAGGAAAACATGGTCCTGGGAGGATGTTGAATCCCAGTGCCTGCAGGACTGAGATGGCTTAGTGGAGTTGGTTCTGTAGGGATCTGGAGCATTCTGCCTGAATCAGGAGGTCATCCAGGTATGGAAAAATTTGAATACAATGGACCCTGCAATAAGCAACCATTACAGCCAGACACTTGGTGAAGACCCTTGGAGCAGTAGAGAGTCCAAAAGCAAGGCTGATAACTGAAAATGTAAGGAACCAACAGCAAAGTGCATATACTTCCTGTAGCTGGACCATATAGGGATGTGAAGGTAGGCATCCTTTATCTCCAAAGTGGCTAGAAATCCCTGAGGTATCAGTAAAGGAAAAAGGGTCTGAATAGTAAACACATGAAAGGCAGGTACCTGTAAGAAAATACTGAGGTGACAGAGATCCAGGACACGTCTCCAAGGTCTATCCTTCCTGGGAACTAGGAAGAGTCTTGAATAGAATCCTTTCCTTTTTCTACCACAGGAACCGGTTGTATGATTCCTTGTGAAAAGAGGCCGTCTGTGACTGGTTGGAAAAGGGGGAGTTGATCTTTGGGTGACTGGGGAATCCCCTCTGGGAGAAGTGGAAATGATCCATGTCACAAAGTAACCCCTTTCTTTGAGGGACAGGACCCACCTGTCTGAGGTAATGTTTTGCCAAACTGGATGACAGTGAAAGAGCCTTAGAGACATAGGAATGGAGTCTCATGGGGGGGGGGGGGGGAGTGAAGGCAAGTAGTCACAGGCTACCTGCATTGTCCTGAAAGAGAGGCTTCTGGGTAGGAGTTTGAACAGGCTTAGAAGGTATCTGTGGTTTCCTAGTACCTTTAAGTAGCAGGTAATAAACAGCCACTGAGAACGAACCAAATGAACGGTGAGGCAAATGATCAGACAAACGGCTTTAATAACAAATGACTTGGCGCTTTCACCAGAAAGTACAGTTTTGTACCTACCATAAATGTAGATGTCCGAACTGGATAGCATCTGCAGTCATAACAAGTGGGTTGTCCCTGTCGTCAGGCAGCCCTGCAGTCGGCCGGATTCCAAAGTCCGGGTCCGGCTTCGGCTGATGTCGCACTCCACCCGACGTCATCTCTGTTGGTCTTCGGGTATAAAAGCATCAGCCGACGCCATTTTCCTCAGTGTTTCTTGCCCCAGATGCCAGTAGCCCTCTTGCAGGGTAAAATTTGGATAGATGCCAATGTTTCCAAATAGATAGAGGTAAACACAACAATAAGCATATATGTACATATATACAAACAAATACACCATAAAAGACTCCCCAAGAGCTAGCTATTAGGAGGGTAAACACCCTAGGAGTACCACAGAGGGAAGGAGGGAGGGTAATCCTGACTGCAGATGCTATCCAGTTCGGACATCTACATTTATGGTAGGTACAAAACTGTACTATGTCCTTCATGGATGCATCTGCAGTCATAACAAGTGGGTAGAATACCATAGCCAACTAGGGAGGAGGATAAAGGTAGATTATGGTGTGTTTAGGATCCCTTGCAGTACAGCAGTGGCAAACCCTGCTCGGGATCTGGAATAAAGAGGCAAATTATAATGCTTGGCAAATGTATGCACGGAGGTCCAAGTAGCCGCCTCAATAATGTCTTTGGTTGCCACTCCTCGTAAGAAGGCTGTGGTAGTGGCTGTTACCCTTGTAGAGTGAGGTCTTATGTTCTGTGGAATTGGTTTTCCATGGAAGGAGTAACAGTATCGTATGCAATTTCCTATCCATTTGGAGATTGTCTGTTTGGAAATAGCTTTTCCTTCCCTTCCTGTTGCATAGGCTACAAAAAGTTGGTCAGTCTTTCTGCTATTTTTTGTTCTGTCCAAGTAGTAGCGTAGCTGTCTATGTACAAAGGTATGCAGTATTCTTTCCCCTCTGTTTTGTGGGTTGGGAAAGAAGGTAGGTAGGTGGATTGCCTGGTTTAAAGATACTCTGGATACCACCTTAGGCATAAATGTAGGATTAGTCCGCAAGGACACTATCTTGGTGGAAGATTAGGAAGGGTTGCACTGCCATTAAGGCCTGTAGTTCTGAAACCCTCCTTGCTGAAGTAATTGCCAGTAGGAAAGCAGTTTTCCATGACAGGTGTTGTAGGTCTGCTGTTGCTGCTGGTTCGAAGGGTGCTAGTGTCAACTTTTCTAGCACAAAGTTTAAGTCCCAAGCTGGTAATGGTGGTTTCCTTGGAGGTTTTACATTCTTGATTCCTCTGAGGAACTGCCTGAGCAAAGGGTGCGAAAAAACAGGTGGATCAAAGCTGTATTCTGCTGAAATAGCTGATGCATGTATCTTGATGGAGGAGTAGGACAGGCCTGAATGAAGAAGTTCGGCCAGATACTCCAGAATGTTAGGCATATCTATGTTTGACACATCTTTTCCTCTTTCGGTACTCCAAATGACAAACCTTTTCCATTTTCCAGCATAGTTCTTTCTTGTTGAAGGTCTGCGTGCTTCAAGAATAATGTCTTTAACTCTTTGGGAAAGTTCTGGATTAGCTGCTGCTATGTGATGTTCCATGCAGTCAGTTGCAGCGTTTTTAGGTTTGGATGTATGATGCTGTAGTTGTTCTGAGTTAACATCAAAGGCATCAGGGGTATTGGCCACATGTTGTTCCGAGACATGCTCTTCAGTAGTGGGTACCAGTGTTGTCTTGGCCAGTTTGGGGCTATCAGGATTATCCTTGGACGTTCTTCCTTGATTTTTAGTAGTACCTTGTGTATCAAGGGAAGAGGTGGGAATGCATATGCTGTTAGGCCTTTCCAGTTGAAGGAGAGTGAGTCCACTTTCCATGCTAGTGGGTGGAATGTCCTTGTGCAGAATTTTTTGAGCTGGTGACTGAGAGGTGATGCGAATAGGTCTATCTGTGGCATTCCCCATTTCTTTGAGATGGTCTTGAAGATGTCCGGGTGCAGCTTCCATTCGTGGGCATTCGAAGTGGTTCTGCTTAGTATGTCTGCTAGAGTATTGTCTTTCCCCGGTACAAATATTGCCTGTAACTGAATGTTGTAGCTGAGAGCCAGGGTCCACAGCTCCAAGGTCATTCTGCATAGGGGGTATGAATGAGTGCCTCCCTGTTTGTTGATGTACCACATGACTGTGGTGTTGTCTGTCCTTATCATCAACTGGCCCTCTTTGAGGAATGGTTTGAACTTTTGGATTGCCAGTTTTACTGCCAGCATTTCTTTTAGATTGATGTGCAGGTGAAGTTGATCCTGTGTCCACAATCCTTGCACGCATTTGTCCAGCATGTGGGCCCCCATCCTAGGTCTGAAGCGTCTGTTGTGATGGTCTGGCTTGGTTGACATCTGCGGAAGGGCAGGCCTGGGTTTGACTGGCATGCCTGAGCCCACCATAGGAACTCCTGTTTTAAGCATGGAATTAGTGGGATTTCTGTTTCTAGACTGTGTCTGTGTTGGGACCATAAATTCTTTAGGTACCACTGTAGTTTCCTGATATGTAGTCTGGCAAATGGGACCAAGATTATGCATGATGCCATGAAGCCCAAGGCCTGTAGAAATTTTCTTGCTGTTAACTTGTTCAGTTTTGTTAGTGCCAAGAAGTAAAGAGGAAGTTCTTTTTGTTTTCTGTAGTCAGGAATGCCATTTGTTGTACTGTGTCCAATTTCCCAAGAATGTCCTTGTTTGGGATGGTATCAGCCTTGACTTTTGTAAATTGACTGTGTATCCCAGTCCTTGTAGCAAGTAAATGACCCTTTGTAAATCTGTTGTCAGCTTGCTTTTGTTGTCCCCTTGTAGCAGGCAGTCGTCCAGGTATGGGTAAATTTGTATTCCCTGTAGTCTGCAATGGGCGATTACTGATGCCAGGCATTTTGTGAATACTCTGGGCAGTAGATAAGCCAAAGGGCAATGCTGAGAATTGATAGTGCTCTGATCCTGCAAGAAATCTGAGGTATCTTCTGCAGATTGGTCGAATGGGGACGTGCAGGTATGCCTCCTTGAGATCTAGAGTTACCAGCCAAGACTCCTTGCCCAGCATGGGAAGAAGTTGCTGTAGGGTCAGCATTTTGAATTTTGGGACAATGATGTATGTATTTAAGGTGGACAGATCGAGAATTGGTCTCCAACTTTTTCCTTTCTTGGAACTAGGAATAGTCTGGAGTAGAACCCCTTTCCTTGTTCTGCTGTTGGCACTCTTTCCACAGCTCTCATGTTTGCTAACTCCATTATCTGGCGTAGAGCCTCTGTTTTTTGATTTGGAGGTAGATTTGGCATTCCTCTTTTGACTGGTAAAGTGTGGAAGTGAAACCGGTAACCTTGATCTATGGTTTGTAAAATCCACTTGTCTTTTGTTATGTAGTGCCAGTTCTTTGAAAATAAGGTTAACTTTCCGCCTAGAGGGGCTGCTATTTGTTCCCTGGTAGGTGGATTTAGGATTAAGTCACTGTGGTTGTGCTGATGTAGTGGCAGTGGCTGTGTCTGTGCCTCTGCTGCTACCTTGCCACTGTCGTCCTCTGTAGGCACCTCCTCTGGATTGGTTTCTGCCTCTGGAACGTCTATTTCTGCCCCTTTGAAATTTTGTGGAGTCAGGAAAGGACCAATTTTGGCAGGCCAGTTCCTGCTAAACCTTGGGGTTGAACCTGCAAGAAATCTTTAACAGTCTGAACAGATTTTGCCTTTTCTTCCATTTTCTTCATAACCTGCTGGGCAGGTGTACCAAACAAACTTGTCTTGTCCATAGGAGCATCTAGCAACTTAGCTTTAACATGATCCGGTAAAGCTTGTTCCTTTAGCCATGCATGCCTTCTTATCACTGTGCCTGTCATGGCTGATCTAAATGAAGCCTCCAGTGCATCATAGCCACATTTTAAGGAATGGTTGCTAACCTGTTGTATGTTATTTACCATCTCTAATACATATTTCTTATCAAGAGATTCATCAGTAGTTAGTTTTTTAGTTAACTGATCAAGCATAAACTCTTGGTATTGTATCATGTGAAACTGACAGTTTAAAGCTCTAGCTGAGAGAGTAGCTGAAGTGTAGACCTTTTACCCCATCTGTCTAGTGACCTTGCTTCCCTTTCAGAAGGAATAGGGTTGTAGCTGTGGTCGCGGCTACTGCCTTGGGACCCTGGGATATAGTTTCTGGGTCTGCAAGTGGGGCCTTGTAAAGGTGGTGATGAGTATCTGGCACCCTGTAAAATCTGTCTGGTTTGGCAGGGGCTGGGGTAAAGAGTCTGGAGCGGAGCAAACATCATTGAAAGCATCATCCACCACAGAGAGAACAGGAGGTATAGCTAAGGGCCTGTGCTGTGGGAGGTGCAGAAAGGTCCTAAGTCTTTTTCTGGAGTCTGAAAAAACCTGTTGCTGCCATTGGAACTGTTCTCGCATGGCATGCAAGGTTTCCCCAAAGGAGAATTCTTCTGGTGGGGAAGCAGCTGGAATGGATTCTTCAGCATCAGAATCTTCAAAATTGGAGAAGGGAGCCTCAGGCTGGTCAGTTATGTCTGATTCATCAGCAGAATCATCAGAAGACACTGGCTCAGGGGGCTCTGCCCTAGGTCTCTTCTCTGGGGGCTGAGAGGCCCTGTCTGGGTGAGATTGAGATCCTCTAATTAAAGAAATTAAATCTTCTGCCAAAGAAAGCATTTGAGAACTAGAAGAGGGCCTGGATGAGGGGGGTTTTAACAGGCACTGATTTAGTAGTCTTGGCTGCTTTAGCCCTGGCAAAGGCCTTAATGGACATGGCTGCTGGAGGCCTAGCAGCACCACGTGCTGGGGTAGAGACATCCAAGGGGATGGTGTCTGATAAATCAACCACCGTAGTGGGTAAAATTTCTGAGGTCGATTCAAGAATTGTAGCAGGGGCCTCAGTTGTAAGAATAGGTTCAGCTGTACTTTGAGCAGTTTTCTCGGTTTCGGCCGAAACCGAGACACTCGCGGTTTGCTTTGCCGTGGTTTCGGCCGAAACCGGACCGCGAGTGTCGGTCTTTATCTTTGCGTTTTTTGGAAGATTGGGTAGTCGGAGGATCCGACGGCATAATGTACGCAAAAACAGTACCGAAAAACTGTTCTGCAAACTCCGACCGACGCCTAAGCGTTCGTCGGTTGAAAGAGGCACAGGCCGAACAGGCTGCTACGTCGTGGGCTGGGCCTAAACAAGGCAGACAGTAAGAGTGGAAATCTTTATGAGGTATTTGTTTCCCACAGGTTAAACAATTGTTAACTTTTTCTGACATCGGCTGAGGCAAGAAAGAGTCCCCAACGGGGTACTTAGCTTTAGAAGTCTTCGAAGTAGTATTCGGTAGAAGTAATCTCTGGATCCGACCGACCGCCACTTGCGAACAGCTTCTGCTTCGGGCGCCACGCGGCAAGAAAGACTGGGGAAAATGGCGTCGGCTGATGCTTTTATACCCGAAGACCAACAGAGATGACGTCGGGTGGAGTGCGACATCAGCCGAAGCCGGACCCGGACTTTGGAATCCGGCCGACTGCAGGGCTGCCTGACGACAGGACAACCCACTTGTTATGACTGCAGATGCATCCATGAAGGACATCAATACTGGTTTCTTCAGAGTCACTTAACCATTTTACCTACTATCTTTGGCATCCCTAAAGTCCATAAGGGTACTTATAATTTGCTTTTTAGACCAATTGTTGCTGCTAGAGGTTCTAAGACAGAACCCCTTGTGTCATTTACTGATACTTGGTCTAAGTCAGCTATTGGTGAAGCTACACACAATTTGAAGGATTCGTGGCACTGCCTTGAGAGACTGAGGAAAGTCAAAGTTAACAATTGTAGTTTTGTTTTTTTAACCATTGATGTAGTCAACCTTTTATCTGTTATCCCATACCAGCTAGGATTGGATATGTTTTATGAAAGTCTTTCTACTAGTATTACTGTAGATAAAAATAAAATTAATTTACTTCACGACCTCAAGGAATTAGTTTAAAAAATTATTTTATTTTATTTGAAGGTGAACTTTATCAGCAGCTTACTGGTGTGGCAATGGGAGCGAAGTGCGCCCCGGTTTTCGCCAACTTGGTATTGTTGACGTGGGAAAAGCTTTATGTTTTTTCCTCTAAATATTATGACAATATTATTTTATATAACAGATTTTTGGATGATTTGTTAATTTTATGGAAGGGTGACGAAGAAACAGTGGTTGAATTTGTTGAATATTTAAACAGCACCACTGAATTTTTTAAATTTACATACACTTGGAATGAAGAAGTGATTAACTTTCTGGATCTGACCTTAAGTAAAACCAATGATGGTTTCTGTAGTAATATATTTAGAAAGGAGACATACTCCAATTCCCTGCTGCATTTTGGAAGTTGTCATCCTTGGCATCAGAGAAAAGGTATTGTGAAGGGACAAAATGGTCAGGATTTCCAGATTAGTTAGCAATGATTAAATTTTTAAGGAGGAAATATTTAAGTTAATTGGAATGTTTTTGTAGTGGGGGTATCCCCTTAATTTACTTCTTAAAATTAAGAAAGAAGTGATGAAAAAAAGGGGTACGCAGTACATTCCTATTTTGAAAAATAATGCTTCATTAGTGCAGACTGTTAATAACAGAACTGGAGCATTTTTTGTATTAAAGTACAACAACAGGTCTTACGAATTAAGTGCAAGTTTGAGAAGTTTATGGAAATGCTGTTTGGGTGATCAAAAAGTACAGTTTTGTACCTACCATAAATGTAGATGTCCGAGAGGAATGCATCTGCAGTCTTTACAAATGGGTTGTCCTGTCGTCAGGCAGCCCTTCGGTCGGCCGGATTCCAAAGTCTGGGTCTGGCTTCGGCTGGTGTCACACTTCACCCGACGTCATTGCGGCAGTTATTCGGGTATAAAGGCATCAGCCAACGCCATTTTCCTCAGTGTTTCTTGCCCCAGATGCCAGGTGCCCTCCTGGATGGCTAAATTTGGATAAATGCCAAAGATTCCAAATAGTAGAGAGCAAACACACAAAATAAGCATGTATGTACATATATACAAACAAATACACCATAATAGATCCCCCCCAAGCTAGCTGAAGATTGGCAAATACCCTAGGAGTACCTCAGAGGGGAAGGAGGGTGGGTAATCCTGACTGCAGATGCATTCCTCTCGGACATCTACATTTATGGTAGGTACAAAACTGTACTATGTCCTTCAAGGATGCATCTGCAGTCTTTACAAATGGGTAGAATACCATAGCTAAACTAGGGGAGGAGGAAATGAGAATAGATTATGGTGTAGTTAGGATCCCTTGCAAAACAGCAGTGGCAAAGCCAGCATGTGATCTAGAGTATAGAGGTAAGTTATAATGCTTGGCAAATGTATGCACGGAGGTCCAAGTAGCAGCCTCTATAATGTCCTTGGTAGCCACTCCTCGTAAGAAAGCTGTGGTAGTGGCTGTAGCCCTTGTGGAGTGAGGTCTGATGTTCTCTAGAGTTTTCTTTCCATGGTAGGAGTAACAAAATCTAATGCAATTTCCTATCCATTTGGAGATTGTCTGTTTAGAAATTGGTTTTCCTTCCTTTCCTGTTGCATATGCTACCAGAAGCTGGTCAGTTTTTCTATTGTTTTTTGTCCTGTCCAGGTAGTAGCGTAATTGTCTGTGTACATCCAAGGTATGTAAGAGCCTTTCTCCCTGTTCTGTGGGTTGGGGAAGAATGTAGGAAGGTGGATAGCCTGATTTAAAGAGACTCTGGATACCACCTTAGGCATAAATGTAGGATTTGTTCTCATGGACACTCTATCTTGATGGAAGATCAGGAAGGGTTGCACTGCCATTAATGCCTGTAGTTCAGAGACCCTTCTTGCTGAAGTTATTGCCAGCAGGAAAGCAGTCTTCCAGGATAAGTATTGTAATTCTGCTGTTGCTGCTGGTTCGAAAGGAGGAAGAGTCAGTTTTTCTAGCACAAAGTTCAAGTCCCATGCTGGCAATGGAGGTTTCCTGGGAGGTTTTACATTTTTAATTCCTCTCAGAAACTGTCTGAGCAGAGGTTGCGAGAAGACAGGAGGATCCAAGCTGTATTCTGCTGAAATAGCTGATGCATGTATCTTGATGGAAGAATAGGGCAGGCCTGTATGGAAGAGCTCCGCCAAGTACTCCAGGATGTTGGCTATGTTCACCAGTGTCACATCTTGCCCCTTTGCAGTACTCCAGATGAAATATCTTTTCCATTTTGCTGCATAATTCTTTCTTGTTGAAGGTCTACGAGCCTCCAGGATTATGTCTTTAACCCTTTGGGATAAATTTGGGTTAATTGCTGTTATGTAATGTTCCAGGCAGTTAGCTGCAGAGTTTTTAGGTTTGGATGCAGGATGTTGTAGTTGTTCTGTGTTAGCAGTAATGGGATCAGGGGTAGTGTCCATATTTGTTCCCGAGACATGCTCCTCAGCAGTGGATACCAATGTTGTCTTGGCCAGTCTGGGGCTATCAGAATGATCCTCGGACGTTCCTCTTTGATCTTCAGAAGCACCTTGTGCATCAAAGGAAGTGGTGGAAATGCGTATGCTGTCAGGCTTTTCCAACTGAAAGATAGGGAGTCCACCTTCCAAGCAAGTGGGTGGTAAGTCCTTGTGCAGAATTTCTTCAACTGGTGATTGAATGGGGATGCAAACAAGTTTATTTGTGGTAATCCCCATTTTCTTGTGATGGTTTTGAAGATGTCCGGATGCAGCATCCATTCGTGGGCATCTGTTGTAGTTCTGCTTAATATGTCTGCTAGAATGTTTTCCTTCCCTGGTACATAAATTGCCTGTAACTGAATGTTGTAGCTCAGAGCCACATCCCATAGGTCCAGTGCCAGCCGGCATAGAGGGTATGAGTGTGTGCCTCCCTGTTTGTTGATGTACCACATAACTGTGGTGTTGTCTGTCCTTATCATCAATTGGCCTTCTTGGAGAAAAGGTCTGAATGCCTGGATTGCCAATTTTACTGCCATCATTTCTTTTAGATTTATGTGCAGATGCAGCTGGTCTTGAATCCATAGGCCTTGAATGCACTTGCCCAGCATGTGTGCCCCCCAACCGAGGTCTGAGGCATCTGTCGTGATGGTTTGTCTTGGTTGCCTTTTGCAGAAGGGCAATCCTGTGTTTGATTGGCAGGCCTGAGCCCACCATAGGAACTCTTGCTTCAGGCATGGGATCATTGGAATTTTGGTTTCTAGGCTGTGCTTGTGCTGGGACCACAAATTCTTTAGGTACCACTGCAGCTTTCTCATATGCAGCCTGGCATGAGGGACCAGTATTATGCAGGATGCCATGAAGCCTAGAGCTTGTAGCACTTTTCTTGCAGTTAGATGGTTCTGCTTTGTTAATGCCAAGAAGTAGAGAGGAAGTTGCTCTTTCTTTTCTGCAGTTAGAAATGCCATTTGTTTTGATGTGTCTAGTTCTGCACCCAGAAAGGTTATTCTTTGGGATGGAATCAGCCTTGACTTTTTTGTATTGACTGTATATCCCAGGGCTTGCAGCAGGTAGATGACTCTTTGTAAGTCTTCTGTTAGTTTGTTTTTGTTGTCCGCTAGTATCAGGCAGTCGTCCAGGTAGGGATAGATTTGAATCCCCTGAAGTCTGCAATGAGCGATTACTGATGCCAGGCATTTCGTGAACACTCTGGGCAGTAGATAAGCCAAAGGGCAATGCTGAGAATTGATAATGCTCTGATCCTGCAAGAAATCTGAGGTATCTTCTGCAAATTGGTCTTATGGGGACGTGCAGGTATGCCTCCTTGAGATCTAGAGTTACCAGCCAAGACTCCTTGCCCAGCATGGGAAGAAGCTGCTGTAGGGTCAGCATTTTGAATTTTGGAACAATGAGGAATGTGTTTAAAGCGGACAGGTCTAGAATAGGCCTCCATTTGTTTTCTTTTCTTGGTACCAGGAAGAGTCTGGAGTAAAATCCCTTTCCTTGCTCCATAGATGGTACCTTTTCCACAGCTCTCATTCTTAATAATTGAGATATTTGTTTTAGAGCTTCTGTCCTTTGAGTAGGTGGTAGGTTTGGCATTCCTCTCTTTCCTGGTAGAGTATGGAAATGGAACCTGTAACCTTGGTCTATAGTTTGTAAAATCCATTTTTCTCTTGTAATGCAGTGCCAGTTTCTTGAAAATAAGGTTAGCTTTCCGCCTAAGGGTGCTGCTAGTTGTTCCCTGGTAGGCGGTGCCACCGCCAAGTCACTGTGATTCAGTTGTTGTAGTGGTGGTGGCTGTATCCATGCCTTGTTGGTTGTTACCCTGCCACTGGCGACCCCTGTAGGCACCCCTGGATTGGTTTCTGCCTCTAGAGCGCCTATTCCTGCCTCTTTGTGCCTTAGAGGAGTCCGGAAAGGACCAATTCTTGGAGGGCCAGTTCCTGCTAAACCTTGGAGGTTGAACTTGTAAGAAATCTTTCACTGTTTGCACAGATTTTGCTTTCTCTTCCATCTTTTTTAGTACCTGCTGTGCAGGGGAACCAAATAAATTGACCTTGTCTATAGGTGCATCCAAAAGCTTAGATTTGACATGGTCTGGTAATGCCTGTTCTTTCAACCATGCATGCCTCCTGATAACTGTGCCAGTCATGGCTGATCTAAAGGAAGCCTCCAGTGCATCATAGCCACATTTTAAAGAATGGTTACTAACCTGCTGTATGTTATGTACCATTTCTTGAACATACCTTTTATCTAAAGATTCTTCAGAGGACAGCTTTTTAGTTAACTGGTCAAGCATAAACTCTTGATATTGAATCATATGAAATTGGCAGTTCAAAGCTCTAGCTGACAAAGTAGCAGAGGTGTAAACTTTTTTACCCCATCTCTCTAAGGACCTGGATTCCCTTTCAGAGGGGAGGGGGTTTTTAGAAGAAGTAGCTGCTACAGCTTTAGGACCCTGGGAGATAGTCTCTGGATCTGCAAAAGGAGCCTTATATAAGTGGTGATGAGTGTCCGGGACCCTGTAGTACCTATCGGGCTTAGCAGGGGCCGGAGGTAAAGAATCAGGAGCAGTGCAAGCATCATTAAATGCATCATCAACAACAGAAAAAACTGGAGGTATAGCTAAGGGCCTGTGCTGTGGCAAATGTAGAAAGGTCCTAAGCCTTTTTCTAGAGTCTGAGAAATCTTGGCCCTGCCACTGAAATTGTTCCCTCATAGCATGCAAGGTTTCCCCAAAGGAAAATTCCTCAGGAGGAGAGGCTGAAGGGATGGACTCCTCAGCATCAGAGTTTTCGTAAGGAGAATAAGAAGCCTCAGGAGGGTCTGTATGTTCTGAGTCATCAGAGGAATCATCTGTGGATACTGGCTCAGGGGGCTCTGCTCTAGGCCTCTTTTCTGGAGGAGGGAGAGGCCCTGTCTGGATGAGGCTGGGCTCCACGAATTAAAGAGATGAGATCCTCAGCCAAAGAAAGCATATGGGAGCTGGTGCTGGGCCTGTGAGAGGGGGGCTTGGCAGGCACAGGTTTTGATGCTTTGGCTGCTTTAGCCCTGGCAAAGGCCTTAATAGACATAGCTGGAGGAGGCCTAGCAGCTCCACGTGCAGGGGTTGAAATATCCAGGGGAATGGTGTCTGATAAATCCTGTGAAACCGCAACAGAAGGTTGGATTTCAGAAGCCGTTTCTACCAGGTTAGAAGAGGCCTCGGTAGAAGGCATGTTATCGGCTGAAGAAAGAACCGCTTGCTCGGTATCGGCCGAAACCGAGACACTCGTGGTTGGCTTAACCGCGGTTTCGGCCGAAACTGCAGACCGTGAGTGTCGGTCCTTTTCTTTGCGTTTTTTGGTTATTTGCGTAGTCGGTGGATCCGACGGCATAATGTAGGCAAAATCGGAGCCGAAAATCTGTTCGGCAAAGTCCGAACGACGTCTAAGCGTCCGCCGGTTAAAAGAAGCACAGGCTAGACAAGCTGCTACGTCGTGGTCTGGGCCTAAACAATGTATGCAATAGGAGTGGAAATCTTTATGAGGTATTTGTTTCCCACAAGATAAACAGTTATTAACTTTCTCTGACATCGGCTGAGGCAAGAAAGAGTCCCCAACGGGGTACTTAGCTTTATAGAAGTCTTCGAAGTAGTATTCGGTAGTAGTAATCTCTGGATCTGACCAACCGGCACTTGCGAACAGCTTCTGCTTCGGGCGCCACGCGGCAAGAAAGACCGAGGAAAATGGCGTCGGCTGATGCCTTTATACCCGAATAACTGCCGCAATGACGTTGGGTGAAGTGCGACACCAGCCGAAGCCAGACCCAGACTTTGGAATCCGGACGACCAAAGGGCTGCCTGACGACAGGACAACCCATTTGTAAAGACTGCAGATGCATCCTTGAAGGACATCAAAGCAATTTTAGGTCCAGAACCACTGATTGTATTTAGTAGAGGTGAAAATTTAAAATCAATTTTAGAAAGGGAAGTTAGACCCCACAAGAAATCAATTATGAGAAAATGTGGGGCCTGTAAGTGGTGTAGGTTTATTAGTGAAGGATCTTGTGTATGTGTTTTTGACTTTAGATACACTATTGCATGTCCTGGGGTGTGCAATTGTAACACCAAGAACCTGGTCTACGTTGCCTCTTGTACTGCATGTGAGGCATTTTATGTTGGCAAGAACATTCGCAGACTTAGGGATAGGATATCTGAACATGTGAGATCCATCAGGAGAAAGGACACACACAATGCACTTTATTTACACACCACCACATGTTCTAATTTTAAAAAGTTTGTGTTTTTTGTGGTGGATCGTGTCATTAACTTTGAGAAAGGAATTGATTTGGTTAACAAAGTGGGTATGTTAGAAAGTGAATGGCAACTTAGGTTTAATGCCTTGAAATTCCCTGGTCTTAATGATTGTGTATCTTTGATGCCTATTCTAAAGTTTAAATCTAACCAGATTTAGTATCTTTTTTACATTAACCGTTTACATTTATATATTTATATTTTTTTATATTTTTGAATATTTAATATTTGTATTTGATGTTTATTACAATAGTCTAATTATTAATTTATGTTTATACATTATTAATTTAAGGTGGAAAAAGTGTTTTCAAAGTGTGTGGCCAAGTTGAATCATCACATTTATTTACTGGAAAGGAATTTTATTGGTTGATGTATTTTTAACTGCACCTATCATTATGGGGTTGGGTACTATAAAGATGTTTTTTGTTCACTGGTTAAATGACTCTGAAGAAGCCAGTATTGTTCTGGTGAAAGTGCTAAGTCATTTGTTATTAAACCCGTTTGTCTGATCGTTTGCCTCACCGTTCATTTGGTTCGTTCTTAGTGGCTGTTTATTACCTGCTACTTCTTCGTTTTTCCCTTCTGGGAATTTTTGTTTGTCGTTTTCTAGTACCTTTTCTTGCCCTAGCACGGGAAGCTGGGGCAGTGTGTTTCCTAATGAACTAGGTCTTTGAGGGACAGTTCCTATGAAATTTGGGTATTGGGGAGACAAATAGGTGTTTTAAATCCTGCTCTTCCTTCCCTTTTTGCTGACGAGCCTTAAATACCTCAGCCATGTTAAGACCCAAAAAGGGCAGAGTTATCCAGGGATGCTTCCGTAATTTGGCCCTAATATAATCGGGTAAGGATTGTAGACTTAACCATGAGTATCTTCTAAGGACTGAAGCTGAGGCTGCAGATATGGCAGAGGCTTCTGCAGCATCATAGCTGCATCCAACTGAATGTCTAGTAACTTAGGAAGACAGGAAAATGAGACTGGAAATTTGAGCCCTGAAAGGCGAGTCAAGAAGGTCAACTAAAAGCTTGGTGACCTGGGTCAAAACAGCCAACGGATATTTGGACATATGTGCCTGATAATTTACTGCCCTAAAGGCCAGGGTAGCAAAAGTATATACCTTCTTACCAAGGTGCTCCATGGCCTTACTATCCTTGTCTGTGAAAAGTAGTTTGGATGGCTTGTCTGCTGAAAATGAGACAGTGGCAGCGTCAGCAACAGAGCATTTTATCAAAAATTTTGCCCCTTCGGGGACCTTGCAAAACCTGTCAGGCCTTCTAGGTGCAGGTGGTTGTGAATCATGATTAACAGATGCAGTATTAAAAGCATCCAAGAAAGCTGGTAACACTGGAGGAATTGCAGAAGGAGCAGGGCTTTCCATCTGCAGAAGCTCATAAAAAATGTTTTGGACCTCTGACATTTCAGAGGAATCCCACTGAAAATATCATCTCATTTTAGAAACAGTCACCCCAAAGGTGAAGTCTGTCCTCTTCTGGGGAGTAAGTCTCAGCAGATTTCTCCTCTGGGAAAGCATACCTAAGAAGAGATGGCATCTGACAGACATAGGAAAGAAAATCCTACGAAGAGGAGTCCTCAGCCTCAGGTTGGATAATCAGCCTGAGGCCTGGGACTGATAGGAGAAAGACCAGCCTGTGGAGAAAAGTACAGTTGTGTACACTTACCATAAATGTAGATGTTTGAGTGTATTCACTGTTGCAGTCATTACATTTGGGTAATCCTGCTGGCAGGTTGCCCTCAGTCGGCCTGAATTCCAAAGTCCTGGGTCCTGCGTCGGCTGCTGTCGCCCCTTCCCTGACGTCAGGTCGTCAGGGGTATAAAAGATGCGGCCGACGCCATTTTCTTCAGTTTTTCTTGCCCCAGATGTCAGGTGCCCCCTAAAAGGGTAGCCAAATTTTATATACATATAAATACATGCACCAATATAAACTGTACCTTCATCTACAAGCAAATACACCACAAAGGTTGTATAAATCAGAGAAGGAAAGATAGGTTCCATCAGAAGAAAGGGGGATGGTGGGTAACCTGGACTGCAAAAGTGAATACACTCGAACATCTACATTTATGGTAAGTTTACACAACTGTACTATGTTCTTCGTGTTTCACTGCTGCAGTCATTACATTTGGGTAGAGTCCCAAAGCTATAGATGGGAGGCTGGAGCTAAACAGCATTAGGAGCGGCTATAAGGCCCTGCAGAACTGCAGTGGCAAAACCTGCCCTGGATTTAGAGTAGAGTGACAGATGATAATGCTTTGTAAAGGTGTGCACTGAACTCCAAGTAGCAGCCTCTAAAATGTCCTTGGTTGGTACTTCCCTGAGAAAGGCTGCTGAAGTGGCTGCAGCTCTGGTTGAATGCGGCCTAATGCCCTTAGGCACTGGCTTGTAGGTAGCAGAACCGAATGCAGTGGCCTATCCACTTTGAAATAGTCTGCTTTGAGATAGCCTTTCCTTGTGATCCTGCAGCATATACTAGTAATTGCTCTGTCTTTCTGAAAACTTTGGTTCTGTACAAGTAGAATCTAAGCTGTCTGTGTACGTCCAAAGAATGCAGAATTCTCTCCCCCTTGTTCTGTGGATTTGGATAAAAAGTTGGCAGATGAATAGCTTGGTTAAGAGCCACACTGGACACCACCTTAGGAATAAATGTTGGGTTTCTCCTCAGAGAGACCCTGTCTGGACAAAAAATGATAAAAGGTTCCACAGCCATGAGCGCCTGAAGCTATGAAACTCATCTTGCAGAAGTTATTGCTAGGAGCAGAGCTGTTTTCCAAGATAAAAATTTTATATCGGCAGTAGCAGCTGGCTCAAAAAGAGGCAGGGTGAGTTTTTCCAAGACATAGTTGAGGTCCCATGCAGGCATTGGTGATCTCCTTGGAGGCCTTACATTTTTGGCTCCTCTGAGGTACTGTTTTAATAAGGGATGATAAAAGATTGTTGGCTCTGTATTGTAATGAGCTGAAATGGCAGAGGCATGAATTTTAATAGATGAAAAAGATAGACCTTTGTCCGGCATCTCAGTTAAGTATTGCAAAATCTGAGGAATATTTGGCACAGCTGTATCAGTTCCTTGTGCCTGGTTCCAAGCACAGAATCTCTTCCATTTTCCAGCATAAGATTTTCTAGTACTAGGCCTTCTGGCCTCCAAAATGACATCCATCACAGCTTTACTGAGAGGTGTGTTTTGTATGACTACATTATCCGCCATGCTGCCAGGTTTAAAGTCCTGAGTTGACTGGGCAGGATCTGATTGTTTTGCTTGGACAGTAGATGAGGTATTTGAGGCAAGGTCCAAGCTGGGCATTGAGACAAGTTCTTTAGGATTGGAAACCAGTACTGGCGGGGCCAGTCTGGGGCAATAAGTATTATTTTTTGCTTCTCCTGTCTGACCTTTAGGAGTACCTTGGAGAGGAGAGGCAGTGGGGGAAAAGCATATACTGATAGGTTTTTCCAGCTGAAAGATAGGGCGTCCACTCTCCATGCTTGTCGGTGACAAGTCCTTGTGCAGAATCTTTTTAGTTGGTAGTTGTGAGGGGAAGCAAATAGATCTATGTCCGGGCATCCCCATTTCCTTGTTATCATGCTAAAGACTTGTGGATCCAGCTGCCACTCATGGGGATCCATGAGGTTTCTGCTTAGTTCGTCTGTCAGAGTATTTTTCCTTCCTGGCAGGAACTGTGCCTGCATATGTACTCGGTGAGTTAATGCCGTGTCCCACAAAGTCATGGCTAGTCAGCAAAGGGGGTAAGAATGTGTGCTCCCCTGCTTGTTTATATACCACATGACCGTGGTGTTGTGTCTTTATCAGTAGTTATCCCGGATGAAGTAGGTCCTTGAAGGCTGTCAGGACATTCTGAACAGCTAGCATCTCTTTTTGATTGATATGTAGATGCATTTGGGTTGAGGACCATGTGTCCTGAATGCATCTTCCTGCCATGTGGGCCCCCCAGTCCTAATCTGATGCATCCATTGTTAGTGTCTGCCTGGCTGAGGGTAATGTGAATGGCTGTTCCTTGTTTTGGTGACAAGCCTTTGCCCACCATTAAAAATCCTGTTGTAGGCAGGGAATGAGAGTAATCATTGTTTCCAGGCTGTGGCAATGTTGAGTCCAAACACTTTTTAGGTACCACTGAAGTTTCTTCATATGCAGTCTTGCATAATGAATTAGTAGGATGCAGGATGCCATGAAGCCCAAAGCCTGCAGAATTTTTCTTGCAGATAACTGGGCCTTTGCTACCAACATTTTGAAATAGGTAGTCAGTTGCCTTTGTTTGTCTGGCGTGAGATAAGCCATCTGGGCAGTTGTATTTAAGCTTGCACCCAGGAATATTATCTCTTGAGAGGGTACTAGTTTTCATTTCTTTTCAGTGACTGTGTACCCCAGGCATGTTAGAAGTCTTTTCACAAACACCATATGCTGTAGAAGAATGTCCTTGTTTTCTGCTTGAATTAGACAGACGTCCAAGTAAGGATATATTTGTATTACTCTTTGTCTGCAGAAAGCAATTATTGGTGCCAGGCGCTTTGTAAAGACCCTGGGCGCAGTAGATAAGCCAAAGGGCAGTGCAGAGAATTGGTAATGTATTGAGCCAGCCTTGAATCCGAGGTATCTTCTGCATAACTGTCTGATTGGGACATGCAGGTATGCCTCTTTTAGGTCTAAAGTCACCAGCCAAGCGTTCTTGCCCAGCATGGGCAGCAGCTGTTGCAAAGTCATCATCTTGAATTTTGGTATATCCAGGAATGTGTTCAGAATAGACAGGTCCAGTATTGGTCTCCGGGTCTTGTCCTTTCTGGGTACCAAGAACAGTCTTTAGTAAAATCCTTGTCCCTGCTCTTACTCTGGCACTTGCTGAATGGCCCCCATGTCCATGAGGGATGAGACTTGTTTTTGTGCCTCTGCCCATTGATTTTTTGGCAGATCTGGCCAGCCGTTTGCCTTTGGCAGGGTATGAAAATGGAACTTGTACCCTTGTGACACGATATTTAGAATTAACTTGCCCTGGGTTATAATGTGCTAATTTTGAGAAAAAAATGCTAATTTTCCCCCTAAGGGTGCTGCCAGCAGATAAGTGCTTGGTGCTGGCAGGGGGAAGTCATTGGGACTGTTTCCTGTATGGTTGTGATTTGTCTTCTCCAACTTTGGAGGTAGAAGCACCCCACTGCTTTGACCTGTAGGAACCTTGTGCCTGGGGTCTGCCTCTAGGGTGTCTGGATCTGCCCCTTTGAGGTCTGTGACACAGGAAAGGACCAATTCTTTGTAGGCCAGTGTCTGCTAAACCTAGGCAGTTGTACTTGTAAGAAATCTTTGACAGTTTGCATAGATTTAGCTTTGTCCTCCATTTTCTTTAACACCTCCTCTGCCTTAACACCAAACAAAGTATCATACTGTAAAGGTGCATCTAATAATTTAACCTTGACATGATCAGGCAGATTTTGTTCCTTTAACCAAGCATGCCTCCTAATTACAGAACCTGTAACTGCGGCCCTGCAGGAGGCCTCCAAAGAATCAAAACCACATTGCAAAGTATGCTTTCCAACTTGTTCAGCTGCATGCAATAAATCCTGCATTTCCTTGTTTTCTGCACATTCAGAGTTTAACAACATTTTCTGTTTAAGCAATGCCCTGACATGTTGCTGATATTTAAGCATATGAAACTGACAGTTTAAGGCCCTTATAGCCAAGGTAGAAGATCAGTGCCCTAGAATCTCTGTCAGACGGGGTAGGGTTTTTTTGCAGCGGAAGCCTCAACTCCTTTGGGACCCTGTGAAATAGTTTCTGGGTCTGCAGCAGGGTTTTTAAAAAGGAATTTATGAGAGTCAGGGACCCTGTATTACCTGTCAGGCTTAACAGGAGCTGGAGGTAAGGAGCCAGGGGTAAGAAAAGACTCTGAAAACACATCATCTATAATATCTAACACAGGTGTAATGGCTAGTGGCCTGTGTTGGGGTAGTAAAAGGAAATCCCTGAGCCTCTTTTTAGATTCAGAAAAATTTTGGCTCTCCCAGTGGAAATGCTCCCTCATGGTGTGCAAGGTTTCTCCAAAAGAATAGTCCCCTGGAGGGAAAACTGAAGGAATAGATTCTTTAGCATCAGAATCCTCATAGGGGGAGAAGAGAATATTCCTGATCAGAAGAAGAATCAGAAGAAATAGAAACCTGATCTGAAGATTCATAGTCAGTCTCTTGCCTAGGCCTCTTATCAGGAAGGGGATGGGAACCCCTGATCAAGGTACTCAAGTCTTCGGCCATTTTGAGCATCTGTTTTTTGGGCATAGAGGCCTGTCCACGTGGCTCTTGAGTTTGTTTCTTTGCTTTAGAAGGTGCTTTAGTCTTTGTCTTTGAAGCGGAGGTTGGTTTAATGTAAAGATGTTTAGGTCTGAATACACCCTCAGAAGCCGGTGCCTGCTCAGCGGCTCCAGACCCATCTCAAGGAATAGTATCCGAGGGTGCAATACCTTGAGTTTCCAGCAGCATGGCCGACTCCACGTGGGAGTCGGTAGCGGCCTGCGACTCTAAAGTAGCGGGCGTCAGGGGCTGCGAAAGCACCTCACTGAGAACCGGCGACTGGCTTAGGAGAAGCTTCGTCGATTTTGGGCCTCAGTTTATCTCTCTCCTTTGCTTTGCGTTTTTTGTGAACTTCGGTAGTCGGATGGCTATCCGACGACATTTCTGGATAATTAAACCAGCGTCCAAAATAGTTTAAAGCAAAATCATACTGACGCTTAATAGTGCGTTGGTTAAATCTAGCACAAAACCGACAACCAGCAATGTTGTGATCAGGGCCTAGGCAAGGAATACAGTAAGAATGAAAGTCCTTATGAGGTATTTGCTTTCCACAAGAAATACAATTATTAACTTTTTCTGACATTGGTCTGGAGCAAGAAAAAAGTTTCCCCAATGGGGTACTTAGCTTTATTGAAGACTTCTGATCTGAAACTCTAACACGACAATCGCAAGAGTCTGCCAACCGGCACTCACAAACTGCTTCTGCTTAGGGCTCCGCGCGGCAAGAAAGGCTAAAGAAAATGGTGTTGGCCGCATCTTTTATACCCCTGACATCAGGGAAGGGGAGACAGCAGCCGACGCAGGCCCTAGGACTTTGGAATTCAGGCCAACTGAGGGCAACCTGCCAGCAGGATTACCCAAATGTAATGACTGCAACAGTGAAACACGAAGAACATCAGGCATGGCAGGCCTTAGGGAAATAAAGGCATTAAATGGGTTCTGTGAAAAAGCCTTCCAGTCAGGTTGACTTTCAGCAGGAGTGGAGAGATGTTTTGTTTTGTGTTTCTTTTTAAAGTGAAGGCCTAGAAGGCGTAGGCCCTAAGGAAGGCCTAGAAGGCATAGGCCCTAAGGAAGGCCTAGTCTCTGAGGAAGGCCTAGATTTGGTTAACTGGGAAGCAGTGGAAGGGGTCGTTTGGGCAGCTGTGAGAAGCTGAGGTTCCCCTTCGTCATCAGCAGGTGACGTCTGCAAACTCTCCCTGGATGTGCCTTCTGCCCTAGGTTCTGTAGCCTCCCGAGGGGTACCCTTTATACCCGTTTCAGCAGACTCCAAACATTCCTCCATGTGAACGTCGGCCACAGGAGGGACATCAGGTGGAGGAGGGACAGCAGCAAGTTTGGGCCTAGAAACCTTGGCCTTCTTTTTGGGTGGTTCTATGGAATGACCAGACAACCCTTCCATCCCCAACACTAAGCGTTTAAAACACTGATTCTGTAAATAAATGTTCAAGGCGTGCAGACAACTGCGGAGAGTCTTAGGGACGAAGGCCTGACAGATCGTGCAAATAAGATGGTCGTGAGTGTGCCCTAGACAGAAAAGGGAAAGTTTGTGACCGTCCTTATGGGGGATCTGACAACCACACCTGCACTTTCCCTTCCTGGATGATATGCAACCTAAACAGACATGCAATGACAAACAGGAATCAGAAGCAGCCCCAACGGTGTACTTATCTTAGAAACTTGAACGTCCCACGGCAAAGACAGCAAGAAGTATTAACGTTCAACATGCGGCAGAGAAGTTCTGAGGAAAGGTACATGCCGCACGCTCCCTAGGCCAACGTCAGACATCCCATGTACCTTGCAGTGACTACAAGCTTTTGTATACTGGCTGGACATTCGGGTAAGCAAGCAGAAGATAACCCAAGAGTTTGGAATACTGCAACATGAGAATAGAAGGACATCTGTAAGAATGAGCACAGGTTAAAAAAGATCGGGAAGAGAGGCTAGAAAAGAAATTTTTCAAGGAAACAATGGTAGGACATATGTTGGACTCCCAAGTATGTGACAAGTCCATAAGGTTTAAGATTTTTGCTTGGAAGTGTTTGCACAGAAATTTTTTACTCCAAGAAGACTTCAAATAAATTTTCCTCCATAGCAATTTTTGGAGGTGTGATGGGGAACTAGGAAAGTACAGTTTTGTACCTACCATAAATGTAGATGTTCGAGTGTATACACTGCTGCAGTCATTACACTTGGGTTATCCTGCCATCAGGCGGTCCCCGCAGTCGGCCTGAGTTCCAAAGTCTTGGTCCGGCGTCGGTTGCTGTCGCTTTCTTCCCTGACGTTAGTGCGACAGGGGTATATAAGATGCAGCCGACGTTTTTCTTCAGTTTTTCTTGCCCCAGATGTCAGGTGCCCCCAAAAAGGTAGGCAATGTAAATTCCTAATAAAATATACATAAGAAAAGCAAACAAATACTTTCTGCCAATAGCAAATACTCCCCATAGGTAGCAAAGGGTAGAATACTAGGGTAAGTACCAACAAGTAAGAGGGAAGGAGGGAGGGTAACCTGGACTGCAGCAGTGTATACACTTGAACATCTACATTTATGGTAGGTACAAAACTGTACTATGTTCATCGTGTTACACTGCTGCAGTCATTACACTTGGGTAGAATCCCAAAGCTGAGGTAGGGTGGCTGGTTCTATAAGGCATTAGGGGTGGTTATAAGGCCCTGCAGAACTGCAGTGGCAAAGCCAGCTCGGGATTTAGAGTAAAGAGGCAGATGATAATGCTTGGCGAAGGTATGTACAGAACTCCAAGTTGCTGCTTCCAAAATGTCCTTGGTAGGTACTCCTCTGAGGTAGGCAGTTGAAGTGGCTGTTGCCCTGGTGGAATGAGACCTAATGCTGTTAGGTGCAGTTTTCCCATGGTGTGTACAGCAGAAATGTGTACAATGCCCTATCCATTTTGAAATGGTCTGTTTTGAAATGGCTTTTCCCTGTGTTCCTGCAGCATATGCTACAAACAATTGCTCAGTTTTCCTGAAAGCTTTCGTTTTGTGCAAGTAGAAGCGTAACTGCCTGTGTATGTCCAAGGAATGCAGTAGTCTCTCCCCTTTGTTCTGTGGATTTGGATAAAAAGTTGGCAAGTGAATAGTTTGGTTTAGAGCCACACTTGATACCACCTTTGGCATAAAAGTAGGGTTTGTTCTTAAAGACATCAGGAACACCATACCCCTCACGTAGAGCTTGCACGGCCAACCAAACATGAAAAAACACCAACGGCCAGCAAGATAGTTCCAATGCTTTATTCAATCACAAAATGGACATAAAAATGTCCTATAGCAGTAAATTGCACCAATTTCAAACCGGTTTTGGCATAAAGCCTTCCTCAGTGAAGCTAAATAACTATGCCAACAATGCATAGAGCGCTCTTTATATATCCTAATACATAACAGATCCACCAATCATGGTAATGATTGTAGTGCTTGTTAAAGAAGAGCATTTTTCTGTCTTGTAACTTTGATCATCACTTTATATATACATCAAAAAACTGTTAATAAACAACAAAGGACATAGGATAAAATATAGAATAATGACAATGCTATAATATATCAATGATTCCTTCAAAAATATGGGACAGCAGGAATAATAATTAATATACTAATTCTATGATCATATGACATCCACATAGAATCAAAATAAAGTATTCGGCTGAGTAAAACAGTCATATTATATTTAACAATACTATATCGTGGTAATAAAAATCGTATGGTATATACCTGTTTAATTACTTACAACAATGGTATATAACACTGTAATATATGAAAGAAAAATTATCAAAAATATGCAATAACCACAGTATATAGTAATGGTTATATTATATTGAATATAGAAATACATCTGTGAGCCATCTGTGTTGTGTACCAATAGGACAACAACCCCAAACTGAATTATAATTCATAAATGGTCATTAAGACCTTGAGAAAACAGGGCCCCCAGATGGATTATCCAATATTTTTCCTTAAAGGTAAGTGTGTTCTCCCAACCTTGTTGATGGCTTCTGTCCCCCACTATTCGGTCGATAATAGTAAACATAAAATTGGCTGTAGGATGTTTGAGTATATATGTTGATACAAGGCATTTGTGGTTTTCTTATTTCTAATGCTGCTCCTGTGCTCACCAATCCTAATCCTAAGTGAGCATGATGTTTTGCCTACATAAAAGGATGAACACTGACATGTGGCCAGGTAAATTACCCAGCTGCTGGAGCAATTCCCAAAAAATTCTTAAATCATACACTTTACTTGTGTTAGCACTACTGAACTGTTTAGTTTTATTCACCTGATTGCAGGACATACAGTGCCCACATGGAAAAGTGCCCACCAATTCATTTACACTAATGGCCAATTGCTTATATTTCGCTCCCCCACTGTCATGATGTTTGTAATGTGAAAAAATAGAACCCAGTGTTCTACCCCTTCTATATGAGAATTGGCACCGGTGACCCAGTTGTTGCCTGAGATATTCGTTGGCAAGTAAAATGTTCCAATTATTATCCATGATATTCCGAATAATCTGATGATTTCTCCCATATGTTGTTACAAATCTCAGGGTACAATCTCCTTTCTTGGCTTTACTGGTCTTATACTCCAACAACTGTGTTCTAGGTTGTCTGTCCGAACATGTTTTAGCTGATATAATATCAAATGGACGATATCCTATATCCAAAAATCATTTGGTTAAGTCCATGCTGGCATCCTCATAATCATCCAACGAAGAACTGATACGTTTCATCCGAAGAAATTGGGATTTTGGAATATTGCGGACAGTGTGGCGTGGATGCACACTTCATGCATGTAATAGTGTGTTATATTCTGGATATTTACAATGTATCTTAGTACCCAATGTGCTATCCGGGTTTCTATACACAGTGACATCCAGAAATTCGACTGAATTTAAATTGCTATTAACAGTTAATTCAATACCCCATACATTGTTGTTGAGGTATTCAACGAATTCCTGGAGGTAATCGGTATCTGCACGCCACACCATCCAGCAATCATCCAGACATCTTCGCCAAATGTTCATTTCAACCAAATAAATATTATGTGATGTATTATATATCAAACATTCTTCCAAGTAGGCCATAAACAAGTCCGCATAAATGGGAGCAAAGGATGCTCCCATAGCGGTGCCCTGGAGTTGCCAGTAACATTCCCCTTGAAAATATAAAATGTTTTTGTTTAGAACATGTTCAGACATGCAAATAAGTGTGTTAAAGCCAGGTGGGTATAAATTTGTCTTATCAAGCCAGAACTGGAGTGCTTGTAAGCCTGCCCATTGTGGAATACTTGTATATAAGGACTTGAAGTCCAATGTACATAGTAACCAATCTGGTTCAATTTGTGAATCCTCTATGATCTGTAAAAATTGTGTTGTATCTTTAATCCTTGCTCTAACATGGACTAAAAGTGGTTGCAATTGCTGTGTGAGAAAAAAGTACAGTTTTGTACCTACCATAAATGTAGATGTTCGAGGATTCCCTTGCTGCAGTCCTGACTATTGGGTATAGTCCGCGTCCCAGTCGGCCCGAATACCAGAGTATAAGGCGGCGCGGGTCATGGCGCCTTAGACTGGCGTCAGTGCGTCAGGGTACTAATGCGCATGACCGGCGTCATTTCCTCAGTCTTTTCTTGCCCCAGATGTCAGAAGACCCAAAAGACAAGTCCCAAAACAACCTGCACCAAAACATGTACAATATATACAGTAATATATATACAAAAATATAAGCATGTAAAGGCACCTACACCACCACCCTGAAACACAGAGGGAAGGAGGGAGGTAAATTGGACTGCAGCAAGGGAATCCTCGAACATCTACATTTATGGTAGGTACAAAACTGTACTATGTTCTTCGTCTTCCTTGCTGCAGTCCTGACTATTGGGTAGAATCCCAAAGCAGAGGTAAGGGAGGCTGGCAAATTATAAAGTAGCAGGAGCTGACAACATGCCTTGTAAAACAGCTGTGGCAAAACCAGCTCTAGACTTAGAGTATATAGGCAGGTGATAATGCCTAGAGAAAGTATGCACTGAACTCCAAGTAGCTGCTTCCAGAATATCCTTAGTTGCCACCCCTTAGAAATGCTGTTGAAGTGGCAGTAGCCCTAGTGGAATGAGGCCTAATCCCAGCTGGAACCTCTTTGCCATGATGGGAATAACAAAATGCAATGCAAAAGCCAATCCACCTAGAAATAGTTTGTTTTGACACAGGTTTGCCCTGTGAACTTAAAGCAAAAGAAACAAGTAACTGCTGAGACTGCCTAAAATCTTTAGTCCTGCTCAAATAATAACACAATTGCCTGTGTACATCTAAAGTGTGCAAAATCTTTTCCCCTTTATTTTGAGGATCTGCAAAAACGTAGGCAAATGAATAGTTTGGTTTAAAGCCACACTAGAAACCACCTTAGGCATAAAGGAAGGATTATGCGTAATGATACCCTGTCCTTATGGAAAATCAAAAGGGCTCTACTGCCATAAGGGCCTGCAACTCAGACACCCTTCTTGCAGAAGTAATAGCCAACAGAAAAGCCGTCTTCCATGACAAATATTTCAATTCAGCAGTAGCTGCCGGCTCAAAAGGTTGTAGAGTAAGTTTTTCCAACACAAAATTGAGATCCCAAGCAGGAGTAGGAGCTCTGGGGTCTTATATTCTTTGCCCCTCTAAGAAACTGCTTGAACAAAGGATGCGAAAACAAAGGTGGGTCACAATCATAGTGAGCTGAAATTGCTGCAGCATGAATCTTTATGGAAGAGAAAGACAAACCTTTGTCCAATAACTCAGTAAGATATTGAAGAGCCACACTCAAATTAGGCTCTGAAATCTCCAAATTCTTTGCTGTACACCAAAATAAAAATCTCTTCCATTTTTCTCGTACACTCCTAGTACTAGGCCTTCTAGCTTCCATAATCACATTTAAAACTTGTTGAGGAAGCTGAGACCTTCCATGTTTCAACACAGAATATGCCAAGCTGTGAGATGGAGAGATTGAAGCTTGACATTGAGCAGATGACCGTCCTTCTGAGATAACAGATGAGGAATCAGAGGTAAAGGCCATGGAGGCTTCTTTACAAGACTCCTTAGAAGTGGGTACCAGTGTTGCGAGGCCAATCTGGAGCTATCAAAATCATCCTTGGCCTGTCCTGTCTGACCTTTAGTAATACCTTTGGAAGAAGAGGTAGAGGTGGAAAAGCATAGACATGAAGGTTTTTCCAACTGAAAGACAGAGCATCCACTTTCCAAGCTGTGTGATGAAACCCTTTGTGCAATACCTTGGCAGCTGGTGGTTTAGTGGAGAAGCGAACAGATCTATGTCTGGAGTTCCCCATGACACTGTCAATTTCTGAAATACATGAAGATCCAGTTTCCACTGGGGATCCATGATTTGTCTGCTTAATACATCTGCTAGGGAGTTCTGTGCTCCTGGCAGAAACCTTGCCTGAAGAGTCAGTTGCAGGCTTAACGCAGTCTCCCATAAAATCATTGCTTGCCTGCATAGAGGATAAGAATGTGTTCCCCCTTGCTTGTTGATGTACCACATGACAGTTGTGTTGTCTGTCAGAATCAACACCTGCCCTGGAAGAAGTAACTCCTTGAACGCCATCAATGCAAACTGGACTGCTAACATCTCCTTCATGTTGATATGTAGATGCTGTAGTCTGGCAGGCCACTTGTCTTGTATCCACTTTCCATTTAGATGAGCTCCCCAAGCAGTGTCCGAGGCATCTGTCGTTAAAATCTGACTCGCCTCTGGCCGGGTCACAGAGAGTCCCTTGTTTAGGTGACATTCCTGAGCCCACCACAAGAATTCCTTTTGAAGGCAAGGTATTATTTGAATGACAGTGTCCAAATCTTGGCAGTGCTGTGTCCATACATTTTTGAGATACCATTGCAGCTTCCTCATATGCAGTTTGGCATTGGGAAGCACCAGAATACAAGATGCCATGAACCCTAATGCTTGAAGGACTGTCCTTGCAGTCAGCACGGACTGATGAGATAGTTGATGGAAGTAAAGTGACAGACTCTTTTGTTTGTCCGGGGTTAAAAGGCCATCTGGGCTGCTGTATTCAGTCTCACACCCAGAAAGCACATGTCTTGAGAGGGTACTAGACTGGACTTTATTTCGTTCACAGAATACCCTAGGCATCTTAGCACTGCTATGACATATTCCAGATGCTGTAGAAGGTGTTCTTTTTCTTGAGCCAGAATCAGGCAGTCGTCCAAGTAAGGATAAATTTGAATGCCTTGAAGCCTGAAGTAAGCTATCACTGGAGCCAGAACCTTTGTGAATACTCTGGGCAGTAGATAAGCCAAAGGGCAATGCAGAGAACTGATAATGAAAATCTCCAGTTGAAAGCAGATACTTTCTGCAACTTAGCCTTATGGGCACATGAAGGTAAGCTTCCTTGAGATCCAAAGTTACCATCCAGTGATCCTTGCCCAGCAGAGGTAACAGTTGCTGTAACGTCAACATCTTGAACTTGGGAATGTCCAGATAAGTGTTGAGGATAGATAAATCCAAAATTGGTCTCCGTGTTCCCCTTCTTTGGTACTAGGAACAGGCGAGGATAAAAAGCGGAGCCCCTTTCTGACACAGGGACTGGCTGAATAGCCCCTATCTGGAGTAACTGAGAAACTTGCTTGAGAGCCTCTTTTCTTTGTGGAGGAGGAACATCTGGCATGCCTTTGAAAGGGGCATTGTGTGGAAATAAAATCTGTACCCGTGATGAATGATATCCAGCACCCATCTGTCTTGAGTGATTAAATCCCAATTTTCTTTGAAAAGAGACAATCTTCCTCCCAAAGGAGCTGCCAGGCGAGAGTCCACTGGCAGCTGAAAAGGCAGGTCATTGGTTCTGCTTACGAAGGACTGACCCCTGCCCTCACCAGAAGTCTGAGCAGGTGAACTGTCTGATCTAGGCCTAAGCAGACCTTGAGCCCTGCCCCTACCACGCCTAGATCTACCCCTAGACTGGGAACCATAAGCAGGATATGTCCACCCCTTAGCAGGCCAATTTCTACTAAACCGGAGGTTGCACCTGCAAAAATCTTTAACAGTCTGCATAGACTTAGCTTTGTCCTCCATTTTCTTTAAAACTGCTTCCACAGGCGGTCCAAACAACACATCAGACTGTAAAGGAGCATCCAAAATCCTGGTCTTAACATGCTCAGCTAAATTCTGATCCTTCAACCATGCATGTCTGCGAAGAACAGAACTAGTAGCAGCCACCCTCGAGGAGGCCTGAACAGCATCAAAACCACACTGCAAAGAATGCTTACCCACTTGTTCAGACACATGAACCAAATCCAGCAATTCTTTACACTCAATACCTTCCGCCAAAGCATCCACCTTAGATTTCAATTGTGAAAGGAGATAATTCTGATATTTCAGCATATGAAATTGACAATTCAACGCCCTCATGGCTAGAGTGGAAGAAGTATATACTTTCTTACCCCACCTATCCAAAGCCCTTGCCTCTTTATCAGAGGGTACAGGATTTTGAACAACAGAAGCTTTAACACCTTTAGGCCCCTGAGAAACAGTTTCTGGGTCCGCCCTGGGACACTTAAACAAATACTTATGAGCTTCGGGCACCCTATAATACCTATCAGGCTTAACAGGAGCAGGAGGCAAGGAATCAGGGTTCAGAGAAGCCTCTGCAAAAACATCCTCCACCACATTCAACACCGGAGGAATAGCTAAGGGCCTATGCTGAGGCAAAAACAAGAATTCCTAAGCCTTTTTCTGGAGTCAGAGTAATCTTGGCCTTCCCATTTAAAATGCTCCCTCATGGAGTGAAGAGTCTCTGAAAATGAAAAATCCTCAGGAGGAGAAGCTGAAGGAGTGGAATCATCCACATCAGAATCAGAATAAGCAGGAAACTCTTGCAAGTCTCCCACAGAAGACTCTGAAGCCTGTGAACACTGTTCAAAACTATCAAACTCCTGTTCCATCCTAGGCCTCTTATCAGGTGGGGCATAGAACCTCTAATCAGAGTAATCAAATCTTCAGCCATTTTAAGCATATGTTTCTTAGGCACAGAGCCGAAATGCTAGGAGAAGCCCCTACAGAAGCTGAACTTGGCCTTCCTCTAAAGAAGCTCTGGAAACAGAAGGAGAGGCCCTAACTACCGTGGGAAGAGAGGGAAGAACAGTTACCTGAGAAGCCCCCTCAGCCTGGCCTACTTCTGAGGGCACATCCTGTAACAGTAAAGTATCTGCCTGAGACTCCATAGAGACTCCTGGCAAAACCTCTGGCTCCCCTGAGCCTCTAAAAGGACGGCGTCCGGGACTGCGGTTCCTCTCCCCTAGACTTCACTGTTTTGTCCTTGCGCTAGCAGGCGCCGGAGCATCCGACGGCATAGTATAATTGCAGCTTCCCAAACACTAACCTAGCACAATCAAGCCTCCTCTTATAGTGCGCTTATTAAATCTAGCACAAGAGGGCAACCAACAACGTCGTGCTCTGCTCAGGCCCTAAACAAGGTATACACAATGTATGATAATCCTATCGCGGTATCTGCTTCCCACAAGAAATACAGTTATTCACTTTTTCTGACATCGGTAATATACTGAGGCAAGAAAACCAAATGTTCCCCCAACGGGTTACTTAGCCAACTCTGTACCGGTCTGAAACCGGTTTGAAAATCTCAGAACGCCAACTTGCACTTGAGGGAAATGGCGCGGTCATGCGCATTAGTACCCCTGGCGTACTCTGGCGTCAGTAAGGCGCCATGATGACCGGCGTCAACTCTCTGGTATTCGGGCCGACTGGGACGCGGACTATACCCAATAGTCAGGACTGCAGCAAGGGAAGACGAAGAACATCTGATAGAGGTTCCGTCAATGAACCATGGCCAGAAACAATTGGTCTTCCAGGTGGAGAAGTCAAAGATTTATGTATTTTGGGTAGTAAATATAGTACTTGCTTACATGGGTCGTTGACCATAAGATGTTTAGCTGTATTGGATGATATAATCCCTTCCTCAACTGCATTCTGCAAAAATGCATCTATCTCCTTTTTAAATGTAGGAGTAGGGTCTATGCCCATATACATGTAACATTTTGAATCCGACAATTGGCGAAGACCCTCTTGGATGTAATAATCCATATCCAAAATAACCACAGCACCACCTTTATCTGCCTGAAGGATAGCTATTTTGTTATTATTCTTGAGTTCCATCAGGGCCTTCCTTTCTACCTCATTGATATTGTCATGTAATATATCACTGGTGTATGGTGGGAAGTGTAATTCTCTGAGCACTGCCTGTTGAAATGCAGCTACATGGGTATTAATAGGTGGTTGAAATGTAGATTTAAGAAAACGGAATTCAGTTGATCTTTGAGAGTTACTGTTATCTTTATCTGAAAAGAATATTTTAAGGTTAAGACAACGGCAAAACTCTAATAAATCAGTGACTATCTGGTATTGATCACAGAAAAAACTCGGTATGAATCCCAAGCCTTTATTTAAAATCCTTTGTTGATCCACAGTTAAAGCGGTTTTGGAAAGATTAAGAACATTATTGAACACATTCTCATTTATTTCAATAGCACTTGTATCAACCCATCTATTGAGTCCATATCTAGGCCTTTTTGAATGTTTGCGCCCACCTCTGCGTTTGGTGTTCCTCCTAAAGGGATGGGAACATTACTTTTCTTTTTGGCTGGTGAACTCACTGATGGTACACCTTCACTATCGGTAAGAGAGGACTCCTCACCCGAGGTACTGGTATACATTTGGTCTTTACGTTTAAGAATAGATCTAGGCCTTTTTCTTGTCTCCACCCTACCCTTACCCATAGCCATGTCCTTGAATCTAACTGACCTTTGAATTTCAAAGGGACGTCCACGACTGTAGTCTGTAACGTCCCTATTGAATTTTTTAATTTTCCTTTCTTTCGTTAATTTATCATATTGAGTAAGTTCTTTAGAAAGATTCATGACCATGGTTTCATAGTTACTGTTAGACTCAAATTTCTTACATTTTGTACTAAGATCCTTAACTTCTACTATATTGATGTCTATTGCTCTTTCATAATAGTCAGCCAGTATTTTTACCAATCTCATAGAGCCTTCCTGTACTGCCTCATTCCATTCCTCTGTCAGCCTCTGTTCAGATCTGCTGACCATCGGTTTCAACCTGATCCGAAGTCCCCTGGGAACTAACTTTTTAAATAAATAGGCTTTAAATAGCCTGAAGTGCCATATATTGGCACGTAATCCTTTGAGGGCTTTTTCTAAATTAAATAAAGCTGACTGACATTCATCATATGAAAGAGAAGAATTTCCATTATTCATGTTGTTGCTTGGGATGGAATCAAGTCCAAAAACTTTGATATCCTCCCGATTAGCACACAACCCCTCTAAAATATTGTCCAAATCCATGTTTTTTTCAAAATGAATCACCGTGAGGTGAACTTATGTAAATTAACAAACGTTGACAAGGAATGTATATAGATATAGTAGGGCAGAAGACAAGAAAAAAAGACCACCCTGTATTGCTGGGCCAAGGCCAACACGATAAATACTAAGTGAAGTATATAAAATAATTAAACTGTAGTTACCAATCAACTAAATACCAGTACCTCCAACTAAAAAAACCTATATATTGTCATATACTCAACAGGTTTTGTAAGTAAGTCTATAAGTGTCAACATAACCAAATAATAAGATTATAAAAATGAAGTAGTAGGAGGGACAGTATCCATATACACAATATGTTTAGTTAAAACTAACACCATCAGGTGAGCATATAATATCCCACTGGATGTTGGTATACAAGCATAGGTATAGTATATATTCTTATTTGTTTTATCAAAGTAGAGTGCGCCCTGTATAATTATTCACCATGCAGCCAACTTCTTTAAATGGAAGTTTTATTCTAGATTTGGAACTTTATGGTTCAATCTATGATTACTGTAATACTGTCTTCTGTTCTTGGTCGGATACTAAGCTTTGATGGGTTAGTTACTTATCAAACAAGATACCAAATTAAGATCTATTCTATTATATGGTGATGTGCTTTGGTCATATTAGATTACGTTTGTCAAAACCATCATCTTTTCTCTTTTTCTTTAATATATATAACTACTTTGATTGAGTTATATTTGTAACAACAGTCACATTGTAGTTGGCTGCATGGTGAATAATTATACAGGGCGCACTCTACTTTGATAAAACAAATAAGAATATATACTATACCTATGCTTGTATACCAACATCCAGTGGGATATTATATGCTCACCTGATGGTGTTAGTTTTAACTAAACATATTGGGTATATGGATACTGTCCCTCCTACTACTTCATTTTTATAATCTTATTATTTGGTTCTGTTGACACTTATAGACTTACTTACAAAACCTGTTGAGTATATGACAATATATAGGTTTTTTTAGTTGGAGGTACTGGTATTTAGTTGATTGGTAACTACAGTTTAATTATTTTATATACTTCACTTAGTATTTATCGTGTTGGCCTTGGCCCAGCAATACAGGGTGGTCTTTTTTTCTTGTCTTCTGCCCTACTATATCTATATACATTCCTTGTCAACGTTTGTTAATTTACATAAGTTCACCTCACGGTGATTCATTTTGAAAAAAATATGGATTTGGACAATATTTTAGAGGGGTTGTGTGCTGATCGGGAGGATATCAAAGTTTTTAGGCTTGATTCCATCCCAAGCAACAACATGAATAATGGAAATTCTTCTCTTTCATATGATGAATGTCAGTCAGCTTTCTTTAATTTAGAAGAAGCCCTCAAAGGATTACGTGCCAATATATGGCACCTCAGGCTATTTAAAGCCTATTTATTTAAAAAGTTAGTTCCCAGGGGACTTCGGATCAGGTGGAAACCGATGGTCAGCAGATCTGAACAGAGGCTGACAGAGGAATGGAATGAGGCAGTACAGGAAGGCTCTATGAGATTGGTAAAAATACTGGCTGACTATTATGAAAGAGCAATAGACATCAATATAGTAGAAGTTAAGGATCTTAGTACAAAATGTAAGAAATTTGAGTCTAACAGTAACTATGAAACCATGGTCATGAATCTTTCTAAAGAACTTACTCAATATGATAAATTAACGAAAGAAAGGAAAATTAAAAAATTCACTAGGGATGTTACAGACTACAGTCGTGGACGTCCCTTTGAAATTCAAAGGTCAGTTAGATTCAAGGACATGGCTATGGGTAAGGGTAGGGTGGAGACAAGAAAAAGGCCTAGATCTATTCTTAAACGTAAAGACCAAATGTATACCAGTACCTCGGGTGAGGAGTCCTCTCTTACCGATAGTGAAGGTGTACCATCAGTGAGTTCACCAGCCAAAAAGAAAAGTAATGTTCCCATCCCTTTAGGAGGAACACCAAACGCAGAGGTGGGCGCAAACATTCAAAAAGGTCTAGATATGGACTCAATAGATGGGTTGATACAAGTGCTATTGAAATAAATGAGAATGTGTTCAATAATGTTCTTAATCTTTCCAAAACCGCTTTAACTGTGGATCAACAAAGGATTTTAAATAAAGGCTTGGGATTCATACCGAGTTTTTTCTGTGATCAATACCAGATAGTCACTGATTTATTAGAGTTTTGCCGTTGTCTTAACCTTAAAATATTCTTTTCAGATAAAGATAACAGTAACTCTCAAAGATCAACTGAATTCCGTTTTCTTAAATCTACATTTCAACCCCCTATTAATACCCATGTAGCTGCATTTCAACAGGCAGTGCTCAGAGAATTACACTTCCCACCATACACCAGTGATATATTACATGACAATATCAATGAGGTAGAAAGGAAGGCCCTGATGGAACTCAAGAATAATAACAAAATAGCTATCCTTCAGGCAGATAAAGGTGGTGCTGTGGTTATTTTGGATATGGATTATTACATCCAAGAGGGTCTTCGCCAACCGTCGGATTCAAAATGTTACATGTATATGGGCATGGACCCTACTCCTACATTTAAAAAGGAGATTGATGCATTTTTGCAGAATGCAGTTGAGGAAGGGATTATATCATCCAATACAGCTAAACATCTTATGGTCACGGACCCATGTAAGCAAGTACTATATTTACTACCCAAAATACATAAATCTTTGACTTCTCCACCTGGAAGACCAATTGTTTCTGGCCATGGTTCACTGACGGAACCTCAGTTTTTCTCACACAGCAATTGCAACCACTTTTAGTCCATGTTAGAGCAAGGATTAAAGATACAACGCAATTTTTACAGATCATAGAGGATTCACAAATTGAACCAGATTGGTTACTATGTACACTGGAAGTCAAGTCCTTATATACAATTATTCCACATTGGGCAGGCTTACAAGCACTCCAGTTCTGGCTTGATAAGACAAATTTATACCCACCTGGCTTTAACACACTTATCATTTGCATGTCTGAACATGTTCTAAACAAAAACATTTTATATTTTCAAGGGGAACGTTACTGGCAACTCCAGGGCACCGCTATGGGAGCATCCTTTGCTCCCATTTATGCGGACTTGTTTATGGCCTACTTGGAAGAATGTTTGATATATAATACATCACATAATATTTATTTGGTTGAAATGGACATCTGGCGAAGATATCTGGATGATTGCTGGATGGTGTGGTGTGCAGATACCGAATACCTCCAGGAATTCGTTGAATACCTCAACAACGATGTGTGGGGTATTGAATTTACTGTTAATAGCAATTTAAATTCAATCGAATTTCTGGATGTCACTGTGTATAGAAACCCGGATAACACATTGGGTACTAAGATGCATCGTAAATATCCAGAATATAACACACTATTACATGCATCAAGTATGCATCCACGCCACACTGTCCGCAATATTCCAAATTCCCAGTTTCTTCGGATGAAACGTATCAGTTCTTCGTTGGATGATTATGAGGATGCCAGCATGGACTTAACCAAACGATTTTTGGATAGAGGATATCGTCCATTTGATATTATATCAGCTAAAACATGTTCGGACAGACAACCTAGAACACAGTTGTTGGAGTATAAGACCAGTAAAGCCAAGAAAGGAGATTGTGCCCTGAGATTTGTAACAACATGTGGGAGAAATCATCAGATTATTCGGAATATCATGGATAATAATTGGAACATTTTACGTGCCAACGAATATCTCAGGCAACAACTGGGTCACCGGTGCCTTTCTCATATAGAAGGGGTAGAACACTGGGTTCTATTTTTTCACATTACAAACATCATGACAGTGGGGGAGCGAAATATAAGCAATTGACCATTAGTGTAAATGAATTGGTGGGCACTTTTCCATGTGGGCACTGTATGTCCTGCAATCAGGTGAATAAAACTAAACAGTTCAGTAGTGCTAACACAAGTAAAGTGTATGATTTAAGAATTTTTGGGAATTGCTCCAGCAGCTGGGTAATTTACCTGGCCACATGTCAGTGTTCATCCTTTTATGTAGGCAAAACATCACGCTCACTTAGGATTAGGATTGGTGAGCACAGGAGCAACATTAGAAATAAGAAAACCACAAATGCCTTGTATCAACCTACACTCAAACATCCTACAGCCAATTTTATGTTTACTATTATCGACCGAATAGTGGGGGACAGAAACCATCAACAAGGTTGGGAGAACACACTTACCTTTACGGAAAAATATTGGATAATCCATCTGGGGGCCCTGTTTTCTCCAGGTCTTAATGACCATTTATGAATTATAATTCAGTTTGGGGGGGTTGTCCTATTGGTACACAACACAGACGGCTCACAGATGTATTTCTATATTCAATATAATATAACCATTACTATATACTGTGGTTATTGCATATTTTTGATAATTTTTCTTTCATATATTACAGTGTTATATACCATTGTTGTAAGTAATTAAACAGGTATATACCATACAATTTTTATTGCCATGATATAGTATTGTTAAATATAATATGACTGTTTTACTCAGCCGAATACTTTATTTTGATTCTATGTGGATGTCATATGATCATAGAATTAGTATATTAATTATTATTCCTGCTGTCCCATATTTTTGAAGGAATCATTGATATCATATTATAGCATTGTCATTATTCTATATTTTATCCTATGTCCTTTGTTGTTTATTAACAGTTTTTTGATGTATATATAAAGCGATGATCAAAGTTACAAGACATAAAAATGCTCTTCTTTAACAAGCACTACAATCATTAACATGATTGGTGGACCTATTATGTATTAGGATATATAAAGAGCGCTCTATGCATTGTTGGCATAGTTATTTAGCTTCACTGAGGAAGGCTTTATGCCGAAACCGGTTTGAAATTGGTGCAATTTACTGCTATAGGACATTTTTATGTCCATTTTGTGATTGAATAAAGCACTGGAACTATCTTGCTGGCCGTTGGTATTTGTTCTTAAAGACACCCTGTCTTGGTGGAAAATGATGAAAGGTTCCACTGCCATTAGTGCCTGTAATTCTTTTTTTCCAAGACACATACTTTAAGTCTGCTGAGTTAGCTGGCTCAGAAGGAGGTAAAGTTAATTTTTCCAAGACGAAGTTGAGGTCCCAAGTTGGAGTTGGTGCTCTACGGGACGGTCTTATGTTTTTAGCCCCTCTGAGGTACTGTTTTAGCAAAGGATGAAAAAAAATTGGTGGATCTGTGTTGTTATAAGCAGAGATGGCAGAGGCATGGATCTTAATGGATGAAAAGGAGAGGCCTTTGTCCAGCATCTCAGTCAAGTATTGTAGTATCGGAGGAATGTTTGGGACAAGAGGGTCAAGGCTGTGAGCCTGGTTCCAGGCACAGAATCTCTTCCATTTATCCGAATAGGCTTTCCTGGTGCTAGGCCTTCTGGCCTCCATAATGACATCCATAACAGCTTTGGAGAGAGGCACTGTTTGCTTGACTAAGGAATCTGCCATGCAGCCAGGTTTAAAGTCTTGAGCTGGCCGTGAAGTATCTGATTGTTTTGCTGAGTCAGAAGTTGAGATTTGAGGCAAAATCCATGGTGGTCCTTGTGCTAAGTTCTTTAAGATTGGGTACCAGTGCTGGCGTGGCTGGTCTGGGGCAATTAGGATCATCTTTGGCCTTTCTTGTCTGGCTTTTATGAGTACCTTTGAAAGGAGAGGTATTGGTGGGAAAGCGTATACTTGTAGGTTTTTCCAGATGAATGAAAGGGCATCCACTTTCCATGCTTGTGGGTGGTAAGTCTTTGTGCAGAATTTCTGTAGCTGGCAATTTATTGGGGATGCGAACAGGTCTATGTCCGGGCTCCACCATTTCTGTGTTATCATCGTGAACATTTGTGGATGTAATTTCCACTCGTGCGGATCCATGATGTTTCTGCTCAAGACGTCTGCCAGTGTGTTTTTCTCTCCTGGCAGGAATTGTGCTTGCAGATTAACTTGATAGGTTATAGCTGTGTTCCACAAGGTCATGGCTTGTCTGCAGAGGGGATAAGAATGAGTGCCCCCTTGCTTATGTACCACATAACTGTGGTGTTGTCTGTCTTTAGTAGTAGTTGTCCTGGATGCAGAAGGTCCTTTTGTACAGCTAGCATCTCTTTTTGATTGATGTGAAGATGCCTTTGTTCTGCGGGCCACTTGCCCTGAATAGATTTTCCTGCCATGTGTGCTCCCCAGGCGTAGTCCGATGCATCTGTTGTCAGTATTTGTCTGGCTGTGGGTTGAGTGAAAGGCTGTCCCTTGTTGAGGTGACATGCTTGAGCCCACCATCGAAACCTCCTGTTGAAGGCAAGGAATTAGTGGTATTACTGTTTCCAAACTTTGACAGTGTTGAGACCAGACACTCTTTTAGGTACCACTGTAGTTTCCTCATATGCAGTCTGGCATATGGAATTAGTAGTATGCAAGATGCCATGTAACCCAGGGCCTGCAGAATTTTTCTTGCAGGGAGTTGGGTTTTTGTTGCCATCAATTGGAAATATTGAGTCAGTTGTCCTTGCTCGTCTGGCGTGAGATATGCCAATCTGGGCCGTTGTATTTAAGCTGACACCCAGGAATATTATCTCTAGTGAGGGAACTAGCTTTGATTTATTTTCGTTTACTGTGTACCCTAGACAAATTAGCAGTCTTTTTACAAACGCCAGATGCTTTAGAAGAATGTCTTTGCTCTCTACTTGAATAAGGCAGTCGTCCAAGTATGGGTAAATTTTAATTCCTTTTTGTCTGTAAAATGCAATTACTGGTGCCAGGCATTTTGTAAAGACCCTGGGCGCAGTAGATAAGCCAAAGGGCAGTGCAGAGAGTTGGTAATGCATTGAACCTAAGAATCTGAGGTATCTTCTGCAATTTTGTCTGATAGGGACATGCAGGTATGCCTCCTTGAGGTCCAAAGTTACGAGCCAAGCTTTCTTGCCCAGCATGGGAAGAAGCTGCTGTAGTGTCAACATTTTGAATTTTGGAACATCCAGGTAAGTATTTAGAGAAGAAAGATCCAGAATGGGCCTCCAGGCTTTGTCCTTTCTGGGAACCAGAAAGAGTCTTGAGTAAAATCCTTGTCCTTGCTCCTGTGTTGGTACCTTTTGAATAGCTCATGTCCAGGAGTGCTGTAATTTGTCTTTGAGCCTCTGCCCATTGATTTGGTGGCAGATTTGGCATTTCTTTTAACCTTGGCAGAGTGTGAAAGTGGAACCTGTAACCTTGAGACACAATATTGAGAACCCATTTGTCTTTGGTGATCATTTGCCAATTGTGATTGAAAAGTGCCAGTTTTCCCCCCAAGGGGGCTGCCAAGAGAGAGATGTTTGGCAGCTGTAGCGGGAAGTCATTGGGGCTGTTTTTTATAAGGTTGAGGCCTGTCTTCCCCTTCTTTCTGGGTTGAAGCACCCCATTGTCTAGGCCTATAAGTACCTTGTGGTTGACCTCTGCCTCTTGGACATCTGTATCTGCCCCTTTGAGGTATGTCTGAAACTGGAAAGGACCAATTCTTTGTTGGCCAATTTCTGCTAAATCGAGGAGGCTGAACCTGTAAGAAATCCTTCACCATTTGCATAGATTTTGCTTTATCCTCCATTTTCTTTAATACCTCTTCTGCCTTAACTCCAAATAAAATATCCTGCTGCAAAGGTGCATCCAATAATTTTGCTTTAACATGATCTGGTAAAGTCTGCTCTTTTAACCAAGCATGTCTTCTAATGACAGACCCTGAGGCCTCTAAGGAATCAAAACCACATTGCAAAATATGTTTTCCCACTTGTTCAGCTGCATGCAATAAATCCTGCATTTCCTTATAATTAGGAAGATCTGAATTTGGAATCATTTTTTGTTACAACTGAGACATCAAATATTGCTGGTATTTAAGCATGTGAAACTGGCAATTTAAGGCTCTCATTGCTAAAGCTGCAGATGTATACACTTTCTTCCCCCATCTGTCTAATGCTCTGGAATCTCTGTCAGAGGGGACTGGATTTTTTGCTGTAGAGGCTTTTACCCCTCTGGGACCCTGGAAAATAGTTTCAGGGTCAGCAACAGGGCTTTTATAAAGGAATTTGTGTGAGTCAGGGACACTGTAGTATCTGTCTGACTTAACTGGAGCAGGAGGTAAAGAATCAGGATTTAAACTGGATTCAGAATAAACATCATCCACAATATCTAACACTGGCAGAATAGCAAGGGGTCTGTGTTGAGGTAATAAAAGAAAATCTCTGAGCCTTTTCTTGGATTCTGAGTAACCCTGGCCCTCCCAATGGAAATGCTCCCACATGGTATGTAAGGTTTCCCCAAAGGAGGAGTCCTTTGGTGGAGAGGCTGAAGGAATAGATTCCTCAGCATCAGAATCCTCATAAGGGGGTAAAGATCCTTGGTCTAAGGATGAATCTGAGGAGATGGACACCTGGTCGGATGAGTCATAGACTGCATCCTGTCTAGGCCTTTTATCAGGGGGAGGGTGGGACCCCCTGATCAGAGTAATTAGGTCTTCGGCCATTTTGAGCATCTGTTTCTTAGGCATGGAGGCCTGCCCTGGTGAATGCTGAAGTTGTTTCTTTGTTTTAGGTTTAACAGAAGATTTAATGGTTAATGGAGTAGGCCTGAAAACACCCCATGAAGATGCGGGATTGAAGGATTAGTCTCAGTAGGCTGCAAGTCTGGTGCATCCGATGGCCCAGCCATCTCCTCGTGGGAGTCAGAGGTGGCCTGTGGTTCCAAAGAAGTGGTCGTCAGGGGCTGCGAAGGCACCTCGCTGAAAACCGGAGAACCGGCGACTGGACTAGAAGAGGCCTCGTAGTCAGCTTTGGGCCTCTGATGCCTGTCCTTGTCTTTGCGTTTTTTGTGTAACCCGGTCATCAGTAGTTCCAACGGCATGGTGTAATTGAATTTTCTGCCAAAATAATGTCGGGCAAAATCAAACCGATGTTTAATAGTACGCTTGTTAAACCTCGCACAAAACCAACAACTTGTGACACATTGTGGTCTGGGCCTAGGCATGGGATACAACAGGAATGGAAATCCTTATGAGGTATTTGCTTCCCACAAGAAATACAATTAAGTTTTACTGACATCGGTCTGAGGCAAGAAAAAGTTTCCCCAACGGGGTACTTAGCTTTGTAGAAGACTTCGGTTCTGGATTCGGAATGAAAATCTCAGGAGTCGGCCGACCGGCACTTGCGAACTGCTTTTGCATCGGGCACCACGCGGCAAGAAAGACTGAAGAAAATGGCGTCGGCTGCATCTTATATACCCCTGGCACACTGACGTCAGGGAAGAAACAACAGCAACCGACGCCGGACCAAGACTTTGGAACTCGGGCCGACTGCGAGACCGCCTGACGGCAGGATAACCCAAGTGTAATGACTGCAGCAGTGTAACACGATGAACATCATGCTTTTTTTGGTGTGTAATGATTTAGCAGATTTTAAAAATCACTACAGAGTACTCTGTCAGAAATACTGGGGGAACAAGTGGCTGTAACTAAGGAAATTATTCTTTTGACCTGGGATACAGGATCTGAATTGCCTAAACACAGCAAGGCCTTATTTAATTCTGTTGGCTGCCAAAAAAGCAATTACGAGAAAATGGAAATCAAATAAACCAACTGTATTTGAAGTACTGAATATTGTAAAAGAGCTAAATGAACTGGAAGAGGGCTACTTAGAAACAACAAGAAGCAGATTATGTGCAAACAAATGGAATGGGAATAATTTACGCAGACTTGCCTTCCCTTATCTCCTCCTGAATGTAAGAACTGAGCAATTTATGTAATGTTAACTGTGTGTAAATGAAAACTTTTTACAGGTGAATATTACTCCTGATTAGTAATCCATGTGTAACTTTTTCTTTTCTACCCATATAATTTTATTTTACTTGTGCTATACTTTCCAATAACCACTGTTCCGTAAACACAAATTTGCCAATACAACTGCACTGTGGTACAATCCTGAACAGCTGTTATTCTGTCCGATGCCTTACACTCAAGTTATGTATCTTACTCAGATCTGTTTCACTCAAGTTATGCATCTTAAGCATATCTGTTTACCAAATTTGTACTCTTGTGCCAGATCTGAAAATTGTCTGTTAAAACCAGTGCCCTACCTTGGTTAATTTCAAATTTCAAAACAATTAAATAAATAAATCCAAGTTGTTAGCCTTAGAGTACTTAGTTTTGGGTGTTTAAAGTAACAGAGCTACATGGCAGATCAACAGGACTGATGGTCTTTACCAAGCTCAGCACAATAGAGAAATAAGGTCACCTGGGGAAAAAAGTGCGCAGTCAGCAGTGTTTTTAGGTCGTACTTTAACTTCTGTAGGACCCTCAGGACCAAGGGGATTATTGGAAGGAAGGCAGAGAAATAAAGCTCCTTAGGTTATGGAGACTGTATCTGTTGACCAGGTACCATCAGTGTTGGAATCCTGGTGCACAAATTTCTTGAGCTGTTTTCTGGATAAGCAAATCTACATCTGACACACCACCCCGTGGATCACCTACAAAAATACTTATCCCTGTAACATCTACCAATGTGGATCCAATTTTACAGACTAGCTAAGCAGGACAGACGAGTTCTACAGAGATTAAATATAAGAAGGCCTTAGTGTCAAGTCTTGACTACTAAGTTAGATCTAGTTCTTGCATTCCTGGTCAGCAGAGATGATAGGACTGGGTCCCTTCCCTGCCTGTTGATGTGATGCAATACACCACAGTAGTGTTGCATCTTAAAATATGCAATGAGCCCTGTTGCAAAAATGACTGAATGCCTTGATAGAAAAATATGATCATAGTCACTTTAGCCAATGCTCTTGTTCCAAGTCTCTTAGAAACTCAGCTACTCAGACTGATTTCCAGACTATGCTCGACGTGTCTATGGTGAGTGTCTGGGTGTCCAGGTACATCTTTAAAACATTCCCTCCCAGACTGAGGGTGAATCTAATGAATTCACCAACAGAGGTCCTTCTTGATGTAGGGTAGTAGTGGGATCATGCACTACAGAGACTGGATATGCCAGCACCATTTCTTTAAGTACGACTGTAGCATCCTCAGGTGCTGCTTTGCTACGGGTACAACTAAAATAGCAGGAGCCATATGGCATTATACCCTCATCAACTACTTTGCAGTTATACAGCTTTGCTATGCTATTATGTGGAAGTGTTTCGACAAACATAGGACTTTGTCTGGGGAAAAAGGTTCTGTTACTATGTGCTAAGCAGTAACCCTAAACATAGGGCTTGTGGGTGAATCTGACAGGTATACACAGACACGGAATTAAAAGGTGTAAGCTGCACAGCCTTCTGTAGCACCTCTAGGGAGGCTGCGGGAAGGAAGTAGTTATCCAGGTACAGGTAGATGTGAATGAGTGTTGTTCTGCAGTATGCAATTACAGTAGCCAGGCACTTTGTAAATACTCTGGGTGAAGCAGACAAACCAAAGCACAAGGAGGTAAACCGATGATAGAAACGCCCTGTTTTGAATTGCAGAAAGAATCTGCTCATCCTGGCTCTACATATTTGGAAGGCAGGCATCCTTTATACGCCAGAGTGACCATGTCAGCTTCTGGGAAGAGGGGAAGTAGAAGGCCTAACATTAGCACATGCTGAATTTTGTGGTTGTCAGAATTGCATTAAATCTAGACACATCCAAGACAGGCCTCTATGTTCAATCTTTTCTTGGTACTTCAGTATTTCAGAGGAGTCTGTCCTTGACTAACAGGATTGTTTACCCTTGTTCTATATAAAACTGCTCTCTCTCTCTCTCCCACACTTAGTTTTATTCATACTATCACACTGCATTGCAATTTACATGCCACCCCACCCTTTCCTTCCCTTCCCTCTTTTTAGTCCCTCAAATTATTTCAAAGTTCCTGGGCTATCTCTCTCTTGTAAAAATAAGTACATTAAACATAAAGGCAATTACTTACATGTGCTCATCTGCTCATCTCATAACTAACATCTTACTATTGTACTGCTTTACATACAAAGTTGTTCATTATGTGGCTTTGTATCAACTTTTTATTAAATGGATGCACAAAATATTTTTTCTGAAATACTTTTAACTGTATACTATTACCTAACATAATGATATACAACTTGCTTGATAAATCTGGCATACAATTATATTGAAATTTCCTTCATCTTCTCTCCCCACGCTTCCATTAGAAATTGGCTATAACCAAGCCGGACAATTTAGATAAAGCTTAAATAAATTTATCCGGCATGGTCTCTGTGCTCTGAACTCTGTGACCAAGTGAAACAGAAATATTCTGTACTTAAATTGATGCCTATACAGCGAACTTAAGGAACAACCTATGCAGGCACTACACAATGATGTGCCAAAACACAGTTATCATACCTGCTGACACCATCCATGTGTCCTACAACTGCAGGAAAGCACCTCTGTGGATGTATCGCCCAGAAATGGAAATACCGGACCTGCTCTTTGATGCTGCTCTGGTAAGGTAAGGAGCAAAGCTTGCCTTCCCCCTCTTGAACACAAAAAGAAACGGAGTAGAATCATCTTTCTCCAGTGGACGAAAAGGATCTAATGTACTCTTATGGAACAAAGTCTAGGTTACTTTCAAGAATACAGACACCTTTGTCCCTCAGTGGTGCTCTTCTTTGAACAAAACCAAAAAATAAACACACGTGGCTATTACCACAACCAAAACCCATCAAACAGGGATGTAAAGAATCTCTCTTAAGGGCACATCTACGTGATGATCAGAAATACCAGGCTTGCTTCCTCTTCACAGCGACTTGCTGGCACAATCAGAAGAAACAACCTGCCAGACTCTACAAATCCTTACTAAACTTAAAAGGGAGAAAGATGGTTGGGACAGCTTAAGAAGGAACATGGGGGAATTTGTCAAGATAAAGATACTTTCCGTTGTGGTCAACCTTAAAAACAAAACTGAGCATTATCAACCAGATTCTTATACTAACATTTTGACCCAGTAAGGGCATCTAGAATGGCCTTCTTAAGCTCACCCTTACAGGAGGAAAACAAACAGTGCCATCCTACACAAATACATTCCTGAGACAAATACCCGGTAACACAGCGTCAGCACAGGACAACTACAGTGGCCTGCGTGAAAAATCCATTGTAGATGTGGTAAGTTTTACCTGATCTGGAGTTTTCATAAATTCATTAACCTTTTCAGTGCCTGGTTCACAAATGAACTGTGAAGCATCGAATGGACATGTAAGAAACGGCTGAGAAAATCAAAACTTCATAGTGACAACTGAGAAAATCCTCTTGTCCTTCTAAGATAAAAGCCCCAGACTCCTTGTCAGCCACTAAGGTACAAAGAAGCTGTAATCTCTGGAGCCTATGCTGGACTAAAATGATCAAACCGTGTCAACCTTGGGATGCTTGATTAGAATGCCACTCCAACATAATGAGTGCTACTAGAGGGTATATGCCTTACATGGAGCAGAAGAAGCAGAATTTGGGCGCTCTCAGGCCAAGCATTCTTCACACAGGTTCCATAAGTGGGACAGCCCGGGGACCTTTTTTTTTCTTGTTCACATCTTAAAGCATTTCTGAGGTTAAAACAGTTCTGCTATTGACCATCAACTGTGGACTTAATCAGACTAAAACTCTCCTTAAAGAAGTTGTCATTCATCGATGACAAACTACAGAAAGTCAAGACCCATCTGAGGGAATATTTTCCAAGTGTCCAATACCTTGAGTATCCAGAGGCCTAGTCTGCTCCACGTGGGAGTCGGAAGCGGCCTGCGGATCTGAGGTAGCGGGCGTCAGGGACTGCAAAAGCACCTCACTGAGAACCGGCGACTGGCTTAGAAGAAGCCTCATCTTCAGTTTTGGACCTCGGATGCCTGTCCTTTTCCTTTTCCTTGTGAAATGCGGTAGTCGGATGGCTATCCGACATAGTGTAATTAAATCTTCGGCCAAAGTATTGAAATGCAAAATCGTACCTACGCTTAATAGTGCGTTGGTTAAATCTAGCACAAAATCTGCAGTTAGCTACATCGTGATCAGGGCCTAGGCAAGGAATACAATAAGAATGGAAGTCCTTATGAGGTATTTGCTTCCCACAAGAAATACAATTACTAACTTTTTCTGACATCGGTCTGGAGCAAGAAAAAAGTTTCCCCAACGGGGTACTTAGCTTTAAATGAAGACTTCGGATCTGAAATTCGAACACGAAAATCTCAGGAGACGGCCGACCGGCACTTGCAAACTGCTTCTGATTCGGGCACCGCACGGCAAGAAAGACTGAAGAAAATGGCGTCGGCTGCATCTTTTATACCCATGGCGCACTGACGTCAGGGAGAAGCAGCAGCAACCGACGCCGGACCAAGACTTTGGAATTCAGGCCGACTGCGGGTAGCCTGCCAGCAGGATAACCCAACAATAATGACTGCAACAGTGAAACACGATGAACATAATCAATTCTCAGATTTTCCTTTCTAATGAAGGAGAAATTTTATTAACCACAACCTCATCAACTGCCTACACTGCCCTAGCAATCACAGAAAAGGCTGACAGTGGAGGTCAGGCAACACACACCAGAAGCAATGCTCAACCTTGAGAAGCCTTCAAGAGTCTAGCTCTAGCTTAAGTCACATTCCCTCAGAGTATGCAGCAGATGATGCCATTAACATCTGTGCCAACTCTATTCACCCAAATGAAGCAAAAGGAGACAGTGGAATGTCCTTCACCTTAATGAGCCTGTCATACATAATAAGGGCAGGAGATAAACCTACTTTCGTCCAAATGCTGAACTTAAGAATTCAACCAATGTACATTTAGCTCTGAGAACCTACGATTACGCAAAAGACCATGCTGACAGTCCATGTGCTAAGCAAGCTCTACAGCCGCCATCTTGAAAGTGTTGAGGTAGGCTTAAAATATCTTCCACAGCCTTCTGTGGGTGACTGGTTTAACATACTGATGCATACAAGTGCCACTTCATATTGTGCTCTGCTTAAAGTCAGAACAGATGTTACCAGTGTGGGCCCTGTTGCATGTTATGTTGATTGCAGAGGCAGAACTTTAAAGGTTTCAGCATTTTAGGCATCAAATGCTGGAAGTTTCCCATGACAAACATTAGGACTGACAGCTGAACTGAGCAAGCTGCAGAATAAAACAGAATAGGAAATGGGCATAGGATTTCTTCCTAGCCATGTATGTGACAACACTGTGCTCTGGCAGGAGCACACTCCTAAACAAAGATGTCCATAATTCATACCAGTGCCAGGATATCAGGAGAAAGCTCTCAGTTTTCTACTGCTTCAAAAGGCCTTCAAAGTAGCAAGCACAATTAAGAGGTGGCAAAGTAAACATATTAAAAAAATAATAAAAGCTTACTAGTAAGTTTTGCAGTTTTTCATTTTTAGCTCTGTTTATAAAAAGATCTGCAGAAAGATTTTCAACTATCACATAGTGGTTCACTATACATAAGAATTCAAATCTATCAAGAAACAACACAGACATACTTAAATGATTCTAAAATTTATCACTGAAAAGTAAAAAAACTGTACAGAAATGCAGAAAAATACCAAATTTCTCAATGAATTTTAACCAAAACTAATTTAAGACTTCTCTGTTTCAGTCTAAAAAAATCAAAACACCACATGAAAAGTATGATACATTCTCATGTCAAGTATTACACGTTTCAGCATGAATAACAAAATCCTGTTTAGTACCAGCACAGACCCAAAGAAGTCCTGTACACTGGACCCAGGTCTATACACCAAAGTTAATTAAATAATACTAAAAACTGATAAACACGCAAGATTAATAAATGATAATACAATGATAGCACATACTTAAATATATGTTCAGATTTTTTTTGGCAACAAAAGACCTTACAGCCTAGGGCTATTCTGTTCTGTTTACAGTATTTCTGGCTAAATAGAACTGAAGAGGAGAGCTACACAAGTATTATGGGTAATGAAGAAGGGGCTAGCAGCCCAGAAAAAGTTTACAGGCTAAGTTACCTTGTACTGTGTGCTTAGATCCTGTTAGTTACATCTGATTGCCCTCTTATTTAATCAGCCGAGCACTTCTGCATGTATATCCAATACTTACTTATCCAGTGTAAAGTGAAAATATCTCCAAATGCAAAAGTTGAAATTAATTTTTCAAAGGGGCAAGCCAGTATGCTTTCCACACCTCTTCCTACTTAAGAAAAACTCCCAGGTTATGCCAAGTCAGACAAAATGGCATAGAGACAACACAAAAGTTAAAATATTTGCAAGAAGCAATTCAAATTAGACATTTTTTTGGTTTTGTGTATATGAAAAATAAGTTATGTACTTACCATAACGTTCCATCTGAGTTGTTGCTTTTCATTTGTCTTCAACCTGAGGGACTCTGATCTGGCACGGATCTGACTCGGCCACATACTCCAGCATTGGATCAAAACTCCAGGCTTCTCCCCTAGCCATAATGCCCCTGCCTCCCTCCACCCCTCAGATCGAATTTGTTGCAGAACAGTAGCATCCCAACCTAGACAATATACCTATAAACCTGGCACAACCCACAAAAAGCTTATCAAAGGGAAGAGACTAGTCAGGATACAGGGGCTATAATTCTTACAGTCGGTCCACTACACAGCCCACACAAGTCAGGGGGAAGGAGGGAGGGAAGGTTGAAGACAAAGGAAAAGCAACAACTCAGATGGAACGTTAAGTAGAGAACTTATTTATCTGAAGTTGTTGTTTTCATATGATCTTCAACCTGAGGGACAGAGTCCCTGGCTACCAATAAACCCTGGGAGGTCCTCATGGAAGGATGTTTTGGAGCACAGCTGAGCCAAAAGATTCCCTGCCCCTGGAAAGAAGGTCCAACTTATAATGGGAAATAAATGTGTGCAATGACGCCCAGGTAGCCGCAGAGCTAACATCATCTAAAGAAACCCTGGACCAAAAGGTCGCAGAAGTAGCAAAAGACCTGGTGGAATAGGCTGGACATGCCCTGGTGGAGATGACCCTTTGGCTCAATAGGTTAACGAAATGCGTTTAGAAATCCATCGAGCAATAGTAACTTTAGAAACAGGCTTCCTCCAGAAAGGTTTGGAAAAGGAAACAAAAAGTTGATCTGACTTAAGAAAGGATTTTGTTCTATGCAAATAGAAACGCAGCTGCCTGTGAACATCAAGAAGTGCAAATTGTATTCTCCCTTGTTTTGGAAATTTGGAAAAAAACCTGGTAAATTGTTGACCTGGTTAATATTAGATTCTGAAGCCACCTACAGAAGAAAAGATGGATTAGTCTGCAGGACGCCTTATCTTTATGGAAGACCATATAAAGGAGCTTGACAAATAAGGCTTGAATCTCAGAAACCCTCTTGGCTGAGGTAATTGTTACCAAAAAAGCAGTCTTCCATGACAGAAACTGAAAATCTGCCATGGCCGCTGGTTTGAAAGGAGAAACCAAGGCCTGCAGCACAAAAGTAAGATTCCAAGGTGGAGTTGCGTCCTGAACCAGTGGGCTAAGGAGAAAGGTACCTTTCAAAAAGGCCTTACAAAGTTTAGAAGAAGCCAATGAAGCTGAATTTTCGCCTATGTGAAAGTTAGAAATTGCTACCAGTTGTACCTTAACCGTAGAGAAACTAGAGCCATGGTTAACAGTGTCCGCCAAAAATTCCAAATGGCCGAAACTGGCACAGTGAAAGGATCCAGGTCATGCTGAAAGACCCAGATAGAGAAATACTTCCATTTACTCAAATAAACCTTCCTAGTAAAAGATTTGCCAGCCGCTACCAAGATCATCTTAACAGAGGAAGACAGCCCGGGAGTCCTAACTACGGGAATTGGAGCAGCCAAGCAGTGAGCTTCAGGCTGACTAAGTCTGGGTGAGGAATCCCTGAGGGATGTGTAATCAGATCCAGAACTGGATTTAGCATCCAAGGAGGACACATTACATGAGACTACAAAGTGGAGAACCAAACTTGGTGAGGCCAGAAAAGGGACAATGAGGATCATTGAGCTCCCCAGCCATCAAGCTTTCTGAATGAACTTGGGAATTAGAGGGAGTGGAACATAAGCATACAGTAGACCAGAGGGCCAAGCATGAAGTACAGCGTCTCTGAGGCACTCTCCTGGAGGGGGGGGTTCAGAGTGAAATACTCGCTGCACTTCGTGTTGGAAGGAGAGGTGAAGAGATCATAGCAAGGCTAACCCCACTTTAGAAAGATCTTTTCCGCTACTGAAGGATTCAGAGACCACTTGTAAGGCATCAGCACAGACCTGCTGAGCCTGTCCGTCAAAATGCTGGACCTCCCCAGAATGTGCGTTGCCACTAGAAAACGGCCAGTGGAGATCACCCACTCCCACAATCTCATGACTTTGCGACCAAGGGGATAAGATCTGGTCCTCCCGTTTGTTGATATACCAGACTACTGACACTCTCCCATCTGTATGGCAATAGTCCCCAGAGAAAGAAAGGCATGGAGAGCTTGCAACCCCAAAAGCACCTCCCTCATCTCCAGGACACTGATAATGTAGATCAGTCTCCAGAGAGGACCATGTGCCTTGGACCATCCTTCCCATGCAAAGTCCCTCCCCACCAGAGTAGGGAGGCATCTGTGGTCACCGTGATCGCGGAGGACGGAAGAACAAATGGACGACCCTGAATGAAGTCCAGGGATCGGAGCCACCAAAGAAGGGTGTCCTTGCACACAAGGGATAGTTGAACAGGATGTGACAAAGGGAAGGTCTAGGAAAGACCAGTGAACACCTAAGGTCCATTGCAGAACTCTCATATGAAGATGTGCAGTTGGGATGAGAGTGATCGTAGCAGACATGGACCCCAAAGCCCAAACAACTGAGCCCACTGTGGGGGAAGGTTGGCTAGGAGAATGTAAAGCACATGATGATGTAGTTATAATCTGTCCAGGGGAAGAAAAACTCTACTGAGGGTAGTATCCAACCGAGCACCTATGAAATCCAGTACCTACCTTGGTGCCAGCTGAGACTTGTTAAGGTTTATGGTTATGCCCAGGTACTGAGCAATATGATGGAGATGATCCCTGGCTTAAATCAGTCAATGCCTGGAGGGAGTGGAGAGGAGTCAATTGTCCAGGTAGGGGAAGACCTGAAACCCCTGCAGCTGCAGGTGAGCCACCATTACCACCATCACTTTGGTAAAAACCCGGGGGGGGGGGGTGAGTCCAAAGGGGAGCATTCAGTGACTGGCTCCCAGCAGGAAGCAGAGGAACCTCAGAGAGTGCCTGTTCACCTTGCTATGGCAATATGTGTCCTGGAGATCCACAGAGCACATCCAGTCATTTATTTGCAGGAACGGCAGAATGGATTGAAGGGTGACCATCCAATATTTTGTCTTGGCAACAGACAGGTTCAGGGTTGAAAGATCCAGAATGGGTCTTAAGTCTCCAGTTTTCTTTAGCACTACAAAAAACCTGGAATAAATGCCTGATCTGGACTGGTCTGGGGGAAATGGGCTGGATGACTCATTTTGCAAGCAGCCTGGTAAATTCTGCAGCTGCCTCCTCCCACTGACCGGGTCGCATGTCTAGGAGCGGTTTGGAGGAATGGAGAAAATGACTAGAGTAACCTCTGGATATGATCTGCAGAACCCAACGATAGTTTGTAATTAACTCCCAGGCCATTGAGTGCAGAGACAGTTTTCCCCCTTACTGCCTCCAGAGACTAGCAGTTAGGCAACCCTTCAGGGTTGCTGAAAGGGTCTGTCTGGAAAGGAATCCCAAGACCCTTGGTTCTTTGGAGCCCCTCTTCCACGAAAGCAGTATCAATCGTATCCCTCTCTGCCTCTAGGGGAAGGCGAATCCTGAATGTCTTGGGAAGAACTCTGAGACTTCTGAAACTACATCTTCTCAACCCCACGCTGATTCCTAGAGAAGGATCATTGTGGGGTGGAGAAGTGGATCCCGATGGCAGACAGTCTTCCCGTCCTCCTCGCTCTGGACTAAGTATCATGAATCGTTTTTCCAAACAAGGTGGAACCATCATAGGGGTTAGTTTGTGAAAGATGCCTTGAAGGACTCTGAAAAAGCACAAAGCCAGGCATGCCGTCTGATGGCCACATCTGTTCCTGCAGCCCTAGAGGCACCCTCAGTAGCATGTGATAGGAGCCTCATTGATGCATTAGAAATGGAAGTGAGGGTGGCCATCTAGGAGGAAAAAAAAAACTTTCTCCTCCTCTGCCGACATGCACCCTGGGGCAGACTCAGCGACCTCTTTGACCAGGTCCCTCTGCAATCAGATTACATATGCCAAATAATTCAGCGCATGCAAGGCAAAAGTGGCTGATGCATAGGTCCGCTTCAAAAAAACGATCCATCGCCAGAGACTCCCTTGTCCAGAGGATGGACCAAAAAGCTCTCCTGTGTGAGCTTTTTTTTGATGGCTGCCACAACCACCATGGCATCAACCAGGGACCAGCTGGACTAGTGTTGTCTATCTGAAGGAGCACAGAGTACCTTATCTGGGCACCTGGGGATAGGCTCAACCGTATCCGGTTTGTTCCATGCCCGCCCCAGAGGAGATTAATTCCACTAGGTGATCTGTGGGAGGGGACACCCAGGAGGTAGAGGGTCCTGTGCCAACTGCCTCCAGGAATACCGACTCATCCAAGTTGGGTTTCTGCGTAGACCACCCACCGTGTTGCTGAAGGATCTCCATGATGTCTCCAAAGGAGACATCTGCTGGTGGTGACCGAGGGGAACCATCCTCTTCCTCCAAGTCCGTATCCTCCGTGAGGGACTCCGGCAGGGAGTCTAAGTGCCTCCACTTACAAGTATGCTTCTGAGGGGGCTCCACAGGGGTAGATTCTGGGGTGGACTCGACGCCTTGGGGAGCTCCTGTGGTAAAGTAGCAACAGGCTGTCCCTGAGGGGGCAGGATGTCAGACTCCGGTCCAGAAAAAGGTGCCAGCACAGATTCAGAGGATGAAAGTGTCAAAGGTCCAGAGAGAGCAAAGAGAACCCTCTCCACCACCTCAAAGGCAGAAGGCGAGCGAAACCCCAAAGTCGGAATGGCCAAGGCCAGAACCACCACTCCCCGAGTTGAAGGGAGACCGGAGGACAGCCTCCTGGCACCAAGACTTTGAGAGGATGGGATAGCCCTGAAAGCCTCAAAGTCAACCCCATCCTTTTGGATCTGGCGCTGAGGCTAGAGCTCCAAGAGTCTATCAGCTCCGAGCGACTCAGGGCAACGGTTGGCATCGAGGTACCAGGGACCACAGGCACTAACCCCTCGACACCGGGGAACCTCTGACCCAATGACTCAAACGGGGAGTCAGATTAGAAAAGGAGTAATAGGGGGAAAGGTGGACTGCATGCCCCCGGCCCAAGAGGGGGATAGACCAGGCAAAACTCCCAACTGGATCTGGGTCCGAATGAACTTCCGCATCATCCTGTCCACCTCTCCTTCGGACAGGCTCAGATATGACCGGATGGAAGACACTGTCTACCTGGGCCTGGAGTGGCACCAGGGGGAAGCGGCGAGTGGAGACAGAGACCGGGGGACCTCCAGCAAAAAGTGAGGTAACCGGAGAAGAGGGGAGCTCTGGCTCAGATCTGGCAGGGACTTGGCCAGGGGTTCGACCAAGGAAGAGCGGTCTGGATACTGCTTCCTTGGCTGATCCCGCTCCTTGGATTGGGCCTTCTCTCCATCACTGGACTTTCTCGGCAAGAGGTAGAAGGTGGAGTCCCAGAAGCCAGGGCAGAGGAAGAAGAAGCAGAAGCCTCCACTGGAGGTGGGAAGTGGCCTTTCAGGATGAGTTTGTTCCTCCTGTCGATCAATGCGCAGGTATTTGAAGCCTGTGCAAATCGAGCAGGAGGAGGGACACCCAGGCAGACCATGCACCGAGTGTGGGCATCAGACAGGGGGAGTTGGTGCCCAACACTCTGCGCACTTCCTGAAGCCAGGCTTGGGGGCATCAGCCATGGCCAGGTAGAAGTAAGAACACACACATACACTAGAGAAAGGCCGGAGAGAAAGATATCTATATATCTCTATATATATCTATATATATCTATATATATATATCTATATATCTATATATCTATATATATATATACATATATATATATACATCTCACTGATGAACAAAATTGAACAAAAACCATCGACCACTGTGTACGGCAGAAACGGCAATAAGGCACAGACCAGGAACTAGAAGCAGAAAAGCTTTAATCAAAAGCACAAAATAATTTTTTGTTAAGATGCATTGTGTAAATAATGTTTGTATTTAACACCTTTGATAGGTATTTTTATGTGTTGGAAGTGACTAGAGTATAAGAATTCAACAGTAATATTTATTGGATAACTGAGTAATTGGGTTTAGGTAATGATATTTAAGAGTTGTGATGCTGGGTGTGTTCATACGACTCTGAAGAAGCCAGTTTACTGGTGAAAGCGCTCAGTCGGTGTGCTTTTGATTAAAGCTTTTCTGCTTCTAGTTCCTGGTCTGTGCCTTATTGCCATTTCTGCCGTACACAGTGGTCGATGGTTTTTGTTCAATTTTGTTCCAAGTTGGTTCCTGCATTGGATCCAGTGTTTTTTGTTGGATATATCTCACTGATGCCTGAGCGCAAAGAGTTAGGGTAGGGTTAGAAAGATAACGACAGGTTAAAAGCAGAAAAACAGCAAAAGGGACCCCAAAAAAAACTTGCTAAAAGTGGAGCTAGGAGCTGAAGGATACATGCTGCTGATCAAATGAGTGGCAAATGAGATCTGGGATGAGGAGGGAGACAGGGGCATTATGGGTAGGGGAGGAGCTTGGAGTTTGGATCAGATGCTGGAGTATGCAGCTGAGTTGGATCCGTGCCACATCAAAGTCCCTCAGCTTGAAGGTCAAATTGAAAACAACAACTTCAGATAAATTCTTTTCTACCAAAAATTGTATTCATTATGCCCTCCAGGATGCGTAGAGTACAGTTTGTCAGACATGAATCTTGCAAAAGTTGTAATGTTAAGATATCCAAGCCTGGCCCCCTACTATGTAAGCAGGGCAAAATATCCTGGTAGCTATGGACTTGGTAGAAGCTGAGACAAGATGGCAGGAGACCGCTTATGCTTTGGTATTTTGTGCCTTACTTTTGGAATGCCACTATGGATGTTTCGGATTACAGGCAGGGAACCCAGACCTTGATGAAGTCACCTGGAACCTCCTCAAGTGAAAGGACAGACGACATCCCAGCTTCCCCTTCTGATATCAAACTGTGGCCTTCTGATGGCGAAAGGCCAAAGGCCACTGGAAGCATGTCAGATGAAAGAGTCCAGAAGTCCATGCAAAAAAACGAAGGTAATAGTGCCTGAACAGAAGCCCTGTCTGAAACAGACTCTGCATGTGGGAGGGTGGGAGGCTGGCATAATGGTTAAGGTGTTTACCTTGCAGACACAAGGTGCTGGGTTTGATTCTCACATGGGGTAACTGTCTAGGCTTAAAGTGGCCCACAAGGGCAATTAGCCTAGTACTTACTTATAAACCTATGTGGGGAAGCAAAGACACCACATTGCGTGCATGGCTGCCAGACACAGGGAAACCATATCTGTCTGAAATGTCTGCTGCTTCTCTACACTTTACCACAGTGAATGAAGCACAATACAAATTTAAACTAATGATGGCACAGTCTTCACAGAAAAAAAAAAAACATCACTTAAGTGGATATAAAAAGTGTACACACATCTGTTAAAATGCCAGTTTTTTGTGATATAAAAAATGAGACCACAATAAATAATTTCAAAACTTTTCCCACCTTTAATGTGACCTATAACCTATACAATTCAATTGAAAAAGAAACAAATCTATTAGGGGAAAAAATATAAAAAATAAAAAACGTACAATAAGCTGGTTGCATAAGTGTACTTTGTTGAAGCACCTTTTGATCTAATTGCAGCATCCAGTCTTCTTGGGCAGGAGTCTATCAGCATGGCACATATTGACTTGGCAATATTTGCCCACTCTTACTTGCAAAAGTGCTTCAAATCTGTCAGATTGTGAGGGCATATCTTGTGCACAGCTGTCTTCGCGTCACCCCCAGATTTTCTATTGGATTTAGGTCTGGGCTCTGGCTGGGCCATTCCAGAACTTTAATGTTCTTCTGGTGAAGCCATTCTTTTGTCGATTTGGATGCAAGCTTGGGGTCATTGTCGTGTTGAAAGGTTTTGGGCCAAAAGCAACTGGTATTTGGAACTGTTCATAATTCCCTCCACCTTGACTAAAGCCCCAGTTCCATCTAAAGAAATGCAAAGTACAGTTGTGTACACTTACCATAAATGTAGATGTTCGAGTGTATTCACTGTTGCAGTCATTACATTTGGGTAATCTGCTGGCAGGTTGCCCTCAGTCGGCCTGAATAACAAAGTCTTGGGTCCTGCATCGGTTGCTGTCTCCTCTTCCATGATGTCAGGAGGTCGTCAGGGGTATAAAACATTCAGCCAACGCCATTTTATTCAGGCTTTTCTTGCCCCAGATGTCAGGTGCCCCCCAAATGGGGAGCAAAAATATAGATATAAACTAACAGTAAATATATAAATGCACTTTTAGAAACAAACTTTACCTTCAACTAAAAACAAATACACCACAAAGGCTTTTGAGTATAGTGAAGGAAAGAAAAGGTATAGAAAGGGGGATGGCGGGTGGGTAACCCGGACTGCAACAGTGAATACACTCGAACATCTACATTTATGGTAAGTGTACAAAACTGTACTATGTTCATCGTGTTTCACTGTTGCAGTCATTACATTTGGGTAGAATCCCAAACCCATGGATGGTAGGATGGAACTAAACAGCATTAGGAGTGGCTATAAGGCCCTGCATGACTCCAGTGGCAAAGCCTGCCCTGGATTTGGAGAAGAGAGGTAAATGATAATGCTTTCTGAAGGTATGAACAGAGCTCCAAGTAGCAGCTTCTAGAATGTCTTTGGTTGGAACTCCTCTGAGAAAGGCTGCTGAGGTAGAGGCAGCTCTGGTGGAATGTGACCCGATTCCCTTGGGTACAGGTTTACCATGATGCAAGTAGCAGAAACGAATGCAGTGGCTTATCCACTTAGAAATAGTCTGCTTTGATATAGCCTTCCCCTCTGACCCTGAAGCAAATGCCACCAGTAGTTTCTCAGACTTTCTTAGAGATTTGGTCCTGTTTAAGTAGAATCTTAGTTGTCTGTGTACGTCCAATGAAGGCAGAATCCACTCCCCCTTTTTCTGCGGATTTGGGTAAAATGTCGGCAGGTGAATAGTTTGGTTAAGAGCCACACTGGATACCACCTTAGGCATAAAGGAAAGGTTGGTCCTGAGGGACACCCTGTCTGGGTGAAATGTAATAAAAAAGGCTCCACAGCCATGAGAGCCTGTAGTTCTGAAACCCTTCTTGCTGAAGTGATTGCCAAAAGGAAAGCCATTTTCCAAGATAAAAACTTTATCTCCACAGTAGCTGCTGGTTCAAAAGGAGGCAGGGTGAGTTTTTCCAGCACAAAATTGAGGTCTCATGCGATCTTCTGGGAGGCCTCAATTTTTGGCCCCTCTAAGATACTGTTTTAGCAGAGGATGAGAAAAGATGGGAGGCTCTGTGTTGTAATGAGCCAAGATGGCAGAGGCATGGACTTTTAATGATGAAAAAGATAGGCCCTTGTCAAGCATCTCAGTCAAGTATTGTAAAATTTGAGGGATATTTGGTTTTGCTGTGTCCATTCCTTGTGCTTGGTTCCAAGTGCAGAATCTCTTCCATTTATCAGCATAAGATTTTCTAGTACTAGGCCTTCTGGCTTCCATGACATCCATAACAGATTTACTGAGAGGTGTTGTTTGAATAATTACATGATAAGCCATGCTGCAAGGCTCAGAGTTTGGAGCTGAGTGTGCAGAATTTGATTGTTCTGCTGAGACAGTAGATGAGGTATTTGAGGCAAGTACCAAGGAGGGAGTTGAGACATATTTCTCAGAATTGGGTACCAATGCTGGCGAGGCCAGTCCGGAGCAATCAGGATCATTTCTGTTTTTTCCTGCCTGACCTTTAGTAAGACCTTGGAGAGAAAGTACAGTTGTGTACACCTACCACAAATGTAGATGTTCGAGTGTCTTCACTGTTGCAGTCATAACTGTAGGGTGATCCTGCCGGCAGGCAGCCCGAGGTCGGCCAGAATCCCAAAGTCTGGGTCCGGCGTCGGCTGTACCAGCAAGTACCCTGACGTCAGAACGCAGAGGTATAAAGCTGACAGCCGACGCCATCTTCTCCAGTCTTTCTTGTCCCAGATGTCAGAAGTCCCCCAAAATAACCAAAAAAGGTGTCCAAAAAGGAAACACAAATACACCACAAAAGAAGAGGAAGATAAGAGGGGATAGGTGGGAGGGAAACACCAACTGCAACAGTGAAGACACTCGAACATCTACATTTATGGTAGGTGTACACAACTGTACTATGTTCTTCGTGTTTCACTGTTGCAGTCATAACTGTAGGGTGGAATCCCAAAGCTGTGATAAGGGAGGAGGTTATGTAGAAGAAGGGGCAGCCAGAAGGCCCTGCAAAACAGCAGAGGCAAAACCTGCCCTAGATTTAGAATACAAAGGGAGATTATAGTGCTTAGAAAAAGTATGCACTGAACTCCAAGTGGCAGCTTCCAAAATGTCCTTGGTAGGAACTCCTCTGAGAAAAGCAGCTGAATTGGCAGCTGCTCTAGTAGAGTGACTTCTAACAGTACCAGGAATCTGCTTCCCAAAGTGAGAGTAACAAAACCTTATCCCATGGGCAATCCATTTGGAAACAGTTTGTTTAGAGATAGCCTTGCCTAGAGAACTGCAGGCATAACAGATAAGCAACTGATCAGATTTTCTGAAATCTTTAGTTCTGTCCAGATAGAACCGTAGCGGTCTGTGTACGTCCAATGGATGCAAAATCCTTTCCCCTTTGTTTTGAGGGTTTGGAAAGAAAGTAGGAAGGTGTATAGTCTGATTTAAAGCCACTTTAGAAATCACCTTAGGCATACATGAAGGATTGGTCCTCAAGGCAACTCTGTCTTGGTGGAAAATAAGGTATGGTTCCACAGCCATGAGAGCTTGCAACTCTGATACCCTTCTGGCAGAAGTCAAAGCTAACAAAATAGCTGTCTTCCAGGATAAGAACTTGATGTCCGAAGCAGCAGCAGGCTCGAAGGGAGGTAAAGTAAGTTTTTCCAAAACATAACTAAGATCCCAAGCAGGAACAGGAGGAGTTCTAGGAGGTCTTAAATTCTTAGCCCCTCTCAAGAATTGTCTCACCAACTGGTGAGAGAAAATGGGGGGATCAGTGTTGTAATGAGCCGAGATAGCAGAAGCATGGATTTTAATGGAAGAAAAGGAGAGGCCTTTAAGCAAAAGGTCAGAGAGGTAAAGTAAAATGGAAGAAATGTCAGGTAAAAGAGGATCAGAACCTCGATCCCGCATCCAAATACAAAATCTTTTCCATTTAGAAGCATAAGACATTCTAGTGCTAGGACGCCTAGCTTCTAAGAGAACATCCAAAACTTGTTTGGGTAAAGCAGAAGGAATCAAAGGCCCTTGTAGAGCCAGGCAAAGAGTCTTGATTTGAGAGTGTAGCACCTGACCCTGATGTTGGGACAGAAGAGAAGGAAACAGAGGCAGAATCCATGGAGGTTCCAAGAACAGGTGTATTAAAGTTGGATACCAAAACTGTCGAGGCCAATTTGGAGCTATCAAAATGAGAAACCTGGGTTTGTCCTGTTTTATTTTCAGTAGTACCCGAGGCAGAAGAGGAAGAGGAGGGAAGGCGTAACCCGAAAGATTCCTCCAGCTGAAAGACAGGGCATCCACTTTCCAAGCTGTTTTGTGGAAGGACCTGGTGCAAAAGAGAGGCAGCTGATTGAGATGGGATGCAAACAGATCTATCCGAGGGCAACCCCAAACTGCCGTAATCTTGCTGAATAAGTTGGGGTCTAGCATCCATTCGTGAGGATCCAAAATATTTCTGCTTAGGCTGTCTGCTAAGAGATTCTGTTTTCCTGGAATGAATTGAGCTTGAAGATGAAGATTCAGATTTAGAGCTGTGTCCCATAAACTCATGGCTAGTCTGCAAAGGGGGTATGAGTGAGAGCCTCCCTGTTTGTTTATATACCACATGACTGTGGTATTGTCTGTGCGAATCAGAAGATGTCCTGGTTGCAAAAGATTCTGGAAGGCTAGAAGAGCATTTTGGACTGCCAACATTTCCTTCAAGTTGATTTGCCAGGGAAGATGCTTCTTTGTCCAATAGCCCTGCTGGCAATTGTTTAGGTAATGAGCTCACAAAACCAGGAAGAGACTCCAAGACCGTCAAATGAAGACAATAATTCGATAAAAAGGCAATTCCTTTATTCGACTTACGACGTGCTGACTCCCGCCACCGTCACGGTGGCGATCGCTGTCATCAAAGTCGAATAAATGCTCAATCGATTGTCTTCATTTGACGGTCTTGGAGTCTCTTCCTAGGTAATGAGCTCCCCAAGCATAATCCGAGGCGTCTGTGGTTATGATCTGAGCAGGATGAGGTAGACGAAAGGGATTCACTTCATTTAAAGCACAAGCCCTGGACCACCAAAGGAACTCTTTTTGGAGGCAGGGAAGCAGAGGCATCATTGTTTCCAGGCTGTGGTAATGCTGAGACCATACACTCTTTAGGTACCATTGAAGTTTTCTCATATGAAGCCTTGTATTTGGAATCAACAGGATGCAAGAAGCTATGTAGCCCAAAGCCTGCAGGAATTTCCTTGCAGTGAGCGGAGTTAAAGTAGCCAAGGTCTTGAAAATTGATGCCAGCTGTACTTGTTTTTCTGGAGTAAGAAAGGCCCTTTGTAAGCTTGTGTTTAGAAGAGCCCCCAAAAAGATCATTTGTTGAGAGGGGACCAAATGTGACTTTTTTATGTTCACTGAAAATCCCAGTAGTAGGAGAAGATGCTGAACAAATTGCAGATGTTGAAGTAAAAGATCCTTGCTGTCCGCCTGAATAAGGCAGTCGTCCAGGGAGGGGTAAATTTGAATTCCTTGGAGTCTGCAATAAGCTACTACTGGAGCCAGACACTTGGTAAAGACTCTGGGCGCAGTAGATAAGCCAAAGGGCAGTACAGAGAATTGAAAGCGTCTCGAACCTGCCTTGAATCTGAGGTATTTTCTGCGTTCCTGTCTGATGGGAATGTGTAAATAGGCTTCCTTCAAGTCCAATGTCACCATCCAAGCATCCTGGGAGAGCATGGGAAGAAGTTGTTGCAGAGTAAGCATCTTGAATTTTGGAATTTCCAGGAAGGTATTTAACACTGAGAGGTCCAGAATAGGTCTCCATGAGTTTTGTTTCCTTGGGACCAGAAATAGTCTGGAGTAAAAACCTTTTCCTATCTCTGGAAGTGGAACAGGTTCTATGGCTTTCATGACCAATAAAGCGTCCACTTGATTTAAGGCCTCTGACCATTGATGTTTTGGCAGATCCGGCCAACCCGAAGACCTTGGCAGAGTATGAAAGTGGAATTTGTAGCCACTTAAAATCACGTCTAAAACCCATTTGTCCTGGGTAATACGAGTCCAATTTTGGTAGAAAAGAGAAAGTTTTCCTCCGAGAGGGGCTTCCAGGCAAGGAGGACCTGTAGTCCAAGGGAGAGAGTCATTGAGTCTGCTTCTTTTGAGACTGAGGTCTGTCTTCTCCCCTTCTAGGTGAAGAAGCAGTCCATTGTCTGGACCTGTAAGAGGCCTGAGCCTGCCCCCGACCTCTGGAGCGTCTATATCTTCCCCTTTGAGGCCTGTCAGACGTGGGAAAGGACCAATGTCTAGAGAATCTAGGAGGCTGAACTTGCAAAAAATCTTTAACAGTCTGCATAGACTTTGCATTTTCTTCCATCTTTTTAATAACCTCCTCAGCCTTGGACCCAAATAAAACATCAGGCTGAACAGGGGCATCTAACAGTTTAGCCTTAACCTGTTCAGGCAAATTCTGCTCACGAAGCCAAGAATGTCTCCTGATAACAGTACCAGAGGCTGCGGCCCTGCAAGAAGCTTCCAAGGCATCAAAACCACAATGCAAACTATGTTTGCTAACTTGTTCAGTTGCATGCAATACATCCTGTAATTCCTTGTCCTCTGCACATGCAGGAAAGGTAGAGAGCCTTTGCTTTAGAACAGACAAAAGAAATTGCTGATACTTGAACATGTGAAACTGGCAATTTAAAGCTCTAATAGAAAGGGTAGCAGAAGTGTAAACCTTTTTGCCCCACCTGTCCAAGGCACGGGAATCCTTTTCAGAGGGAATAGGATTTTTAGATGAAGCGGCCTTAGCAGCCCTAGAACCCTGAGAAATGGTTTCAGGATTAGCAGAAGGGCTCTCAAATAAGAACTGATGAGAGTCAGGGACTCTGTCTATCAGGCTTAGAAGGAGCAGGCGGCAAAGAATCAGGATTTAGGTTAGCTTCAGAAAAAGCATCATCCACAATATCAAGTACAGGAGGAATAGCCAAAGGTCTGTGTTGAGGGAGAAGGAGAAATTCCCTAAGTCTCTTCTTGGAAGCAGAATAATCCTGACCTTCCCAATGAAAATGCTCCCTCATCTCATGTAAAGTTTCCCCAAAAGAGAAATCTTCAGGGGAGAAGCAGAGGGAATAGAGTCCTCTGCATCAGAATCCTCATAAGGAGGAAAAGAATAATCCTGATCAGAGGAAGAGACAGAAGACACAGAAGCCTGATCAGAAGAATCATAAGGAATATCCTGTCTAGGCCTTTTTTCTGGAGGAGGGTGAGAACCCCTAATCATTGTAAGTAAATCTTCAGCCATCCGAAGTAATTGCTTCTGGGACTTGGGAGCTGTATCCGAGGCAGCTTGTGAAAAAACCCTTGGTTTAACAGGAGTCTTTGACTGTGCCTTTGTCTTTGTAGAAATAATAATATTAGAAGGCCTGAAAACCCCCCCAGAAGCCAGTACCTGCACAGCGGTTCCGGACCTATCTAAAGGAGCGACGTCCGAAGGTCCTGCAGCAGATAAAATACTGGGCCTAGAAGGCTCCCCATGGGAGTCCGTGTCGGCCATTGGTTCCGAAGTGGCGGACGACAGGGGCTGCAAAAGCGCCTCTCTGACGACCGCCGAACCTGAAGCTGGCTCCGGCTGCAAAATATCATGTTTGGACCTCGGAGGCCTATCCTGCGTTTTTTTCTGAATTCCGGTTGACGGCAAAGTATCCGACGACATCCTATAATTAAATCGTCTACTGAAATAATTCAAGGCCCAATCGTACCTACGCTTGATAGTGCGAGAATTAAACCTGGCACAGAACCGACAGCAAGAAACGTCGTGGTCAGGGCCTAAGCAAGGTAGACAGTAAGAGTGGAAATCTTTATGAGGTATTTGTTTCCCACACGATATACAATTATTAACTTTTTCTGACATCGGAGGAGCAAGAAAAAAGTTTCCCCAATGGGGATCTTAGCTTGAGAAGAGAAGTAGAAAACTTCGGACCGACGACAATCAAAGCACGTTGTCTGAAAAATGCCAGGCAACAACTTGCGAGCTGCTTTCCACCGCACGGCAAGAAAGACTGGAGAAGATGGCGTCGGCTGTCAGCTTTATACCTCTGCGTTCTGACGTCAGGGTACTTGCTGGTACAGCCGACACCGGACCCAGACTTTGGGATTCTGGCCGACCTCGGGCTGCCTGCCGGCAGGATCACCCTACAGTTATAACTGCAACAGTGAAACACGAAGAACATGAGGCAGAGGGGGAAAGGATAGGTTTTTCAATTGAAGGATAGGGCATCCACTTTCCGTGCTTGTCTGTGATAAGTCCTTGTGCATAATTTGTCCAGTTGATAATTTTGGGGAGAGGCAAATAGATCTATGTCTGGGCTCCCCCATTTCTGTGTTACCATGCTGAAGACCTGCGGATACAGTTTCCACTCATGCGGGTCCATAAGACTTCTGCTTAGGTCGTCTGCCTGAGTATTTTGTTTTCCTGGCAGGAATTGAGCTTGAAGATGTACTTGGTAAGTCAAGGCCATTGATTTTGTGGCAGATCTGGCCAACCGTTTGGAATTGGCAAAGTATGGAAATGAAATCTGTACCCCTGGGATACTATGTTTAATACCCACTTGTCCTGGGTAATTAACTGCCAATTTTGAGCATGAAATGCTAATTTTCCCCCCAAAGGGGCTGTCAAAAGATAAGTGATTGGTGATGGTAGAGGGAAGTCATTGAGACTGCTTACTGTAGGGTTGTGCTTAGTTTCCTCCAGATTTGGAGGTGGAGGCACCCCATTGCTTTGACCTGTAAGGACCCTGTGATTGGTATCTAGAGCCTTTTGAACACCTGGATTTGCCTTGAGAGGCTCTGTTGGACACAGGAAAGGATCAATTTTTAGTAGGCCAATGCCTACTGAATCTGGGTGGCTGCACTTGTAAGAAATCCTTTACAGTTTGCATAGATTTTGCTTTGTCTTCCATTTTCTTTAAAACCTCTTCTGCCTTATTACCAAACAGAGTATCATGCTGTAAAGGGGCATCCAACAATTTGGCTTTAACATGATCAGGCAGACTTTGCTCCTTGAGCTAGGCATGCCTTCTAATCACAGATCCAGTAACTGCGGCCCTGCAAGAGGCCTCCAAAGAATCAAACCACATTGCAAAGTATGCTTTCCAACCTGTTCTGCTGCATGCAATAATTCCTGTAATTCTTTATTTTCCACACAATCAGAAATCAACATAAATTTTCTGTTTCAAAAAGCGTATAACATGCTGTTGATATTTAAGCATACGAAACTGGCAGTTTAAGGCCTTAATTGTCAAGGTTGCAGAAGTATAAACCTTCTTTCCCCATCTATCCAGTGCCCTGCAATCTCTATCAGAGGGGGTAGGATTTTTGGCTGTAGAGGCCTTTATACCTTTGGGACCCTCTGAGATCGTTTCAGGATCAGCAGCATGATTTTTGAATAGAAATTTGTGGGAGTCAGGAACCCTGCAATATCTGTCTAGCTTACTAGGAGCCGGAGGTAGAGAATCAGGAGCCATGCTTGATTCCGAAAACACATCATTAAAAATACTGAATGTCCAGAAATAAAACACCTAGGGGTAAGGTATCACCAAAGAAAATACTGTTATCAATGCAAAAAGGAGAAAGGTGAATACTCCATGACAATCGAAGCAAATCAGATAAACAACTGCTTCAAATATCCATAAATCCACAGCTTATTGTAAAATAAATGGCCTCTTTATTATAAAAGTAAGTGCTTTCACGTCTCCCTGGACGCTTCATCAGACTTAAGACAGATACAAATATTCAAAGGACCTATTTAAATATCAGATTAACTCTCATAGGAACCAATCAAATGTCTCTCTATAGAGATATGATAAAATAAAACAATTTCCTTAAAGGCATAATTACTTCTATTGTTAAAAATATATTATCATAAAACTTTCACTTGTGTATATCGCTCTATACCAATCTATTACTTATATAAAAGAAAACCACTCTAGAAACATATTTATCATAAGAAGTCCTGTATAAAGAACTTGTGTATATATATATATATATATATATATATATATATATATATATATATATATATATATATATATATATATATATATATATATATATATATATATATATATATATATGTATATATATATATATATATATATATATATATATATATGTATATATATATATATATATATATATATATGTATATATATATATATATATATACATATATATATATATATATATATATATATATATATATATATATATATATATATATATATATATATATATATATATATATATATATATATATATATATATATATATATACACACACACAAAAACCAAAACACAAAAATGCATATATTCTATATATATATATGTGTGTATAAAGACAATAAAAAAGAGAGAGGCAAGGGGGTTATATATATGTTGGCTCACTCAAAAGAAATAATACACATATAGCCCTAATGTAATGTTAAAAACTATCTATACTTAGTGCCTCAGAGGTTTATCTGAAAGAAATGGCTTTAATGTGAATCTATCATTCAAGCCATGTCCTCTGTCTGCAGACAACCTAATTATCCATTTTGCTTCTTCTTTTTCCGTGTAATTACTAATATTTCCTAACCTTTCTGTGGCATATATGAATTCCAAAACCATAAATCTAAAAGTGTGTGTCATATAATTTTGCAAAACATGGTTAGCTAAAGCATTACATTCATTCAACCTATTGATGGCATATATGTGTTATCTAATCCTCTCCCTTAATGTTCTATTAGTTTTACCAACATAGAAACTTTTACATTTATGACAAAACTAAATAAACTACATTTCAGGATTTGCAATCAGCATAATGGCTGAATTCATATTCACATCAGACGAGCGGTTCGAGTTCCAGAAGAAGACTCTGAAACCCATACACAAGATTTGACTGTAAACCTTTCACAGTATGTATTATCTGAGCATGAAAAATCTGTTCTAAATAAGGGACTCTCATTTATCCCTTCACAAAGCATAGATGTAAGTGATTTGGTTGTAGATATAAGATGTTTTACCAGGAATGTAGCATTAGGTATGCAATTTGGTAATTATACGGTGAATGAAGATAATGCATTTAACTTTAGAAAACCATCAACATATATGCCTAATTTACATCCATTGTTAGAGTTTTGAAAAAGCTTGTACAAATGATTTATTCAAGTCGTTTCAAAGGGGAAATAAGTTGAAAACTGAATTTTTCAATTTAACTAAGGAAGAGAAGTCAGCATTGAATGATTTACAGCACAATGATGGTATAGTTATAAGACCAGCAGATAAAGGGGGTGCTATTGTATTATTAGACAGTAGTTACTATAAAACTACGATTATTGAGATGTTATCAGACACTACTACATACAAGAAGCTAATGATGTCAGAATTAAATAGGATTATTAAAACAGTGCACCCGGATCTTTATGACATGCTGATGTGTAATATTATTGATGACAACTTATATAGATATTTTCTGATAGAGAAACCACTAGTACCTATCTTTAGAGGCCTTCCGAAAATACACAAGAAATTAGATAACCCTCCACTTAGACCTACAGTCTCTGGAAAGGGCTGGTTGATGGAAAGTATGTCTATTTATCTAGAGAAACAGCTGAGACCTATAGCGGATTCCACTGTTTCCATTTTACGTGATACACAACAATTCTTAGAAACCTTAGCACCGTATAATTTTGATGGAAGTTTGGAAGACTCTGATTATATGGTGACGCTAGATGTAAAATCGTTATTCACCAGCATATCGAATGATGTAGGAGTAGATTTTTTGAGATTATATTCAATTCAGAAAGGAATGGCCAATAGCCCGGTTATGAAGATAACTATGCTAATGGAATTAGTCCTTACAAATAATGTTTTCATTTTTGACAGAAATTACTATTTACAAAACAACAGGAGTAGCAATGGGCACACCACGTGCCAATTCCTGTGCCAACTTGGTATTGGCATATTGGGAATCCACACACATTTTGGAACATTTGATATACTCGCAGTATATTAAATATTACAAAAGATTTGTAGATGACTTTTTTGATATGGGGAGGTGATTTGGATAGTTTAGATAAGTTTATTACATATATTAATGGGACAACCACTTTTTTGACATTAACTAGTGAAAAATCCCAGTATAAACTAGAATTTTTGGATGTACTGATACTGAAAGAGAAAGGGATAATAAATACTGAGATTTACAGAAAGCCATGTAGGAGGAATGCTCTCCTACATAGGGATAGCATGCACCCCCCACATATACATAGGAATACAATTAAGAATCAAGTTATGCGTTATTCTCGCCTAACAAGTAGAGATTCTGTGTACCTTGGAGCAGTGGAAGGTATACAAAGAGAGTTTACAGAGAGAGGTTATCACAAGAAGGACCTCAGAGTATTACAAGAGATCGATCATGATAATGCTGGTCTACCATATATCAGGAGAAATAGAGTAACCCCTATGGAACATAGAACTAATAGTCAAGGAATTAGAAGGATAGTTATTCCCTATACAAATAGTAATAGTTCAATAACAGAGGTTATTAAGAAAAATTGGGAGATATTACAATTGGATGACAATATAAAAGGACTAGTTGGAACCCACCCTAGTTTTGGTTATAGAAACACCAAGTCATTAAAAAGACTACTTTGTTATGAGAAAACAGCAAATAGGGGATTAAGCTCAACCAGAAAAGGAACTTTTGCTTGTCGTAGTTGTAACCTATGTAATTTTATCATGAATACAAATTGTTTTGAACATCCTGATACAGGTATTAAATATGAATTTAGCCATTATGCTGACTGCAAATCCAGAAATGTAGTTTATTTAGCTTTATGTCATAAATGTAAAAGTTTCTATGTTGGTAAAACTAACAGAACATTAAGGAAGAGGATTAGAGAACACACATTCATTCTCCCTATTGATGGCATATATAATGCTTTAGCTAACCATGTTTTGCAAAATGATATGACACAAACTTTTACATTTATGGTTTTGGAATTCATATATGCTACAGAAAGGTTAGGAAATATTAGTAATTACACTGAAAAAGAAGCAGCAAAATAGATAATTAGGTTGTCTGCTGACAGAGGACACGGCTTGAATGATAGATTCACATTAAAGCCATTTCTTTCAGATAAACCTCTGAGGCACTAAGTATAGATGTTTTTTTAACATTACATTAGGGCTATATGTGTGTATTATTTCTTTTGAGCGAACCAACATATATATAACCCCCCCTTGCCTCTCTGTTTTATTGTCTTTATTTATACACATATATATAGAATATATGCATTTTTGTATTTCAGTTTGTGTGTGTGTGTGTGTGTATATATATATATATATATATATATATATATATATATATATATATATATATATATATATAGTTTTCTTTTTGTATGTTTGTTTATATATATACAAGTTCTTTATACAGGACTTATGATAAATATGTTTCTAGAGTGGTTTTCTTTTATAAAAGTAATAGATTGGTATAGAGAGATATACACAAGTGAAAGTTTTATGATAATATATTTTTAACAATAGAAGTAATTATGCCTTTAAGGAAATTGTTTTATTTTATCATATCTCTAGAGAGAGACATTTGATTGGTTCCTATGAGAGTTAATTTGATATTTAAATAGGTCCTTTGAATATTTGTATCTGTCTTAAGTCTGATGAAGCGTCCAGGGAGACGTGAAAGTGCTTACTTTTATAATAAAGAGGCCATTTATTTTACAATAAGCTGTGGATTTATGGATATTTGAAGCAGTTGTTTATCTGATTTGCTTCGATTGTCGTGGAGTATTCACCTTTCTCCTTTTTGACATAATCAACAATGTCTAATACAGGAGGTATAGCCAAAGGCCTATGCTGAAGAAGAAGAAGGAAATCCCCAAGCCTCTTTGTTGATTCAGAGAAATCTTGACTCTCCCAATGAAAATGTTCCCTTAAAGTATGCAAGGTTTCCCCAAAAGAATAATCCTCAGGAGGAGATGCAGATGGGTTGGATTCTTCTGCATCTGAATCCTTATAGGGTGGTATAGAAAATTCCTCATCAGAAGAGGAATTAGAAGAAATAGAAACCTAATTTGAAGATTCATAATCAGTGTCTTGCCTAAGCCTCTTCGCAGGGGGTGGGGGGGATAGGGAACCCCTGATCAAAGTAATTAAGTCCTCAGCCATTTTGATCATCTGTTTTCTAGGCATAGGGGCCTGAGCACGTGGCTCATGCGTCAGTTTTTTAGACTTAAATATTTTTGAAGCTGGCAACGGTTTTATATAAAAATGTTGAGGCCTGAAAACACCCTCAGAAGCCGGTGCCTGCCCATCCAAGGGAGAGACATCCGCGGGTTCAATACTCTGAGAATCTCGCAGCATACCGGACTCCACGTGGGTCTCACTAGAGGCCTGCGACTCAAAAAGTAGTGGGTATCAGGGGCTGCGAAAGCACCTCACTAAGTACCAGCGAACTGGCGACTGGCTTAGGAGAAACTTCATCATCGGTTTTGGACCTCAGTCTGTCTTTTTCTTTGTGATTTTTGTGAACTCCCATAGTCGGATTGCTAACAGACAACATTTCAGGGTAATTAAATCTGGATCCAAAATATTTTGAAGCAAAAATATACCGATGCTTAATAGTGCATTGGTTAAATCTAGCACAAAACCGACAGCAAGGCATGTTATGATCTGGGCCTAGGCAAGGAACACAGTACAAATGAAAATCCTTATGAGGCATTTGCTTCCCACAAGTAATGCAATTATTAACGTTTACTGACATCGGTAAGGAGCAAGAAAAAGTTTCCCCAATGGGGTACTTAGCTGCTGTTGAAGACTTCGGTTCTGAAACTCGAATGCAAAAATTTCAGGAGTCTGCCAACTGGCACTTGCGAACTGCTTCTGCTTCGGGCACCGCGCGGCAATAGACTGAATAAAATCTCGTTGGCTGCATGTTTTATACCCCTGACAACCTGACGTCATGGAAGAGGAGACAGCAACCAAAGCAGGACCCCAAGACTTTGTTATTCAGGCCGACTGAGGGCAACCTGCCAGTAGATTACCCAAATGTAATGACTGCAACAGTGAAACACGAAGAACATCCCCAAAGCATGATACTGCCGCCACCATGCTTCACTGTGGGGATGGTGTTCATTTGGTGATGCGAAGTGTTGTTTTTGCGCCAAACATACCTTTTGGAATTGTGGCCAAAAAGTTCAACCTTGGTCTCATCAGACCAGAACACATTTTTCCACATGCTTTTGGGAGACTTGATGTATTGTTTTGCAAATTTTAGCTGGGTCTGGATGTTTTTCTGTGTAAGAAAAGGCTCCCATCTTGCAATCCTACCCAATAGGCCAGACATATGGAGAACACGACTGATTATCACATGTAGTACACAACAAGTACTTGCCAGAAATTCCAACAGCTCTTCAGTGTTGCTGTAGGTCTCTTGGCAGCCTCACTGACCACTTTTCATCTTGTCTTTTTATCAATTTTGGAGAGACGCCCAGTTCTTTTTTTGTACCCAAGAAGACTTGAATGCTGGAATTTTATTTTAAACACACACACATACACATTATATATATATATATATATATATATATATATATATATATATATATATATATATATATATATATATATATACACACATAGAGAAAGAAACAGAGGGAGGGAGGGAGAGGAAGAAATTCACCTGATACACATAATCAAGCTGCCAACAACTACTAATTACAGAATTTGTATCAATAATTACTTACCCATCTTTTGTTGTTGGGTATTCACATTCTTGCCCTTTTGGAAATACTCCATTAGGAAAGAGTTCACAGACTGGAATTGAAGGAGGATCTGTCTGAACTCTGGCTGTTAAAAGTAAGCAAAATGAACGTACTTACTACAGAGAAGAAAAAACGTTGAGTAGCCTGTGCAGGAGAATAGTTCCCTCTGTAGTATTAAAGTACAAAGTATTACAAACAAATATACATGCAAGATAGCATAATACTAAAATATGTATATACATGTGCACAGCACACACAGAGAAGACACACAGACACAGATGTACTTAAAAACATATGAAAGACTACCAGACCACAATTTTATTTTTCTCTGCCCATGAAATGTATTTACTTATAGCTGAATGACGAAAAGTACAGTTTTGTACCTACCATAAATGTAGATGTCCGATAGGTATGCATCTGCAGTCATAACATATGGGTTGTCCTGCCTCAGGCAGCCCTTGGTCGGCAGATTCCAAAGTCTGGGTCTGGCCTCGGCTGATGTCGCACTTTCCCGGCGTCAGAGCGTCTGGGGTATAAAGCATCAGCCGACGCCATTTTCCTCAGTTTTTCTTGCCCCAGATGCCAGGTGCCCTCTAGGAAGGCTAAATTTGGATAAATGCTGAAAAGTTCCAAACATTTGCAAATTATATACATGTATAAACAAACAAATACACCATAATAGATTCCCCCAGCTAGCTGAAAGAGGGGTAAGCACCCTAGGAATACCACAGAGGGGAAGGAGGGTGGGTAATCCTGACTGCAGATGCATACCTATCGGACATCTACATTTATGGTAGGTACAAAACTGTACTATGTCCTTCAAGGATGCATCTGCAGTCATAACATATGGGTAGAATACCATAGCCAATCTGGGGGAGGAGGTACTAAGAGAAGGATGGTGTAGTTAGGATCCCCTGCAGCACTGCAGTTGCAAACCCTGCTCGGGATCTGCAGTATAAAGGTAGATTGTAATGTTTGGCAAATGTATGCACGGAGCTCCAAGTAGCAGCTTCTAAAATGTCCTTGGTAGCCACCCCTCGTAGGAAAGCTGTAGTGGTGGCTGTGGCCCTTGTGGAGTGAGGCCTGATATTTTCAGGAACTGTCTTTCCATGAAAGGAGTAACAAAAGCGAATGCAATTTCCTATCCATTTTGAAATTGTCTGTTTGGAAATTGCTCTTCCTTGCACCCCAGTTGCATATGCTACAAAAAGTTGGTCAGTTTTTCTGCTAGTTTTCGTTCTGTCCAAATAGTAGCGTAGTTGTCTGTGTATATCTAGGGTGTGCAAAAGTTTTTCCCCTTTGTTCTGTAGGTTAGGGAAGAACGTAGGCAAGTGAATAGCTTGGTTCAAGGATACCCTAGATACCACCTTTGGCATGAAAGTAGGATTGGTTCTTAGTGACACTCTATCCTGGTGAAAAATAAGAAAAGGCTGCACTGCCATTAATGCTTGTAACTCAGATACTCTTCTTGCTGAAGTGATTGCCAGAAGGAATGCAGTTTTCCAAGATAAAAACTGTAGGTCTGTTGATGCTGCTGGTTCAAAAGGAGGTAGTGTCAGTTTTTCCAGCACAAAATTGAGATCCCATGCAGGTAGGGGGGTTCTTCTTGGAGGTTTAACATTTTTGATCCCTCTCAAAAATTGCCTGAGAAGAGGGTGTGAGAAGATAGGTAGATCCATATTGTATTCTGCTGAAATTGCTGAAGCATGAATCTTAATGGAAGAATAAGACAGGCCATTGTGGAACAATTCTGCTAAGTATTCTAGGATGTGTGCTAGGTTTGCCACTGACATCTGTGCCCTTTGATGTGCTCCAAATGAGAAATCTCTTCCATTTAGCTGAGTAGGTCTTCCTTGTGGAAGGTCTGCGAGCCTCCAGGATAATGTCCTTCACCCTCTGAGATAAAACAGTTTGGTTGGGATTTAAGGAATTTTCCAGGCAGTTAGCTGCAATGTTTTCAAGTTTGGATGCAGGGTCTTGAAGTTGTTCTGTGTTAGAAGAAGAGGCCATAGGGGAAGAGGCCATGAATTTTCCTGAGACATGCTTCTCAATAGTGGGTACCAGTGTTGTCTTGGCCAGTCCGGAGCTATTAGTATCACTTTTGGCTGTTCCTCCCTGATCTTCAGTAGAACCTTGTACATCAATGGGAGAGGTGGAAAGGCATATACTGTTAGGGCATTCCAGCTGAAAGAGAGAGAGTCCACCCTCCATGCTTGTGGGTGGTATGTCCTTGAGCAGAATGTCTTCAGTTGGTGGTTGAGTGGGGAGGCGAACAGATCTATCTCCGGCATTCCCCATGTCTTTGTTATGAGTTTGAAGATGTCTGGATGCAGCATCCATTCGTGTGCATCCATGGTAGTTCTGCTTAGGCTGTCTGCTAGTGCACTTTCTTTTCCTGGTACGAATTTGGCCTGCAGCTGGATATTGAGATTCAGGCATAGATTCCACAGATTCATAGCCATCCGGCATAGAGGGTAGGAATGTGTGCCTCCCTGTTTATGTACCACATGACCGTGGTGTTGTCTGTCCTTGTTAACAGATGTCCTTGTTGGAGGAAGGGACTGAATGCCTCGATTGCATGCCTCACTACCAGCATTTCCTTTTGGTTTATGTGCATGCTTAGCTGCCCTTGAGGCCACAGGCCTTGGATACGTTTGTCCTCCATGTGTGCTCCCCAACCTCGGTCTGAGGCGTCCGTGGTGATGGTCTGCCTTGCTTTTGGTTTGTTGAAAGGCAACCCTCTGTTGGACTGGCAGGCCTGAGCCCACCACAGGAATTCCTTTTGAAGGCATGGAATGATTGGTATCATGGTTTCTAGACTGTGACTGTGTTGAGACCATACACTCCTTAGGTACCATTGTAATTTTCTCATATGCAGCCTGGCATGTGGAATTAAAATTATGCAGGATGCCATGTAACCCAGGGCCTGCAGGACTTTCCTTGCAGTAAGCTCAGTTTGTCTTGTCAGAATCATGAAATAATCTGGAAGTTATTTTTGTTTTTCTTCTGTGAGAAAAGCCATCTGGGTGATTGTGTCCAGATCCGCACCCAAAAAGGTTATCCTTTGGGATGGTACTAGTCTTGACTTTTGGATGTTGACTGTGTATCCCAAGGTCTGTAGCAGGTGTATGGTATAGGCCAAGTCCTTTAACAATTTGTTCTTGTTGTCCGCTTGTATTAGGCAGTCGTCCAGGTATGGATAAATTTGAATTCCCTGAAGTCTGCAATGTGCAATTACTGATGCCAGGCATTTCGTGAATACTCTGGGCGTAGTAGATAAGCCAAAGGGCAATGCTGAGAATTGATAATGCTCTGATCCTGCAAGAAATCTGAGGTGTCTTCTGCAATCTGGTCGGATAGGGACGTGCAGGTATGCCTCCTTGAGATCTAGAGTCACCAGCCAAGACTCCTTGCCCAACATGGGAAGAAGCTGCTGTAGGGTCAGCATTTTGAATTTTGGCACAATGAGATAAGTGTTCAGTGCGGACAGGTCAAGAATAGGCCTCCATTGGTTTTCTTTTCTTGGTACAGGGAATAGTCTGGAGTAAAATCCTTGGCCTTGTTCTGTGCATGGTACCCTTTCTATAGCTTTCATCTGAAGTAAATTGCTGATTTGTCTGAAAGCCTCTGCCTTCTGGTTTGGTGGAAGGTTTGGCATTCCGCTTCTTTTTGGCAAAGTGTGGAAGTGAAACCTGTATCCTTTGTCTATTATTTGCAATGTCCATGTATCCTTTGTAATGCAATGCCAGTTTTTTGAGAATAAAGCCAGCTTTCCGCCCAAGGGTGCTTCCAGTTGATCCCTGGTAGGCAGAATCAGAGTCAAGTCATTGGGTCTGTCGTGTAGTAGTGGTTGTAGTTGTAGCTGTTGCACTACTCCTCTGGTTGGCAGGCTGCCACTGACGGCCTCTGTAGGGGCCCTTCGATTGACCTCTGCCTCTAGGGTGCCTGTTCCTGCCTCTCTGTGCTCTGGATGAGTCTGGAAAGGACCAATTCTTTGTAGGCCAGTTTCTGCTGAACCTCGGTGGTTGAACTTGCAGGAAATCTTTAACTGTTTGCACAGATTTTGCTTTTTCTTCAACCTTTTTTAGAATCTCCTGTGCAGGGAGCCAAATAAATTTTGTTTCTCCATTGGAGCATCGAGGAGTTTAGATTTGACATGGTCTGGCAAAGATTGCTCCTTCAGCCAGGCATGCCTACGAATAACTGCCCCAGTCATAGCTGACCTAAATGAAGCCTCCAGTGCATCATAGCCACATTTTAAAAAATGATTACTAACCTGTTGTGAGTTATGTACCAAATCCTGAAGGGACGTACGGTCTAAGGGTTCAGGAGAAGAAAGTTTCTTATTCAGTTGATCTAACAAAAATTCTTGGTACTGTATCATATGGAATTGACAGTTTAATGCCCTGGCAGAAAGAGTAGCAGATGTATAAACCTTTTTTCCCCATCTCTCTAATGCTCTAGACTCTCTTTCAGAGGGTAGGGGATTTTTGGCAGTAGCGGCTGCAACCCCTTTAGGGCCCTGAGAAATAGTTTCTGGGTCTGCAGCATGGGCTTTATACAGATGGAAATGAGAATCCGGGACCCTGTAATATCTGTCAGGTTTGGCAGGGGCCGGAGGAAGAGAATCAGGGGCTGTACTAACATCATTGTACACATCATCAATAACATTTAGAACAGGAGGTATAGCTAAGGGCCTATGCTGAGGCAAATGCAAAAAGGTCCTTAATCTTTTTCTAGAATCAGAGAAATCCTGACCTTGCCATTGAAAGTGCTCTCTCATGGAGTGTAAAGTCTCCCCAAAGGAAAATTCTTCAGGAGGGGAGGCCGAAGGGATAGATTCCTCTGCATCTGAATCCTCATAAGGTGAGTAGGCCCCTTCCTGGTGGTCTGACAAATCAGATCCATCCGTGGAGGAATCTGAGGAGTGAGGTTCAGAGGGGTCAGTCCTGGGCCTTTTGTCTGGAGGAGGTTGAGAGGCCCTGTCTGGGTGAGGTTGTGAACCCCTAATTAAGGAGATAAGGTCCTCAGCAAGGCTGAGGATCTGTGAACTAGAGGAAGGCCTCTGAGATGAAGATTTGGCAGGCAAAACTTTTGAAAGTTTGGCAGCTTTAGCCCTGGAGAAGGCCTTAATAGACATAGAAGCTGGGGGCCTAGCTGCCCTACATGCAGGGGTAGAAATGTCCAAAGGTATGGTGTCGGACAATTCCTGAACACTAGCTTCGGTAGGGAGTTCTGAAGCCGACTCAGCCGGGGCCTCCCTGGCCTCGGTGGTCGGAAGTATGGTTTCGGTAGTAGGAATCGGCGTGGACTCTGTTTCGGTCCTTTTCCTTGCGTTTGACCACATGCGAAGTCGGAGTCTCCGACGGCATTTTATAAGCAAAAGCGGCTCCAAAAAATTCCTCTGCAAACTCCGACCGACGTCTAAGAGTCCGTCGGTTGAAGGAGGCACAGGCTAAACAAGCTGATACGTCGTGGTCTGGGCCTAAGCAAGGAAGGCAGTAAGAATGGAAATCCTTATGAGGTACTTGTTTCCCACAAGTTAAACAATTATTTACTTTGTCTGACATCGGCTGAGGCAAGAAAGAGCCCCCAACGGGGTACTTAGCTTTTTTCGAAGTCTTCGGTAGCTGAAATCTCTGGATCTGATCGACCGGCACTTGCGAACAGCTTCTGCTTCGTGCACCGCGCGACAAGAAAGACTGAGGAAAATGGCATCGGCTGATGCTTTTATACCCCAGACGCTCTGACGTCGGGGAAAGTGCGACATCAGCCGAGGCCAGACCCAGACTTTGGAATCCGGCCGACCGAAGGGCTGCCTGAGGCAGGACAACCCATATGTTATGACTGCAGATGCATCCTTGAAGGACATTATGACTAGTACTACTGCATGGTACAGAAACCTGGTCAGTAAAGGCAGAGTAGTTGAGGAAGCTACAGGTGACAGACACCCGAGGCATGTGGCAGGATGCACACTGTGGGACAGATGTAAAAATGAGGACTTAAGAGGAGAAGCCAAAATAGCTCCAATTGCAGAAAAGTTCAGAGAGCTTATTGTGGTTTGGGCACACATGCAGAAAAGCAGAAGACAATCTGGTGAACAAAATTTGAGACAGACAGGAAGAAGGACAGAGAAAATGAAGTCATCCAAAGATGTAGATGGATTGTGTGAGTGGAGACCTGCGATAGTCCGGCATTAGTGTGGCACTGAAGAGAGAGACATTGCAACAGTTGACATGACACCTGAACCCCATGTAGAAAATGGGAAAAATTGTGTTGTTGGTGGCTGATGGCCAGGTAAATTAAACTGCTCCCACTGACCTTTCTTGGCAATAAACAAGTCATAACCAGAAGAAGCACAATCCTCATACCAGATCATGATTTCAGACAACAGAATTCAAACCAGCTGATACGTAAGGAGGCCTTCTGCAATGTGTAACTAGTGAGACTTCCTCTTCTGATTTTACAAGATCGGCACAACTCTGAATGTTCTCTCATCTCAGCACTAAAGGAAGTGTGCATTTTCAAAAGGAAAGAATAGCTGTGTAAAATCTTACCGTAACAATAGATGTCCTTCTCTTCCATGATGCAGTATTCTTGTTGTGGGATTTCCTGCCCTCAGGCGACACATACGTCGGCTCTTACACAAAAGCTTCAGCTTGACTGTTGCAGCTGCGTGGGACGTCACACATAGGGTCATAAACTAGGCACCTTAATTGTGACGTCTGTACGCACAATCCTCAGAACTTGAAGCTCAGCAGACAGAACAGAAGGCCCAGCAGGAGGAGGTGTCAGTGATGTCAGGTGTAGGACCTTGGGCACATTTTGTAGTACTGACAGGTCCAAGGTGAAAGGAGTATGAGATTAGGACCTATGGACATGCTGGGATGAAAATGAGAATGATGGGGGGGGGGGTTATTGGTGGGTGGGAAGGAATACTGCAATGTGGAAGAGAAGGACATCTATGGTTAGGGTAAGATTTTACACAACTATTCTATGTCCTTCTATTCCTATGTTGCAGTATTCTTGTTGTGGGAGAGTACCACAGCTTAGTTGGATGAAAGGGTGGTGGATGCGGACGAAGACTCTACAAATCCCTGTAGGATTGCCCTGGCAAATCCTGCAGGTGGCTCTGGAGACCTGGTCTAACTTGTAGTGTTTGGTGAAAGTGTGGATTGTGGACCATGTGGCTGCTTCCATAAAGGAAGACGTGTCCAGACCTTTTCGGAAAGCCTTGGAGGTGGCCACTGCCCTGGTGGAATGGGCTTTTACTCCCACTGGGGGATTTTTTCCATGGTGGGAGTAGCAAAGACAGATGGCTTTCCTGATCCAACATGCGATGATTTGTTTGGGGACTGCCTTGCCCAATGCTCTGGGATGGAAGGAAACAGAGTCGATTGGATTTCCTAATGGATTCAGTTTTGTCCAGGTAGAATCTTTGTTGTTTGTGTACATCCAGAGAGTGAAGTATTCTCTCACCTTCATTGGTGAAAGAGGGGAAGGTGGATAGATTGGTTTAATGACAAATTGTTGACCACCTTGGGCATAAAGGAGGGGTCAATTTTCAGGGTTACCCTGTCTTTGTAGAACGTAGTATAGGGGAGGGAAGCCATTAAGGGTTGTAGTTCTGAAACCCTTCTGGCTGAGGTTATAGCCACTAGTAGAACTATTTTCCATGTACACATCTGAAGGGTAGCTATCCCAGCAGGTTAGAATGGGTGTTGGGTAAGCTTTTCCATGATAAAGTTAAGGCTCCAGGGCAGAGGGATAGCCTTTTTTTGAGGTCTAATGTTTAACACCCCTTTTAGGAAGAGTTTTACATTGAGCCTGGCTAGCAAAGAAGGGTCTAGTGGCAAGCAGGCTGATACTGCGGAAAGGTGTACTTTCACTGAAGAATAGGAAAGTCCATTTTTATTAATTGACACACACAAGTAAGAACTGGGAAGGGGGGGGGGATCAGCAATGCAAGGGTCCCTTCCTTTGTCCAGACACAATTTAGTAAATCTTTCCCCATTTAGCTAGGTATGATTTTCTTGTAGTACGTTTCCTAGCCTCCCTCTGGACTAAAAGCACGTCCTCTGAGTAGTGGTGTCTGAATGGGATCAATCACCCACAGTATCAGGGACATCATCTGCAAGTGTGGGTGGATGCGAGTTCCCTTTTCTTGTGTCAGAAGGTCCACCTTGTAGGGTAACTTGTAGTGATGGCCCTTGGCTAGATTGTGAAGTAGGGGGGAACCAGTGCTGCCTTGGCCAGTAGGGAGTCAATAACAAGATATTTGGTTTGTCTCTCGTGATTTTCAGGAGGACTTTCTGAATCAGTGGGAGGGGGGGGGGGCATAAAGAAACTTCCCCTTCCAGGAGATGTTGAAAGTGTCTACCCTCCAGGCTTGAGGGGAGTAGGTCTTTGAGAAGAAGGTCTGCAGCTGCCTGTTCTGGGGGGAGGTGAACAGGTCTATTTGAGGAGTGCCCCACCAGTGGGCAATGTTTAGGAAGACAGTCCTGTCCAGCATCCATCCATGTTGTGGAGAGGATGTCCTGCTTAGATCTGCTTGCTTGTTGTCCTGCAAGGGAATGTAGCTTGCCTGCAGGGACAAGTTGTGGCGAGAGTCTAGATCCCATATCAGCAGAGTTAGTCTGCACAGCTGGTATGCTTTTGTCCCTCCCTGTTTGTTGAGGTACCACATTACAGTAGTGTTGTCTGTTACTATTTGTAGAACCCCTGGTAGAAGCAGGGGGGGGAAATGTTTTTTAGACCTAGGAAGACTGCTGTCATTTCCCCTCACACTGATGTGTTTGGCTGTCAAGGAAGAGTGCCAGGTTGCTTGAACTCTAAGATGCCAAGGTGGCTCCCCACCCTGAAGGCATCTGTATGCATTACCTGGGTTGGGGGGAGGCTGGAGGGGAAGCCCTGGGTTTAGCTGGACTTGTTGGATCCACCAGCTGATCTCTTTCTTTAGACAGAGAAAGAGGGGGATTTCTTGCTCCAGGCGATTCTGGTGCTGGGACCAAATTTTTTTTTTTTTTTTTTAGGTACTACTGTAGCTTGTGCATATGCATTCTGGTAAGTGGAAGCATAGGCATGGTGGTTGCCATTAAGCTCAGGGTTCATAGGAATTGCCTTGCAGTTATTACTTGTGCCTGTAGCAGCTCCATGAAGTGGGAGGTCAGTGAGTTGACCTTGTCTTGTGGAAAAAAAAGCCTTCATTTTGTCCGTTCGGATTCTGCAAAGTACGGTTGTGTACACCTACCATAAATGTAGATGTTCGAGTGTCTTCACTGTTGCAGTCATGACTGTAGGATTCTCCCCTGCCGGCAGGCAGCCCTCGGTCAGCCAGAATCCCAAAGTCTGGGTCCGGCGTCGGCTGTTCATCCATGCTCCCTGACGTCAGAGCGCCAGGAGTATAAAGCTGACAGCCGACGCCATCTTCTTCAGTTTTTTCTTGCCCCAGATGTCAGGAGTCCCAAAATGAAAAAGGTCCCATAACCTTTGCAAATACACCTCAGAAGAATGGTGAAAAAGGGAAATACACAAAAGTAAAAATAAGAGGGGACAGGAGGGAGGGAAACCCAGACTGCAACAGTGAAGACACTCGAACATCTACATTTATGGTAGGTGTACACAACTGTACTATGTTCATCGTGTTTCACTGTTGCAGTCATGACTGTAGGGTAGAATCCCAAAGCTGAAAGAAAGGGAGGTGGTCATAAAGAGGAAGGGGCGGCTAAAAGGCCCTGCAAGACTGCAGAGGCAAAGCCTGTCCTAGTAGAGAGGTAGATTGTAGTGCTTAGAAAAAGTATGCACTGAACTCCAAGTTGCAGCTTCCAAAATGTCCTTGGTAGGAACTCCCCTGAGGAAGGCCGCAGAAGTGGCAGCAGCTCTGGTGGAATGAGTCCGTATACTCCCTGGGATTTGATTTCCATGGTGAGAATAACAAAATCTGATTCCATGAGCAATCCATTTAGAAATGGTCTGTTTTGAAATGGCTTTACCTTGGGAACTTGAAGCATAAGAAACAAACAATTGTTCTGATTTTCTGATGTCCTTGGTTCTGTTCAAGTAAAAACGTAGTTGTCTGTGTACATCCAAGGAATGTAAGATCCTTTCCCCTTTATTTTGAGGAGTGGGGAAAAAGGTAGGCAAGTGGATAGTTTGATTTAAAGCCACTTTGGAAACCACCTTAGGCATGAAGGTAGGATTAGTCCTCAAAGATACCCTGTCGATGAAAAATAATATAAGGTTCCACAGCCATAAGAGCTTGTAACTCTGAAACTCTCCTGGCAGAGGTTAGAGCTAACAGGATAGCTGTCTTCCAAGATAAAAACTTGATGTCAGAAGAGGCAGCAGGCTCAAAAGGAGGCAAGGTTAGTTTTTCCAAAACATAGTTGAGATCCCAAGCAGGAATAGAAGGAGATCTAGGAGGTCTTAAGTTCTTAGCTCCTCTGAGAAACTGTCTCATGAGCTGCTGGGAAAAGATGGGAGGGTTTGTATTATAATGAGCAGAAATAGCAGAGGCATGTATCTTAATGGAAGAGAAAGAGAGACCCTTATGTAAGAGATCTGTCAAGTAAATTAAAGTAATGTTAGGAAGAAGAGGATCAGAATCCTGAGCCTGCATCCAGGAACAAAATCTTTTCCATTTTCCTGCATAAGATTTTCTAGTACTAGGACGTCTGGCTTCTAAAATGACATCCATAACCTGCTTGGGCAGTAAAGAAGAAATCAAAGGCCCTGGATTAACCAGGCCGCTAGGCTGAGAGTTCTGACATGAGAGTGAAGAACCTGACCCTGATGCTGGGACAGAAGGTTCGGAGACGGAGGTAAAACCCAAGGGGGCTCCAGACATAGGTTTTTTAGAGTTGGATACCAAAACTGCAGAGGCCAATTTGGAGCCAGCAACATTATCATCTTGGGCTTGTCCTGTTTTATCTTCAATAAAACCCGTGGAAGAAGAGTAAGTGGCGGAAAGGCATATCCCGAGAGGTTCCTCCAACTGAATGACATGACATCCACTTTCCAAGCTTTTCTGTGGAAAGTCCTGGTGCAAAAATTCTGTAGTTGATGATTGAGATGGGATGCAAAGAGGTCTATGTAAGGACATCCCCAGACTGCTGTTATCATCCTGAATATTTTGGTGTCCAGCATCCACTCATGTGGATCCAAAAGGTTTCTGCTCAGACTGTCTGCCAGGAAGTTTTGTTTCCCTGGTAGAAACTGAGGTTGAAGATCCAGATTGCAAGCTAGAGCTGTGTTCCATAGATCCATGGCTAGTCTGCAAAAGGGGGCAGGAATGAGATCCCCCTTGCTTGTTTATGTACCACATAACTGTGGTGTTGTCTGTCCGTATTAGCAGTTGTCCTGGTTGTAAAAGATTCCTGAAGGCCAATAGAGCTTTCTGAATGGCTAACATTTCCTTTAAATTGATATGCAGATGCTTCTGATCCTTTGTCCAAAGGCCCTGCAAACAATTGCCCTGAAAATGGGCTCCGCAAGCATAATCCGAGGCATCCGTAGTTAGAATCTGATGGGCAGGAGGCAGACGGAAGAGTTTCCCTTTGTTTAGAGCACATGCCCTGGACCACCAAAGAAATTCCTTTTGAAGGCAAGGAAGGACGGAGATCAGTATGTCTAAACTGTGGCAATGCTGAGACCATACACTTTTTAGGTACCATTGTATTTTCCTCATGTGTAGTCTTGCATATGGTACGAGAAGGATGCAGGAGGCCATGTAACCCAAAGCCTGCAGGAATTTCCTTGCAGATAGTTGAGTTAGAGTTGCCAAGGTTCTGAAAGCTGAAGCCAGCTGTAATTGTTTTTCGGATGTCAGAAATGCCATCTGGGTTGTGGAGTTTAGAAGTGCACCCAGAAAAGTTATCTGTTGTGATAGTGTCAAATTTGACTTTTTTATGTTTACAGAGAATCCCAGGAACTTGAGGAGGCTCTGTACAAATTCTAGATGCTGGAGTAAGACATCCTTGCTGTCTGCCTGAATTAGACAATCGTCCAGATAAGTGTAAATTTGAATTCCCTTGAGTCTGCAGTAAGCTACTACTGGAGCCAGGCATTTGGTGAAGACCCTGGGCACAGTAGATAATCCAAAGGGCAGCGCAGAGAATTGAAAGTGCCTCGATCCGGCCTTGAACCTGAGGTATTTTCTGCGATCCTGCCTGATGGGAATGTGTAAATATGCCTCCTTTAAATCCAAAGTTACCATCCATGCATCTTTGGACAGCACTGGAAGTAGCTGCTGTAGAGTAAGCATCTTGAATTTTGGAATCTCTAGAAAGGTGTTCAAGACCGACAGATCCAAAATGGGTCTCCATGAATTTTGTTTCCTTGGGACTAGAAAGAGCCTTGAGTAAAAACCTTTTCCCATCTCTGAAAGAGGAACCAATTCTATGGCATTCATAGCCAAAAGAGCTTCCACCTGGTTTGGAATCTCTAGAAAGGTGTTCAAGACCGACAGATCCAAAATGGGTCTCCATGAATTTTGTTTCCTTGGGACTAGAAAGAGCCTTGAGTAAAAACCTTTTCCCATCTCTGAAAGAGGAACCAATTCTATGGCATTCATAGCCAAAAGAGCTTCCACCTGGTTTAAGGCCTCCGTCCATTGATGTTTTGGAAGGTCTGACCATTCGCTTGGCCTTGGCAAGGTATGAAAATGGATTTTGTAACCTCTTAAAACCACATCCAAAACCCATTTGTCTTGGGATATTTGAGTCCAATTTTGATAGAAAAGAGAGAGTTTTCCTCCGAGAGGGGCTTCCAGGCAAGAAGTTCCTGTAGCCCAACAGAGGGAGTCATTAAGTTCGTTTCCTTTGAGATTGTGACCTATCCTCTCCTCCCATAGGGGTGGAAGCAGTCCACTGTCTTGGTCTATAAGCAGCTTGTGTTTGAGGCCTCCCTCTGGAGCGTCTATATCTACCCCTCTGAGGCCTCTCTGAAGTGGGAAAGGACCAATGTTTTGAAGGCCAATTCCTGTTAAATCTAGGTGGCTGTACTTGTAAGAAATCTTTAACTGTTTGCATGGATTTCGCCTTATCCTCCATCTTTTTAATCACATCTTCAGCTTTTGATCCAAACAAAACATTATGCTGAACAGGAGCATCCAATAATTTAGCCTTTACTTGATGAGGTAAATTTTGTTCCTTTAGCCATGCATGCCTTTCAATGACTGTGCCAGAGGCCGCAGTCCTACAAGAAGCCTCCAAGGCATCAAAACCACAGTGTAAACCATGCTTCCCAACCTGTTCAGTGGCATGCAATAAGTCATGTAATTCCTTATCTGCACAGGAAGAAATGGAAGTAAGGTTTTGTTTTAAGACAGACAAGAGAAATTGCTGGTATTTAAGCATATGAAACTGACAGTTTAAAGCCCTAATGGACAAAGTAGCAGAAGTGTACACCTTTTTGCCCCATCTTTCTAAGGATCGAGAATCCTTATCAGTAGGAATGGGATTTTTGGCAGAAGCGGCCTTAACTCCCTTAGGACCCTGAGAAATGGTTTCAAGGTCAGCAGAAGGGTTCTTGTATAAAAACTGATGGGAATCAGGAACCATGTAATATCTATCAGGCTTAACAGGGGCAGGAGGAAGAGAGTCAGGGGTTAAGTTAGCCTCCGAAAAGGCATCATCCACAATATCCAAAACAGGAGGAATAGCCAGGGGTCTATGTTGGGGAAGAAGAAGAAAATCACTCAGTCTTTTCTTGGATTCCGAATATTCCTGTCCTTCCCAGTGGAAATGTTCCCTCATTTCATGCAAAGTTTCCCCAAAAGAGAAATCCTCAGGGGGAGAAGCTGAAGGAATGGATTCTTCAGCATCAGAATCCTCATAAGGAGGGAAAGAATATTCCTGATCACAAGAAACTGAGGAAACAGAAGCCTGATCAGAGGAATCATAATAAACATCCTGCCTTGGCCTTTTGTCTGGAGGGGGATGTGAACCCCTAATCATAGTAAGTAAATCCTCCGCCATCTTGAGTAACTGTTTCTGTGACTTGGGAGCCGGTTCAGAAGAGGCTTGTGTTGAAGTCTTTGATTTAGAAGGAGTCTTTGCCTTTGTCTTTATTAGTAGCAGAGTAGGCCTGAAAACACCTTCGGAAGCTGGTACCTGCACAGCGGCTCCGGACCCATCCGAAGGAGCATTGTCCGAAGGTCCTGCAACAGAAATATTCAGAGGCCTGGTTGGCTCCTCATGAGAGTCCGTTTCTGCCGTCTGTTCTGAAATGGCCGATGACAGGGGCTGCAAAAGCACCTCACTGACTATGGCTGAACCTGAAGCTGGCTCCGCTTGTGCGCTATCATCAGATTTGGACCTCGGAGGCCTGTCTTTATCCTTGCGACGTTTGTGAACTCCGGTAGTCGGGACCGTATCAGACGACATTTTGTAGTTAAAGCGCCTACCGAAGTAATGAAAAGCAAAATCGTACCTTCGCTTAATTGTACGTTGATTGAATCTAGCACAAAACCGACAACTAGCTATGTCGTGGTCAGGGCCTAAGCAAGGAATACAGTAAGAATGAAAATCCTTATGAGGTATTTGCTTCCCACATGAAATACAATTATTAACTTTTTCTGACATCGGAGTGGAGCAAGAAAAAAGTTTCCCCAACGGGGTACTTAGCTTTGAGTGGAGAAGAAAGTCTTCGGACCGAAGTATATCAGAAAAAATTTGCCAAGAGTCAGCCGACCGGCACTTGCGAACTGCTATCACCGCACGGCAAGAAAGACTGGAGAAGATGGCGTCGGCTGTCAGATTTATACTCCTGGCGCTCTGACATCAGGGAGCATGGATGAACAGCTGATGCCGGACCCAGACTTTGGGATTCTGGCCAACCGATGGCTGCCTGCCGGCAGGGGAGAACCCTACAGTCATGACTGCAACAGTGAAACATGATGAACATCCCAGGAAAATCTTGTCTTGTTCTGGCTTCAAGGAAGACTTTGGAATCTGAGGGTGAACCCCAGATTTTGTAGAAGGAGTATGGTGAAGTGCAGAGGAGATGAAAGGGTATCATTGCACTCTGCAAGGATTAGGATGTTGTCAAGATAGGGTTAAATCTGAATTCCCTGTGTTCTGCAAAAGGCAATGGCCGGGGCCAAGCATTTTGTGAACACTCAGGTTGCAGTGGACAAACCAAAGGGCAAAGCTTACAGTTAATTGGAAAATAAAAGAGGGCCTAGAGAAAAGAAGAAATTATCTGTGGGAAGATCTGATGGGTATGTGTAAGTAGGCCTCTTTTAGGTCCAAGGTGGCCACGAAGGCCTTGGTTCGGATGAGTGGTAGCAGAGTTGGAAGTGACAGCATTTTGAAGGTGGACACCTTTAGGTAAAGATTTAAGAAGGAGAGGTCCAAGATGGGTCTCCATGGGCCGTCTTTTTTAGGGGACCAGGAAGACACGCGAGTAGAAACCTTTTCCTTCTTGTCCTTAGGGGACTGGTTCTATGATACCCAGCTTCAGAAGGTCTGTCAAAACCTATGGAAGGAGATGCTGTCGGTTTTTGGGAGGATAAGGGATGCCGCTTATGGGTGGTTTTACTTTCCATGACAGTAAGTATCTTTTTTGTATTATGGACAGAACCCGTATGTCTGAGGTGATGGTTTTCCAGAGGAGAGGCAGTGGGAGAGGCGGACTGAGAGTGGTAAGGGGGGCAAGGCAGTCATGCATTGTTGGAGCATCCTCTGTCCTGAAAAGGCTGTCTAGGCTGAGGATGGAGGGAAGCAGGTCTGGCAGTGGTAGGTATTCTTGCACCTCTTGTAGATCTAGAAGAGGAACTAACAGCCTGGGCTGGGTTTCGTCTCTTAAAGGTGGCTTTTGCTGGACAGTTTCTATAGTACTTGGGAATAGGGGACACCAACAAATGTTTTATGTCCTGCAATTCTTTACTTTTTTCTTGCAAATTCAAAAGATCTGCAGATTATTTCCCAAAAAGGAAATTGTGGTCCAGGGGGGCATCCAAGATCTTGGACTTAAAGTCTTCCGGGAGGTTTTGAAGTCTGAAGCAGATGCTGCAGAGGCTTCTGCAGCATCACAGCTGCATCTAATAGAGTGTCTGGCTACTTGTGTAGCCAAAGAAAGCTTGGAGGAGATGTCAGCTTTAGTGAGGCAGACCGGAATAGTGGCCAGCACGGAAGAGGCTTGAGAGACCAAGTCCAGAGCGTATTTAGTCATGTGAGTCTGACAGTTTATGGCTCTAAAAGCCAAAGTGGAAGAGGTGTAGACCTTCTTACCTATCCTATCCACATATTTACTGTCTTCATCTGTGGGTAGGAGTGAGGCAGAGGGAAGGAGTCTGGATTGCTTATCAGGATAGTTGGCAATCACAGCTGGGTCTGCCAAGGGAGGTTTGATTAAGAATTTTTGTTCATCTGGCACCTTGTAAGAGAGATCTGGTCGGTTGGGGGAAGGTGGTTCAGAATCAGGAGTCTTAGATGCAGAGTTGAAGGCATCTAGGAACGCAGGTAAGATGGGGAAACAGCAGAAGGCGAGGGGGATTCTACTTGAAGAAGCTCAAAATACCTCTTTTGGGTATCAGACAATTGTAAGGTATCCCATTTGAAGTAATTGTTCATTCTGGTGATATGCTCAGGGGGTGAATCTCCCTCTATAGACTCTCCATCAGGAGAATAATACTCATGGGCTGAAGCAATTTAGAAGGTGTAGGATATGGAGTCCTCAGAGGAGGAGAATGAAGTATCATGCTCTTCTTCCCTAACCTGAGACGTCGGGGGGGGGGGGGGGGAGGCTGAAAAAGGCCTAGAGCTGAGCAAAGGTAGAGCAGTGGAGAATGAGGCTGAAGGCCTAAGGGCCAAGAAGGCCAGCATCAGGGAATAAGTGAAGGACTGCCAGTCAGGTAGGCCTTCTGTAGTGGAAGCAGTATGCTTGGTTTTCCAATTCTTTTTTGCTGGGGTAGACATTGGAGTAGGCCTGGAATCGGGTCTAATAGGAACCGTGTCCGAAGGGGGGATCCCGTTCGGAAGCTCTACAGATTCTGGTTCCCCCTCGACCTCGACAGAAGTTGGGGTCTTGGGTTAGCTCTGGGGATGTGGCAGCTGTTGGCTGGGCAACAGCTTCAACAAAGGTTATTGTAGTCGATGGATCCGTTGGGTGTTCCTCAGGTCCTAAATCGGTAGCTGGCAGGGCATCTGGTAACCGAGCATCTGGTAACCAAGCAGCACAAGAGGGCCTGGGAAACTTGACCTTCTTACGCAGATGTTCTGACGTGGCCTCCGAGGTGGGATTCATCCTTAGGGCTAACTGCTCAAGGCGCTGGTTTTCTAAATAAAGGTTAAGTGTGGCCAGACGGCTGCAGAGGATCTTCGGCACAAACGACTGGCAAATGGAGCAGGTGGTATGGTCGTGCTCCCGGCCTAAGCAAAAAACACACTGATCATGGGAGTCTTTATGTGGTATTTGGCACCCACATTGGCATTTACCCTTTTTTGCTGACATTGGCTATAAATTGCTACAACAAACCAAGCCTAAGCAATAACAACAACATAAGAAGAAAAATCCCCAACAAGTTACTAGCCATATAAATTACATAAGATAAATAAAAGAATAAAGTAAATGAATAGAAAATAAATACTAATAAAGATAAAACAAAATAAAATCACAAATACAGGTAGGAAAGATGACAGAAAAACAGAAACAAAACATTATAAATATAGAATCTAAAGAACAATAAACAGAAACAGGCCAATGGAATCTGTATAAAATAACAAATGTAAAGACAATATACAAACAAAATGGAAGATACAATTACAATAATAATATCAGGTAACAAAGTAATTTTAATCAATATTAATATAATAATAATTATGAAAATAAATATAAAACATATAACATATAACAAATACACATATATAAAAACAATACACCAATATAATCTTGAAAAATAAAAAACAAATAAAAAAAAAAAAAAAATCATACATATAATAAAAAAAAAAAAAAATAAATAACATAGAAAATAAAAAAATAAAAAAACCAAAAATATAAAAAATAATAACAAAAAAAAAAAAAAATACATAATATAATCATCCACTACAAAATATAATAATAAACTATCAAACAAAACTATAATATACAAATCATAAATAAAAAATATTAAAACAATAAATATAAAAAAAAAAATAAAAAAAATATAATACAAATAACAAATATAAAAAAAAAATAAAATACATAAAAATAATAAAACATATAACTCATACAAACAACATAAAAAACTATACCAATATTATAATACCACTAATTCCAAACAAAACCATACATAATACATACATATACCATACAACACAACACACACTTTTTATATACACACACACATATTATATTCACAACACAATATTATATACACACAAAATACACACCTATTTTCACAATTTTTTCCTTTTCTTTTTATATATATATATTACATCATATACTAATACAAAATATACTATATTTTTTTTTTTATTTTACTACATAATAACTATAAAATACTTTTTTTATTTTTTTTTTTAAATAATATATAAAAATATTTAAATTAAATACATCATCCACTATTAAAAACATCAACACACCAGAACATGAACATACACATAACATAATAACCACAAGAAATAACAAATATAAAATAAAAAAAAACATAAAAAAATCTACTATAAAAAAAATAAAACTAAATACATAATACATAACATTTAAATTCAAAAACAATAGATAAAATAAAATATTCATCCATTATAAAACATACATAAATAAAAACTAATATATACAACAGAAACTATATAATACTAATAAATATAACAAACATCTACAACATAACACTACATATTAATAACTACCTCATTATATACTAAATATACAAAACTAAATGCCAATCTTAAAAACATAAACCTACACTAATCTACACAAAAATCCACACAAAACAAACAAAAAAAACATACACATAAAAAACCATAAAAAATAAAAAAAACATAAATACAAAATCCACAATAACCATAATCATCCACAATAACACCATACTATTCTATAATAAAAAAATTACAAATATTCTTCTACACCTATAACTAAAATAACACAACATTAACAAAATTATTAACATATATTAAACACACACACACACATAAAAATTTGCACAAAACAACAAAAAACACAAAAAAAAAAACACAAACACCACAAACACAAACACAAATATATAACACTATACACATATTCTATCACACATATATTATTATATATAATTATCACACTTCTCACTATATATATATATAATATATATATATATATATATATATATATAAAAATATATATATATTTTATACATAAAGAACACATATATCCTAAATAATACCAAAATAACAAACAGTCAACCACTATACAATTCTGCATTAACACACCATCCAGATACTGTCAACACATAAATTTATCAATATAACAACACAAAAAAATACCAAAACTAATCCTACATCAAAATCTAAAAACATTAAGACTAATATTAAAATAACTAAACAAAATTTAAAATTAACCTCAATAAAACATACATAATAATACAGAATGGAAAATGAAACAAACAAAAAAATGCAAAAGAATAAAAAAGAAATATTGAAAAATAATAATAATAAATCTCCATAAACCATATACAACCTATATATATAAATATATGATTAATACATATACAACAACAATATACAATATATACAAACATAATATATATATATATTATAAATACAATATACTATATACTATATATACATATAAATATATAAATAATATATATAAGATAAATAACCTATAATATATAAATATCATAAAACAATAATAAAAAAAATAAACAAAAAAATAAAATTATAAAAACAAAAAACAAAAACCATATATATAAAAAAAAAAACATAATAAAATACATTATAAAATATAAACATATAATAAAATACATATTATATATTATACATACACAAAATATTAATACATTCACACCACACTACATATATACACACATATTCAATTATTCACACACATATATTCTACACACACATATTATAACATAAACACCCAAATAACATATTATACACATATATATTATATTTTCATATACATACACTATACATAATATTATATATAAACATATATATATATATTATTTATATATATATACATATATATATATATATATATATATATATATATATATATATATATATATATATATATATATATATATATATGACAGAAAGAGAGGACATACGCCACACACCATATATACTAATACACAACACAATACACACAACCATAAATCATACTATACATCTAAACAACACATAAAATACATACCATAAAAATACAAATACATACCACAAATAATACATACCATAAATCCCATAAAAAACAATAACACATATAAAATACAATATAAAATAATAATAACAAAAAATACAAAATAACAACCATAAAATACAAATAAAAAAAAAATACATACAAAAATAATAAATAAAAACAAAAATAATAAAATAAAAAAAATACAATAACAAAAACATATAATAATATACAAATATACAAATAAATACATATTATTTATATTATACACAATATACTATACACACCATATATATTATATAACAACAAAAAAAATAAAAAACATACATAACAAAATTATAAAAATAAAATAAACAAAAAAATATAAAATACATAACAATACATAACAAAACATAACCATTAAAAAAACATAATAATATATTTATACAATACACACATATTAATATTACACAATATACATAAAATAAATATATATTATTATTCACACATACATTTTACCTCACACCTCATATAACACAAATGCACACACCCCCCACACAACATAATATAAAATATTATCATATATTTTCTTTAGATTTTCTTTATTATTATTCCCCCCTACACACCAAATTATATTATACATACACACACACCACAAGACTGACTACTACACACCACATACAACACTAATTAATTAAATCACAAAGAGCACATGATGACAGACCAAAGACAATATGGGAACCCAGTAGAGCAATATCATATGATCATATACCTGAGAGAGAGAATAAGATATGAGAGAAAGAGAGAGTACATATATAGAGAGAAAAGGATATTCATATTATAGTTCACAGCTTCACACACACACACACACACATATATATATATATATATATATATATATCATTACTTATTAAATACACACTTGTATGAGACAAGCAAAAATAGGCTAAATTCTAAAACATCATTAACAAAATGCTTGTTTATTACATACTTAGAAATTTTTTTACTCTCCAAAGTCAAGCACTATACAGTTTTGAAAAATAAATCTGAATAATTTCCGAGTGTCACGACTCAAACCCTTGTCAGATTTCTTCTTATAGCTATCAGTGTAAATGTTCCAAGTTATGTCAAGAAAATATCACAGCTTACTTTTTTCACTCAATTCCTTCCTCTGGAATACCTCGCATTCTGGAGTGCAAGCTCCTATGCTAGCACATGCAATGACATTCCAAGATGCATTCTGGGGGACTACACTGACCACCTGAATCTGCTAATTTAGGTTCCAACCAGTGGGCAAGCACATTTCCTGCACACAAAAAAAAACTAATTTGATACATACGATGGAATACAAAATACACAGATGCCCAACTTATAAGGAACTCAACCATGGCTGGATAGACCGTTCAAGTGCAGCAGGACAGACGGAGGGTATCAGGGACCCAATAGGGGAGGTACTCTCCTGCAGTTCACCTGATCTGGTAAACCATACCCGTTATATCCCAAATCCATGTTGAGTTTGTGACAGTGTTGAACCCCTAGCTGTAAACTCATAGTAGCAGAATGAGTGAATAAAATCAGAAGGCCAAAGTTTCAGAAGCAGACTTCTGAAACAGTGGTACCAAAGGTAGCAGGGCTGCCAAAATCATTATGAAAATAATGGTTGTTGAAGGTGTGAACACAGGACCAAATGGCCATGAGCAGAGTTATCAGCAATGGATACATTACATTATTGAACTAGGCAGTGTAATCTGTTTAATGGCAAAAAATATCATATAGCTAGCTGGGCAAACCACATGCTAACTCACCACCAGAATTTTCCTCCCTAAATTATGGAGATCTCTTTAGTTCCATTAAAGTCACATACTCACTTTAGGTAATACATGGAATGATGGGATACATCAAGGCTCTCTCCTTCTCTGGCTGACTCCATTATACAGAAAACAGGAAGATGAAGTGACTGGTTGAGGGACAATTCAGAAGCCACCTTCATGAGAAAAACGCTGGCCCTAAGTATCCGATCTTATGGAAAAACAGCAACAGTTCATACATGAGGCCCTACAACTCAAGACACAACAGAGGTGATAGTCACAAAAAAAAAAATAAAAAAATAAAAATTCTACATATAAACTCAGTGCTACTGAACCAGGGCTCAAATACAGGGTAAGAAAGTCCACAACTAGTGAAGTAAAAATCCCACAGTTGGAACAGAGTTCTTTGTCTTGGGGATGGGAGAATGCAGCACTCCTTTAAAATGTTGCCTGTACCACCAAGTGTTGAACCACAACTCTCGCATCTAGAAGATCATGATGGCAAAAAATAGAGGATGCAGATTCATGGAGGCCCACATCAGGCAGGTACCAGATTCATGGAGGCCCACATCAGGCAGGTACCCGATTCATGGAGGCCCAACTCAGGCAGGTACCCGATTCATGGAGGCCCAACTCAGGCAGGTACCCGATTCATGGAGGCCCAACTCAGGCAGGTACCCGATTCATGGAGGCCCAACTCAGGCAGGTACCCGATTCATGGAGGCCCAATTCAGGAGGCCCAAATCAGGCAGGTACCCGGTTCAGGAGGCCCAAATCATGTAGTTTCCAGAGACGGGTCACTACCACCTCCAAATTAATAAAGACAGGATTTGTACAGTTTTGCCCACACTGATAACCATTTCAATTTGGTAGAGTGCAACGACAGAATAAACTGCTTCCTGAAAGCTTCAAACATTTCTAACACCCCAGTGGGAAACACTGGCATGATCAGATGGGATAACAAGCAGGACTCTGGCTGTGAAATGGTGCCAGTTGTCAACCCAACCATATAAGATCGCCACAGCTATAACCAAGATTGCCAGGGAACGGACAGCCTGAAACTATACCTCCCTCTCTGCTGCTAGGGGTTCTGGTCTTGCTTCTTGTGAAATTTGTTATAAGGTGTGGTGCTGAAGGGAATGGAGAAAACGTGTATGGAGAAAAAAAAAAGTACAGATATGTAAGTAACTGGCCACAACTGCAGATGTTAATGTGTAGTCCTTTTACAATTATAACTTACAAGGTTCTTAGCCGCAGGCTGGCTCAGTCTGACTTTTCAGAGCAGAGAGCCCTTCCCCAGTGACTAGGCTGCTGTCATCTTAGCTCATGTCTTCATAACTGGTATATACAGGACACTCATTTCTGCCATCTTTGTTTTTTTCTCACCCCACCCCCAATGGGCACAGCCATGCTTATGTTAGGGTTTGCTGGGACATGTACATATATCAAGGCCTGCTGATGTAGCTTACTACAGAAATGCAGCCTGTGACAAGAGAATATACAGCCTCTTTGTGCTACTTGGACAATGAAGGCATAAGGGGTATAAATTGTATCCACTTTGGACTACAACAGTCCCACTCTAGGACTGCGGGAAACAGGACTACAATGACCACACTCGTACATTTAGAATTATAAGTTGCATACACAACCATACTATGTTTTTCTTGAGTCACTGTTGCACTCAGCTTAAAGCTTATCCGACCCTGGTGAGTGGTTGGTCCACTGGTCCAATTATGGATGGAATATGCAATTTGGGACTACACAGACAAACCCACAGCTACCCCTAGAGATCACATTAAGCTTTTAGTGCTAAGAAAAGGGATGCACTCAAGATCATGTGGCCGATTCTGAATGTACTGGTTACAAAGCCCCATCAGGAAGGCCATGGTAATAGCACTGACCCTTGTTGAATGGGGGTTTGACCTTGGCCTACAAAAACTTGCTTTACATTTTACAAGAAAAGTTAATGCAATGTGCCAGCCACTTAAACAGAAGTTTGTGTCCCTGGCAATCCCTTCTTAGTTTCTGTAAAGGAGACAGAGCTGAATGGATTTTCTGAAATTCTTAGTTAAGTCTGGGTTGTACCTCCATTTTCTATGTGCAGCCAAAGAGTGCAGGATTATTTTCTCTTATTTTGGAGATTAGGTGAAACACAACAGTAGTGGACAATGGCTTAAAGCTAGCTCAGTAACAACTGTTAACATAAAGAAGGAAATGGTATACTGCGTTATTATGTCCCTATGGAACTGCAGAAATGGGTCCTTACTCATGAGACCTTGTAGTCCTGATTCTTCTTACAGAGGAGACATGCATTAGGAACACTGTTTTCCAAGTAAGGATTTTAATGGTCCATCAGCAGTTGGCTCACAGGCTGTTAAGGTCTAGCTTTTCTGCAACAAAACTGAGGTCCCAAGCTGGAGCCACTCTCTCTGGGACACCTCACCTGGATTATGCCCTTCAAGAATTGCTTTACTTGGGACCTAAATGCTACTGGAGATACATGGACAGGCATGCTGAAAATAGCCGAGAGATGCACGTTCAGAAAGCACAGGCTACACATGAATAAAACAATCAAGATAAGTACTGCTGAATCACAGGCAACTCCACTTGAAGAAGATACTGGTCCCTCCTTTGGGGGCAGTAGGAGGAGGATCTTTTCCACTTGGATAGATGCGAGTTCCTTGTACTTGGCCTTCTAATTTCCCTAGTGATTTTTAGTACATTCTCAGAGAAAAGGTGCCCATAGTATAATAGGATCACATCTTCCAAGCTGCTAGTTTGAGAGTGGAGAGATTCGAGTGCATCAGGGACCCCTGCACCAAAATAGTAGGTTCACATGCTGAGGCTACAGGAATGAATTTTCCCTCAACATCAGTGTCAGAAAAAACAAAACAAAAACAAACAGTGATGCCTGGGTCAGGATGGAATAATTAGGATTATTTCTGGCATCTCCTCTTTCAGTTTTTGTAATACCTCAATGTAGGGGATGGAAAGTAGAGAAATAAGGCACATTCATTCTAGGGAGAAGGCATAGAATCCCAAAGCCTTTCTGTGTGGAGATCTAGAACAGAACTTTGTCTAAATGTCTGTTGCTCAGAGATGCAAAACGGGCCAACTCCGGTACATCCCAGTCTGTTTCTGAAGTCCAGAAATGTATCCCTGTCCAGTATTCACACACACGGATTTGCTAAGGTATCTATTGTGGAGTTTTTCTAGGTGTACGCATAGCCTTCAAGAGCAGGGTGTACACCAGGGCCTATTCTAAATCCTGCCTGCCTTGCATAGTTAGTGTGTTTGCTCAATTATTTATGTACCGAGTGACCATGGTTCTGTCTCTTTTATAAGCAGTGTCCCAGTTCCCCAAACTGCCACGAAGGCCTGGACAATACCTTTCCTTCAGGTTTCTGTACATCCATGTTTGCAATTCCCAGTGTCCCGTACACAAAGGTTCATAGTATGTGCTCCCATACTGTGACTGACATATTCAAGATCAAAGTCAGGTTTGGGAAAGCATACCCTTGTTTCTGACTTGGAATAGCCACCATTAGAAGCTCTTCTTTATGCAGTGTAGAAAAAGGATTAAGTGCTCCAAGGAGTGAATCTGCAGGTCCCCCTACTAACCAGGTAAAAAAAATTCACAATTTCAGTTGATTTAGTGCGACAGTACAGTTGTAGTATTCATAACATGTGGGAGCTCCTAAAGCTAGGCCAGCGTTCGGCCAGTATACCAAAGTCTTTACATCCTCCTAGCGTCATATGTCAGATGTACGTTCCCTGGGTACGCATAAGGCATAAAGGTGACATATGTATGCTTCATACTCAGAACTGAATTGCCCCAAGAGAACTACAGCAACCCCAGTAGAAAGGAGAACATGCACATCCAGAGGGGAAAAAAAATAAGAGTCCAAGATCCCTCTGCCAGCAGAGAGTTCCCAACAGAATACAGAAAACAAAGGGGAAAGGAGGGAGAGACTGAATACTGCAGCAATGATGAGGATATCTACTATCATGGTAAGACTTTGCATAACTGCACCATGTCCCTCCTTAGCACTGTGTAGTATTCATAATGTGGAAGATTACCACAGCTACTGTAAAGGATGCAAACAGGAAGGCACAGATGGGCCCTCCACAAAACCACTCAGGACAGTCCAGGCAAAGCCTGTCCTAGTTCTGGAAACGACATCCAACTTGGAATGTTTAGTAATGGTGTAGACAGAGGACCAAGTAGCAGCTTCAAGGATAGGTCTAGTATCCAAACCTTTGGAGAAAGGTCCAGAAGAGGCCACTGCCCTTGTAGAATGAGTTTGAACTTAAGCAGAAAGCTGTTTTCCATGAAAAATAAATAAATAAATGGCCTGATTGGCCTCAGAAATCCAGAAGGCGATTGTTTGCTTGGAAATTGTGAAACCCAATGTCTTGGTATGAAAGCAAAGAAAAAGTTGCTCAGATTTACAGATAGCATTTGTCTTATCCAAGGCAAACCTAAGCCGTTTATGTACAACCAAGGTGTGAAAGACCTTTCTCAATAGTAGATAGGAGGAGAAGGAGCAAAGGAAGGAAGCTAGACAAACTGCTTAAGAGACAATTCATTGACCACTTTGGGCATAAGTGAAGGATTGGTATGCAGAGACATCCTGTCCTTAAGAAAAATAAAAAGGAAGGAATAGCCATATCCTGAAGTTCAGAAACTCTCTTGGCCGAAGTAAGGGCAAACAACAAAACACAGTTTTCCAGCTGCAATGCTGCAAAGAAGAGCAGGTGGGCTCAAAGGAGCCCAAGTCAGTTTTTCAAGGACAACAATTAAGGTCACAAGAGGGAGGGACAGTTTTTTGGAGGTCTGATAAGGACGGCTTTAAGGAATTGACCTTAAAATGAGAGGCCAAAGGGGAGTTCAAGGGTAGACGAGTAGAGATTGCTGACAAGTGAGCTTTAACAGGGGAATATGGCAAGTCAGCATGGAGCAGTTCACACAAGTGAAATACCAAAGGGACCCACCCCCCCCCCCACCTAAAAAGGGTTTCTCTTGACGCTTCTGACACCAGACAGAAAATATTTTCTATTTAGTTATACAGGATTTCCTGGTAAAGGGTTTCATGGCCTCCTGCAGGACCCTAAGCACGTCCTCAGAAAAGTGATGATTAAATGGGATCAAAATCCTATCACCCAAAGTGTCGACTGAAGAGTGGACAAGTAAGGGTGAATGACGGACCTTGTCTTGTGTGAGAAGATCTATCCACTGAGGTAACCTGTGAGGACTACCCCTACCTGGGTAAAAGAGGAGGGGGAGTCACCAGCAAGATTCTTGAGAGTCCTTCCTGATCCTGTGCAGGACCCAGGGAAGAAAAGGAGGATAAGCATAGAGGAACATCCTCTTCCAAGAAAAAGACATGGCATCTGCCTTTCAAATCATCAGACCTGAGACTCTGGAAAAGAACTGTCTTGATTATGGAGAATTCTCTCAATGATTCCACTATCATTGGGATGGACAATGTGCTTAATAACAGCATTACCTTGATCCAAACGCAAAACGAGGTTTCCAAATTAAGGGAAGAAATTTCATCTCTTCGAGGGGATTTAACCAAGCTGATTGAGATGTTTAGCCAAGGTGAACCAGCAGAGGGAGCTATTGCCAATCGCCAGAATGATTCCGGGGGTCCGAAACAGCCGGTGACGTCATCTCCACGCTCCGTGTTCGAGGGTTATGGTGGAAGAAGGAACCAGCAAGGCGAGGACCTGGCCAGGACAAGAAATGCGAATTTGGGCGCTCCGTTACCCCAGGAGGACAGAGGGATGGCTAACATTGCTGATAGCAAGGAACCGAATCAGCGTGGCAAAACCTTGACTTTTGCAGGTACTGTTTCAAGCGTTTCCAGCGCTTCTGTGCAAGCTCAGAAGCAGGTTTTGGTACCTGCAGCACAACATATTAACGTTGGTCCTGATAGGACTCGCTCCATAAGTTTTAATGACATTTTAGATAAAAAATATGTATTTGAAAATGATGTCAATGTGAGCCATGAATTCCATCATGGCAAAACTAAAAGTATAAATGATGTTGGCTCATGTACATTGAAAGACATGATTTATAATTTTGAAAAGTTGCTATACAAATATAAATATTTAGAGATAGAAAACAGTTACTTACACCAATGCCTGAGCAGTAAAATAGTACCCCAGGGACTGCGATTTTATAAATATCCTTTTGGTATTAAGTACACTGATAATGTATTAAGGGATTTTCATAATTTTTTCGATGAATGTGGTTTTGCATTAGTCTTAAAGTTAGTAAAACATAATGAAGTACAGATAAATAATGGGTTGGTTGAATTGAATGAACTACATGAAAGCATTAATAGGGATGTGTTGTTTGAGCAATACAAGGAATGGTATGAAAGAATTTTGAAGAGGGTTGACAGTAAGGTAGAAAAAGTGTTTGAAAGGAAACAAAATAAATTCTCCAGGGACAAGGAGCAATATATTAAAGGAAAGAGTTATCCTAGGCCTTTTCATACCTTGTCCCACCGTTCAGAAAGGGTTAATGGGGAATTAGAAACACACCAGGAACCTGGTACAGGTACTAAAACTGGTAGATACTATTCCGCTGGTAGGAATGAATATGGTGGGAACATGGGACGTTCTAATAGAGGGTTAGATGAACTGGATTCTTTCACTGAAACTAATGAAGTTTTTTTAGGGCCCAGGGGATCAGCCAGGTTGGCCAGCAAAGCACAATTTCTGCCAGAAACAGAATCCCATTTGAATTTTACTGGGAACAATTCTGGTTGGAGAAAGGGGGAGAAGGGGCAGATAGATACTATAATAGTGGGCCCTAATGGTATAGTATCTGAATATGGCGGTTTCAAGATATATAATTACACAGATATGAAGTTGGATAAGAAACATTTTGGATTATTTTCCAAGAGATTTAAATTTGTTAAATCTAAAAAAGGAGACTTAGCGGACATCTTGATAGATTTCAAATTGTACCTTAGGAAATTAAACTTACATTTGATCCATTATAAAGATAGTAAGAAAGACTCCAGAGTGGAACCAGTGGATAATTATAATAACAATAAAAATTTGGTAAGAAGGAGTACGTACAATCCCCCATTACACCCGGTTATCAGTACCTTTGAAAGTATAGTTACCCATGAAATCTATGAGAAGTATGCTAATAGCAGGAGTAACTTGATAAAGCATAATTTGAATAGTGAGGAAGAAAAGCTGTTGGAAAGTTTAAAGAAGGAAGCCAACATTAGATTCATGGAACCTGATAAGTGTGGGGGATTGGTTTTATTTAATTGTGAGGATTATAATAACGCTCTCATGAAAATATTAACAGAGGACAGTACTTATACTACAGTGTCTTACAATGAGATACAAATAGCTTACAGGAGGATCGACTCGCTTCTAGAAGAATATTTGATTGAAAATCGAATTGATCAGAAAACTTATTATTTTTTGAGGCAAGTACACCCGATTATTCCCAGATTCTTTGGTATACCAAAAATTCATAAAACCATCATAAGGCCTCCTTTCAGACCCATTGTATCGGCTAGTAAATCTAAAACACACCCTTTAGCTGTCTTTATAGATCAAAGTATTAAAAGTATAGTGACTAGTCAGAATCATTTGTTAAAAGATTCATGGGATTTTTTAAGAAAAATCCATAACAATCCTTTGGTTACTATTGATGTAAAGGATCTGTTTTCCTGCATGCCAAGAAGTGAGGGCCTCGAATATTTTGAGGAAATTGTGAACAAATATTCTGATTTAACTATAGATAAAAAATTATTGGTACTTGAATTAATGCAAGTAGTTTTAGATAACAACTACATTTCATTTGAGGGCGAATACTATAAACAGGTCAGTGGTGTGGCTATGGGGGCAGCTTGTGCCCCCATATATGCCAATCTGGTGTTATTGGAGTGGGAAAATAGATATATTTTCCGAAGTTCATTTGTAAGTTGTATCAAAACATATCTTAGGTTTTTGGATGACATTTTTGTCATCTGGGAGGGGACATTGGAACGGTTAGAAGAATTCCTAGAATATATCAACAGTTCCACGTCCTTCCTATTTTTCACACATCAAGTACACAAGGACAGTATCAGTTTTTTAGACATTACGCTCACGAAAATAGACAATGGTTTTAAATCACAAATTTTCAGGAAAGAAACTTGGTGCAATAGCTACCTCCACTTTGACAGCCTGCATCCTTATCATCAAAAAAGAAGCATAGTCAAGGGACAGGCAGTCAGAGTGGCCAGGATGACCTCGGAATTTCATGATTTAATACAAGAATTCATTTTCTTGGGGGAAAAATTAATTGATAGAGGTTATCCTAAGGAAATGGTCGGGGGCATTCTCAGTGATGTATACCAAGGATGGGGTACTAGATATAAACCATTATTAGGCCAACCTTTGATAGTCATTGACAAATTACCTGAGGAACCCAAAGATTTCATGGGCGCATGTATTATAGAATATAACAACTTTTCGGACTATTTTACACAAATATTACAAAACAATTGGTCAATTTTAAAAAACAATAGTGACCATTCTGGAGGTCATAGGGAACAAACCTAGGTTTACGTATAAGGTTGGTAATAATTTTAAGGAATCTTTGGGTAGAAGGCCTCAGTCACGGAGATATGAAATGGGGACCAAACCATGTGGAAGGTGTAAACAGTGTTCATTCATTAACCAAGAAGGGGAAATTACCTTAGACAATGGTTTGGGAAGTAGAATTAAGTTTTGTAGAGGTAATTGTCGGACAAGGATGTTAGTTTATCTGGCTACCTGTAATCATTGTTCCTCGTACTACGTGGGCAAAACTGAAAGATCACTCAGGGAAAGAATCTATGAGCACAGCAATGATATTAAAATTAAAAAGGAGACTAGTGCTCTTTACAAACATACCACAACACGTAATTTAAATCCAGATTTTAGATTTGGTATTATAGATTTAGTGGGTAAGGACAACAGGGGAGGTGATAGTAAAAAGCTCCTTTTACAAAAAGAAATTAGATGGCAGTTGAGACTCAGGTCAAATATTAAACCTGGTCTCAACGAATATATTAATATTAAAGCCATACTGGAAGGTAAGGCAGGCAGTGTTTAAAGTGATGTAAGTAACAATGAGGCAACTATTTCAAAATGTTAAGGAAAACAACAAGAACTGTGTACATAGTACAACATTTGGGTTTATAATTTTCTTAATTTTCTTTATTTTTTATGTTTTATATGTAAGTTTTTGGATTAAATATTTTTAATATTATATATTTTATTTCTAGAATAAAAATTTATACATTCTAGTATGTTAGAATTGGTTAGGGGAGAAATACTAGAGGCATTTTCTGATTCAAGTCATTTGGACTGGATTCTAGTACTATATGCCTTTAAGGTAATTTAATTAAGTGAATTTAATTGAATTATTGTTTGCATTCATTTTATATAAAAAGATTCTGTACCAGTGACTCTTATCTGAAGAAGTCTGCCCTGAGCAGACGAAAGCGCTCATTTGTAACGTTTTACAATAAAGGAGAACTATATTCCAGTGGAACAGAAGACTTTTTTTTCATGGCGTTAGCTGTTTGTATTTACTACTCTGGAAAAGAAGTCAGGAAGTTGCCTATTTAGAGGGGAGGCAAAAAGATCCACCTGATGAATACCCCACCAATGTACTATGTACAGAAACACCAATTAGTGAAGGTTGGGTCCTAGATCTGCTCAGGGAGTCTGCCACTAAGTTGTATTCTGAAGGGATGTAGACCACCTGAAGGGTTATCTGATGGTGGATAGCCAAATTCCAGACTCGAAGGGCTAGTCTGCAAAGAGAAGATCTTATGCCCCCCTGTTTGTCATACCACATGGCTGTAATACTGTCTAGACCTTCAAAGAGCCCGGAGACCGAAGAAAATGGAAGGCCTGAAGAGCAAGAATAAGTGCCCTTGTTTCTTTTATGTTGATGTCTTCTAACCTCTGATGAAGAGGCCATAAACCCTGAACCCTCAGCTTGTTGGAAGAGGCTCCTACCCGAGACAGAAATCATCTGTGAATAGCAACTGAATAGGGGTAAAGAGTCTGAAAAGGCAGTCCCGGATTGAGGGAGATTTGCTGAATCTACCAATGCAATCTGAGTTTGAGACAAGGAGATAAGGGAACTATAAACTCCAGAGGGTAGCAATGCAGGAGTCAAACCATCTTTAGGTACCACTGAAGTTTCCTCATGTTCCCCACTCAATGGTGCACAGCAACAGTTATCCCACTCCACAAAGGGGGAGCCACCACTGATCCCAGGAACTATCGACCTATTAGCCTGATGAGCCTGGTCTGCAAGGCCATGGAACGTATCATCATTGAACTCAAACAAAGACATTGGTAACCTCCAAACTCTGGATCCCACCCATTTCGGGTTTGTGAAAGGCAGATCATGCCTCCTGAACCTGATCGACTTCTTTGAGGCAGTCTCCAAAGCCGTAGATGAGGGTAAGGTGGTTCACACAGCCTATCTTGACCTCGCCAAGGCTTTCAACACCATCCCCCATTCTGGAATTATAGCTAAACTCACTAAACTAGGCATAAATCCCTACGTCACAAGATGGGTTGCCAACTGGCTCACCAACAGAACCCACACTGTAAAAGTTGCAGACTCCAAATCTGACCTCAAAGCAGTGACAACTGGAGTACCACAGGGTTCCGTCCTGGGACCTCTCCTGTTTGGTATCTACTTCTCTGAAGTATTGGCTAACAAAGAAGGCCTCTGGCTAACAAAGTTTGCAGATGACTGCAAACTAGGAGCCATAGTCAAGTCCCCAAATGATGTGGACATCCTACAGAAGGGCCTCACTGAGACAGATGCCTGGTGTCAGAGCCATGGCCTCAAGCTCAATGCCAAAAAGTGCAGTGTCATCCCCTTTGGTAAAAACTCTGCACCTATTAACTACTACATAGGCAGCAATCTACTTAACACCGAATGTGTGATGAGACCTTGGGACCCAGGTGGACAGTAGTCTCTCCTTTGATAGTCACATCGCCACAGTAGTCGGGAAATCCTTCTACATGGCACACCTCATCATAAAAGGGTTCTCATCCAGGAAAAAAAAGAAGTCATTGTTCCCCTATACTCCATACTCATTAGACCCATTATAGAGTACAATGCCCCTTTTGGAATGTACCTCACAAGACATCTGCAGCAGCTGGAAAGGCCACAGAAGTACCTCACAAAGAGGATTACTGGCCTCAAACAAATGCCCTACACTGACCGACTCAAAAAACTCCAGTTTTACTCTGTAGCATATCGCCTACTCCGAGGTGATCTCTGCCTAACATATAAAGCTATGTCAAACCCAGAGCTGTTTGACATGCTACACCTAAAGAAATCCCAATCCCTCAGAGCTACATGCTCTAGGGACCTAAACCTTGTCACCACAATAAACAGGACATGCTGGAGGGATAGATTCCTGTCCCAGACACTTCCCATACTCTGGAACAAGCTACCCATCTATGTCAAGCAAAGTTCTTCATTAGCACTCTTCAAGAAAAATCTTGATGAGTGGATGGGAAAAAGGAAATACACCCTGGGGACCACTTCTGTGTCTTTGCTCGACAGTGGCACATGAAAATAACTTTTTTGGGTGGCGTAAGCCAGGGAACCTTGTTGGCTAGGCTTACGTAGGCCCTTGGGCCGATAGCCTAGTACCTACCTATGAACCTATGTGAAGTTTGGCAAAGGGGAGCATGGGAATGGTAGATGCCATGAACCCCAGGACTCTGAGAAATTCCTTTGCAGAAATGAGAGGAAGGGGAAGCAAAGACCAGGTTGTCAGAAACAGAACGTTTAAAAGGAGGAAGAGAAGCCAACACTGGAACAGTTTAAATTCTGCAACCCAGAAAAATGCAGTCTTAAGCAAGTGTTAGACTGCACTTCTCAGACTGATAGGGAAATCCGGACTGCACAGAAGGAGAATGGTGAAGTTCGTATCATGGAAAAAACCTGGATTGGGAGGGGAGCCTGAAGAAGCAGGCTTTCCAGGGTTACACTTCAGAAGATCGAACGGCTGAAATATCGAAGACTATATGGTCGATATTTCAGAAGATTGATGATCTGAAATTCTAACAAAAAAAAAAAACAGTTACATAAGATGGTAATGCAGGGTGGCAAGCTCCCCTGCACCCCCCATGTGGGGGCTGTGCACCCACACACCTCCTACTTAAATATACCAACTCTGAGATCGCGCTACACTGTCAATACTCCACGGAATGGGAGATTTTCCTATTCCTTGCTGTAGCGTGATCCCTGAGTTGGTATATTTAAGGGGGGGTGCAGCCCCCCACATGGGTGGTGCAGGGGTGCTTGCCCCCCTGCATTACCGTCAACTGTTTTTTTTTTTTAATTTTTGTTACAATTTCAGAAGATCGATCTTCTGAAATATTGATTATATGGTCTCGACCATATGGTCTTCGATATTTTAGCCGTTCGATCTTCTGAAGTGTAACCGCTTTCCAGAAACGGAACCATACATTTGGTAAACACTCTTGGGGCCATAAAAAGACCAAAGGGCAAAGAAGAGAAGAGAAAATGAGAGGAAAAACAAGAAATGTAATGGGAATATGAAGACGAGCATCTTTTAGATCTAGGGAGACCACGGAAGTAATAGAGTAAAGCGAGTCTGGAAGAAAAGCATGCAAAAGGAAGGAATCTTTACAAAAGTATTCAGAAAGGAAAGCTCTAAGACCAGTCATCAGGATCCCTCTTTTTCTAAGAGCCAGAAACATTCTGGAGTAAAATACTGTTCTTCTTTGGGATACTGGAATGATCTGAATGGTGCCCAGACCCAGTAAATCCTGCAGAACTCCAGAAAAATAAGGAAGTTGGTCTGGAAGAGGTTGAGGAAGACCCGAGAAGGGGGAAAGGGATATCCATATCATAAAATAACAGTGATGGATAATGACAGAACCCAATAGTCTGAAGTTATCTGTTGCCAGACTCTCTCTCAGGCTTTCCCTATCCTTGTCCAGACAGAGGAGCCTGGCCAAGGGGAAGGGGAGAAATGTGTCAGATGGAGACAGATTTGTTCTGAAAAGGGGGCCTCGAGTTTAGGTCGTCTTTGTGGGTTTTATCAGCAAAAATACACTTAAGAACCCTCTGCCCTTCAGAAGGCTGGTGAGGTTCCAACACGCAAAGGCAGACTTAGGACAGCTTCCCTGAAATTGGGTATGGAAGAAAAGATTTGTTACAATCCTGCATCACTTTACCTTTGTCTTGTAAAGTCTTAAACAAGTCAGAAGCAACTGTACCAAAGACAGTCTGGTTGCCCAAAGAAGCAGCTAGGTGCCTGGCCTTAATATCATCAGGTAAAGCCAAGAGTACCTTCTCATAACTGAAGCAGAAATAGCAACTCTAGAGGATACATCAACTCCATAACTACATTTGATGGAGTGCCAGGCAACCTGAAAAGTGGAATTTAACAAGGAGAGGGCAGCAGTCTTTTTTTCAGAGTCAGAAAGGACAGACAAACCCACCCCCATGTTGTGACAAAATGGCCAAACATAACTTTTCATATGGGACTGATAATTAATGGCCCTGAAGGCCTGAGTGGCAAATCTGTACACCTTTTTCTCCAACCTCTCCATAGCTCTACCGTCTTTATCAGAAGGAAAGAGTTTTGAGCAAGGCAAACGTTTGGCTGGCTTGTCAGCAGAAAAACAGACTACAGCAGGGTGTGGAAGAAGACACTTGTAGAGGTACTTAAAACTTAAAAGCCTCAGGCAATTTACTGAAACAGATGGTCTTCTCACAGACTGGAAGTTTGGAATCAGGAGCCAAAGAAGCAGCTGCAAATATATCCAACAAGACATCCAATGCAGGGGGGGGGGGGGGGGGTAGCAGAATGTTTAGGAGGTTCCATCTGCAGTAGCTCATAATACCTTATTTGAATGGCAGATAATTGTGATTAGTGCCACTTAAAATATTCCATCATGCACACTAATGTGTCCCCACAGGACAGCTCCACAAAGGGAGAGTTTGGACTTAAGGAATCCTCTTCTTCACACCTATAGTCTACAGAAGTAATCTGAGTGGAGCAGGCCAATGACTCATCAGAGTCCACCTCCTCATTTGAAAAGTCAGACTCCCTAGTCATTTTAGCTGGAGTAGAGGACCAAGGAGAAGCAGGAGCAGACCCCCACCTGTGGTGGTCTTACAGCTATCAGGGCATTGAACAAGCACAGAGTAAAATCTTGCCAATCCCTTGCAGAATCTTAACAATAGGGGGAATGTACTTAAGTTTTCTGCTTCATCTTCTGTGGGACGTCTGCTTTGACCAACCTAAAAGGCTCAGAGCCATGCCTAGCCTCAATAAGGTTACCAGGGACCTCTTTTCCTCATCAAAACCAGGAGAATCTCCCTTAATCAGAAATGATCATCAGTGGTTACCCTCCATGACGTCCTCCGTGGACCTTTACATTGCCTCGGAGTACATGCGAGAAGCCGAGTCCATACCAGCCTAGGGGGAATGGTTCAGCCAGGGATAGTGCAGGAGCAGAACAACATCTTATTTAGGTTGTCTTTTAGTAGGCATTTAAAGCTACAGAAGTTAGATATAGATCTAATTTGTAGAGGAATAGCACTCCAATTTTTAGTAACAGAGTAATAAAGTCTTTAGCCAGAGTATTTGTGTGGTTTACATATGTCAAGATGTTCATCAGACCAAGGTGGTCTACTAGGGTGGTGAGAAAAGACGTTCAAGCAGGGCTGTCGTCTGTTTTGTTAATGTTGTGAGTGGAGAGAAGCAGTTTGTAATTTAAGTGGTTAAGCAGTTAAAGCCAATTTAATACTTGAAGGACAGTGCAATGCTGGATGTAGTATTACTTAATGGTGGCAAATTTTGCAACATTATCACAGCATGCTTCCAACTTACTTTAAACTGTAGCCTGAAGGCTTGTTAGGAGGGGTGAACTGTATAACAGATGGGACAAGAGTAGTTTTGGTGATGCTGCTGAGGAAGTTTTTATGAGTGTAGAGCACACCTAATGTTTGCAAAGTCTTCATGTTATTTCAAATACACATGTCAAATTTAAGGTTATGATCTATGATCACTCCAAGAAGTTTTATATGTGAGACTACTTCACATTCAGTTCTGCTCAGTGAAAAGGTTTTGAAATTAGCTTTGCAGGCATGAATGATTTGGGGAAAACAGGCAGCAACTTTTTTTTTTTTAGGAATGAGTACTAGTTGGACATCATGGAGCCACTTCTCAGCTGAGGAAAAAAATTCTTGTGTAATATGGAGGAACTGAGGCACACAAGTGTGGAATCTTCAGCATAGTGTTAGAGAGAAACTGAACCTACGGATGTACAGATATCATTGATAAAGATATTAAAAAGGGGAAGGGACCAAGAGTAGAGCCTAGGGAGTACACCAGGGGAGACATGCAGGTAGGAAGACGGTGTACTGGAGCCGGTCAGTTAAATAGCTACTGAACCACAATAATGAAGAAGGGGACAGTTCAAACAGAGACATTTTGTACAGGAGTTTAGGGCGAAAAAACTGTATCAAAGTCTTTAGACGGGCAAAAGAATAAGGAGGAAACAGGCTTGTCAGAGTCCCTGTATTTGTTTACAGTGTCAGTGAACGACAGGAGGGCACTTGTATTATGTGCTCAGAGGAAGCAATGCTGGATGGATGTTAAGAGCCATTTCTGCAAGAGATAGTAGTGCAGGTGTTTATGGATACTAAATTTTGAGATAATATTGCAATAGGCCAGAAGCTGGAGACATCAGCAGAAATGCCACCTTTATAAAGGGGATATGATTGTTTTGGGGAATGAGGGTACTCAGGACTCAGCTATTGATCTAAATAGATAGAGACCAAATATGAAACAGAGTATGCTATGGCATCGGCTGGTACCTTTAGGTATTCAAATGGGAGGTTGTCACCTGCAGTGGACCAAAGTTTGAGTTTTAGTCCCCCCACCAACTGATGTAATAGACAAGTCCTATGTGGAAGTTGCTAGCAGTGGATATACAGGGTGTAGATTCATGTGTGGAAGTAGGGGGAGTAAAGGAAGTGGTTGTGTGTTTGGTGAATGGAGAATGTTACTATTGGTCTGAACTACTGATTTATAGAAATAGTGGAACTGGATGTTATTGTGGAAAAGGTGGAAAAACTGGATGGGGGTGAGGAGTTCTTAGTTAGGGAAACAATGCTTTCTCTGAAGTAGGTATCGAAAGTAGCAATTTCTAGTGGACAGCTAGTATGAGAAGGGCTGGGTTCCTTATCTGAATCTGGATGTATCAGGGTATGCACTGATGTCCAGAACCTTTGGGAGTCAGTTTTGTGTTGGAGGTTGTAGACTGCTGCAATATTTATCACTTTTTTAATCGGACTGCATAATTCTCTATAGAGTTGCAGGTTATATGGAGTTTTAGGTTTCTGTCATTCTTTCCCAGTTTTGTCTCTATTAGACACTGTATTTTTGTCTGGATAGTAACTAAGCTATGGGAAGTGGTTAATTTGCACATTTTTGCAGAGTGGGGCATGGCTATTTTAGAGTACTTAAGAATAAGGTACTGACTTCCTCATTGAGTGGGAGAGTTTTTAGGGTAGACCAATTAAAGGCTTTCAATGTATTGACTAAGTAGCCTTTATTGAATGTGGAAAGCTTTCAGTTTTAAGTTGGTGAGTGGTATTTCTATGGGTATAGGCTGGAAAGTGGTGATTAAGGGAGTGTGGATAGATTATAGAGACTGTAAATGTACTGGGGCCAAAGATCAATATCCAGTTTAGCACGGCATCATTACTGGTACTGTTATTAAATCTAGTGGGTGTATTGAAAAGTTGAGTGTAACCACAAAGGTTTATACTAGCCGAAGGAAAGCTACATGCAGGGCCTTTGCCAGTAGATATTTACATCTCCTGGTATATTTTCATGAGGTGTGTGTGTTACTGGTGCTCCAGAAGAGCATTTGTTCTAAAGTTCGTATATTATTTCCAGGCAGGACAGAGACTGTAATAATACTGTTACAGTTTTGTTTTTAAGCTTCAGCAGTGATGCACGTATTTTGGCATTGTGTAATTTGGGGATGTTGTGCAAATAGGGAGACAGACTGCATGAACTTGGATAAATTAAGGCTAACCTACCTGCTGTCACATGGGGCCTATCCTGACAGAGTAGTCCAGAATCTTTAATGCTAGCCTTAAACCAAGTTTTTGTGAACGCAAGAATATCAAGGAAGCATACAGTTCTGTAATTTTGTTACTAATGCTACAGAAGTAGATAGTGACAGTAATCAATTTTCTTGACAGAAAGTTGGAGAATGACGGGGCAGTGAGGGGTCTGATGTACTGTTTGTAGTACGGATAGGTGGCTGGGTAGCAGTATAGAGTGAGGTAGTGGTTGAAGGAAGGTTAGTCAAGTTGCAGTAGTGCTGGTTCTTTACGATTTAAATTAGTTAGAGAATTTATGGGGCCTGGGTTAGAGTGGTCACACTACCTCTCAAATATCCCCCAGTGTGGTATCAATTTAAAGGAGACCTGAAGGAGTTTTAACTTTATTTATTTTGAGTAGAGGGTGATAAGAAGTATCCTGTGCTCAAAATAAAAGGTAAGGCGAGAAATTAAAAGGCAGGGAGATGTACTGCTACAGCTACTGCTGATTTCATTGTATGTGAAGTACATCACAGAAGTGTAGACAGATGAAAGTATACAATGATAGTTTGTTAGATAGGAGGATATACTAGCAGTAGAAAGAGACATGATGTCAGGAGAAACAGATTTGAAATTTCAGTTATAAAGGAGAGGAAAGAGCGGGGGTAGTATGAAGTGGAGGGAAGCACAGGTGAAGTTAATAAAGAGAACTAAATGGAAAAGAGTACGAGTTACATTTCTAATCAGGTAATTCTAATTGTGCTGCAATGTGAAAGGAAAGTACAGCTGTGTACACTTATCATAAATGTAGATGTTAGAGTGTATTCACTGTTGCAGTCATCACATTTGTGTTATCTGCTTGCAGGTAGCCATCAGTCGGCCTGATTATCAAAGTCTTGGGTCCTGCGTCGGTTGCCATCTCATCTTCCATGATGTCAGGTAGTCAGGGGTATAAAGCATGCAGCCAACGCCATTACATCAGTTTTTCTTGCCCCAGATGTCAGGTTCCCCCATAATGGGAAGCAATTATATACAAAGTTACACCTCAAACAAAAAGTAACTACACCAGAAAGCTTTAAGCATAGTAAACAAGAAAAGAGGTATAGTCAATAGAAGTCAGGGGGCTGGAGGGAGGGTAACCAGGACTACACCCGTGAATAGACTCTAACATCTACATTTATGGTAAGTGTACACAACTGTACTATGTTCTTCGTGTTTCACTGTTGCAGTCATCACATTTGAGTAGATTCTCAAAGCTAAGGAAGGGAGGAGGCAGTTAGAGAGCATTAGGACCAGCTATACGGCCCTGCAAGACGACAGTGGCAAAGCCAGCTTTGGATTTAGAAAAAATTGCCAAGTGGTAATGCTTGGTGAAGGTATGTACAGAACTCCAGGTAGCAGCTTCTAGGATGTCCCTAGTAGGGACACCTCTGAGAAAGGCTGTAGAGGTAGATGCAGTCCTGGTGGAATGAGGTCTTATCCCCTGTGGGGTAGGTTTTCCATGGTGCTTATAGCAGAAATGAATGCAATGGCCACTTAGAAATGGTTTGCTTTGAAATGGCCTTCTACTCTGCCCCTGCAGCAAATGCAACCAGCAGCTGTTCAGATTTCCTGAGAGGCTTAGTTCTGTCCAAGTAAAATTTAAGTTGTCTGTGCACGTCCAAGGAGTGCAGTATTCGTTCCACTTTGTTCTGTGGATTAAAAAAGAAGGTTGGCAAATGAATGGACTGATTAAGGGCCACACTGGATACCACCTTCGGCATAAAGGAAGGACTGGTCCTGAGGGACACCCTGTCCGCATGAAAGATGATGAAAGGCTCCACTGCCACGAGGGCCTGTAATTCAGACACCCTTCTTGCTGAAGTGATGGCTAGAGAGAAGGCCGTTTTCCAAGAAAGGAATTTCTGCATTTGCAGCTGGCTCAAAGGGAGGTAGAGTGAGCTTTTCCAATACAAAGTTATGGTCCCAGGCTGGAGTAGGGGCTCTCCTGGGAGGTCTTAAGTTTTTGGCCCCTCTGAGAAATTGCATCAGCAGTGGATGAGAGAAGAGGGGTGGCTCTGTATTATAATGTGCTGAAATGGCAGAGGCATAAATTTTGATGGAAGAAAAGGAAAGGCCCTTGTGAAGCATCTCAGTTAAGTACTGAAGAATGTGCGGTAAATTGGGCACTGTTGTGCCCATCCCGTGAGTTTGGCTCCAGGAACAGAATCTTTTCCATTTTTCAGCATAGGATTTTCTAGTACTAGGCCTCCTTGCCTCCAGAATGACATTCATCACTTGCTTACTGAGGTATGGTAACGGAGAGATCAGGTAAATAGCTAGGCTGCAAGGTTCAGGGTTTGAAGCTGTGGGTGCAAAATCTGGCCCTCCTGCTAGGACAGCAGGGCAGGGGTCTGAGGCAAGTGTCATGGTTCCAGCAGTGACACACTGCGCAAGAGGGGGTACCAGTGTTCCGGTGGCCAGTCTGGTGCAATCAGTATTGTCCTTGGTTTGTCCTGTTTGATCTTTAGTAGCACTTTGGAGAGGAGAGGCAGAGGGGGAAAAGCATAGACTGATAGGTTTTTCCAGCTGAAGGACAGGGCATCCACTTTTCAAGCTTGTCTATGGGGAGTCCTTGTGCAGAATTTGTCCAATTGGTTGTTTTGAGGGGAGGCAAACAGGTCTATCTTTGGGCTCCCCCATTTGTTTCTCAAAATGTTGAATATATTTGGTTCCAGTTTCCACTCGTGTGGGTCCATGAGATTTCTGCTTAGATCGTCTGCCAGTGTATTTAGCTTGCCTGGCAGGAATTGTGCCTGTAGATGCACTTGGTAGCTCAAGGCTGTGTTGCACAAAGCCATGGCTAGTCTGCAGAGAGGGTATGAGTGGGTTCCCCCCTGCTTGTTTATGTACCACATAACAGTGGTGTTGTCCGTCTTTACCAATATTTGTCCTGGAAGAATGTGGTCCTTGAAGGCTGTCAGAGCATTCTGTACAGCTAACATTTCTTTTTGACTGATAGGCAGGTGCATTTGACGCTGGTTCCATTTGCCCTGAATGCAATGCCCTGCCAAGTGAGCCCCCCCCATGCATAGTCTGATGCGTCTGTTGTTAGGGTTTGGGCAGCAGGGGTTAGAGCGAATGGCAGTCCCTTGTTGTGGTGACAAGCCTCTGCCCACCAAAGGAACTCTATGTCTTTAGAAAAGGGATTATAGGAATCAGTGATTCTAGGTCCTGATAATGTTGACACCATAGGCATTTTAGATACCATTGTAGTTTCCTCATATGCAGTCTTGCATATGGAATTAGTAGAATGCAAAAGGCCATGAACCCCAGGGCTTGCAGTATTTTCCTTGCAGATAGCGGAGTCTTTGTGGCCAATAGTTTGAAGTAGGCTGTCAAATAAACTTGTTTCTCTGGTGTGAGGTAGGCCGTCTGGGAAGTTGTATTCAAGCTTGCTTCCAGGAATACAATTTGTTAGCAGGGTACTAGAAGTGATTTATTTTCGTTTATGGTGTACCCCAGAGAAGTTAGTAGTTTCTTTACAAATGCCAGATGATTTTAATTGTATGTCCTGGCTTTCTTGAATTAGACAATCACCCAGGTATGGGTATATTCGAATATTTCTTTGCCTGCAAAATGCAATGACTGGAGCTAGGCACTTTGTGAATACCCTGGGCGCAGTAGATGAGCCAAAAGCGCAGTGCAGGGAACTGATGGTGTATGTAGCCTGCTCTGAAGCGTAGGTATCTTCTGCAAGATTCCCTGATTGGGATGTGTGGGTAGGCTTCCTTTAAATCCAGTGTTGCCAACCAGGCATTTTTGCCTAGCATGGGAAGCAGCTGATGAAGAGTTAGCATTTTGAATTTTGGGATTACCAAGGTGTTTAGGATAGCCAGGTCCATAATAGGACGCTAGGAATTGTCTTTTCTGGGAACCAGGAAAAGTCGAGTAAAAACCTTGCCCCCATTCCTCTTCTGGGACAGGATGAATAGCCTTGATGCTTAGAGCCTCTACCCACTGATTTGGGGGTAGGTCTGGCCAACCGTTTACGGTTGGTAAGGAGTGGAAGTTGAATCTGTATCCTTAGGAAACTATACTTAAAACCCATTTGTCTTGAGTAATGAGCTCCCAATTTTTGGCATGCAAGGCGATCTTTGCCCCTAAAGGAACAGTCAGTTGAGCAGGGCTTGGAAGGTTTAAAGTTAAATCATTCTGACAGTTTACCATGGGGGGTCGTCTTACTACTTCCAGCTTTGGAAGTGCGAGCCCCCCACTGCTTAGGCCTGTGAGTACCTTGAGACTGAGGCCTAGGTGGTCTGCTGGTTCTGGGTTTGGACTGAGAAGGCCTGGAAGAGGCAGGAAAGGACCAGTTCTTAGAAGGCCAGTGCCTACTACATCTGGGAGGCTGTACTTGCAGGAAATCTTTAACAGTTTGCATAGATTTAACTTTTCCCCCCATCTTTTTAAGTACTACTACTGCTTGGTTGCCAAACAAGCAGTCTTGGTTTAAGGAAGCATCCAGTAATATAGCTTTAACATGATCTGGCAAAGTTTGCTCCTTAAGCCAAGCGTGCCTTCTAAGTACAGAACCAGTGACAGCAGCCCTGCAAGATGCCTCTAATGAATCAAAACCACATTGCAAAGTATGTTTTCCAACTTGTTCAGCAGAATGCATTAAATCCTGTAATTCTTTATTTTCAGCACAGTCAGGAATCAACATCATTTTCTGTTTAAGCAATCCAGTAATATGCTGCTGATACTTTAACATATGAAACTGGCAGTTTAAGGCCCTAATGGCCAAAGTTGCAGAATTGTAAAACTTCTTACCCAATCTGTCCAGGGCCCTGGAATCTCTATCAGAGGGGGTAGGGTTTTTGGCACTAGTAGCCCTAATGCCTTTGGGTCCCTGTGAAATGGTCTCAGGATCCGCAGTAGGATTCTTAAAGAGGAAAGTACAGTTGTGTACCTACCATAAATGTAGATGTTAGAGTGTCTTCACTGTTGCAGTCATTACACTTGGGTTATCCTGCTGGCAGGCGACCCGTAGTTGGCCCGAGTTCCAAAGTCTTGGTCCGGCGTTGGTTGCTGTCGCCTCTTCCCTGATGTCAGTGCACCTGGGGTATAAAAGTTGCAACCGACACCCCAGATGTCAGGTGCCCCCAGACATGAAGGCTGTAAAGATAAAAATATGCCAAACAACCATGCATATATTACTATAAACATTTCCTTCTTCTAAAAGCAAATACACCACATAGGTTGTATAGAGTTGAGAAGTACAGAATAGTCCCAGCAAAGAGGGGGAAGGTGGGTGGGTAACCAGGACTGCAACAGTGAAGACACTCGAACATCTACATTTATGGTAGGTACACAACTGTACTATGTTCATCGTGTTTCACTGTTGCAGTCATTACACTTGGGTAGAATCCCAAAGCTGAGGTAGGGTGGCTGGGTCTAGATTGGATTTGGCGAGGCTAACCAGCCCTGCAGAACTGCAGTAGCAAAGCCTGCTCTGGATTTGGAGTAGAGAGGTAGGTGGTAGTGCTTGGTAAAAGTGTACACTGAACTCCAGGTTGCAGCTTCTAAAATGTCTTTGGTTGGTAGAGGAGCTGCTGAAGTGGCTGCTGCTCTGGTAGAATGAGGCCTAATGCCCTTGGGCACAGATTTGCCATGTTGTGCATAACAGAAGCGGATGCAGTGCCCTATCCATTTGGAGATTGTCTGCTTTGTAATAGGTTTTCCTTGTGATCCTGCAGCATATGCTATAAACAGTTGCTCAGTTTTTCTGAAAGCTTTTGTTTTGTCCAAGTAGAATCGTATTTGTCTGTGTATATCCAAAGAGTGCAGACGTTTTTCCTCTTTATTCTGGGGATTTGGATAGAAAGTAGGCAAATGAATAGTTTGGTTTAAGGCCACATTGGAGACCACTTTTGGCATAAATGTTGGGTTCGTCCTTAGAGAAACCCTGTCCTGGTGAAAAATGAGGAAAGGTTCCATGGCCATCAATGCCTGCAACTCAAACTCTTCTTGCTGAAGTTATTGCTAGGAGCAGAGCAGTTTTCCATGACAAGAATTTTAGATCAGCTGAGCTGGCTGGTTCAAATGGAGGCAGTGTTAGTTTTTCTAAAACAAAATTGAGGTCCCAAGTAGGTACTGGTGCTCTCCTAGGGGGTCTTATATTCTTTGCCCCTCTGAGGTACTGTCGTAGTAGAGGATGTGAGAAAATAGGAGGATCCGTATTGTAATGAGCTGAAATGGCAGAGGCATGGATTTTAATAGATGAAAAAGATAGGCCTTTGTCCAACATCTCAGTCAGGTATTGCAAAATCTGAGGCATATTAGGGACCAGAGGGTCGAGCCCTTGTGCCTGGTTCCAAGCACAGAATCTCTTCCATTTTTCTGCATAAGATTTCCTAGTGCTAGGTCTCCTGGCTTCCAAAATTACATCCATAACAGCTTTAGAGAGAGGTGCAGTCTGAGTGGCTACATTATCTGCCATGCTGCTAGGTTTAAGGTTCTGAGTTGACTGTGCAGAATCTGATTGTTTTGCTGTGTTAGAAGTTGAGGGATTTGAGGTAGAGGCCAAGGTGGGCCTTGGGACAAAATCTTTAAGATCGGGTACCAGTGCTGGCGTGACCAGTCTGGTGCAATCAGGATCATTTTTGGTCTCTCTTGTCTGACTTTTAGAAGCACCTTGGTGTGAAGAGGCATCAGAAGGAAGGCATAGACTGTCAGGTTTTTCCAGCTGAAAGATAGTGCATCCACTTTCCATGCTTGAGAGTGATAAGTCCTTGTGCAAAATTTCTGTAATTGACAATTGTGAGGGGAGGCAAAGAGATCTAGGTCTGGGCATCCCCATTCCCTTGTTATCATGTTGAACACTTGTGGATTTAGCTTCCATTCGTGAGGATCCATGAGATTTCTGCTTAGTTCGTCTGCCAGTGTATTCTTTGTTCCTGGCAGGAATTGGGCTTGCAGATGTACCTGGTAGGTCAGCGCTGTGTTCCACAAAGTCGTGGCTTGTCTGCATAGGGGGTAGGAATGTGTGCCCCCTTGCTTGTTTATGTACCACATAACTGTGGTATTGTCTGTCTTTATTAATAATTGTCCTGGATGTATTTGGTCCTTGAAGGCTGCCAGGGCATTCTGTACAGCTAGAATCTCTTTTTGATTGATGTGAAGATGCATTTGTTCCTTGGTCCACGCGCCCTGAATACATTTTCCTGCCATATGTGCTCCCCAGGCATAATCCGATGCATCTGTTGTTATTGTCTGCCTGGCTGTAGGTAAGGTGAAAGGCTGCCCAACAGGCCTGGGACCACCATCGAAACTCCTGTTGTAGGCAGGGAATCAATGTTATGATTGTCTCTAGGCTGTGACAATGCAGAGTCCAAACACTTTTTAGATACCATCGTAGTTTCCTCATATGCAGTTTGGCATAAGGAATTAGTAGAATGAAACCCAGGGCCTGCAGAATTTTTCTTGCAGGGAGCTGGGTCTTTGTTGCCATCATTTGAAAGTAATGTGTCAGTTGCCTTTGTCTGGCGTGAGATAAGACATCTGGGCAGTTGTATTTAAACTTGCACCCAGGAATATTATCTCTTGAGAGGGCACTAGTTTTGATTTCTTTTCGTTTACTGTGTACCCTAGGCAAATTAGCAATCTTTTTACAAACGCCAGGTGCTTTAGAAGAATGTCCTTGCTCTCTGCTTGCATAAGGAAGTCGTCCAAGTAGGGATATATTTGAATTCCTTTTTATCTGCAAAATGCAATTACTGGTGCCAGGCATTTTGTGAAGACCCTGGGCGCAGTAGATAAGCCAAAGGGCAGTGCAGAGAATTGATAATGCATTGAGCCTGCTATAAATCTGAGGTATCTTCTGCACGATTGTCTGATTGGGACGTGCAGGTATGCCTCCTTGAGATCCAGAGTAACTAGCCAAGCCTCTTTGCCCAGCATGGGCAGGAGTTGTTGTAGTGTTAACATTTTGAATTTTGGAACATCCAGGAAAGTATTTAGGATTGACAGGTCCAGTATTGGTCTCCATGCTTTGTCCTTTCTGGGTACTAGGAAAAGGCGTGAGTAAAATCCTTGCCCCTGTTCTTCTTGTGGAACTTTCTGAATAGCTCCCATATCCATAAGAGCAGCAATCTGTTTTTGTGCCTCTGCCCATTGGTTTTGTGGCAGGTTTGGCATACCTTTTGGTTTTGGAAGTGTGTAGAAGTGGAACCTGTACCCTTGAGAAACTATATTCAACACCCATTGGTCTTGGGTGATCATGTGCCAATTTTTTGAAAAAAAGTGCTAGCTTTCCCCCTAGGGGTGATATCAACTGATAAGAGCTTGGCATTTGCAGAGGGAAGTCATTGCGACTGTTTCCTATAAGGTTGTGATTTGTCTTCTCCTCCTTTGGGGGCTGTAGCACCCCATTGTTTAGGACTGTAGGAACCTTGGGGCTGAGATCGGCCTCTTGGGCATCTGTATCTGCCTCTTTGTGGCCTGTATGACACTGGAAAGGACCAATTTTTTGAAGGCCAGTTTCTACTAAATCTAGGTGGTTGAACCTGTAAGAAATCTTTTACAGTTTGCATTGACTTTGCTTTATCCTCCATTTTAACACCTCTTCTGCCTTAACACCAAACAAAGAATCATGTTGTAGTGGAGCATCCAATAATTTCACTTTAATAAGGTCAGGTAAACTTTGTTCTTTTAACCAAGCATGTCTTCGAATAACTGAGCCTGTAACTGCGGCTCTACAAGAAGCCTCTAATGAATCAAAACCACATTGCAGAGTATGCTTTCCCACTTGTTCAACTGCATGCAATAAATCCTGCATTTCTTTACTGTCAGGACCTTCTATATTTGTAACCATTTTCTGTTTTAACAATGACATGAGATACGGTTGATATTTAAGCATGTGAAACTGGCAGTTTAAAGCTCTTACAGCTAAAGTAGCAGAAGTGTAAACTTTTTTCCCCATCTGTCCAGAGCTCTGGAATCCCTATCTGAGGGGACAGGATTTTTGGCAGTGAAAGCTTTAACCCTTTTAGGACCCTGAGAAATAGTTTCTGAGTCTGCAACGGGGGTTTTGTAAAGGAGTTTATGAGAATCAGGGACCCTGTAGTACCTATCTGGCTTTACTGGTGCAGGGGGTAAAGAATCTGGAGACAGACTGGATTCAGAAAAAACATCATCTACAATATCAAGCACAGGGGGGATAGCTAGGGGCCTGTGCTGAGGCAAAAGAAGGAAATCTCTGAGCCTTTTCTTGGATTCTGAGTAATCCTGACTCTCCCAATGGAAATGCTCCCTCATGGTGTGCAGGGTTTCCCCAAAAAAGAGTAATCCTCAGGCGGTGAGGCTGAAGGAATGGACTCTTCAGCATCAGAGTCCTCATAGGGAGGGAGAGAACAGCCCTGGTCAGAAGAAGAATCAGAGGAAATGGAAACCTGATCAGAGGAATCATAATCAGTCAGTGTCTTGCCTAGGCCTTTTGTCAGGAGGGGGATGGGAGCCCCTGATTAAAGTTATAAGGTCTTCGGCCATTTTAAGCATCTGTTTCTTTGGAATGGATGGCTGTTCTGGAGAATGCTACACTTGTTTCCTTGTTTTTAATGGTGTTTTTGACTTTGCCTTTGCTGCTGTAGTAGCTTTAATTGTAAGCTGTGAAGGTCTGAAAAAGTACACTTTTGTACCTACCATAAATGTAGATGTCCGATAGGAATGCATCTGCAGTCCTTACAAATGGGTTGTCCTGTCGTCAGGCAGCCCTTCGGTCGGCCAGATTCCAAAGTCTGGGTCTGGCTTCGGCTGGTGTCGCACTTCACCCGACGTCATTGCTGCAGTTACTCTGGTATAAAGGCATCAGCCGACGCCATTTTCCTCAGTGTTTCTTGCCCCAGATGCCAGGTGCCCTCTAGGAAGGCTAAATTTTGATAAATGCCAATGGTTCAAAATATTAGAGAGCAAACAAAAAATAAGCATGTATGTACATATATACAAACAAATACACCATAATAGATTCCCCCAGCTAGCTATAAGAGGGGCAAATACCCTAGGAGTACCACAGAGGGGAAGGAGGGTGGGTAATCCTGACTGCAGATGCATTCCTATCGGACATCTACATTTATGGTAGGTACAAAACTGTACTATGTCCTTCAAGGATGCATCTGCAGTCCTTACAAATGGGTAGAATACCATAGCCAAACTGGGGGAGGAGGAAAGATAGAATTATGGTGTAGTTAAGATCCCTTGCAAAACAGCAGTGGCAAAACCTGCTCGGGATCTAGAGTATAAAGGTAAATTATAATGCTTGGCAAATGTATACACGGAGCTCCAAGTAGCAGCCTCTAAAATGTCTTTGGTAGCCAATCCTCGTAGAAAAGCTGTGGTAGTGGCTGTAGCTCTTGTAGAGTGAGGCCTGATGTTTTCTGGAGTTTTCTTTCCATGGTAGGAGTAACAAAATCTAATACAATTTCCTATCCACTTAGATATTGTCTGTTTTGTAATTGCTTTCCCTTCCATTCCTGCTGCATATGCTACCAGTAGCTGGTCAGTTTTTCTATTGCTCTTGGTCCTGTCCAGGTAGTAGCGTAATTGTCTGTGTACATCCAAGGTATGCAACAGTCTTTCTCCCTGTTCTGTGGATTGGGGAAGAATGTAGGTAGGTGGATAGCCTGATTTAAAGATACTCTGGAGACCACCTTAGGCATAAAAGTAGGATTTGTTCTCATGGACACTCTATCTTGATGGAAGATCAGAAAGGGTTGTACTGCCATTAATGCCTGTAGCTCAGAAACCCTTCTTGCTGAAGTGATTGCCAGCAGGAAAGCAGTTTTCCATGATAAGTATTGCAATTCTGCTGTTGCTGCTGGTTCGAAAGGAGGTAGTGTCAATTTTTCTAGCACAAAGTTCAAGTCCCATGCAGGTAATGGTGGCTTCCTAGGAGGTTTTACATTTTAATTCCTCTCAGAAACTGCCTGAGCAGAGGATGTGAGAAAACTGGAGGATCCAAGTCGTATTCTGCTGAAATAGCTGAGGCATGAATCTTAATGGAAGAGTAGGACAGGCCTTTGTGGAATAGCTCTGCCAAGTATTCCAGGATGTTGGCTATGTTTACCAGTGACACATCTTCCCTTTAGCAGTACTCCAAATGAGATATCTTTTCCATTTTGCTGAATAGGTTTTCCTTGTTGAAGGTCTGCGAGCTTCTAAGATAATGTCCTTAACCCTTTGGGATAAATTTGGGTTAATTTGTCTTATGCAATGTTCCAGGCAGTCAGCTGCAGAGTTTTCAGGTTTGGATGCAGGGTGTTGTAATTGTTCTGAGTTAACAGCAAGGGAACTAGGGTAGGGCCATATCTGTTCGAGACATGCTCCTCAGTAATGGGTACCAATGTTGCCTTGGCCAATCTGGAGCTATCAGAATGATCCTTGACGGTCCTCTTTGATCTTCAATAGCACCTTGTGCATCAAAGGAAGTGGTGGGAATGCATATGCTGACAGATTTTTCCAACTGAAGGATAGGGAGTCCACCTTCCATGCCAGTGGGTGGTACGTCCTGGTGCAGAATTTCTTTAATTGGTGACTGAGTGGGGATGCAAATAAGTCTATTTCTGGGAGACCCCATTTTCTTGTAATGGTTTTGAAGATGTCCGGATGCAGCATCCATTCGTGGGCATCCATGGTAGTCCTGCTTAATATGTCTGCTAGAGTGTTTTCTTTTCCTGGTACAAAGATTGCTTGTAACTGAATGTTGTAACTCAGGGCCACATTCCAGAGGTCCAGGGCCATCCGGCATAGAGGGTACGAATGTGTGCCTCCCTGCTTGTTGATGTACCACATAACTGTGGTGTTGTCTGTCCTTATCATCAATTGGCCTTGTCGAAGAAATGGTTTGAAAGTCTGAATTGCCAGTTTTACTGCCAGCATTTCCTTTAGGTTTATGTGTAGGTGCAGCTGCTCGAGTCCATAAACCCTGTATGCATTTGTTCATCATGTGGGCCCCCCAACCGAGGTCTGAGGCGTCCGTTGTGATGGTTTGGCTTGGTTGAGTGCTGTGGAAGGGCAATCCTTCGTTTGATTGACAGGCCTGAGCCCACCACTGGAATTCTTGCTTCAGGCATGGAATTATTGGAATTTGAGTTTCTAGGCTGTGCTTGTGCTGAGACCATAAATTCCTTAGGTACCACTGTAGTTTTCTCATATGCAGTCTGGCATGTGGGACCAAAATTATGCAGGATGCCATGAAGCCCAATGCTTGTAGGACTTTTCTTGCTGTTAGATGGTTTTGTTTTGTTAATGCCAAGAAGTAGAGAGGAGTTGCTCCTGTTTTTCTACTGTTAGGAATGCCATTTGTTTGGATGTGTCCAGCTCCGCACCCAAAAAGGTTATCTTTTGGGATGGTATCAGCCTTGACTTTTTTATATTGACTGTGTATCCCAGGGCTTGTAGAAGGTAAATGACTCCTTTCAAGTCTTCTGCTAGCTTGTTTTTGTTGTCCGCTTGTATTAGGCAGTCGTCCAGGTAAGGGTAGATTTGGATCCCTGAAGCCTGCAATGAGCGATTACGGCTGCCAGGCATTTCATGAACACTCTGCTGGCAGTAGATAAGCCAAAGGGCAATGCTGAGAATTGATAATGCTCTGATCCTGCAAGAAATCTGAGGTATCTTCTGCAATTTGGTCGTATGGGGACGTGCAGGTATGCCTCCTTGAGATCTAGAGTTACCAGTCAAGACTCCTTGCCCAGCATGGGAAGAAGCTGCTGTAGGGTCAGCATTTTGAATTTTGGAACAATGAGGAATGTGTTTAAAGCGGACAGATCGAGAATAGGTCTCCATTTGCCTTCTTTCCTTGGTACTAGGAAGAGTCTGGAGTAAAAGCCCTTTCCTTGCTCCATATGTGGTACCTTTTCCACAGCTCTCATCTTTAATAATTGATTTACTTGTTGTAGAGCTTCTGCCTTTTGATTTGGAGGTAGGTTTGGCATTCCTCTCTTTCCTGGTAGAGTATGGAAATGAAACCTGTAACCTTGGTCTATTGTCTGCAAAATCCACTTGTCTCTTGTGATGTAATGCCAGTTCTTTGTAAATAAAGCTAGCTTCCCGCCTAAGGGTGCTTCTAGTTGTTCCCTGGTAGGCGGTGCCAGAGCCAAGTCACTGTGATTGTCCTGTAGTAGTGGTGGTGGCTGTGTCTGTGCCTCGCTGGTTGTTACCCTGCCACTGGCGTCCCCTGTAGGCACCTCTGAATTGGCTTCTCCCTCTTGAACGCCTATTCCTGCCTCTCTGTGCTTTGGAAGAGTCTGGAAAGGACCAATTCTTGGAGGGCCAATTCCTGCTAAACCTTGGCGGTTGGACCTGTAAGAAATCTTTTACTGTTTGGACAGATTTTGCCTTCTCTTCCATCTTCTTCAGCACCTGTTGTGCAGGAGAGCCAAACAAATTGATCTTGTCCATGGGAGCATCTAATAGTTTTGATTTGACGTGGTCCGGTAAGGCCTGCTCTTTTAACCATGCATGCCTTCTGATAACTGTGCCAGTCATGGCTGATCTAAAGGAAGCTTCCAGTGCATCATAGCCGCATTTTAAAGAATGGTTACTAATTTGCTGAATGTTATGTACCATTTCCTGAACATATTTCTTGTCTAAAGGTTCATCAGAGGACAGTTTTTTGGTTAACTGATCTAGCATAAATTCTTGATACTGGATCATATGAAATTGACAGTTCAAGGCCCTAGCTGACAGAGTAGCAGAAGTGTAAACTTTTTTACCCCATCTCTCTAAGGACCTGGATTCCCTTTCAGAGGGGAGGGGATTTTTGGCAGAGGTAGATGCTACAGCCTTAGGCCCCTGGGAGATAGTCTCGGAATCTGCAAAAGGAGCCTTGTATAAATGGTGGTGTGTGTCGGGGACCCTGTAGAACCTATCGGGCTTAGCAGGGGCCGGAGGTAATGAATCAGGAGCAGTACAAGCATCATTAAATGCATCATCTACAACAGACAGAACTGGAGGTATAGCTAAAGGCCTATGTTGTGGTAAATGCAAAAAGGTTCTAAGCCTTTTTCTGGAGTCTGAAAAATCTTGGCCCTGCCACTGAAATTGTTCCCTCATAGCATGCAAGGTTTCCCCAAAGGAAAATTCCTCAGGTGGAGAGGCAGAAGGGATGGACTCTTCAGCATCAGAGTCTTCATAAGGGGAGAAAGGAGCCTCTGGAGGGTCTGTATTATCTGAATCATCAGAGGAATCATCTGTGGAAACTGGCTCAGGGGGCTCTGCTCTAGGCCTCTTCTCTGGAGGTGGGTGAGAGGCCCTGTCTGGGAGAGGTTGAGATCCCCGGATTAAAGAAATGAGATCCTCTGCTAAACTAAGCATTAGGGAACTGGAGCTAGGCCTGTGAGAGGGGGTCTTAACAGGCACAGATTTAGTAGCTTTAGCTGCTTTAGCCCTGGCAAAGGCCTTAATGGACATGGCTGCAGGAGGCCTAGCAGCTCCACGTGCAGGGGTTGAAATATCCAAGGGAATAGTGCCAGATAATTCCTGAGAAACCACAACTGCAGGTTGGATTTCAGAAGCCGATTCCACCAGGTTGGAAGAGGCCTCTGTAGAAGGTAAGCTTTCGGCTGAAGGAAGAACCGCTTGCTCGGTTTCAGCCGAAACCGAGACACTCGCGGTTGTCTTAACCGCGGTTTCGGCCGAAACCGTGGACCGCGAGTGTCGGTCCTTTCCTGCTTTTGGATATTTGTGAAGTCGGAGGATCCGACGGCATAATATAAGCAAAATCAGAGCCGAAAAACTGCTCAGCAAATTCCGACCGACGTCTAAGCGTCCGTCGGTTAAAAGAAGCACAGGCTAGACAAGCTGCTACATCGTGGTCTGGGCCTAAACAAGGTAAGCAGTAAGAGTGGAAATCTTTATGAGGTATTTGTTTCCCACAAGTTAAACAATTCACTTTTTCTGACATCGGCTGAGGCAAGAAAGAGTCCCCAACGGGGTACTTAGCTTTTTAGAAGTCTTCGGTAGTAGTAATCTCTGGTTCTGACTGACCGGCACTTGCGAACAGCTTCTGCTTCGGGCGCCACGCGGCAAGAAAGACGGAGGAAAATGGCATCGGCTGATGCCTTTATACCCGAGTAACTGCAGCAATGACGTCGGGTGAAGTGCGACACCAGCCGAAGCCAGACCCAGACTTTGGAATCCGGCCGACTGAAGGGCTGCCTGACGACAGGACAACCCATTTGTAAAGACTGCAGATGCATCCTTGAAGGACATCACCCTCAGAAGCCGGTGCCTGCTCAGCGGCTCCGGACCCATCTGAGGGTATATTTTCCGTAGGCCCAATACCTTGAGTTTCCACAGGCCTCTGTGTCTCCACGTGGCTGTCGGTTACGGCCTGTGGCTCTGAGGTAGCAGGTGTCAGGGACTGCGAAAGCGCCTCACTGAGAACCGGCGACTGGCCTAGAAGAGGCTTCGTCGTCGGTTTTGGACCTCTGATGCCAGTCTTTCTTTGTCCTTGCGTTTTTTATACATTCCAGTCGTCGGTTGTTCCGACGGCATTATGTAATTAAATCTTCGTCCAAAATAATGTAAAGCAAAATCAAACCGACATTTAATAGTGCGTTTATTGAATCCAGCACAAAACCGACAATTAGTAACGTCGTGGTCAGGGCCTAGGCAAGGAATGCAGTAAGAGTGAAAGTCCTTATGAGGTATTTGCTTCCCGCAAGAAATACAATTATTAACTTTTACTGACATCGGTCTGGAGCAAGAAAAATTTCCCCAACGGGGTACTTAGCTTTATTGAAGACTTCGGTTCTGAAATTCAATTTTGAAAATCTCGGCACTTGCGAACTGCTTTTGCTTCGGGCACCACGTGACAAGAAAGACAGAGGAAAATGGCGTCAGTTGCAACTTTTATACCTCAGGCGCACTGACGTCAGGGAAGAGGCGACAGCAACAGACGCCGGACCAAGACTTTGGAACTCGGGCCGACTACGGAGTCGCCTGTCAGCAGGATAACCCAAGTGTAATGACTGCAACAGTGAAACACGATGAACATCTTGTGAGAGTCAGGTACTCTGTAATACCTGTCAGGTTTTCTGGGAGCCGGGGGTAAAGTATCATGGGCCAGGCTAGATTCCAGGAAGGCATCATCTACAATGTCCAGTACAGGAGGGATAGCTAAAGGCCTGTGTTGAGGTAGGAGTAAGAATTCTCTAAGCCTCTTTTTGGAGTCAGAGTAATCCTGGCTTTCCCAGTGGAAATGTTCCCTAACAGTATGTTAAGTTTCACCAAAAGAGAAATCCTCTAGAGGGGAAGCAGAGGGAATGGAGTCCTCTGCATCAGAACCCTCATAGGTAGATAAGGGCAACTCTTGGTCATCAGAAAAAACAGAAATTTCAGAATCCTGATCAGAAGGAAAATCAGTTCTAGGTGAGAGACAGACAGAGAGAGAGAGAGAGAGAGAGAGACAGAGAGAAGGGTGGCTTTCCCTGACTAGAGTAATAAGGTCTTCAGCCAATCTTATCATTTCTTTCTAAGGCATAGGGGCCTAACCATGCGGTCTGGGCATCGGTTTTCTAGTTGTGGATCGAGATTTAGGCCTTGAAGAAGAAGATGGCGTTGGTTTAATATGCAAGTCAGTAGGCCTGAATACACCCTCAGAAGCCGGTACCTGCACACCGGCTCCGGACCCATCAAAGGTAGAGACATCAGCAGGTTCCACAGTTGAAGCATCTCGTGGCATAATGGACTCCGATTGGGTCTCAGCAGAGGCCTGCAAATCTGAAGTAGCGGGTATCAGGGGCTGCAAAAGCACCTCACGGAGTACCAGCAAACTGGAGACTAGCTTAACGGAAGCATCGTCGGCAGCTTTAGACCTATGCGGCCTGTGTCTGTCTTTATCTTTGCGTTTTTTCAGAATGTCGGTAGTCAGGTGGCTTACCGAAGCCATTTCTGGATAATTGAACAGAGTACCAAAATATTTAGATGCGAGAATTAACTGAAGACGAATAGTTCAAGGTTTGAATAAGGCACAAAACCAACAGCAAGGGACGTCATGGTCTGGGCCTAAGCAAGGAATGCAGTATGAATGAAAATCTTGAAGTATTTGTTTTCCACAAGAAATACAATTGTTAACTTTTACTGACATCGGTTTAGAGCAAAAAAAGTTTTCCCAATGGGGTACTTAGCTTTGTTGAAGACTTTGAATCTGAAACTCAAAAATGAAAATTTCAGGAGTCTGCCAACTGGCACTTGTGAACCGCTTCTACTTCGGGCACCGCACGGCAAGAAAGACTGATGCAATGGCGTCGGCTGCATGCTTTTTACCCCTGACTACCTGATGTCATGGAAGATGAGACAGCAACTGACGCAGGACCCAAGACTATGACAATCAGGCCGACTGAGGGCTACCTGCAAGCAGATAACCCAAATGTGATGAGTGCAACAGTGAAACACGAACATCTGGAGTACCACCAATTACATTTCAAGACAGAGGTATAAGGAGAAGAATGTAAAAAAAGGTGACTGATAAATGTTAGGCATGTGTAGGGGTATGAAGAGCAGATGTCAACTTTCTGTCATTGGGAAGGGTGATAGCCTGTGACTGGTTATTACTGTAAAATAGGGCATCTAGGAAGGTAACTTTCCAGGCTAGACGTGGGTTAAGCTTCTATTGATTTTAAGGAAAACTTCAGTTTACTGAGATAATCCAGAGCAAACTCCAAATCCTTCTGCATCTCCTCTTAAGATTGTATTATAGTAAAGTCACCCACCCAGGTTTGTGTAAATCTAGACACATATGGTGTAGACGAGCATCACCACATAAATGTGCAAAAACTCCTGATGCAGCAGGCAAACCAAAGGGCAAGAAAGTAACTGGAAGCCATGCCCCCCCAGACACACGACAAACAATAAGTATTGTCTGTGTCCTTTGAAGATAAAGAAGTGGAGGTAGATGCCCTTGAGATCTATAGTGAACTCTTCAGGTCCTCCTGACCCATTATCTTAGGCCATACTTTTAATATTTTTAATTTTGGAACTTTCAGGAAATATCACAAAACTTCTAGAATGGGTCCCTTGTCCCAAGAAAAAACTTGCCATAAACAGACTGGAGTAAAATACTTTGTCCTTTTGGATGAAGGATACTGGTTCTACATTTCCAAGTGTGGCAGTACTAAACGTTCTGGTACTGATGGCAGTCTTTTCTTTTTTTGGCTTGGACGTAATATCAAGTCAGTACTCTATGTTGATAATTCAAAGCATCCACTGGTCTGAAGTCATGCTTAATCGTTCTGGTAAAAGTAGGCCAGAAGGCACCCTTATCTTGGGGCAAGGGAGGGATGGTACTACCATAGCTACTCTCTGCTGAGAGCCAAGTCCTGGGGCCCTCAGACTTCCTCTATTCCACTCAATGTCATTTCCTTTTTTGTGGCCTTTCTACCTCTTAACCTATTACCTTTCACCTGCTTTAGTAGAAAGTTCCCTGCTTAGATGAACAATACCTGTTGCATTTAGGAACAGCTGGATGAAACTTGCATTTTAACAAATGACAGATTTTCCTATAACCTCCAGCAGTCATTTACACACTTATGAAGATGGGGGAGTCTGAAGGGATTAACTCCTTATATAGTGGAGCAGGAAACAGTTGAGCCTTCACGTTCTCAAAAAAATGGGTCCTCAGCCAAGAATCTCTTTTAATGAATAACCCCATAGCAACAGCTCTGGATGCTGCCCCAACAGCATCATACTGAGATTTATGGCATACTTTCGTTGCCAATAGTCTCGGTTTGGCACTCCCCTACAACTACCACAGTTCCTGATATACAGAATGTAGGGTCAAACATTTAGGGTCCTGCACGCCAAGTATGCTGAGGAATATACCTTCTTCCCATACCTGTTGAGCAATCTGCTTTTTCTGTCATTAAGATCGTTACACCCTGTGCAGCCAGTCTGCTCCTCATGGCAGTTTCTAAGAATGTATGTCTGGATCAGCGATCCTGAATTCTACAAAGACTTGTCAGACCTCTTGGTAATGGAGGGGAGTGAGAAACCAGCTCCATGGATGCAGTTACCAAAGGGATAACGTTTAATAATCAATAACGTCACTAAAACAAAATAATAGCAATACACAAAACATGTAATGTAATCTTGTACACACTAAGCTCTTTCACCCATCAAATCTGTGGGTTTCATCCGAGTAAACTTGCCTTGAAAATACATTTCCTTAAATAAGGTATTCTCATTAAAAATTCCCCAATCAGCCTTAGAGTTATCCAAGTCATTCATATTATTATAATAAATACATCTTGCTTAAAATAACGCCTCTTGTCTTTTAGAACAATATATATATATATATATATATATATATATATATATATATATATATATATATATATATATATATATATATATATATATAATATATATATATATATATATATATATATATATATATATATATATATTATATATATATATATATATTATATATATATAATATATATATATAATATATATATATATATAATATATATATATATTATATATATATATTATATATAATATATATATATAATATATATATATATATATATAATATATATATATAATATATATATATATATAATATATATATATATATATATATATATAATATATATATATAATATATATATATAATATATATATATATAAATACATATACCCTATCCTGTATTTGTAATATAACACATAAAATCCGTATAAAAATATTAAAAAATACAAAATATAAAATACATGTTCTTTAATGAGTTAAACATTAAAATGAGTATTCTATCCTAAAAATATATATATATATTTGTAATATAATTTAAAGCATAAAACCAGTGAACTTAATGACCTGTATACCAATTTCTATCCATCAACGTCTCAGATGCAACAGGGTAACATTTTGTCTAAGGAAGGTGGGGAGAATCTCCCTACCGAAAGAGCTTACAATAAAGGGTTATTTGACTATAATCTGCCTGGTCCTTGTTTCAGGATTTTGTTGCCTCATTTGTTCTTTTTGCAACGTCTCAGATGTAACAATAGGTTAACCATTTAAATAAGATAAGATTTACATTTGAGAATACTGGAGATGGAAATATATTCGTTGATGCCTGGCATGCTACAAGCATTCAACCTAAGTTGCCACAGGCATTCCTTTGCTTCTAATAAATTATTCACATCTCCACCCTTGTCAATATTTTGTGGGATTCTATCAATTACAAAAAATACAAACCTCTTAAAATCTGGGCATTTCGTACTATGTATGTATAAGGAATTAGTGTTTTTTTTATTTTTAATATCCCTATTGTGTTCCATTATATGATTTCTTAACTTTCTAATGGTTTTACCTACGTAAAATGCTTGACATGATAGTCAAGTAGCCAAGTATACCACCATTTTTGTATTGCAATTAAACCCAGGACACTTTATGGATCTGTTATAATTTTGTATCATGACATAGGGGGATTTACAGGATACAATTACACAGAAAAAGAAATTGGGGATGATTACATTACACTTTTTGAAAAAGGGTTCACTTTTGTTCCGAATTTTAAATTGGATGTTGGAAAAAATTATGATTAACTTAAAGATTTACACAAGAATACTGAACCTTAAAATGTTCTTTTCATTTAATGCTAACAAGGTGGTTGAACCGGACCTTGGTGGTTTGAAATTGAAAAGAAGTAGTACATTCATACCTCCACAAAACCTGGTTATATATTTGTTTGAAATGTTGTGCGATACGGGAATTAGAAGGGTAATCTAGTATTCTCAAATGTAAATCTTATCTTATTTAAATGGTTAACCTATTGCTACATCTGAGACGTTGATGGACAGAAATTGGTATACAGGTCATTAAGTTCACTGGTTTTATGCTTTAAATATACAAATGTATATATATATTTTTAGGATAGAATACTCATTTTAATGTTTAATTCATTAAAGAACATGTATTTTATATTTTGTATTTTTTAATATTTTTGTACGGATTTTGTGTGTTATATTATTACAAATACAGGCTAGGGTATTTATATATGTATTTATATATATATATAGATATATATTGTTCTAAAAGACAAGAGGCGTTTATTTTAAGCAAGATGTATTTATTATAATAATATAAATGACTCAAAGATAACTAAGGCTGATTGGGGAATCCCCAAAGGAAATGTATTTTCAAGGGAAGTTTACTCTGATGAAACCCACAGATTTGATGGGTGAAAGCGCTTAGTGTGTACAAGATTACATTACATGTTTCGTGTATTGTGTATTGCTGTTGTTACTTTGTTTTAGTGACGTTATTGATTATTAAACGGTCACATCGTCAATGCAGTTGCCTTGGAATTTATTTCTAAGTTGATTTTGTTGTGTTCATCACCAAAGGGATAACCACTGGCTTTGAGGAACTTTGACTCAAAGGTCACAGCATCTTTGCTTGGAGTCTAAGGTCTCCCTGAGACTGCCACTTGAAGTGCTCTTTAATGAGAGAGTGCAACTTTCCAAAAGATATGCCCTGCAGTAAAGAGTTAGAGTTCAGTCCCTCTTCACTGCCTGTGCCAAACACCTAAGGGAGCAAAGCTGTAATCTCTAGTCCAGTCTTTCGATACTTTCATGGGTAAAAGAAAGGATAGTTCTTGAAGTTATTTTGTTCCTGTGAAAAATGAGAAAGGGTACTTTGAATATCAGATCTTACAGCTTAAATACACACATGGCTGATGCAACTTCCAACAGAAGGGTTGTTTTCAGGCTAGGCAAACTGAATGGTGTTGAAGCTGTACGCTCAAAGGGTGGCAGTGTTAGTTTTTCCGACTCATAATGTAGGTCACAGGAGGGTGCAGACTCTCATTTGGGTGGGATACATAGTATGACTCCTTTTAGGAATTGATTCATACGGTTTGAGAATATGCAGGAGGGGACATGTGGAGCAGAGGGCTGAGCATAGTCATAGCTGCTCCCTAGGCTGGGCTGGATCCTTAGCCCCTACAGTCAGGGATGTTGTTCGGTTTGCCACTTTCATTGATACCTATTGCCTTTTCCTTTTAAGGGGTTTAGCTTTTTCCTGTTTTGGAGGAAAGGGCCAAGGTTTCCAGAGACAGCTTCAGTTGTATCTTGGGATAGGAGAAAGACCGTTCCTTTTCTGACTTCATTTATTTCTCCTTCTTGTCCAGTGTTCTCAAACATCATCTTAGCTGGGGGCCCAAATAGAATTTCCTGGTCTCATAGGGCATTAAGGAGCTTTAATTTGGTCTGACAGAGGCTGAGCCCTCAGACAGGCATATCTCCCTGTAATGGACCACGTAAGCAGCTGTCTCTAATAATGAATCCAATGCATCACAGCCACATGTAAATTAGACCTCCAGCTGTGCAGACATTTACACTGCATACTTTCTGATGCCCCTCTAAAGGTTCTTATATCTTCTCAGTCTTAGCTTTTACTTGTTCCTGGACTGACAAAGTATTTCAGCAAATGGAATTGACAGTTCAGAACTCTCATGGCTTGAATGGCTAAGGTTCAAATCTTCTTGCCAATCCCTGTCATCTGGCAAGGGATTCTTAGAAAAATAGTTGAGCCACCAGCTATGAGGATCAAAGACATTTTTGACTACACAACAGGCTAAGGAAAAGCTAAAGGGGACCCTGCTTCTCATTCTTCAGACAAAAGTCCATACAGAGAACCTGCCAGTGAAACCTTTTAAACTGTTCACGGGGAAAAGGGACAGAGTGACAGAAAAAAAAAGCCAGGAAGGTAAACAGAAAAATCAGGAGTGCCTTGGTCTTAGACTTGAACCAGAGACCAGTACTGAATGTTCACAATGATGATGAAAACCACCAGTGATAATGTGAAATTTGGAAATAAATGGAATAATTGTAAAATGTCATTTCTATAAGATACAGTTTAAACATAAAACTCTGCTTCTGCAAGTAGCAGTACCTAAAAATAAACTGGAAAGCTTGATGACGGTGTTAATTTGGTGGGAGGACTCAAAAGCATAATTCCAGCTTTGTCAAGGTTTAGAAGGAAAATGATAAGACTGAAGATGCAACAGAATAAAATACAATTTTGTGTTAGTGATATCATATAATGTCGTACTGTAAAGTATAAAGTATGCAAATGTATTTTAAATACGAGGAACCCTAACAGTGACAACTGCTTATGCTAGCGCTCTCAAAGTATTTTTTCTGGACAGTAACACAGCCAAGAGTTTATACTCTAACAAGACAAAAGTTCGATATAAAACAATATAATACCAGGATATTGGGCTGCTAGGGACATAAAAATGTATTGATTTTATTAAATATGAAGTAAAATATAAATTTCTCCTATGTTTTTATACTGCCGACAAGGGATTTTTCTAAGCAAACAGGCTACAAAACCGAAAGCAGGAAAATAGTTTTCCATCACTTGAAAGGAGCATGTATGCACTTAAGCCATCAGCTACTTATTGCCAAAAGCTAATGCCTACAGTTGGAGAAGGCAAGTCCACAGGTGCATACAATTAATTAGCAAATGACTGGACAATGTGCTCTGAAGCATCTGTACAAGATCTATGCAAACATGCCAACCTCAACCTACTCAGTGATGAAATATCAAAATTAACTTGTACATCCACCTCCACAGACCTCACTACAGCAGAATGATTCATTAATAGACAATACACCCAGAGTAAAATGCTTATAGTTAAGCAGTCCTTACTAGAACCAAGTATCATGGAAAATTCAAAAACAGTACACGCCTGTGATCCACCACCAGAAAAAGTGCAGTTTTGTACCTACCATAAATGTAGATGTTAGAGTGTAAACACTGCTGCAGTCATTACACTTGGGTTATCCTGCCGTCAGGCGGTTCCCCAGTCGGCCTGAGTTCCAAAGTCTAGGTCCGGCGTCGGTTGCTGTCACCTCCTCCCTGATGTCAGTGCGACAGGGGTATATAAGATGCAGCAGAAGCAATTTTCTTCAGTTGTTCTTGCCCCAGATGTTAGGTGCCCCCAAATAGGTAGGCAATTCAAATTGCTAGTGAAGTATACAAAAGAAAAGCAAACAATTATTTTTAGTTACCAGCAAATACTCCCCCATAGGTAGTAAAGAGTAGAAGATCTAAATACGTACCAGCAAGTAAGAGGGGAAGGAGGGAGGGTAACCTGGACTGCAGCAATGTTTACACTCTAACATCTACATTTATGGTAGGTACAAAACTGTACTATATTCATCGTGTTACACTGCTGCAGTCATTACACTTGGGTGGAATCCCAAAGCTGAGGTAGGGTGGATGGTTCTAGAAGGCATTAGGGGTGGCTATAAGGCCCTGCAGGACAGCAGTGGCGAAGCCGGCTCTGGATTTGGAGTATAAAGGCAAATGGTAATGCTTGGTGAAGGTATGCACAGAACTCCAAGTTGCTGCTTCCAAAATATCCTTGGTAGGTACTCCTCTGAGGTAGGCAGTTGAAGTGGCTGTTGCCCTGGTGGAGTGAGATCTAATGCTGCTAGGTACAGGTTTCCCATGGTGTGTATAGCAGAAACGTATGCAATGTCCTATCCATTTTGAAATAGTCTGTTTTGAAATGGCTTTTCCCTGTGCTCCTGCAGCATATGCTACCAATAACTGCTCAGATTTTCTGAAAGCTTTGGTTTTGTCCAAGCAGAAGCGTAACTGTCTGTGAATGTCCAAAGAATGTAGTAGTCTCTCCCCTTTATTCTGTGGTTTTGGATAAAAAGTTGGCAAGTGAATAGTTTGGTTTAGAGCCACACTTGATACCACCTTTGGCATAAACAGAGGGTTAGTTCTTAAAGACACCCTGGTCCTGGTGGAAAATGAGGAAAGGTTCCACTGCCATTAGTGCCTGTAATTCTGAAACTCTTCGTGCTAATGTTATTGCCAGTAGCAGAGCAGTTTTCCAAGCAATATATTTTAATTCTGCTGCGTTAGCTGGCTCAAAAGGAGGTAAAGTTAATTTTTCCAAAACAAAGTTCAGGTCCCAAGATGGAGTAGGTGCTCTACGGGGCAGTCTTATGTTTTTAGACCCTCTGAGGTACAGTTTGAGCAAAGGATTAGAGAAAATTGGTGGATCCGTGTTGTAATGAGCAGAAATGGCAGAGGTGTGGATCTTAATGAATGAGAAGCCCTTGTCCAGCATCTCAGTTAAATATTGAAGTATCTGAGGAATGTTTGGGACAAGAGGGTCAAGGCTGTGCGCCCGGTTCCAGGCACAGAATCTCTTCCATTTATCCAAATAGGCTTTCCTGGTACTAGGCCTTCTGGCCTCCAGAATGACATCCATAACAGCTTTGGAGAGAGGCATTGCTTGCTTGACTAAGGAATGTTCCATGCAGCTAGGTTTAAGGTCTGTAGCTGGCTGTTAAGTATCTGATTGTAGTGCTGTGTCAGCAAATGTGGGATTTGAGGCAAAATTCAGGGTGGTTCTTGTGCCAAGTTCTTTAAGATTGAGTACCAGTGCTGGCATGGCCAGTCTGGTGCAATCAGGATCATCTTTGGCTCTTCTTGCCTGGCTTTTATGAGTACCTTTGCAAGGAGAGGTAAAGGTGGGAAAGCGCATACTTGTAGATTTTTCCAGCTGAATGAGACAGCATCCACTTTCCATGCTTGTGGATGGTAACTCCTTGTGCAGAATTTCTGTAGCTGGCAGTTCATTGGGGATGCAAACAGATCTATGTCCGGGCTCCACCATTTTTGTGTTATCATTCTGAATATTTGTGGATTCAATTCCCATTTGTGGGGATCCATGATGTTTCTGCTTAAGTTGTCTGCCAGTTTGTTTTTCTCTCCTGGTAGGAATTGTGCTTGCAGATGAACTTGGTAGTCTAGAGCCGTGTTCCACAAGGTCATGGCTTGTCTGCAGAGGGGGTAGGAGTGTGTGCTCCCTTGCTTATGTACCACATAACTCTGGTGTTGTCTGTCTTTAGTAGTAGTTGTCCTGGATGCAGCAGGCCCTTGAAAGCTATAAGGGCATTTTGTACAGCTAGCATCTCTTTTTGATTGATGTGAAGATGTCTTTGCTCTGCGGGCCACTCGCCCTGAATACATTTTCCTGCCATGTGCGCTCCCCAGGCGAAATCCGATGCATCTGTTGCCAGTGTTTGCCTGGCTGTGGGTTGAGTAAAAGGCTGTCCCTTGAAGTGACAAGCTTGAGCCCACCACTGAAACTCCTGTTGAAGGCAAGGAATTAGTGGTATAACTGTTTCCAAACTTTGACAGTGTTGAGACCATACACTCTTTAGGTACCATTGTAGTTTCCTCATATGCAGTCTGGCATATGGAATTAGAAGTATGCAAGATGCCATATAGCCCAAGGCCTGCAGAATTTTTCTTGCAGGGAGTTGGGTCTTTGTTGCCATCAATTGAAAGTATTGAGTCAGTTGTCCTTGCTTGTCTGGCGTGAGATAAGCCATCTGGGCCATTGTGTTCAAGCTGGCACCCAGGAATATTCTCTCTCTTGTGAGGGCACTAGTTTTGATTTCTTTTCGTTTACTGTGTACCCCAGGCAACTTAATAACTTTTTTACGAATGCCAGATGCTTTAGAAGAATATCCTTGCTCTCTGCTTGAATCAGTCAGTCGTCCAGGTACGGATAAATTTGAATTCCTTTTTGTCTGCAAAATGCAATTACTGGTGCCAGGCACTCTGTGAAGACCCTGGGCGCAGTAGATAAGCCAAAGGGCAGTGCAGATAATTGATAGTGCATTGAACCAGCTATGAATCGGAGGTATCTTCTGCAGTTTTGTCTGATAGGGACATGCAGGTATGCCTCCTTGAGGTCCAAAGTCACGAGCCAAGCTTTCTTGCCCAGCATGGGAAGAAGCTGCTGTAGTGTCAACATTTTGAATTTCGGAACATCCAGGTAAGTGTTTAAAGAAAGATCCAGAATGGGCCTCCAGGCTTTGTCCTTTCTAGGAACCAGAAAGAGTCTTGAGTAAAATCCTTGTCCTTGCTCCTGTGGTGATACCTTTTGAATAGCTCTCATGTCCACGAGTGCTGTAATTTATTTTTGAGCCTCCGCCCATTAATTTGGTGGCAGATTTGGCATTCCTTTTAACCTTGGCAGAGTGTGAAAGTGGAACTTGTAACCTTGAGATACAATGTTGAGAACCCATTTGTCTTTGGTGATCCAATGCCAATTGTGATAGAAAAGTGCCAGTTTTCCTCCTAAGGGGGCTGCCAAGAGAGAGCTGTTTGGCAGCTGTAGAGGGAAGTCATTGAGGCTGCTTTTTATATGGTTGGGGCCTGTCTTCCCCTTCTTTCTGGCCTGGTGTACCCCATTGTCTAGGCCTGTAAGGACCTTGTGGTTGACCTCTACATCTTGGACATCTATATCTGCCCCTTTGAGGTCTGTCTGTAACTGGAAAAGACCAATTCTTTGTTGGCCAATTTCTACTAAAACGAGGAGGCTGAACCTGTAAGAAATCCTTCACCGTTTGCATAGATTTTGCCTTATCCTCCCATCTTCTTTAATACCTCCTCTGCCTTAACTCCAAACAACACATCTCGCTGCAAAGGTGCATCCAATAATTTTGCCTTAACATGACCTGGTAACGTATGTTCTTTTAACCAAGCATGTCTTCTAATGACAGAGCCTGTAACTTGCTGCTCTACAGGAGGCCTCTAAGGAATCAAAACCACACTGCAAAGTATGTTTTTCCACTTGTTCAGCTGCATGCAATAAATCCTGCATTTCTTTAAAATTAGGAGGATCTGAATCTGGAAGCATCTTTTGTTTCAACTGAGACCTCAAAAATTGCTGATATTTTAGCATGTGAAACTGGCAATTTAAGGCTCTCATTGCTAAAGTTGCAGACGTATATACTTTCTTTCCCCATCTGTCTAATGCTCTGGAATCTCTGTCAGAGGGAACTGGGTTTTTTGCTGATGAGGCCTTAATCCCTTTGGGTCCCCGAGAAATAGTTTCAGGGTCAGCAACAGGGCTTTTATACAGAAATTTGATAGAGTCAGGGACTCTGTAACACCTATCAGGTTTAACTGGGGCTGGAGGTAAGGAGTCAGGATTTAAGCTGGATTCAGTGCACACATCATCCACAAGATCTAACACTGGCAGAATAGCAAGGGGTCTGTGTTGAGGTAATAAAAGGAAGTCACTGAGCCTTTTCTTGGATTCTGAGTAATCCTGGCCTTCCCAACGGAAATTCTCCCTCATGGTATGTAAGGTTTCCCCAAAGGAGTAGTCCTCAGGCAGAGAGGCTGATGGAATTGATTCCTCACCATCAGAATCCTCATAAGGGGGTAAAGAATATCCTAGGTCTGAGGATGAATCTGAAGAAATGGACACCTGGTCGGAAGATTCATAGTCTGCATCTTGTCTGGGCTTTTTATCAGGTGGGGGATGGGACCCCCTGATCAGGGTGATTAGGTCTACGGCCATTTTGAGCATTTGTTTCTTAGGCATGGAGGCCTGTCCTGGAGAATGCTGTAGCCGCTTCTTTGTTTTTAAGTGGGGCTTAGACTTAGCAGAGGGTTTAATGGTTAACTGGGTAGGTCTGAAAACACCCTCTAAAGCTGTGGATTGCTCAGCTACTTCAGTTCCCTCTGGAGGGTTAGTTTCGGTAGGCTGAAAAACTTGTGCGTCCGAAGGCCCAGCCAGCTCCACGTGGGAAGGCGCCTCGCTGAAAACCGGAGAACCGGCGACCAGCCTATAAGAGGCCTCGTCGTCAGTTTTGGGCCTCGGATGCCTGTTCTTGTCTTTGCGCTTTTTATATATTCCGGTCGTCGGAAGTTCCGACGGCATGGTGTAATTGAATTTTGTGCCAAAATAATGTCAGGTAAAATCAAACCGACGTTTAATAGTACGCTTGTTAAACCTAGCACAAAACAGACAACCAGTGACATCGTGGTCTGGGCCTAGGCATGGGATACAATAGGAATGGAAATCCTTATGAGGTATTTGCTTCCCACAAGAAATACAGTTATTAACTTTTACTGACATCGGTCTGAGGCAAGAAAAAGTTTCCCCAACGGGGTACTTAGCTTTGTAGAAGTCTCCAGTTCTGGATTCAGAATGAAAATATCAGGAGTCGGCCGACCGGCACTTGCGAACTGCTTTTGCTTCGGGCACCGCGCAGCAAGAAAGACTGAAGAAAATGGCGTCGGCTGCATCTTATATACCCGTCGCACTGACGTCAGGGAGGAGGAGGCGACAGCAACCGACGCCGGACCAAGACTTTGGAACTCAGGCCGACTGGGGAACCGCCTGATGGCAGGATAACCCAAGTGTAATGACTGCAGCAGTGTAACACGAACATCTACAGAACAAAAGAAAGAATGCTATTAATTATTTAATAAGTCTAAAACACATAGTTGAAAGGATAATACAAAATGTATTAAAAAATCCTTCTTTAGCTATGTTAGAAAAAAGGAAAAAAAAACAGTAACCTACATTGCTCTGAACTTATTCATAATGGGGCCTCCTATTCTGGCCGAATTAACAGTGAATGGAAGTCTTAGGAGAAGTTAGCACTTAAAGTGTATTGGCAAATCCCTTTCATCAATTATCTCGAAAGACCATAAAGTGTTTACCAACAACAACACTTTCTCCATGGGACTTGATGATATACCTGGTTGCTTACTTAATGGCATTAAAAATGCCCTTGCAGTGCCACTCTTTGAATTGTCTAAGTTTAGCTACCAGTTTTGCATCTGATGAGTGGTGATGCTTCTCTATAAAGGTAATGTTGCAACCAACCTGGGTAATTAAATGTAGACCAGCCTTATCTGCAAAGCCAAAGGACACATGGCTGACCTCAGACAGTGATATAAAGAATCTTGTTAGACTTAAACAGTATAAGTAGACATGATTAACCTTTCGTAAAACTAATCTGGTAAACTTCTCTGAAAGGGTTATGAAGACTTTAGATGGGGTCCATGCAGTACACCTTGACCAGGCTAAGGCCTTTGACACCATTCTCCATTTAGGCATCATACAAAAGCAAAATACTTTAAAAATTGACCCATATGTGTAAGATGGATAGCAACTTGGCTGAAAGACAGAACCTATACAACGCAAGTTGTAGGCAATTAATCAGAAAATATGAAAGTGACCAGCAAAGTCCTTCAGGGCTCAGTGCTGGGACCTCTTTTTTGGTACTTAAGCCTCAGATCTCTAAGCAGAGAGCCAAGACCTCTGGCTAACAAAGTGTGCATATTATTGCAAAGTGGAAGTTAAGTCATTCTGACACCAAAACCCTGAAGAATGAACTTGTCCTAGTAAATGCTTGGTGTACTAAAAATTAGCTCAAACAAAGTTAAAAAAATGTAGTACCATACTATCTTTTTCTGTAAATAATCCCTCTTCTCATTATACTATATAGACAACATACCTCTACAAAATGAAAATGTAGTTAGTGACCTAGGTACCTATACTTATAGCTCCCTCCCTTTTAACCATCATGTAACAATGGCTGACAGGAAATTCCTCTATTTAGCCCAGATAATTGCCAAAATATCATCAAGCTCTAAAGAGGTATTTGCTCAGTTGGCATTGATCAGGCCCATTGCAGAGTATGCCTCCTTTGATAGGCTAAGTGAGATGTACCCCAAACAATTAGGAAGACCCATAGATTCCTAACTTAAATGATCACAGGCCTCAAGTCCTTGAGCTACCCAGAGAGGCTAGAAGCTTTATCTCTTTATTCAGTGTGCTACAGACTTTTGAGGGGGATTTCCATATCACTTACAGCTCCATTAGAGACCTGACTGTCCTAGACCTCCTGTTTCTCAGCAAGTACATCTCCACAAATATTACAAAACAGGACATAAAATCACCAACAGATAAAACATGGAGGATAGGTTTATAACCCAAGGCTTCCCAAACCTTTGGAATAAACTTCATGTGCATGCTAAACAGTGCAACCCACTACCTTCCTTTTGCTGGATGGGTACTACAAATTTACTCCATGATTGAGTGGTATGACCTTCCTAGAGAAAGGAGATGCTGCCCCAAGATAGGTACTGGCAAGGAGAGAATGGTCATGATACTCTGGTCTATATTACAATGCCGAAATGCAATTCCGGTAAACACCTACACATAGACACCTAATCAGTGAAGCAATTGGCTGAATTTAATAAGAGCAAGGAAATACCTGTCCACAGCACAAACTGCCAACATCTACATGGAATCGAATCCACCTAAGTGGGCGGTTTCACCCCCCCCCAACTATTTATACCAACTCAGAGATTGCAATACAGTGGAGATAAGGGCAAGGTTCTGTTGTTGGCCAACTATGTCTTTGCCCTTATTAAATTCAGCGAATCGTTTTGCTGATGAAATTGCATTTCGGCGACACAATATAGACCCTCAGACTCTCTAATCTTGATGTATCTATGAATCTATATAAAACATAATACTTCAAGGGGAACTGGCAAGTGTTCAGTGAAGGAGAGAGAGACAGAGAGAACACACTTTTTCAAGTAAATCCATCCCCAGCAGCTTTAGTACCTCAATACTAAATATAAGTCTGCAATTTAGTTTACTTAATTAAGGGTAGCCAGTGCATTTTTTTGGCTAAACATTAATTACCTGAGAGCATGCCTTTTTTAGGCAAGGTTCAAATAACAAATTCACCACCGTAACAGGAACAGGCAAGCAAAAACAGAGGGTAATGCTACTCAATGCTAGAAGTCTAAATCTCAAAATCCACTCACTCAAGGCACTCCTCAAAATGGAGAACATCGATATCTGTGCAGTGACTGAGACCTGGTTCAAGGCTCCAGAGAGCACCCCTGAACTACCAGGCTATAACTCATACCACACCTTTCGGCCATGTAACCTGGATTGAAACACCAAAGGTGGAGGTGTGTCCATATTCATTAAGGATATCCACACCTCCAGGCTAGTTGCTCAGCATAATGCATCCAAGATTATCCAAGTGCAACTAGCTCTGGGCAAAACTGCAATCCAAATTGTATCTTGCTACAGATCTCCCACCATGCCCCAGGATTCCCACTCCTTTTCTTGATGTACTGGAAAATATTAGGGTTCAACCAAACACCCTAATAATGGGCGACTTCAACTACCCCACCATTAACTGGGAAAACTACTCGTGTGCCAACTCCTTAGCCCAACGCTTTCTGGAATTCATAAACTCCAATGCCCTGGATCAACTTATCCACACCCCCACCAGGGGAAACAATATCCTAGACCTAGTCATTACCAACATTAGTGACCGGTGTTCCACACCTGAAGTCAACTCCTTGTTGGTCCGATCCGACCATAAGCTAATCAGCCTTGATATCCACATCCCGCCCCCACCCCCCATTAAGGAAACCATGGTAAAAAATTTCTCCATAGCCAACTTCATGCTTCTTAAGACAGAAGTGGTGAACTTCATGACACCCATGTAGATGGACAATACAGTTACAACTGCTGAATCCTACAAAATGCATTTTATAAGCACTTACAAAAGTGCATGGATCGTGCTATCCCAAACAGAACCAAGACGCTATCCTCCAAAAAAAGGAAGCCAATCTGGTGGTCCCCAGCCATAAACAAACTGTACAACAGAAAGAAGAAACTTTTGCAAGAGAGTAAAATCCCATGAGTGGAGGACCTCCCTGGTCAGCCTCAGTAAGAAGCTGAGATCCCTTATAAGATCCTCCAAAGCTAGCTACGAAAACAAAATCGCCACTAATTCTAAGGACAACCACAAAGCATTCTATAGCTATGTCAAGAATCTCGATGGCAACACCCAGATCTGCTCTGAGTTACAGCACAACGGCAAGAAAATTACAGAACCAAATGATATTGCCAACATCCTGGCAGACAGGTTCAGTGCTAACTTTACCCCCCCACCCCCTAAAGGGCCCATATCTATACAGGAAGAATGCAGAGTCCCTGTAATCACAACTATGCAGGTAAAAGCTGCACTCTCTAAAGCCGAAAACACAGCATCCATGGGACCGGACAACATCCCTGGCTGCGTTTTAAACAAACTTCAGAACGAACTGGCTCCCCACTTAAGCACCATGTTCAATAATAGTCTCACACCAGGCTTTGTGCCCACTGAATGGTGCACAGCAACAGTTATCCCACTCCACAAAGGGGGAGCCACCACTAATCCCGGGAACTATCGACCTATTAGCCTGACGAGCCTGGTCTGCAAGGCCATGGAACATATCATCATGGAACTCATAAACAAAGACATTTGTAACCTCCAAACTCTGGATCCCACCCAGTTCGGGTTTGTGAAAGGCAGATCATGCCTCCTGAACCTGATCGACTTCTATGAGGCAGTCACCAAAGCCGTAGATGAGGGTAAGGTGGTTCACAGATCCTACCTTGACCTCGCCAAGGCTTTCAACACCATCCCCCATTCTGGAATTATAGCTAAACTCACTAAACTAGGTATAAATCCCTATGTCACAAGATGGGTTGCCAACTGGCTCACTGACAGAACCCACACTGTAAAAGTTGCAGACTCCAAATCTGACCTCAAAGTAGTGAAAAGTGGAGTACCACAGGGTTCCGTCCTGGGACATCTCCTGTTTGGTATCTACTTCTCTGAAGTACAGGCTAACACAGACGGCCTCTGGCTGATGAAGTTCGCAGATGACTGCAAACTAGGAGCCATAGTCAAGTCCCCAAATTATGTGGACATCCTACAGAAGGGCCTCGCTGAGACAGATGCCTGGTGTCAGAGCCATGGCCTCAAGCTCAATGCCAAAAAGTGCAGGGTCATCCCCTTTGGTAAAAACTCTGTACCCATTTACTACCACATAGGCAGCAATCTACTTAACACTGAATGTGTGATGAGACCTTGGGACCCAGGTGGACAGTAGTCTCTCCTTTGATAGTCACATCGCCACAGTAGTCAGGAAGTCCTTCTACGTGGCACATCTCATCATAAAAGGGTTCTCATCCAGGAAAAAAAAAGAGGTCATTGTTCCCCTCTATTCGACACTCATTAGACCCATTACAGAGTACAACACCCCTTCTGGAATGTACCTCACAAGACATCTGCAGCAGCTGGAAAGGCCACAGAAGTACCTCACAAAGAGGATTACTGGCCTCAAACAAATGCCCTACACTGACCGCCTCAAAAAACTCCAGCTTTACTCCATAGCATATCGCCTACTCCGAGGTGATCTCTGCCTAACATATAAAGCCATGTCAAACCCAGAGCTGTTGGACATACTACATCTAAAGAAATCCCAATCCCTCCGAGCTATAAGCTCTAGGGACCTAAACCTTGTCACCACAATAAACAGGACATGCTGGAGGGATAAATTCCTGTCCCAGAGACTTCCCATACTCTGGAACAGTCTACCTATCTATGTCAAGCAAAGTTCTTCATTAGCACTTTTCAAGAAAAATCTTGATGAGTGGATGGGAAATAGGAAATACACCCCGGGATCACTTCGGTGTCTCTGCTCGACAGTGGCACAGGAAAATAACTTTCTTGGGTGGCGTAAACCAGTGAAACCTTGTTGGCTAGGCTTACGTAGGTCCTTGGGCCGACAGCCTAATACCTACCTATGAATCTATGCAAGCTGTTTTTCACATCTAGTAAGGAAACAGAAATAGGCCAAGTACACCTGTGCAACCAGTGAATAAGTTGAGAACGATAATTAAGAGTTGAAGGAATGTATCATAGGGGAGGAGGACAAGAGTTAAGTGGAATAGGTTGATTTTCCCCATAGAACAAAGCAGTTTAGATTACCAGATTTGTAAAAGATACTTTACAGCTATGCAACTAAGGCTCAAATAATGCTCATGACTTACGCAGGTTACAAATCAATGTGTAAAGGAATGACAATGAAACAAAAGGAGTTCAAAAAATAGAGAGAGTAGGACTTTGAATTATGTAGACCAGCGGTGGTGGTGCTGCGGTAGCGTTATCACCTCACAGTTAGACGTTGCCCATTAGATTCTCAGTTAGAGCGTCTTCTGTGCAGCGACATGCGTGAACGGGCGTTCCTTCATTGAAGGTTGTGTGTTAGGCCCGGCAAGCCAGCACGTAAAACTCTACTGCCAATCATTAGCGGACCAGAGTTCCGCTGTGGCGACCCCTAGCCGGGAAAAGCCGAAAGACACAAGCATTAAGGAGAAAAAAAAAAAAAACTATACAAGAAAGTTATAAGGTAGCAGAAAGTATTCTAAACACTAAGCCATCAATGGAATGGAGACAAAAGATTTTGCCAACAGGGATGAATGCAAGTAGGCAAAAGAGGGATGGAATTTACATGAGAATATGACCAAAGGAATTAAGGTGCTGGAAGCAATTAATGCAGGAGGGTTAGATGAGGCCAAACAGAATTGTGTACTACAGGTTAGACTCTCCCTTCCCTACCAGGGACTGATAAAGAGTATAAGCAAAGAGAAAAGGGTGGGGAGTTCAGTGAAAGAAAAGCTCTGGGTGAGGTTTTAGTTGAGATTGGAACAGAAGCCACTTTTTAAGGACGACTAATTAGTAGGGCATGTAAAACGTTTAGGATTTTTTTGGCTTAAAAGTGTTTGCATTGGTATTTTTATACCACAAGCAGACTTCAGAGAATTCTCCACAAGTAAAACAACAAATGCTTCTTTGAGGAATGTAACAAGCTGGTAGATTTTAAGAATTACTTTGTCAGAAATGTTGGCGGGAAAAACAACAATTGTAAGGAAATTACTTCTTAGGCTACAGGATCTGAATTGCTTTACTAACTTTAATGCCACTGGATGCCAAAAATCAATTACTAGAAAATCAAAATCTAAACCAGCTGTAACTGAAATACTGTAAACTGTAAAGGAGATAAAACTAGAACCTTTCGAAAAGGGAAATTATATAGGCAGAATATCATCCATGGGGGAGAAGTGAAATTTAAGGGATGGCAAGAACTAATTAATGTACTGTTAGAGTGAATGAAAAGAAAAAACATGCCTTAAAAGTACAGTTTTGTACCTACCATAAATGTAGATGTTCGAAGATCCACATTGCTGCAGTCCTTACTTATGGGTAGTCCGCTGTCCTCGGTCGGCCCGAATACCAAAGTATTAGGCTGACGTCGGTCATGGGCGCCTAGATCTGACATCAGAGCGTCAGGGTATAAAGGCGCATGACTGACGTCATATCCTCAGTCTTTTCTTGCCCCAGATGTCAGAAGGCCAAACAAGAAAGGCCACAACCAAAAACAGAATACCTCCCAAAAACAAGCCCAACAACAACCATCACCTAAAGCATAGCACCATGTCAAACTACAGTGGGGAAGGAGAGAGGGTAAATTGGACTGCAGCAATGTGGATCTTCGAACATCTACATTTATGGTAGGTACAAAACTGTACTATGTTCTTCATCTCACATTGCTGCAGTCCTTACTTATGGGTAGAATCCCAAAGCAACGGGAAAGGGAGGTTGGTAAAAATCATAGAGCATTAGGGGCTGCTAAAATGCCCTGTAAAATTGCAGTGGCAAATCCAGCCCTAGACTTAGAATAAAGAGGAAGGTGGTAATGTTTAGAAAAAGTATGCACTGAACTCCAAGTAGCTGCCTCCAAAATGTCTTTTGTAGGTACCCCCCTTAGAAAGGCCGTAGAAGTAGCAGTAGCCCTAGTGGAATGAGGCCTGATTCCAGCAGGAATCTCCTTACCATGATGGGAATAACAGAAAGAAATACAAAACCCAATCCATTTAGAAATAGTTTGTTTTGAAACAGGTTTACCCCGTGAACCCAAAGCAAAAGAAACAAACAACTGCTGAGACTGTCTGAACTCCTTGGTTCCGCTCAAATAATAACGCAACTGTCTGTGAATATCCAAAGTATGCAAAATTTTCTCCCCTTTATTTTGGGGGTTTGCATAAAAAGTAGGCAAATGAATAGTTTGGTTTAAGGCCACACTAGAAACCACTTTAGGCATAAAGGAAGGATTAGTACGCAAAGATACCCTATCCTTATGAAAAATCAGGAAAGGCTCCACTGCCATGAGGGCCTGTAATTCAGAAACCCTTCTTGCAGAGGTAATGGCCAACAAAAAAGCAGTTTTCCATGACAAATACTTTAACTCGGCAGTAGCTGCAGGCTCAAAAGGTTGTAGAGTAAGTTTTTCCAACACAAAATTGAGATCCCAAGCAGGAGTAGGAGCTCACGGGGGTCTTATATTCTTCGCCCCTCTAAGAAATTGCTTAAACAAAGGATGAGAGAATAAAGGAGGGTCACAATCATAGTGAGAAGAAATGGCTGCAGCATGGACCTTTATCGAGGAGAAAGACAAACCCTTGTCCAATAACTCAGTAAGATATTGAAGAGCAACACTTAAATCAGGTTTGGAGACATCAAAGTCCTTTCCTTTGCTCCAAATAAAAAATCTCCTCCATTTATCAGAGTAAACTTTCCTGGTACTAGGCCTCCTGGCCTCCAAAATAACATTCAAAACTTGTTGTGGAAGCTGAGACCCTCCAGAGTCTAAAACAGAATATGCCAGGCTGTTAGATGCAGAGACTGAATATCTTGACATTGAGGAAGTGATTGCCCTCTTGTGACAAAAGGTGCGGAATCAAAGGCAGAGGCCATGGAGGTTCTCGTACTAAACTCCTCAGTAGTGGGTACCAGTGTTGTCGAGGCCAATCCGGTGCTATCAAAATCATGGTTGGCTTGTCTTGTCTGGCCTTCAAAAGTACCTTGGGAAGAAGAGGCACAGGTGGAAAGGCATATACATGCAGATTGTTCCAACTGAATGATAGAGCGTCCACCTTCCAAGCTGTGTGATGAAACATTTTTGTGCAAAACTTTGGCAACTGGCAATTTAGTGGAGAAGCGAACAGATCTATGTCTGGAGTTCCCCATAACACTGTCAACTTTTGAAATACATGAGGATCCAATTTCCACACGTGAGGATCCACTATTTGTCTGCTCAACACATCTGCTAAGGAGTTCTGTGCTCCTGGTAGAAACCTTGCCTGAAGATTGAGGTGTAGATTGAGAGCAGTTTCCCACAAAATCATCGCTTGCCTGCAAAGAGGGTAAGAATGGGTTCCCCCTTGCTTGTTGATGTACCACATGACAGTAGTGTTGTCTGTCTGAATCAACACCTGCCCTGGGTGAAGTAAATCTTTGAAAGCCATCAATGCAAACTGGACTGCTAACATTTCCTTCAAGTTGATATGCAAATGTTGGAGTTTGACAGGCCACGTGTCTTGCACCCATTTTCCATTGAGGTGTGCTCCCCAAGCCTTGTCCGAGGCATCTGTCGTTAGAATCTGACTCTCCTCTGGCCGGGTCACAGAGAGTCCCTTGTTTAGGTGACATTCCTGAGCCCACCACAAAAACTCCTTCTGAATGCAAGGTATTATCTGAATGACAGTGTCTAGATCTTGGCAGTGCTGTGTCCATACATTTTTGAGATACCATTGAAGCTTCCTCATATGCAACTTGGCATTGGGAAGCACCAGAATACAAGATGCCATGAACCCCAAGGCTTGAAGGACTGTCCTTGCAGTCAGCCTGGACCGTAGAGACATTTGATGGAAATAAAGAGAAAGGCTTCTTTGTTTGTCCGGGGTCAAAAAAGCCATCTGGGAAGCTGTATTCAGTCTCACACCCAGAAAGCACATGTCCTGAGAGGGTACTAGACTGGACTTTGTTTCGTTCACAGAATACCCTAGGCATCTTAACACTGCTATCACATACTGTAGATGATGAAGAAGTTCGTCCTTTTCTTGTGCAATAATCAGGCAATCGTCCAAATAAGGATAAATCTGTATTCCTCTTAAGTTTGAAAAAAGCTATCACTGGAGCCAGAACCTTTGTGAACACACTGGGCGCAGTAAATAAGCCAAAGGGCAATGCAGAGAACTGATAATGTAAATTTCCAGCCCGAAAACGCAGGTACCTCCTGCAACTGGGCCTGATAGGAACATGAAGGTAAGCCTCTTTGAGATCCAGAGTAACCATCCAGTGATCTTTTCCCAACAGAGGTAAAAGTTGTTGTAAAGTCAGCATCTTGAACTTTGGAATGTCCAGGTAAGTGTTGAGGATAGATAAATCCAAAATTGGTCTCCACGTGTTCCCTTTCTTTGGAACTAGAAACAGGCGAGAATAAAATCCTAGGCCCACTTCTGACAGAGGAACTGGCTGTATAGCTCCTATTTGAAGAAGTAAAGAAATTTGTTTGTGAGCCTCTATCCTTTGCTGAGGAGGGACGTCTGGGATGCCCTTGAAAGGAGGCATGGTATGGAAATAGAACTTGTAACCTCGGTTTATAATGTCCAATACCCATTTGTCCTGGGTGACTAAATGCCAATTTTGCTTGAAAAGAGCCAACTTTCCTCCCAAAGGAGCTGCCAGGCAAGAAGAATTTGGCAGCTGAAAATGCAGGTCATTGGGCCTGTTTACGAAAGGACTGGTCCCTGCCCTCACCAGCAGACTGAGCAGGCGAACTCCATTGTCTCGGCCTGAAGGTACTCTGAGCTCTGCCCCTACCACGCCTAGATCTACCCCTAGACTGAGAATCAGAAGAAGGGTACGTCCACCCCTTAGTAGGCCAATTTCTACTAAACTTTGGAGGTTGTACCTGCAAAAAATCTTTAACAGTCTGCATAGACTTAGCCTCGTCTTCCATTTTCTTTAAGACTGACTCCACAGGAGGACCAAACAAAACTTCAGACTGTAAAGGGGCATCCAGAATTCTAGACTTAACATGCTCAGACAAATTCTGATCCTTAAGCCAGGCGTGCCTACGAATAACTGAACCAGTGGCAGCCACCCTAGAAGAAGCCTGTAAAGCATCAAAACCACATTGCAAAGAGTGCTTTCCCACCTGTTCAGAAACATGCACTAAATCCTGCAATTCTTTACACTCTATGCCCTCTGCCAAAGCATCCACTTTAGATCTTAGCTGAGAAAGGAGGAAATTCTGATACTTCAACATATGAAACTGGCAGTTCAAAGCTCTCATTGCTAAAGTAGAAGAGGTATACACCTTCTTACCCCATCTATCCAAAGCTCTAGCTTCCTTATCCAGAGGAACCGGATTCTTAACAACAGAGGCTCTAACACCCTTAGGCCCCTGACTAATAGTTTCTGGGTCCGCCCTAGGACTCTTATAAAGATATTTATGAGCCTCAGGCACCCTGTAATACCTGTCCGGTTTAACTGGAGCAGGAGGCACAGAATCTGGATTAAGAGAAGCTTCCGAGAAAACATCTGAAACAACATCCAAAACCGGAGGTATAGCTAAGGGTCTATGCTGTGGTAAAAACAAGAACTCCCTAAGTCTCTTCCGTGAATCAGAGAAATCCTGTCCTTCCCACTTAAAATGCTCCCTCATGGAATGCAGAGTTTCTGAAAATGAAAAATCCTCTGGAGGAGAAGCAGAAGGAGTGGAATCCTCTGCATCAGAATCAGAATAAGGAAGGAAATCTTGAATGTCCTCAGCAGAAGACTCTGAATCATCTGAGGCCTGCCCCAAACTTTCCAACTCTGGCTCCATCCTGGGCCTCTTATCAGGAGGGGGCATAGAACCTCTAATTAAAGTAATCAAATCCTCTGCCATTTTAAGCATGTGCTTTTTAGGCACAGACCCTGAAGAACCAGAACTGACACCAGAGGAAGGCAAAACAGACCTGCCCTTAGAAGGAGCCTTAGAAACAGTAACAGAAGGCCTAACCACCTTAGGCATAGAAGGGAGAATAGTAACCTGAGAGGCCCCTTCAGCCTGACCTGCCTCCTGAGAGGCCACATCATGTAAAATCAAAGTTTCCCCCTGGGACTCAACAGAAACTTCAGCCGGATCCACCTGTTCAGCTGTAGCTTCTAAAGATCCGGCGTCCGTAACGGACGAATCATCCTGCCTAGGCTTTAAAGATTTGTCTTTGCGCTTCTTAGTAGAAGCAGGCGCCGGAACATCCGACGGCATATTATAATTACACCTCTTGCCAAAGACTAACCTAGCGCAATCTAACCTCCGCTTTATAGTGCGCTTATTAAACCTAGCACAAAACCGACACCCAACTACGCCGTGCTCGGTCCCAAACAAGGAATACAAAGCGAGTGGTAATCCCTATGCGGTATCTGTTTCCCACAAGAAATACAATTATTCACTTTTTCTGACATCCGGTAAGTAACTGAGGCAAGAAAAAACAAAAATATTCCCCAACGGGGTACTTAGCCCAACTTGGTATCGGTCTGAAACTCCGAAAACGAAAAATTTCAGAACGCCGAACGGCACTTGCAACGCTGCTTCTGCATCGGACCATGTGGCAAAAAAGACTGAGGATATGACGTCGGTCATGCGCCTTTATACCCTGACGCTCTGATGTCAGATCTAGGCGCCCATGACCGACGTCAGCCTAATATTTTGGTATTCGGGCCGACCGAGGACAGCGGACTACCCATAAGTAAGGACTGCAGCAATGTGAGATGAAGAACATCTACATGAACAAATAATAATGGAAACTATTACTGTATGTGCACCCTTGTCAAATTTAAAAAACGTTGCATTTAGCATTTAAAAAAACTTTATTGATGCCTCGTCACCTTAGAAACATGGCAAGGTGATTTTGCTGATAGAACAGTTCATAAACTGCTCCATTCAGCATATATACTTTGCCTAAACTTATTTATAACTGCAAATTAATTTGTTATTATTTTATAAATATTACTCAAATGCTTCACTCATATTTCCAAATCGCGACAATAAACACACACATACCAACCAATAACTATCAACAGTAATTCTTGGACTACTTCAAGATCCCAGAGTTGATACTTACGGCCTTTCTTCTTCTTTTTTTTCTTCTTTTTCTTTCCTGCATCGCCCTCAGCATCTAACAAATGAAATTGCATTAACATTAAATGTCACAAATAATGGCTCATTATTATATATAAAAATATATATCCTTTCAGTCAAGTACATAACTTGACTTATAATTCATATGACAGAAGAGTCCAATGTTTACGTTTTTTGCAATAACTGCATATTACTTAACATCTACAAAAAATGTTCATACTACTCTGTTAAAAAAAAACAGAGGCTTCAGCATAGAACGGTTTTGAAACTGACACTCATATGAGTTTGATTACAAAAAAGTGACATTACAAAAGACTGAAATATGAAAATAGCAAAATGGCTAAGAAAACAAAGCCCCACAGTCCCTCTCAACATGGGGGACTTACCAAAGAATTAAAACAGTAGCAGCAGAATTGTGAGGGGCCATCTACATGCAGAGGCAAGAAGGAATCACTGAGTTACACAATCTGGATGTCTTAATACACAGAGGATTCACATATCAGCAATCACACAAGAGTGTGCCAACTCACCAACTAACTTGCATTTACGCCTGGCACTTTAACAATGTACCCGCACTGCATTTCTTACCTAAAAGCCTGCCCTGTGTTAGCCAAACAGATGAAACTTATAATAGCTCAAAGCACATAGAACATTAATTCAAATCAAAAAGCTTATTACAGCAATCCTTTTAATACACTATCAAGTCAACTTTACCATGCTTTGACTGGCTCAGCAAGCTACAACACAATGCTTCCAAATACAGTACTGCAAAGGTGTTATCACCAAGACACTTACTGTCCTTTAAGCCACTACTTGTTTTCATTTTACTCCCTCCAAGCTGCTGACAATCAGCAGCACCCAGTGACCCTCCTCTTGAAGAGGGGAGAAGCGCGTTATGATATAATTCTTACAAGCTGGGCATTCTCAATATATGTCCTACCCTTACCTTTCCTAGTACCTGATGTGCAGTGATGTCAACGAAGTTTGCACTTATGTTTCTACCATGGATGCTCATAAAAATCCCTCTACTCACGAGGAAATTATAGGCAGGAAAGACCACACCCCACACTAAGAGGAGGAGATGCTTACTGCTCAATTCTCTCTTTTGCTACCAACTGCTACCACTAATCAAACCTGGGTTGTGGTGAGACAAAGTTCTCAGTGCTAGCAGGTCAGATTTTTTCAAGCCAATGTTCCCAAACCCATCTTGTTTATTAATTCAGTAAGAGACTTATGGTCGGTTCCATGACAGATTACCTTCAACCACTTATAATCCTAACTTTTTTTTCAAAGGAAGAAACAAGAGTGCAGCTCTGGTACTGGAAGCAAACAGTAGCTAATAACAGCAAAACAACCAGCAAATCAGCCACCAAACTCAAAACTTGTCAATGAACATGTTTAATACCAAAAGTAGGTTAAAAACATCCACAGTTAAGCTCACCTGTAACACTAAGACATCATCAGAAATATGAACGTACTACTTGTGCAAGCCATTTTAAAACTAACTGCAGAAGAGACACCTCCCATGTAAACCAATCATAACATGTAGCTGAAATCAGTGTGAAACAGAAAAATAAAGTAACACTAAAAAGAAGTCAAAACTTTTAAAACCTGAACCAAAACACTAAACTAGGCAAAAAGTTAAACAAAAAATGTTTGACGAAATAAAACCATATTCTGCTGGCTCTCCTTTTTAGTTCACTGCTGATAGAAATACGGTCATTTAAACTGGGAAAGCTGGTAGCAGTTTGTTCTGCCAGTCCCCTACATAAGAGGAATTTTGTATTTGTTCAAGAACTAGAAATGTAAACTTGGTGAATTTGTCACAAACAATGGAATGCCTGGCCAGTGCACATTTACTGTTCTCATGTTGAACACTGTAAACATTGACAGATATGCTTGCTCAAAGTGTTCTTAGTTTTTCCCACATAGAAAGCATGACACGATGCACATGTAGCCAGGTAAATAACTCTAAGAAAAGCAACTGCAAGCTCCATCATGCACAGAAGAATCAAATCTACTTTAAAAAGGGCGTCACTGTAAAGTACAGTTTTGTACCTACCATAAATGTAGATGTTCGAAGATCCACATTGCTGCAGTCCTTACACTTGGGTAGTCCGCTGTCCTCGGTTGGCCCGAATATCAAAGTATAAGGCTGACGTCGGTCAAGGCGCATTAGACTGACATCAGGACGTCAGGGTACAAATGCGCATGACCGACGTCATATCCTCAGTCTTTTCTTGCCCCAGATGTCAGAAGACCCTAAAAAGAAAGGTCAAAACCAAAAGACAGCAAACAACCAACCAACCACCCTTGCACTAATAATATGTACAAAGTATACAATATACACAATATTTACAACCCAACCCACACAACCGCCTCTAAACACAGAGGGGAAGGAGGGAGGGTAAATTGGACTGCAGCAATGTGGATCTTCGAACATCTACATTTATGGTAGGTACAAAACTGTACTATGTTCTTCATCTCACATTGCTGCAGTCCTTACACATGGGTAGAATCCCAAAGCAGAGGTAAGGGAGGATGGCAAAACTATAAAGAAGTAGCAGCTGCCAAAATGCCCTGTAAAATAGCAGTGGCAAAACCAGCCCTAGATTTAGAGTAAAGTGGAAGGTGACAATGCTTAGAGAAAGTATGCACTGAACTCCAAGTAGTTGCCTCCAAAATATCTTTAGTTGCCACCCCCCTTAAAAAGGCTGTCGAAGTGGCAGTAGCCCTAGTGGAATGAGGCCTAATCCCGGCTGGAATCTCCTTGCCATGATGGGAATAACAGAAAGCAATGCAAAACCCAATCCATTTAGAAATAGTTTGTTTTGACACAGGCTTGCCCTGAGAACTCAAAGCAAAAGAAACAAACAACTGCTGAGACTGCCTGAACCCTTTAGTTCTGCTCAAATAATATCGCAACTGCCTGTGTACATCTAAAGTGTGCAAAATCTTTTCCCCTTTATTTTGGGGATTTGCATAAAAAGTAGGCAAATGAATAGTTTGGTTTAAAGCCACACTAGAAACCACTTTAGGCATAAAGGAAGGATTAGTACGCAAAGATACCCTATCCTTATGGAAAATTAAGAAAGGCTCAACCGCCATAAGGGCCTGCAATTCAGAAACCCTTCTTGCAGAGGTAATGGCCAACAAAAAAGCAGTCTTCCATGATAAATATTTCAACTCAGTAGTAGCTGCAGGCACAAAAGGTTGTAGAGTGAGTTTCTCCAACACAAAATTGAGATCCCAAGCAGGAGTAGGAGCTCTACGTGGGGGTCTTATATTCTTTGCCCCTCTAAGAAATTGCTTGAACAAAGGATGAGAAAACAATGGTGGGTCACAGTCATAGTGAGCCGAAATTGCTGCAGCATGAACTTTAATAGAAGAGAAGGACAAACCTTTGTCCAGTAACTCAGTAAGATATTGAAGAGCCACACTTAAATTAGGCTCAGAAACATCAAATTCCTTTGCTGCACTCCAAAATAAAAATCTCTTCCATTTATCTGTGTACACTTTCCTTGTACTAGGCCTTCTAGCTTCCAAAATAACATTCAAAACTTGCTGTGGAAGTTGAGACCCTCTACGGTTCAAAACAGAATATGCCAGGCTGTTAGGTGAAGAGAGTGAAGCTTGACATTGAGTAAATGACTGTCCTCCTGAGACAACAGGTGTGGAATCGAAGGCAAAGGCCATGGAGGCTCCTGTACCAGACTTCTCAGTAATGGGTACCAGTGCTGTCGAGGCCAATCTGGAGCTATTAAAATCATCCTTGGCTTGTCCTGTCTGACCTTTAGAAGTACCTTTGGGAGGAGAGGCAGAGGAGGAAAGGCATACACATGAAGATTGCTCCAATTGAAAGAAAGAGCATCCACTTTCCAAGCTGTGGGATGAAACCTTTCGTGCAAAACTTTGGCAGCTGGTGGTTTAGTGGAGAAGCGAACAGATCTATGTCTGGAGTTCCCCATGACACTGTCAATTTCTGAAATACATGAGGATCCAATTTCCACCGTGGGGATCCATAATTGCCTGCTCAACACATCTGCTAAGGAGTTCTGTGCTCCCGGCAGAAACCTTGCCTGAAGATTTAGCTGTAAACTGAGAGCAGTCTCCCACAAAATCATTGCTTGCCTGCATAGAGGATAAGAATGTGTTCCCCCTTGCTTGTTGATGTACCACATGACAGTTGTGTTGTCTGTTAGAATCAACACCTGCCCTGGAAGAAGTAACTCCTTGAAAGCTATTAATGCAAACTGGACTGCTAACATCTCCTTCAAGTTGATATGTAGATGTTGTAGTCTGGCAGGCCACTTGTCTTGTATCCACTTTCCATTTAGATGAGCTCCCCAAGCTTTGTCCGAGGCATCTGTCGTTAGAATCTGACTCGCCTCTGGCCAGGTCACAGAGAGTCCCTTGTTTAGGTGACATTCCTGAGCCCACCACAAAAATTCCTTTTGAATGCAAGGTATTATTTGAATGACAGTGTCCAGATCCTGGCAGTGCTGTGTCCATACATTTTTGAGATACCATTGTAGCTTCCTCATATGCAGTTTGGCATTGGGAAGCACCAGAATACAAGATGCCATGAACCCCAAGGCTTGAAGGACTGTCCTTGCAGTCAGCCTGGACTGATGAGACAATTGATGAAAGTAAAGGGAGAGATTCTTTTGTTTGTCCGGGGTCAAAAAGGCCATCTGGGATGCTGTATTCAGTCTTACACCCAGAAAGCACATGTCCTGAGAGGGTACTAGACTGGACTTTATTTCGCTTCACAGAATACCCCAGGCATCTTAGCACTGCTATCACATATTCCAAATGATGAAGAAGTTCGTCCCTTCCTTGAGCCAGAATCAGGCAATCGTCCAAATAAGGATAGATCTGTATTCCTTTTAGCCTGAAGAAAGCTATCACTGGAGCCAGAACTTTCGTGAACACTCTGGGCAGTAGATAAGCCAAAGGGCAATGCAGAGAACTGATAATGAGAAGTCCCAGCCCGAAAACGCAGATACTTCCTGCAACTCTGTCTGATAGGAACATGAAGGTAAGCCTCCTTGAGATCCAAAGTTACCATCCAATGATCTTTGCCCAGCAGAGGTAAAAGCTGTTGTAACGTCAACATTTTGAACTTGGGAATGTCCAGATAAGTGTTGAGGATAGATAAATCCAAAATTGGTCTCCACGTGTTCCCCTTCTTTGGTACTAGGAACAGGCGAGAATAAAATCCTAGGCCCACTTCTGGCATAGGGACTGGCTGTATGGCCCCTATTTGAAGTAACAGAGAAATTTGTTTGTGAGCCTCTATTCTTTGCTGAGGAGGAACGTCTGGCATGCCTTTGAAAGGAGGCAAGGTATGGAAATAAAACCTGTAACCTTGGTGTATGATATCCAATACCCATCTGTCTTGGGTAATTAAACTCCAATTTTCCTTGAAAAGTGTCAACCTTCCTCCCAAAGGTGCTGCCAGACGAGAAGGCTCTGGCAGCTGAAAAGGTAGGTCATTGGGTCTGTTTACGAAAGGAATGACCCCTGCCCTCACCCGAAGACTGTGCAGGAGAACTCCCTGTTCTAGGCCTGAAAGAGCCCTGAGCTCTGCCCCTACCACGTCTAGATCTACCCCTAGACTGGGAATCATAAGAAGGATACGTCCACCCCTTGGTAGGCCAATTTCTACTAAACTTCGGAGGCTGAACCTGCAAAAAATCTTTAACAGTCTGCATAGACTTAGCCTTGTCTTCCATTTTCTTTAAGACTGCCTCAACAGGTGAACCAAACAACACATCAGATTGTAAAGGAGCATCTAAAATCCTTGTCTTAACATGGTCAGATAAATTCTGATCCCTCAGCCAGGCGTGCCTGCGAAGAACTGACCCAGTGGCAGCCACCCTAGACGAGGCCTGTACAGCATCAAAACCACATTGCAAAGAATGCTTACCCACCTGTTCAGAAACATGTACTAAATCTTGTAACTCTTTACACTCAATACCTTCCGCCAGAGCATCTACCTTAGACTTCAATTGAGAAAGTAGGTAGTTTTGGTATTTCAACATGTGAAACTGGCAATTCAAGGCCCTCATAGCAAGGGTGGAAGAAGTATAGACTTTCTTTCCCCATCTATCCAAAGCCCTGGCCTCTTTATCTGGAGGAACCGGATTTTTAACAACAGAAGCCTTAACACCCTTAGGCCCCTGACTAACAGTTTCTGGGTCCGCCCTAGGACTCTTAAAAAGATACTTATGAGCTTCAGGCACCCTGTAATACCTATCCGGTTTAACAGGAGCAGGAGGCAAAGAATCAGGATTAAGAGAAGCCTCTGCAAACACATCTTCCACAACATCCAGAACAGGAGGTATAGCCAAAGGCCTATGCTGGGGTAAAACAAAAATTCCCTAAGCCTTTTCCTGGAATCAGAGAAGTCCTGACCTTCCCACTTAAAATGCTCCCTCATGGAGTGAAGAGTCTCTGAAAAAGAAAAATCCTCAGGAGGAGAAGCAGAAGGAGTAGAATCATCCACATCAGAATCAGAATAAGGAGAATACTCCTGCAAGTCTTCAGTCAAGACTCTGAAACATCCGAAGCCTGCTCAAAACTCCCTAACTAAGGTTCCACCCTAGGTCTCTTATCAGGAGGGGCAAAGAACCTCTAATCAAAGTAATCAAATCTTCTGCCATTTTAAGCATATGCTTCTTGGGCACAGATCCTGAAGAACTAGGAGTGACACCAACTGAAGCTAAACCTGGCCTGCCTCTGGGAGAAGCCTTGGAAACAGAAGGAGAAGGCCTAACCACCCTAGGAAGGGAGGGGAGTACAGTAACCTGAGAGGCCCCTTCAGCCTGACCTGCCTCCTGAGAGGCCACATCCTGCAATAACAAAGTCTCCCCCTGGGACTCCAGAGAAACCTCCGGTGGAGCCCCCGGCTCCACCGACACCTCTAAAGAACCGGCGTCCGGTACGAACGGCTCTTCTTGCCTGGGCTTAGCTGCTTTGTCCTTGCGCTTCTTCGAAGAAGCGGACGTCGGAGCATCCGACGGCATATTATAATTGCACCGCTTCCCGAAGACTAACCTGGCACAATCTAACCTTCTCTTAATAGTGCGCTTATTGCATCTAGCACAAAAGCGACACCCAACAACGTCGTGCTCAGGCCCTAAACAAGGAATACACAAAGTATGATAATCTCTATGCGGTATCTGCTTCCCACAAGAAATACAGTTATTCACTTTTTCTGACATCCGGTAAACCACTGAGGCAAGAAAAAAACAAAATATTCCCCAACGGGGTACTTAGCCAACTTTGACTCGGTCTGAAACTCCGAATTCGAAAAATTTCAGAACGCCGAACGGCACTTGCAACGCTGCTTCTGCATCGGACCATGCAGCAAAAAAGACTGAGGATATGACGTCGGTCGTGCGCATTTGTACCCTGACATCCTGATGTCAGTCTAATGCGCCTTGACCGACGTCAGCCTTATACTTTGATATTCGGGCCGACCGAGGACAGCGGACTACCCAAGTGTAAGGACTGCAGCAATGTGAGATGAAGAACATCAAGTGTTTAAGTAAGGGCGCTGATGACAATGCCCACATCTCCTGGTAGATAAAAATCCCTTGATGATGATCAATAGGTTTTTTTATAGATAAAAGATGGTGATTGAAAAAAAAAAAAAACTCTGATTCTTTCATCACATTGTAGCATGAACCAGTTCTTCCGCAAAATCTTTACAATGTCCTTGACATACAAAGTGTAATGCAGGACCATATTAGTTTGGCCATTAAAACCAATTTGTCATTCCTGTCGAGCTGACTCAACCCTTTCTTGATGATTGGGACATATTTAGCATTTCTCTCTGCCCATATCTAGTCTCTTGATTTAATCCAGACGTGGTGGGGGGCAGCCATGGTCCAAAAACATGGATCTTAAAATGTTGAATTGTTCAAGACACACTACATTATTAGAGGTTAACCGAGATGTTCTGATAGCTTGGCTTTTTACTACCCCCCCCTTCTGAAGAAAGGGGTAGCAACTGGTGAAAAAAATGATGTTACAATAAGTGGACTTCCTATAAATCCTGGTTGTGAATTCCTCATTAACTCCTTTTCTGATGTCAATGACAAGATAATTAATCTGGTCACATTCAAAGGAATATGTGAACTTTAAAAAGGAGGTGCTGGCTTGTGACTGTAGTATGAATTCAAGTTCACCGACACTTTCTTCCCAAATGACAAGTAGATCGAGGTATCTGAAGTAGCTAGCACATTTAGAAAAAAGGAGGAGTTTAAAAAGCGATTCCCATCTTAAGACGACAGCATTTGCAAACATGGAGGTGCATGCGGCCCCTATAGCCACTCCAAGAGCCTGCTTGTAAAATTCATCCTCAAAGATCAGAAAGTTGTTGTTTAACACCAAGTCTATGAATTCACTAACCAATTCATCATGCTTCAGAAAGTAAGCCAAATCATTTTACAATCTCTCTGAACCACTCCACCCCCAGGTCGTGGGGTATTACTGTAAATAAACGTACATCACAAGTAATCAAAAGGAACTCAACTTTTGCTGGTATTCCCTTCAGTTTACCCAGAAGGTCCCATGAGTCTCTTATAATGTGTGGGAAAGAAACAGGTTTTTCAATTTTTGGTCTATAAACTTGGCCAGAAGCTCTGTAACTGATCCACTAGCAGCTACAATTGGGTATAAGGGGGGGGGGGGTAAGACGGATTGGAGTGGATTTGGGGAATACCAAAAATCTTTGGAATAACAGAAAAATCAACTCTAAGGAAGTTGCCAAAGTTAAAAACTGAAAGGACAAGAAATTACTCAGGGATGACTCAGATGTTCATAACAGAACTGTATATCCTGCTCTTCCAGGTACAACAAACAAAAGCAACCTTCTGTGCAGAGTCTGCATGTCCTCCCAGCGTTCGCGTGGGTTTCCTCTGGATGTTCCTGTTTCCTCCCACATTCCAAAGACTTGCATCTGGAGCATTTCTTCTGGGACTCGGCTGAAAATGGGATCTGTCCCAGTTGGACTTTCCTGGTAAACAAATGTTAAATAATAAATAAAAATCCTTCCCTCCCCTGTCATACCAAGACTACATCATTATGAGATGAGCATGCAATGGCAACGTTAAGCGAGACACCCCTACTTGTAAAGGGACATGCTCCTCATTCTTCCTTTGTTTTATATTCTGAAAGTCACCTCTCATCACTACCATCAGTGCTCATGCCTGGGCATGCAATCCCAGCATGTTGTCAAAATCTCCTGACTCAAACAAGAGGACTAGGAATTACAGCATCATTTCTCTTTTGCCCATCATAAGCTCACAAATGTCAAGAAGGCTAATGAATTTGCGTTGCCTGGGTCAAGTCAGTTCTTTCCCCAATTACGCCATGCATCCAACCTACCTGTTTTCTTCTTTCGGCTTTTCCCAGTTAGGAGTCGCCACAGCTGATCACCTGTCCGCTCATGATTGGCAGTAGTTTTTTTTTTTTTACGGTGTCAAGTTGCCAGCCCGGCGCCCAACCTTTCACGGAAAATGCACTCACTCACACTCACTCACTCACACCTAGGACCAATTTAGAGTGTCCAATCCACCTACAGCATGTCTATGGGATGTGGGAGGAAACCGGAGCACCCAGAGGAAACCCACATGACCACAGGGAGGCCATGCAGACTCCACACAGAAGGCACCCCAGCCAAGGATTGAACCGGAGAACCTCTTGTTGTGAGGAGACGACACTAACCTCTGCACCACCGTGGCCACCCCCCAACCTACCTGTTATCCTAACTGGAATCCTTTCATTTAGGATAACTGTATTATTAACACCCTGTTAACTAAGCTTCTGCAAATCTGCTTTTTACAGCTAGATTTGATTATCAGAATGTTTACACCATAACAGCCTAGGTCATGAAGAGAAATGGCCCTCTGACTAGCTGACTTACACAGTTAATAAATGAACAAAATAAATTAAAAATGATCTGGAAATACACATACAGCACCATGGCTGATGATGAATAGAAGACTAACTGCATCCATAGCCACAATTAAAACATACTTTATGTCAATTAAATAAGCTATTCAAAACAAAGGCTAAGTCAGCAACTCCACCATACATTCGAGTCCAGTGAAGAGGGTATGAAGTACAGAAAGTACAACAAGTTGCACTTATCATAACAGTAGACGTCTGAGGAAATCACTCCTGCAGTAGCCTAAGCTATATGGGTTATAGCCTAGCAAGGCTATAACAGCTCTCCAGTCTTCTGAAGTCTTGTTCTTCCTCCCACATGTGCCCAGGCTGGTGCAGCTCGAGTTCCAGAGGAAGAAGATAGCAGGCTACGCATTAAAACTCAAGATTTTCTTGTCTCCCAAAAAGGATAAAGCTTACTGTCTTGACAAAAATATATACTATAAATATGAATACATACATAAATACAATAAGCACACACAGCTACATACAGAAAAAGGAAGATGGTGAGAGGGTGTGGCTACTGCAGCAGTGGTTTCATCACACATCTACCTGTATGTCAATTGCAACTTACAACTGTACTGTTCATCATAAACCACTGCTGCAGAAGCCTTCTGTATATGGGTAGATCTCCAAAGCATATCCAACCAGGGAAGATGAGGCATTAAGATCCAGGAGCCCATGGAGAATGCTAGCCTGTTCTGGACCTAGAAAAGGAATCCAGTTCGTAGTCCACCTCTTTCCTGTATGCCACTGAATACAATGATCTAGGACAGTGTGCCTTGACCTTACCTGAAGTGAACAAATAGCAAGAGACAAACATCTGGAAAGTCTGTTTTGACACAGGTTGTCCTTTCTTTGTCCCATCATAGGAGATAAATAGCTGTTCAGCTTTCCTAAAGGACTCAGTTCAGTCAAAAATAATACCAAAGTAAGTTGCCTGTGCAAATCCAGCATATGAAGAATCATTTTTCCATGACTTTTTCAGTTCAAGAAAGAAAACAGACAGATGGATACCTTGATTTGAGGTAAACTCTGAAATTACTTTTGACATGAATGAGGGATTTGTTCTTCAAGTAACCCTATCTTTATAGGAAACCAAATATAACCCCATGTAGTTGCCACCCATTTCCTAGGTTGTCTAACAGCCAAAACCCATTTCAAAGACTAAGATGAAAAGAGACGATCCACTGGCAGACATGCTGAAATGGCAGATAAAAACTTTACAGAGGAATAAGAAAGATCCAAACAGAGAAACACACAAATCCCGAATAACCAGTAGTACAGAATCCTTGAACAGGCCTAATTTATTAGTACAGCACCAAATCATTTTCATTTAGCAACACAAGACCCTTAGTAGCAGCATTCTTACCTCCTTTAATACCTGCTGTGCATCCTAATTAACAATGTGCCTAAAAGGTATTAAAAAAAAAAAAAATCATCCAAAACAGTCAGTTGTAGTTTCTGACTGGAGAATACCAAACTCTTGCAACAATTTCCTTTGGCCAATTGCATAATGGAAAACCACTTCTGTCTGGGCCAAAAAGGAATTTCCAAAATAATCTTTGGGCAATCCTCAATCTTCAGAATATCCCTGGCTATCTCTGGAAGAGGCTGAAATGGGGTCTATATTTGAACACCGAACTTTCAAAATTTTGTGTGTTCTAATATAGACACGTTTTCAGTGAACGCTGAAAATATCGATGAAACAGAAAACCAAATTTTTTCCTAGGGAAAGAATTCGGTTGTCCGTTTCTGTTGCTTCAGTATTTTCAGCGCTGTGCTGGAAAGTTACGGGTTGGGTTCAGGTAAGTGTGTGATTGTGTGGACATGAGGGTTAGGGCAGGTTAGGTGAGTTAGGGTTAGGGCGCAGGTCAGGTAAGTATGCGACTGTGAGGACGTGAGGACTGTGCGATAGTGACGGACCTTAGGATAGGGGTTTGGGTTAAGGTACATGGTTAGTTAGTGGTGTATGTATAGTTTAGTGTAGGGTTAGGTGTAAGAGTTTAGGTGTATGTGTGTGGATTGCTGTTTGTTTGGTGTGCTTGTGTTGTGTGTATGTTTTGGAACAGCAAATTTTTTCCTAGGGAAAAATTTGCTGTTCTGTATGTTCGACGTTTTAAATTTTCGATTAATGGGGTTCGATATTAGAACACTCAAAATTTTTAAAGTTCGGTGTTCTAATATATAGACCCCCTGAAATGCATACAAGAACATTCCCTTTCATGGGAATGAAAAGGAATAGAGCTTTTCCAGGCATGCCTACAATGGGTCCTAGAACAGAATATGTTTATTTGCCTGCTTTGAAAGAAGGCAAATAGATTTATTTGAAGTGTTCCCAACATCCGGACCAAATTCTTAAAGACAACCTCATTTTATTTACATTCATGGTGGTTGTCCTGGTCCTGCTCCACTTACTTGACACATTTTGCTGTGATAGAATGTAGGAAGCTTGGAGAGTTAAGACCATGCTAAACTCTCCAAGCTCCCAAGCCACCACAGCCAGCTTGGACAGAGGGTAAAGACCTGGTGCCTCCTTGTTTAAGCACCACATCACTGAGGTGTCTCTGTAACTGCAAAAGCCCTGGTGACCACAGATGAGATTCCATAGCATGGATCATAGCCAACATCCTTTTCAAATTTATGGGCTATGTCCAGTCTAAAGACTCTTCACTTTTAACACCATTGATACAGCTCTCAATGCAAAATTCAATGCATCTGTTAGATTGAGCGGGGGTATGAATAAACCATGGGAAAACTGTTTCAGAAAAATCTGCTTTCTCCACCAAAGCAGCTCTCACTTCAAAACACCCAAAACTGGGATCTGAAAATCCAGTGGGTGGGTTTGTTGGGTCCTAGCTTTTAAGAACCATTGTTTTTCTCTCTCTCTCTCTCTCAAGTGCAACCCAGTCAAGAGGAATCACACAAATCATATGCCATGAAACGTAAAATCCCAAGATACTCTCTAACTGAAGTCTGACTGACTGGAGAAAAGAAATTTTCAAAGTCAGGTTTAGGAGATTTGTAACCCATCAGGGGGGGGGGGGGGGCACTGGAAACATATGCAACTCATCTAAATAAGGAAATATGTGAAATCCATGCAGTCTGCAATGACCCACCACCAATGCCACACAATTTGTGTATATCCTTGGAGCAATGTTGAGAAAGTACATTTGTGTACACTTACCATAAATGTAGATGTTCGAGTGTATTCACTGTTGCAGTCATTACATTTGGGTAATCTGCTGGCAGGTTGCCCTCAGTCGGCCTGAATTCCAAAGTCTTGGGTCCTGCGTCGGTTGCTGTCTCCTCTTCCATGACATCAGGTCGTCAGGCGTATAAAACATGCAGCCAACGCCATTTTCTTTAGTTTTTCTTGCCCCAGATGTCAGGTGCCCCCAAAAAGGTAGCAAAAATATATAAAAAAAAAAAAAAATATATATATATATATATATATATATATATATATATATATACATATATACACACATACATACACACACACTATATATATATATATATATATATATATATATATATATATATATATATATATATATATACACATACACACACACACACACACACACACACACACACACACACACACACACACACACACACACACACACACACACACACACAAATATAAACTTTACCTTCATCTACAAGCAAACACACCACATAGGTTGTAGAAGATAGAGAAGGAAAGTTAAACTCCAGAATGACTGGGGGATGGCGGGCAGGTAACCTGGACTGCAACAGTGAATATACTCTAACATCTACATTTATGGCAAGTGTACACAACTGTACTATGTTCTTCGTGTTTCACTGTTGCAGTCATTACATTTGGGTAGAATCCCAAAGCTATGGTTGGGAGGCTGGAGCTAAACAGCATTAGGTGCAGCTATAAGGCCCTGCAGAACTGCAGTGGCAAAGCTTGCCCTGGACTTAGAGTAGAGAGGCAAATGATAATGCTTTGTAAAGGTGTTAACAGAACTCCAAGTGGCAGCCTTTAGAATGTCTTTGGTTGGTACTCCTCTGAGAAAGGCTGCTGAAGTAGCTGCAGCTCTGGTGGAATGAGACCTAATGCCCTTGGGCACAGGTTTACCATGGTGTAAATAGCAGAAACAGATGCAGTGGCATATCCACTTTGAAATTGTCTGCTTTGAAATGGCCATTCCTTCTGATCCTGCAGCATATGTTACTAGTAATTGCTCAGTTTTTCTTAGAGCTTTAGTCCTGCTTAAGAATCTTAGCTGTCTGTGTACTTCCAATGAATGCAGAATTCTCTCCCACTTGTTCTGCTGATTTGGATAAAAGGTTGGCAGATTAATTGTTTGGTTAAGAGCCACACTGGAAACCACCTTAGGCATAAATGTAGGATTTGTCCTCAGAGACACCCTGTCTGGGTAAAATATGATAAAAGGCTCTACAGCCATGAGGGCTTGTAGCTCTGAAACTCTTCTTGCTGAAGTAAATGCTAGGAGCAGAGCTGTTTTCCACGATAAGAACTTTATATCAGCGGTAGCAGCTGGTTCAAATGGAGGAAGGGTGAGCTTTTCCAATACATAATTGAGGTCCCATGCAGGTAATGGTGATCTTCTAGGAGGTCTTAAATTTCTGGGTCTTCTAAGATACTGCTTTAGTAAAGGATGAGAAAAGATTGGTGGCTCTGTATTGTAATGAGCCGAAATGGCAGAGGCATGGATTTTAATTGGAGAGAAAGATAGGCCTTTGTCAAGCATCTCAGTTAAGTATTGTATAATCTGAGGAATATTTAGTTCTGCTGTATCAGTTCCTTGTGCTGGATTCCAAGCACAGAATCTCTTCCATTTATCAGCATAAGATTTTCTAGTACTAGGCCTTCTGGCTTCCAAAATGACATCCATCACAGCTTTACTGAGAGGAGTTGTTTGTATAACTACATGATCAGCCATGCTGCCAGGTTCAGTGTCTGGAGTTGATTGTGCAGGATCCGATTATTTTGCTGGGACAGTAGTTGAGGTCTTTGAGGCAAGGTCCAAGCTGTGTATTGAGACAAGTTCCTTAGGACTGGGTACCAGTATTGGCGTGGCCAGTCTGGGGCAATTAGTATCATCTTTGGTTTCTCTTGTCTGACTTTTAGGAGGACCTTGGGAAGAAGAGGCAGAGGAGGAAAGGCGTAAACTGATAGGGTGTCCACTTTCCATGCTGGTCTGTGATAAGTCCTTGTGCAGAATCTTTTCAATTGATAATTTTGAGGAGAGGCAAATAGATCTATGTCTGGGCTCCCCCATTTCTCTGTTATCATGCTGAAGACTTGTGGATTTAGTTTCCACTTGTGAGGGTCCATAAGGTTTCTGCTTAAATCGTCTGCCAGAGTAATTTGCTTTCCTGGCAGGAATTGAGCTTGGAGATGTATTTGGTAGGTCAAAGCTGTGTCCCACAGTGCCATGGCTAATCTGCAAAGGGGGTATGAGTGCGTGTCCCCTTGCTTGTTTATATACCACATGACCGTGTTGTTGTCAGTCTTTATCAGTAGTTGTCCTGGATGAAGTAAGTCCTTGAAGGCGGTTAGGGCATTTTGAACAGCTAGCATCTCTTTCTGGTTGATATGTAGATGCACTTGTTTTGGGGTCTATATGCCCTGAATGCATCTTCCTGCTATGTGGGCCCCCCAGGCATAATTTGATGCGTCTGTTAAGGTTTGGCTGGCAGGGGGTAGAGTGAAGGCCCGTCCCATGTTTTGGTGACATGCCTTTGCCCACCATAGAAACTTCTGTTATAGGCAGGATATGAGAGGAATCATTGTTTCCAGACTCTGAGAATGTTGACTCCATAAACTTTTTAGGTACCACTGACGTTTCCTCATATGCAGTCTCACATATGGAATCAGTAGGATGCAGGATGCCATGAAGCCCAAAGCCTGCAGAATTTGTCTTGCAGATAACTGGGTTTTTGTCGCCATCAGTTTGAAGTAAGTAGTCAGTTGCCTTTGCTTGTCTGGTGTGAGGTAAGCCATCTGGGCAGTTGTATTCAAATTTGCACCCAGGAATGTTAACTTTTGAGAGAGTACCAGTTGTGATTTTCTTTCATTTATTGTGTACCCTAGGCATGTTAGAGGCCTTTTCACAAACGCCAGGTGCTGAACAAGAATGTCCTTGCTCTCTGCTTGAATGAGAGTCATCCAAGTAAGGGTATATTTGTATACTTTTTTGTCTGCAAAATGCAATTGCTGGCACCAGGCACTTTGTGAAGATCCTGGGCGCAGTAGATAAGCCAAAGGGCAGTGCAGAGAAATGGTAATGCATTAAGCCAGCCTTGAATCTGAGGTATCTTCTGCACGATTATCTTATTGGGACATATAGGTATGCCTCTTTTAGGTCTAATGTCACCAGCCAAGCATTCTTGCCCATCATGGGCAGAAGCTTCTGCAAAGTCAGCATTTTGAATTTTGGAATGTCCAGGTATGTGTTCAAAATTGATAAATCCAGTATTGGTCGCCAGGCCTTGTCCTTTCTGGGTACCAAGAACAGTCCTGAGTAAAAACCTTGTCCTTTTTCCTGTTCTGGTACTGGCTGAATGCCCCCCCATATCAGTGAAGGATGTAACCTGTTTCTGTGCCTCTGCCCACAGATCTTTGGGCAGATCTAGCCAACCGTTTGCCATTGGCAGAGTGTGGAAATTGAATCTGTATCCCTGTGATACTATGTTTAGTGCCCACTTGTCCAGGGTTATTAACTGCCAATTTTGAGCAAAAAGAGCTAATTTTCCCTCTAAGGGTGCTGCCAAAAGATAAGTGCTTGGTGTAGGCAGAGGGAAGTCATTGGGACTGTTTTCTGTAGGTTTGCGCTTTATCTCCTCCAGATTTGGAGGTAGAAGCGCCCCACTGCTTTGACCTGTATGAATCTTGCACCTGGTATCTGGAACCCTTAGGGTGTCTGGATTTGCCCCTTTGAGCTCTGTCTGACACAGGAAAGGACCAATTCTTTGTAGGCCAGTGTCTTGGTGGCTGCACTTGTAAGAAGTCTTTAACAGTTTGCATACTTAGCTTTGTCTTCCATTTTCTTTAAAACGTCTTCTGCCTTAATATCAAACAGAGTATCATGCTGTAAAGGTGCATCTAGCAATTTAGCTTTAACATGATCAGGCAAATTTTGTTCCTTTAACCAGACATGCCTCCAAATCACAGATCCAATAGCTGCCTCTAAGGGGTTAAAACCACATTATAAAGTATGCTTTCCAACCTGTTCAGCTACTTGCAATAATTCCTGCAATTCTTTATTTTCCGCACATTCAGAAATCAACATCATTTTCTGTTTCAGCAATCCCATACCATGTTGTTGATACTTGAGCATATGAAATTGACAGTTTAAGGCTCCGACTGCCAAGGTTGCAGATGTATAAACCTCCCCCCCCCCATCTGTCCAGTGCCCTTGAATCTCTGTCAGAGGGGGTAAGATGTTTTGCGGCTGAGGCCTTAACTCCCTTTAGACCCTGTGAAATAGTTTCAGGATCAGCAGCAGGGTTTCTAAATAAAAATTTATGTGAGTCAGGGACCCTGTAATATCGGTCAGGCTTACTGGGAGCCGGAGGTAAGGAGTCAGGGGTCAAGCTTGACTCCGAAAACACATCATCCACAATGTCTAAAACGGGAGGAATGGTTAAAGGCCTGTGCTGAGGGAGAAGGAAATCCCTGAGCCTCTTTTTTTGATTCTGAGAAATCTTGACTCTCCCAGTGAAAATGCTCCTTGAAAGTATGCAAGGTTTCCCCAAATGAAAAATCCTCAGGAAGAGAAGCAGATGGTATAGACTCCTCTGCATCAGAATCCTCAGAGAGGTATAGATAATTCCTGATCAGAAGAGGAATCAGAAGAAATAGAAACCCGATCTGAAGATTCATAATCAGTGTCTTGCCTAGGCCTCTTATCTGGAGGGGGATGGGTACCCCTGATAAAGGTAATAAGGTCTTCAGCCATTTTGATCATCTGTTTTTTAGGCATAGAGGCCTGTGCATGTGGCTCATGCATCGTTTTTTTAGTTTTAGAAGTTGCTTTTGTCTTTGGTTTTGCAGCTGTTGTCGGTTTGATATACAAATGTTGAGGTCTGAATACACCCTCAGAAGCCGGTGCCTGCTCATTGGCTCCGGACCCATCAGCGGGAGATACATCCGTCGGTCCAATACCTTGAGTATCTTGCAGCATGCCGAACTCCACATGGGTGTCGGTAGAGGCCTGCGACTCGAAGGTAGCGGGTATCAGGGGCTGCAAAAGCGCCTGAGTACCCGCGAACCGGCGACTGGCTTCGTTGTCGGTTTTGGATCTTGACTGCCTTTCTCTGTCCTTTTCTATGCATTTTTTATCTACTCCGGTAGTCTGATTGCTATCTGACAACATTTCTGGGTAGTTTAATCTGTTTCCAAAATACTTTGAGGCAAAAATATACCGACGCTTAATAGTACGTTGGTTAAATCTAGCACAAAACCGACAGCCAGGCACGTTGTGATCAGGGCCTAGGAAAGGAATACAGTACAAATGGAAATCCTTATGAGGTATTTGCTTACCACAAGTAACACAATTATTAACTTTTTCTGACATCGGTATGGAGTAAGAAAAAAAAGTTTCCCCAACGGAGTACTTAGCTTTATTGAAGACTTCAGTTCTGAAACTCAAACTCTAATATTTCAGCAGTCGGCTGACCGGCACTTGCGAAATGCTTCTGCTTTGGGCACCACACGGCAAGAAAGACTAAAGAAAATGACGTCGGCTGCATGTTTTATACCCCTGACGACCTGACGTCATGGACGAGGAGACAGCAACAGACGCAGGACCCAAGACTTTGGAATTCAGGCTGACTTGAGGGCAACCTGCCAGCAGATTACCCAAATGTAATGACTGCAACAGAGAAACATGAAGAACATCCAATAATATGACCAGACATAGAAAATGTCTTTGAACTCTGTGGCAATAGGAATATGTTAAGCATCTGTTAAGCCTAGAGTTACCAAAAAACTCAAATGAGGAATGACGGGCAACAGACTCTGAGAAGTCAACATTTTGAACTTTGGCACTTTTACAAAAGTTGAGAAACAAAAGTTCAAGAGTTTTGGCACTAGAAACATTCTTGAATAGAAACCCTTCCCCATCTTTTCTAGGGGGCCCAGGCTATATGACTGCCCCCACCCCCCAAGTCAAGCAAATGTCTGAAAACCAAGGAACAAGTCTGTCTGGTTTGGCAAATAAGGAGAAATACCCAAAAAAGAAGGAAGGTTTTCCCACTGCCAACTTTAACCCCATCCTGATCTATTCTAACTGTAACCCCCCCCCTGATCTATTCTCAAAACTCACTTTTTGATGCAAACTAATGCTAAAGGGGAAGATTGAGAACTAGTCTTGGGACAGATCTGTCGATGTAGCAGGGAGGAAGGAGCAGAGGAGGCAGAAGAATGCTGCAACAGTCATTCCGTATTAGAGGACTTGTCTCCTTCTTAGAAGGACCCCCGCTTTTTAAATGTTCCTTTCCATCACTATTTCTTAGAACCCTGGTTACTAGAAGCTTGTTGGAATCATTTGCTTTTTGGAAAAAAAGACCAGGAACCCAAGAAATAGTCCGTTACCTCAGCCATATTGTGATAAATCTCAAGTGACCAAAGAAAGAGGTTCTCTCATGCCCAGTAAGGGCACCTGAGCAGGTTCAGGGGATACTGTTAACCACCAGTCTATGGTGGCAGAAGGGACCACACCAGGGGTCTTCGAGAGACCTACGAGTAGTCTGAGGACCAATCTATGCCCACCGGAGTTATCACCCACAGCAACCGAGGCAATGACCAACCCTGAGGTGTTGGCAAGAGCTCCCAGTTGGCAAGAGCTCCCAGTTTTTTCCCCATTCTTAAATACAACAAGAAGAACAGGAGGACTAGAAAGTGGATCCATGTTCCTGCAGAGAAAAGTCTGTTCCATGATTAGTGCAGCTGGAAGGTTTAAGTCAGATGGCAAGTTGTTTTTTTAAAATCAACTTTCTTGAATTATCACTTGTGACATACCACTAACTGCAGTCATCCTTATAAGAACCTTTCTTCACTCCTGCAATGGCTTAGTTCTTCAAAAACAAACGGTTCTGCCACCAATTCCACTTGAAACTTGAAAACCTTAATAAAATATACGATAAGATAAAATAAAACAAACACACTGGCTCATAAACTGGATAAGCGCTTTCGGTATAATACCTTTTTCAAATTCTAGATTTTTGCCAGTGAGACTTCCTCTTAAATACCTTCATTTCCTAGTGTTCACTCACTTAGATGCATTTAGTAACCATAGCAGCATACACACTCTTTTTAATTATGTAATTTTGAGTGCTGAAGAGCTTTCCCTTTTAGTGCAGGTTTTAAAGGGACAAATACATTCAGACCTTGTGACTGATCTGATTGCAAATTCATTATCCACTTCATCTCTTCAATTTCTGTTCGGTTTACTAAATGCCCACCTCTTGGTGTTTCATGAAACCTAGTTAGTGCCATGAACTTGAAAGAATGACCGCCATTTATACCAATATTCATATAAAGTGCATTGCTGGTAACTTTTTTCTTATGTCAGGTAAGTGCTTTAGGAATGTTCCTTGAGCATTTGATTAGTTTTTCCTATGTAGTATGCCGTGCAATGACCACAGGTTGCCACATAGATAACATTCTTACTCCGACAGTTTGCAAATCCTTCAAACTTATAGTTCCTCTTAGTCAGGGGATGTGTAACAGTATTCGAGATGTTTATACGAGACCATGCCTTGCAACTTTCATATCTGAATGTACCAACTTCTCCTGTTCATCTGAAAACTCCTGTCTTCAGAAATAGCTTCAGTTTTTGTTTTATTACATAATAGTCTTAAGTTTTTCTTGTTCTTAAAAGAAAAAAAGCTGGGTTGATCACCAACAATTTCCCTAATTTTGTTGTCAGATGTTAGCACTGGCCAAAATTTTCCTGATGGCTTAGTTCTTAGTATAATTTTTGCTATTTTATAAATATTCCAAAAGACTGTTACTCAATTTAAAATTCAATTCTTGCCTTCTCAAACATCATTCCTCCTCCAAAACATTTTTCTGCATGTATTATTCCCACAATTTCCATTTTTTCTATGTATTTACTCCTACCCTTTTCTAACGACTTCATTTTTATTTATATATATTTTTTATCTTGTTACAATAGTCAATACTTCAGGTATAGCTGACTTACTTCCATTTTCTGGTAACTGCTTTTTTTGGCAGACAGCAGAATTAAAATTAACAGGCCTTACTATTCAGACTTTGTATCACATCTAAAAAAAAAAAACAAAACAAAAAAAACAAACATTTCATTAGTTACACTTGTATGTTCACCCAGTATTCCTGACAATAGTACTCTGCAGGGAATTTTTAAAGTCTGCTAACTCATTACACTCAAAGAACATATACACCCAATTATATATTTCTTCCATATTATGCCTCAAACATCTTTCTTCCATATTACACCTCCAACATGTGCTATCTACCAGAGGTACAATTCTTTGGAGCCTGCATGGGGTATAAAAGTAACCATGCAACACTTTCAAAACAAAAATCCTAAAATTTTTAGACTTTTTGTTGCATATCTGGGAGCCATACACATGTCCTTCCTTTGTTTCTTTGTGAATTACACATTTAATCTCACTTCCTAATCTTTTCTGATCTCTGATTGATTCCAACAGTTATTGTGCAATATGTTATATGCCCCACTAATTATCCCCTTTAACAGCAGCTTCTGTTCTAGATTCAATTAAAAAAAATCAACCAGTGCAGGGCTTTCGTTTAGGATTCCCTTATCCCTTTGTCTATACAATATTAATCCCAGATATGGAAGGCAATTACTAGCCTGCAATCCAAATGTCTTCTTGGCATCTTCCCATTCAACTACCTTTCCCTCTATTTATTCCCAATACCTTGGTTCCTTTGCCAGCTTCCTCAATTAAATTCCAGACCCATCTTTTTTGCCTATTCTCTATACCACTAATTGCAGTCATCCTTATCAGAATCTTTCTCTACTCCTGCAATGGCTTAGTTCTTCATATAATTTTTGCTAGTTTATGAATATAATATTCTAAAAGAAAGTTATTCTCCCTAAAGATCAGGGCCCAAAATCCCATTCTTTCCTTGTTTCTTGAATTACCTCCTCCCTCCATCTTCATCCCTTTCCACAATGAATTGTATCTTTCTGCTTGCATTTTGTCCAAGAGCCTTAACGAGTAGCTCTAAATATCCCCTCATATCAGGTAATCCTAAACCTCCTTGTTCTACTGGGAAGATCAACTTATCTCACTTGACTCTTGCCCTCTTCCCATCCCACATATCCACAACTAGAAGATAAAAATATGCCCGACCTGTGTATAAAACTACAAGGACTAAACATTTTTGCTGCTTGCATCTTGCTATCTATAACCATAGGCAAGAACTTCCAGCTTCTCAGTTTTTGTATTACCTTTTGTTTAGTCTCTCCCAACATATCCTTTTGAATCCATACTCCTGAGAATTTCATTTTATCATGTCCCCATAAATAGGGGTATTGCTGAACCAGTTCATGTGCGAGTACATAGTTTATAGCTGCAGCCTTTGTTTATCTTCATTCATTTTATATTCTGAAAAAAAATGGAACCATCTCAGAATTTTCCACAACACTGATATATCCTTTTTCTGGTTCCATCATGTACAAAGTAATATCATCTGCAAATGTTCTTGAAACCACACCAATTACATCCTTGAATTTATGAGCCCCTTATTTTCTTTGCCAATAGTTCAAAATGCAACACAAACAAAAGGGAAACAGGACACCCCTGCCTAGTTCCTCTGTTTAGACAGAACTTGGAGGGGAATCCCTCACACTTTGATTTTTACCTCCGATCCCTTGTATTTCCTTCCAATTAATCTTATTATTGTATCAGGAAATACAAGTGCTTCTATCTGCCTACTCAAAACCCCAGCTTACTTTGTAAAATGCTTTCTCTGCACCAAGACCCACTAATAACAGTAATATTTTCTTACACCCTGCTTCCCGCAGGATCACGGTTTTATTAATGTTGTCTAATGTTTGCCTTTCCTCCTGATCCATATCTATCAGTTTTGGCAACACCTTTGCCAATGTTTTATACAGTAGACAGATGCTTTATAATCATGGTTTTAAGACGGAAAAAACCCTATATGAAGCTAGGGTTGCCACCTCTTCGCTTTTTTTCCGGACTATCCCGAAATCAAACTGATTCTCTGGTAGTCCGGAAAACACTGTACAAACTCCAGTAATCGGTTTCAAAAAGGAAACAGACTATCGGAGTTTGTAAATCGGCTGATTTACTATGCTTTTTTTTTTTTTTTTTTTTTTTACAGAAAAGCATAGTAAATCAGCAGGCAACAGGAATGAAAAAAAGAGGGAGTTCCCCACAGAGTGACATCACGATGTCACAAAATGGGTGGGATGTGAGCGGGAGAGAGGGTGGTGTGGGCGGGGTTACTGGTGACGCAAGGGGTGTGGCTTTACTCCGGTTTTAGCCACAAAGGAAGGTGGCAACCCTATATGAAGCTGGATCAGATGGATCTTTACAGTTTAAGTATTACAGCCACCACAGCATTCTTTCCAAGATGTCTGCGCTTCCCCTTCTTTTAAAGTACCGATAAACAAATTCTTCCAGAACTTTATCACTTTCTTCCCTTCCAACTTCGAAACTTCCACAGGAATAACATCTACTCTTAGAGACTTTCCTGCAGATTAAATTATACATCAGTTTTTTTTTATCTCATCTCCTCCTATCTTAACTGCTAATTGTTGAGCATCTACCTCTAACCTTGGTATAGTTGAGTATTCCATAAATATTTACATCTGTCCTCTTTTGATTTCCATATTTCCCTGCTTTATACAAACTTTCATGCACTTTCCAAAATATCTCAAATACCACTAAAGGATCTCTGGTTATTTTTCTTGGTATCTGCTCCCCAAGTTTGGCAAAAACCCCTTCTACTTTCTGTTGCCAAAATTAGTCATGTTTGTGTGTTTTGGAGTCTATCAAAATGTTACACAACAGCAATCTTTCTAATCTCATGCACATCAGATAATCCCTTATTTTCTCTTTGGCACTTTGCTGTTGCATCTTCTCTTGTTGTGAGATTCCCCTTATTCTTCAATACTTGAACCTTTGTCAGCCCCTCTAAATAACTCCTATTACTTCTTAACCAAATATCTTCATTTTATTTATATTCTATTTTTAAACTCCATTTTCATTGTATTCCACTCACTAGCTATAACTTCAAAAGAAATTTTTCTTCCCCAACACTCAAATTCCACTACACATTCCTTAAATACTTTCCTTTTTAACAAGGAGGTGGAAAGTGCCAGCCTCTCATTTTTACTTAATTACCCTACATAGTTTATCTTGGCTTGTATTAGTGCATGATCTGAAATAGTTACTGGATGTGTGTCAAGGCTTTCAATTGTTTCTGTTGAAAATATCCAGGTCTACCCAGTTACTGTACCTTTGGGAATAACATGCAAATGCTACTGTTCCTACTACTGAATTCACATCTTCCATACCAAATATTTTAATACATTTCTTCAGAAATCTACCCTCTTGTTACATTCTCCCCTTCTAGGTTACCCAGATACATACTCACTGCTGCAAATCACGTTCCACTCCCCACCAATTAGTAATATTCCCTGCTGAAAGCAGATTATTTCACCCAAAATTTTCTTAAGCTCCATAACAGCAGTTTTTGGTGAATATAAATACATACCAGTGTAATCCTCCTCACTTCCCAGTAGCTCTTAACCACAAATCTACCGTTATCTTTTTTTCCTTTTTTACTATTGTAGGTCTTCTAGCAATTAGTATAATTTCTCCCTTTCATTTGTCTCCGATATTCATCTGGAAGCCCATCCAAAAACTATTTTATCAAATTCACACACATTTCTTTTCAAATGTGTCTCTTGCTGCACTGCTAATTACAAGCAGCATTTCTTAATATAATTCAGTATGCTTACCTTTTTTTGTCTATACCTGTAAGGTAATTTACATTCCAAGATAATATCAATAGTGTAGCAATTAAAGGTAACAAACTACTGTTACCATTTATTATACAGGACATTTGTTGCATGCATTTCCAACTTCTGTGTTACAAGCACACACTAATGCTTGGCAGAGGACAATTTTTTCTTGTCATCTCCATTTGAACCTATGTCACATTTTTCAAGACATTGTTTTAATGAAAACCCTTAAAAAATTTTCAAAATAAATTTTTTCAGAACACCCCCATAACCTGTTAACTTAGAGCACACATATTAACCCCAGATAGAAACTGACCCAAATTGATAGCTGCATCCACAGATTTTACCTAACCTAAAATTAAGGCGGTCAGTGCCAAAGTGCATGTTACAGTCTGTGCTCCCACTTAAAAGTGATTGCTGTCTGCTCTTCTTTCTATTCCCCCACTCCCCACATGTGAAAAACAGTTTGTATGCTTTCAGAAGCCATTAACTTTTAGCCTTAAGAAAAAGTGCACTGGCTATCTTAAAATAAAACTAAATTACACACTGCTCTATTAAATGCACTGAAGTAGTGAGGAAGTTAGGGAAGTGTACTCTTATTCACTTCCAATAATTTCAAATTTTATTGTTACTGAACTGCTTGCCCTTGTACCTTTAAATTATCCTTTCCCCCCTCAGCAAACAATGCCTAGAACTCTCGAGATTAATTGCTTGCACCTGCAGACTGCTCATCTACATGAAAACATGAGGAAAAAAAAGCCAACAACTCTGCAGATGCATGGAGGAGTCTGTCAGTTTCGGTTAGAAGAGAATAGAATAAAATGGACTGCCTTCAGCTGCATACTTTACCCACACAATATTTGGTAAAGGAAAACAAAAAAAAAAGTACAGTTTGGTACCTACCATAAATGTAGATGTTAGAGTGCTAATACAGCTGCAGTCATAACAGATGGGTTCTCCTGCCGTCAGGCGGGTCCTCGCTGGTCAATTCCAAAGTCTAGGTCCGGCGTCGGTTGTCGTAGCTTCTTCCCTGACGTCAGTGCGACAGGGGTATAAAAGAACCAGCCGACGCCATTTTCTTCAGTTTTTCTTGCCCCAGATGTCAGGTGCCCCCAGAAGGAAGGCAATACATAAATTTGTGTAATAAAGCAATGCCATATAATCAATGCCATATAATCAAAATACAGTAGTGCAAGCAAATACACCATAAATGAATACCCCAATCGGGTTGCATGAGGAGGTGTTAGCCAACAGGCTTGTCCCAAGAGGGGAAGGAGGGAGGGAAACCTGGACTGCAGCTGTATTAGCACTCTAACATCTACATTTATGGTAGGTACAAAACTGTACTATGTTCATCGTGCATACAGCTGCTTTCATAACAGATGGGTAGAATCCCAAAGCTAAGAAAGGGGCGGTAGGCACTAGGTGGAACTAGGAGGAGCCAGGATGCCCTGCAAGACTGCAGTGGCAAAGCCTGCTCTAGATTTGGAGTATAATGGAAGGTGGTAGTGTTTGGAGAAGGTATGCACAGAACTCCAAGTGTCTGCTTCTAAAATATCTTTGGTAGGAACTCCTCTGAGGAAAGCTGCAGAGGTAGCCGTGGCCCTTGTGGAGTGAGATCTGATGCCTGTAGGTACAGTTTTGCCATGAAAAGAACAACAAAAGCGTATGCAGTGGGCTATCCATTTTGAGATTGTCCGTTTGGAAATTGGCTTCCCTTGAGCTCCTATAGCATAGGACACAAAGAGCTGTTTTGATTTTCTGAAAGGCTTTGTTCTATCCAAATAATAACGCAGCTGTCTGTGAATGTCCAAGGAATGTAGTAATCTCTCCCCTTTGTTTTGAGGATTAGGATGAAATTGAGATCCCAAGCAGGTATTGGTTGTTTCCTTGGGGGTTTTATATTCTTAGCCCCTCTGAGGAACTGTCTTAAGAGGGGGTGAGAGAATAAAGGTGGATCAGTGTTGTATTCTGCAGAAATGGCTGAGGCATGGATTTTGATGGAGGAGAATGAAAGTCCGCTGCTTAGCAGCTCAGCTAGATACTGTAATATTTGAGGTAAATTCAGTTTTCCAGGATTCTGGCCCTTTTTCTCATTCCAGGCACAAAACAGTTTCCATTTTGTGGAGTAAGCTTTTCTAGTAGACGGCCTTCTGGCCTCCAAAATGACATCCTGCACCTCCTTGGAGAGTAGGGTCTGTTGTGATGTTAAGGAATCTTCCATGCGGCCAGATTGAGTGTTTTCAGATAACTGTGAAGAGTTTTGAAGCTGTGCTGAGTCAGAAGAAGAGGCAGAGGCAGAGGCAGGGTCCATGGTGGGGAATGCGTCAGGCTCCTCAGGAGTGGGTACCAGTGTTGTCTTGGCCAGTCTGGAGCAATGAGAATCATCTTTGGTCTGTCTGCTCTGGTTTTTAATAGAACTTTGGGCAGCAGAGGAAGAGGTGGGAAGGCATAAACTGTCATTGTTGTCCAACTGAAAGAGAGAGAGCATCCACTCTCCAGGCCTTTGGATGAAAAATCCTTGAGCAGAATTTTGTCAACTGGTGATTTCTGTGGGAGGCAAAGAGATCTATGTCTGGCCTTCCCCATGCTTGAATTATCTCTGTAAAAACTTGAGGATGCAACTTCCATTCGTGTGAATCTGTCATATTTCTGCTTAGGTTGTCTGCCAGCGTGTTTTCCTTGCCTGGCAAGTACTGTGCTTGAAGTTCGATTTGTAAGTCCAGAGCCATGTTCCAAAGTGACATGGCCAGCCTGCATAGGGGGTATGAATGGGTTCCTCCCTGTTTGTTTATGTACCACATTACTGTGGTGTTGTCTGTCCTCATCAATAGTTGACCTGGATGCAGAAGGTCTTTGAAAGCTATAATAGCATTTATTACTGCTAGCATTTCCTTTTGATTGATGTGAAGGTGCTTTTCTTTTTGGGACCATTTGCCCTGAATGCACCGATCTGTCATGTGCGCCCCCCCCAGGCGTAGTCAGAGGCATCTGTTGTGATGACTTGATTTGCTTGAGGCTTGCTAAATGGGAGACCTGTGTTTATTTGGCATGCTTAAGCCCACCACAGAAATTCATTTTGAAGACATGGAATTAGTGGTATTATTGTTTCCAAACTGTGGCTGTGTTGAGACCATAGGTTTTTCAGGTACCATTGAAGTTTCCTCATATGCAGCTTTGCACATGGGATTAGTAGGATGCAAGATGCCATGAATCCCAGAGCCTGCAGGATTTTCCTTGCAATCAGCCTGGTGAAATTTGCTAGTGTTCTGAAGTATTGAGTTAGTTGCCCCTGCTTCTCTGGCGTGAGGTAGGCCATCTGGGTGTTTGTGTCCAAGTTGGCACCCAGGAAAATTATTTTCCGAGAGGGTATTAACCTTGATTTCTTTTTGTTGACTGTGTATCCCAGAGAATTCAACAACATTATTACATAAGCCAGATGTTTCAGAAGTATGTGCTTGCTGTCCGCTTGGATCAGGCAGTCGTCCAAATAGGGGTATATTTGTATCCCTTGAAGTCTGCAGTAGGCAATTACTGATGCCAGGCATTTCGTGAATACTCTGGGCGCAGTAGATAAGCCAAAGGGCAATGCAGAGAATTAATAATGGGTTGAACCTGCAAGAAATCTGAGGTATCTTCTGCAATTTTGTCTGACTGGGACATGCAGGTATGCCTCCTTGAGGTCCAATGTTACCAGCCAAGACTCCTTGCCCAGCATGGGAAGAAGCTGCTGTAAAGTGAGCATCTTGAATTTTGGTACGAGTAAAAATGTGTTTAGGATGGATAGGTCCAAAATAGGTCTCCAATCTTTTCCCTTCCTTGGTACCAGGAATAGTCTGGAATAAAAACCTTGACCTTGTTCGTGAGTAGGTACCTCTTGAATAGCTTTCATGTCCATGAGATCTGAAATTTGTCTTTGTGCCTCTGCCCTTTGATTGTGTGGCAGGTTTGGCCTGCCTCTCATTTTTGGAAGGGTGTGAAAATGGAATCTGTAGCCTCTGTTTATAATGTCCAGGATCCATTTGTCTTTTGTGACAATATGCCAATTTTTTTAAAATAATGCCAGTTTTCCGCCTAAGGGTGCTGCCATTTGAGCCTTGCTTGGCATGCAAAGGGGAAAGTCATTGGGCTTGCTTTCTGAATGGCTGCGAACTATCCTCACCACCTCTTTGTGTAGGAGCTTGCCATTGTCTGCCTCTAAACGATCCTTGGGATTGCCCTCTGCCCTTCGGGCGCCTGTATCTACCTCTTTGGGGTCTTTTCGTGGCTGGAAAAGACCAATTTTTGGAAGGCCAATTTCTACTGAAACGTGGGAGTTGTACCTGTAGAAAATCTTTCACTGTTTGCATTGATTTAGCCTTTTCCTCCATTTTCTTCAATACCTCCTCAGCATTAGCACCAAATAATACATCTTTTGTAGAGGGGCATCTAGTAATTTAGCTTTGACATGATCTGGTAAGGTTTGTTCCTTGAGCCAGGCACGTCTACGTATGACTGATCCTGTAACAGCAGCTCTACATGAGACCTCTAGAGCATCAAAACCAAATTGCAAGGTATGTTTACCCACTTGTTCTGCACTATGCATCAAATCCTGCAACTCCTTCAAGTCTGGTTGTTCAGGTTGTGACATTTTACTTCTCAATTGTGATAACAGAAACTGTTGGTACTTTAGCATATGGAACTGGCAGTTTAATGCCCTCATGGTTAAGGTGACCGAGCTATATACCTTTTTTCCCCACCTTTCTAAGGATCTGGAATCTCTTTCGGAAGGTAATGGATTTTTAGCAGTGGAGGCCTTAGTTTCTGGGTCAGCCGCATGGCTTTTGTATAGAAATTGGTGTGAGTCAGGAACCCGGTAGTACCTGTCAGGCTTGACTGGGGCTGGAGGTAAAGAATCCGGGTTAAGGCAGGCCTCCGAGTACACATCATCTAGTATGTCCAAGACAGGAGGTATAGCCAGAGGCCTGTGCTGAGGTAGCAAGAGAAAATCCCTAAGCCTTTTCTTGGAATCTGAGTACTCTTAGCCTTCCCAGTGGAAGTGTTCCCTTAAGGTATGCAAGGTTTCCCCAAATGAGTAATCCTCTGGGGGGGGGGATACAGAGGGAATGGACTCCTCTGCATCAGAATGTTCAAAAGGGGAGTAAGAATGTTCCTATTCATCAGAGTGCTCTGATCTAATGGAGGCCTGATCAGAGGAGGGGGATTCTTCCTCCACTCTGGGCCTTTTGTCTGGGGGGGGGGGTTGAGAACCTCTGATAAGAGTAATTAAATCCTCAGCCATTTTAAGCATCTGTTTTTTAGGCATGGGGCCTGCAGATGGGCCCTGTGTAGCTTGTCTCTTAGAATGCATGGCTGCTTTAGACTTAGTGAAAGCCTTGATGGAAAAAGAAGAGGAAGGTCTGAAGACACCTTGAGAGGAGGCAGACCTGTCTACATTTTGAGATTCACCACCAAGAGTGGCCTCGGTATCTGTAGTCGGGGTGTGGGCAGAGGAGCCTGCGACCTCGGGCACAGAAGACACCGCCAATGAAGTGTCGTCGGTAGTCAGGGGCTGCGTAGGCGCCTCGCTGAGAACCGGACCACCTGTAGTTGGCTTTGGCGTGGTGTCGGTAGAGGCCGCGGACCTCGTGTGTCGGTCCTTATCTTTGCGCTTTTTAGACAAAACTAGAGTCGGAGTATCCGATGACATAATATAGTTACATTTTTTGCCAAAATAATGCTGGGTGAACTCCGCCCGACGCTTAATGGTGCGTTTATTGAATGTAGCACAAAAACGACAGACCGAGACGCCGTTGTCTGGGCCTAAACAAGGAATACAGAGGGAATGAAAATCCTTATGCGGTATTTGCTTCCCACATGAAATACAATTATTAACTTTGTCTGACATCGGTCTGAGGCAAGAAAAAAGTTTCCCCAACGGGGTACTTAGCTTTCAAGAAGACTTCGGTTGCAAAATTTTCGTAATTTCAGGAGCTGGCCGACCGGCACTTGCGAACTGCTTCTGCTTCGGGCACCGCGCGGCAAGAAAGACTGAAGAAAATGGTGTCGGCTGGTTCTTTTATACCCCTGTCACACTGACGTCAGGGAAGAAGTGACGACAACCGACGCCGGACCTAGACTTTGGAATTCGGCCGACCGAGGACCCGCCTGACGGCAGGAGAACCCATTTGTTAGAACTGCAGCTGTATGCACGATGAACATCAAGCCAATATAATTGCATAAGCAAAAAATTAGTACTTTTCATGACACTCATCATGTTATAGGTTCATAGGATACTAGGCTATTGGCCCGGGGACCCCTATAAGCCTAGCCAAGAATCTTGTCCACGTTCTCTCAAAGTCAGCACTGTTGCCCCTGTCCAGCAGGGACACAGGTGAGATCCCAGGGATGTATTTTTTGTTTCCCATCCAGTCATCCAGGTTCCTCTTAAAGAGGGCTAGAGAGGTACTCTGCTTGACATTGAGAGAGCCTATTCCACAGACAGGGGAGTCTTTGGGGCACAAATATATCCCGCCAACAAGTTCTATTAATGTCACAGACCAGGTTAAGGCCTTGGTGCGGGTTGCGCAAATGGAGTTTGTCGTACGGATATGCAGCAACTCCACCAAGGCTGGGTCTGAAATGGCTTTGTATGCCAGACACAGGTCACCTCTGAGCAGTCTGTACAAGACAGAGTAGAGGGGACAGGGCTTTTAGCCTAGCTGTATAGGATTAGTTGTTCGAGACCCTGGATTTTCCTGGTCAGGAACCTCTGTCGTCTCTCCAACTGCTGCATGTGCTTGCCAAGGTACATGCTGAAGGGGGCATTGTACTCGATAATGGGTCGGATAATGGAGGAGAACAGGGATGTTATAACCTCCTTGGTCCTGGATGAAATACCCTTATTTATGAGGTGGGCCATATAGAAAGCCTTCCGTACAATGGAGGCAACATGGTGGTCAAAAGTCAGGTTGCTAGCAACCTGGATGCCCAAGTCCCTCACGACTGATTAATGACATTAATAACAGTGTACTAAGCATGCAATGTTATTTTGTGACATTTTCACGCTTACTTGCTTAACTCTTGTTTTTAGATTAAATTAAGGGCATTAAGCCAGATATTCAAATATTCAAAAATAAGAGAAAACAGCACAACTGTACATGCAACATAATCAGTACACTTTTACACTATACCCCCACCCCATCAGCCCAAGAATTCAGCATATAATTAAAATTGCTTTTGTCCAGCTTTTCTTCACTTTTCACATTGTAAAGCCTATTTCTTAAAATTAACAAACTACCCGTTTACTTTAATATCTTTATTACACGCAACAATCACTAGAAAAACTCATCTTCATATCTACATTTAAAATACGTGACTACATACTACACAAAATTGCTTTATATTACAACATGCAGCTTGTATCATGAAATGTTTTACACAAGTACTTTTTCTTTAGTGTCTTTCTAAACATGAATGGCAAAGTGAAGTATATACTTTACAGTCCAACCACAAGTTTAAATCAACAAAAGTAAAATCTTTCTCAGCCACTTTTTCTTGCCAAGCCATATTTCACAAAAATAACTGATGCTTTATAACCTCACAGTTACTCGTTCATTTCAGTGTTGCTAAACTTCTTCCTGCTCATTTCCATCTCCCAACAGCAGTCTCTTGTTTAGAGTCCAATGTGCACCAGATTCTTCTAGTCAGTTCCTGTGTTTTTTCTCTCTCTCAAACATTTTCCTTTGGAAAACTGGAAAAGGTTTCAATGGCAAAGTTTCTCTGTAAGCTTTACTGTCAAAAGAATGAGAAGTCATCTAGTCCCCCTCTGTACACCAAACTTTTTCCCTACATGCTCTGTCATCTAATTTTACCATTTTTCGAAACACCTTTTCTTAAGCAGTCTCATACTCAGCCAGTCTTTTCTTCATTTTGACCTCTCATTTTGACAGTTTTGACAGCTCATCTGAATATATCTTTAAAGTTTCTTGCATTTTTTTCCAGCCTTTTGTTATTTGAGCTTATATAATCCTTCACTGTTTTGTATTCAGTTCTGAGCACATCTGACTCTTCTTCCTCTAGATTACTGAAAGTCATGTCTTGCACCAAAACTGGAACTTGAACTGCTTTCTGCTGAACAGCTACAGGATGCTTTACAGCCAATGTTTTGTCTTTACCTTTTGTGATGGATTTTCATTCAGATACTCTGAATTTCTTTTTAGCTGACATCCAGGCAGTGCATTTACTAGCCAGTTATTTAAATCTACCCAAAAAGACAAAATTCACTGGCTCTCGTTGAAATTAATGTTACGCAGTGTGCACTATCTTGAAGTCCTATTTTTGACGGTGTTAGTGCATCCCCAGACAATATACGAGAGAGAGAGAAGAGAGGTCACTGATAAGAGTCTGATAATATTGTAGAGTGATTATTCAATCTAAGCTGATTTCTTTGTTGGAGAATTTGTTGATCCTAATTTAGGAGGCGAGGAGCTTTGTGAGAGTGTACAAATTGATATTTGAAGTATTAGCTGAAAAGTCGTAGTTACTTAGCTCAGTTAGTACTAAGGTCTTCCAGAATAATGTTTTGGTATTTGATACTAGTGGTTAGCCAGGAAAAGATGTTCTTGAGCTGTAATGTGCCGCTGTTGGCAATGCAAATTCATTTTTTTTTTTTATTATTATAAACATAGCTAGGTTTTTATGGTTTGGACTTTTTGGATGTGTAAAAAGGGTAATATTTCTTTGTGTAGTACAGTGCTGCAAAAATAATACTAAAGATAGCAAGTTTTTTTGTCGGATGGAAAGGGTTTAATAGCATCACTGTGAGTGGATGTGGGATAAATCCAAAGTACCCAAGACTGTGTGCAGCAGTTACATCAGAAATGGATAGAGTATGTTAAGTATGAAAGCAGGAGAGACAGTGGAGGTTAGGTTTGGATGGATGTGGAGCAGGCAGGCAGGAGTCAAAATCAGTCTGCACATGTGCAGGTTCGCCTATGATGCATCTGAAAAAGGAATGAACACTACTGTAAGGCATTAGTAATTACCACAACTGTCTTTTTATGTAGCTCAACTGCAGTAAATTGCAAGCAACAATGCAGGAGATTCCATGGTAACTGCTGTATGTGAAGGAAGCACTATAAAGTAAAAGGGAAAGTAGGCTACTCTAAAAATGTAGATAGAAACAACTCTGATCCAAAACAATACCAAAACAGCAAAATCTTCAGAAGTCAGGAATCGAAAAACAGGAACCAAAGTCAAATCCAAAAGCAAAATCTTTATTCTCCAGCGCCTCGGTGTAACCACCTTTCAAGAGTATACATTCTCACTGAAAGAATGGATATATATATATATATATATATATATATAAATATATATATATAAATATATATATATATATATATTTATATATATATATTTATATATATATATATATATATATATATATATATATATATAAAAAACATATATATATATATATATATATATATATATATATATATATATATATATAAATATATATATAAATATATATATATATTTATATATATAAATATATATATATATATATATATATATATATATATATATATATATATATATATATAAATATATATATACTCATAGCAATTAATTAAACAATTATGTTCAAAAAAGTTTTAAAGCAGACACCTCCAGTTTATTTCATTATTCAGTCCACAGGGTGTCACTGTATTGTATTTCAAAATAAAAATACTTTCCTTATATTGTAATTTATATTTCAAAGCATTTTCATCATTATAAAGACATTTCACAATTTCTAAAACTGTTCCCGTTAAAAATGAAGCATCACTATTATGATAAACACTAAAATGTGTGGCAATAAATTTATTTTCCCTTTTATGTCTTATGTCTCTAATGTGCTCACCTAACCTAATACGAAACTCTCTTTTAGTTTCACCTATATAATATAATCCACAGGGACAGTGTAAAGCATACACAACTCCCTTACTTCTACAGGTAAAACTATCTCTTACTGTGAGCCTAATGTTGTTAATATAACTAAATGTTCTAACTATATTCCACAAACACTGCATCTACTGCAACATCTTGTACCAAATTCACTTAGTGGTCTTGGTAAACAAAATTTTGGCATTACAAATTTACCATGTACCACCATATATTTCAAATTTCTTCCCCTTTTATAGGAGAATAAAGGTTTTTGTGGCAAAATGTGCATCAACACCTTGTCTTTCACTAAAAATTTCCAAAAATGTTCCACTACATCCTTTATGTCTCCACTTTTTACATTATATGTGGAGACAAAATACTTTTAAGGATATTTAACTTGTAAGGATATTTATTTTGTTTCTCTTTCCATGTTTGTGGGTGGTAACTCCTTGTGCAGAATTTCTGTAGCTGGCAGTTTACTGGGGATGCAAACAGATCTATGTCCGGGCTCCACCATTTTTGTGTTATCATTCTGAATATTTGTGAATGTAATTTCCACTCGTGCAGATCCATGATGTTTCTGCTCAAGTCGTCTGCCAGTGTGTTTTTCTTTCCTGGCAGGAATTGTGCTTGCAGATGAACTTAAGGTTAGAGCTGTGTTCCACAAGGTCATGGCTTGTCTGCAGAGGGGATAAGAATGAGTGCCCCCTTGCTTGTTTATGTACCACATAACTGTGGTTTTCTCAGTCTTTAGTAGTAGTTGTCCTGGATGCAGCAGGCCCTTGAAAGCTATAAGGGCATTTTGTACAGCTAGCATCTCTTTTTGATTGATGTGAAGATGCCTTTGTTCTGCGGGCCACTTGCCCTGAACAGATTTTCCTGCCATGTGTGCTCCCCAGGCGTAATCCGATGCATCTGTTGTCAGTGTTTGCCTGGCTGTGGGTTGAGTGAAAGGCTGTCCCTTGTTGAGGTGACATGCTTGAGCCCACCATCGAAACTCCTGTTGAAGGCAAGGAATTAGTGGTATTACTGTTTCCAAACTTTGACAGCGTTGAGACCAGACACTCTTTAGGTACCACTGTAGTTGCCTCATATGCAGTCTGGCATATGAAATTAGTAGTATGCAAGATGCCATGTAACCCAAGGCCTGCAGAATTTTTCTTGCAGGGAGTTGGGTCTTTGTTGCCATCAATTGGAAATATTGAGTCAGTTGTCCTTGCTTGTCTGGCGTGAGATAAGCCATCTGGGCCATTGTATTCAAGCTGACATCCAGGAATATTATCTCTTGTGAGGGCACTAGTTTTGACTTCTTTTCATTTACTCTGTACCCTAGGCAACTTAACTTTTTTACAAATGCCAGATGCTTTAGAAGAATGTCCTTGCTCTCTGCTTGAATCAGGCAGTCGTCCAAGTATGGATAAATTTGAATTCCTTTCTGTCTGCAAAATGCAATTACTGGTGCCAGGCACTTTGTGAAGACCTTGGGTGCAGTAGATAAGCCAAAGGGCAGTGCAGATAATTGGTAGTGCATTGAACCAGCTATGAATCTGAGGTATCTTCTACAGTTTTGCCTGATAGGGACATGCAGGTATGCCTCCTTGAGGTCTAAAGTTATGAGCCAAGCTTTTTTGCCCAGCATGGGAAGAAGCTGCTGTAGTGTCAACATTTTGAATTTTGGAACATCCAGGTAAGTGTTTAGAGAAGAAAGATCTAGAATGGGCCTCCAGGCTTTGTCCTTTCTGGGAACCAGAAAGAGTCTCGAGTAAAATCCTCGTCCTTGCTCCAGTGTTGGTACCTTTTGAATAGCTCTCATGTCCATGAGTGCTGTAATTTGTCTTTGAGCCTCTGCCCATTGTTTTGGTGGCAGATTTGGCATTCCTTTTAACCTTGGCAGAGTGTGAAAGTGGAATCTGTAACCTTGAGATACAATGTTGAGAACCCATTTGTCTTTGGTGATCAGATGCCAATTGTGACAGAAAAGTGCCAGTTTTCTTCCTAAGGGGGCTGCCAAGAGAGAACTGGGCAGCTGTAGTGGGAAGTCATTGGGGCTGTTTTTTTATAAGGTTGAGGCCTGTCTTCCCCTTCTTTCTGGGTTGATGCACCCCATTGTCGAGGCCTGTAAGGACCTTGTGGTTGACCTCTACCTCTTGGACGTCTGTATCTGCCCCTTTGAGGTCTGTCTGTAACTGGAAAGGACCAATTCTTTGTTGGCCAATTTCTGCTAAATCGAGGAGGTTGAACCTGTAAGAAATCCTTCACCGTTTGCATAGATTTTGCCTTATCCTCCATTTTCTTTAATACCTCTTCTGCCTCAACTCCAAATAAAACATCCTGCTGCAAAGGTGCATCCAATAATTTTGCTTTAACATGATCTGGTAACGTCTGTTCTTTTAACCAAGCATGTCTTCTAAATGACAGTTCCTGTAACTGCTGCTCTACAGGAGGCCTCTAATGAATCAAAACCACATTGCAAAGTATGTTTTCCCACTTGTTCAGCTGTATGCAATAAATCCTGCATTTCCTTATAATTAGGAGGATCTGAGTTTGGAAGCATTTTTTGTTTCAACTGAGACATTAAATATTGCTGATATTTTAGCATGTGAAACTGGCAATTTAAGGCCCTCATTGCTAAAGTTGCAGATGTATATAATTTCTTCCCCCATCTGTCTAATGCTCTGGAATCTCTGTCAGAGGGGGCTGGACTCTTTGCTGAAGAGGCCTTTACCCCTTTGGGGCCCTGAGAAATAGTTTCAGGGTCAGCACCAGGGCTTTTATAAAGAAATTTGTGAGAGTCAGGGACTCTGTAGTATCTGTCTGGCTTAACTGGAGCAGGAGGTAAAGAATCAGGATTTAAACTGGATTCAGTATACACATCATCCACAACATCTAACACTGGCGGAATAGCAAGGGGTCTGTGTTGAGGTAATAAAAGGAAATCTCTGAGCCTTTTCTTGGATTCTGAATAATCCTGGCCCTCCCAATGGAAATGCTCCCTCATGGTATGTAAGGTTTCCCCAAAGGACTAGTCCTCTGGCGGAGAGGCTGAAGGAATTGATTCCTCAGCATCAGAATCCTCATAAGGGGGTAAAGAGTATCCTAGGTCTGCGGATGAATCTGAAGAGATGGATACCTGGTAGGATAAGTCATAGTCTGCATCCTGTCTAGGCCTTTTATCAGGAGGGGGATGGGACCCCCTGATCAGAGTGATTAAGTCTTCGGCCATTTTGAGCATTTGTTTCTCAGGCATGGAAGCCTGTCCTGGTGAATGTTGAATTTGTTTCATTGTTTTTAAAGGAGTTTTAGACTTAGCAGAAGATATAATGGCTAACTGAGTAGGTCTGAAAACACCCCCTGAAGCTACTGGTTGTTCAGCTACTCCGGATCCCTTTGAAGGATTAGTCTCAGTAGGCTGTAAATCTGGTGCGTCTGAAGGCCCAGCCATCTCCACGTGGGAGTCAGAGGCGGTCTGTGGTTCTAAAGAAGCGGTCCAAGTGTAATGACTGCAGCAGAGTAACACAATGAACATCAGAACACTTCTTTCTTATAATGGCTAGGAGAATGTTTTCTTAACATCCAAGCTCTTTATTCTCTGTGATTAAAAATAACCCTCAAGCAGCCCTTTCAGTGCTGTTTGCCTTGGTTTGTATCACTTGAGCCCCACCTGTTTATTTGCATCTCTACAGATTCCCCTTCATTGCCAATGTATCTCCTTATTCTAATATATGTGCACAAAACGGCTACTAATAAGCAAGTCAATGTGAAGACACATTCCCAACCTTAATAAACTTTGCTTTCTCATCTCTCCTCACTTTACAGGTCGAGTTTGAATTATTACACCCCCCCCCCCCCAAAGGTCTTCACTGACAGTTTTCCACTGCTTGCCTCTCTGATTTCCACCTAGCTACAATCAATACCCAAAGTATTAGTAATAAAATACCCAACTTATACACCTGGCTGTCACACAACAATCCTGACATTAACTGTCTCAGAAACCTGGCTCAAACCTAATATCAAAGATACTGAAATTCTTCCCCCGGACTACCAAATCATATGGAATGACAGACCTAATAAAAAAGGAGGAGAAGTAGCCATAATTTACTCCTCCTAAAGTACAGTTGTGTACCTACCATAAATGTAGATGTTAGAGTGTATTCACTGTTGCAGTCATTACTCTTGGGTTATTCTGCTGGCAGGCTACCCGCAGTCGGCCTGAATTCCAAAGTCCTGGTCTGGTGTCGGCTGCTGTCGCCTCTTCCCTGATGTCAGTGCACCAGGGGTATAAAAAATGCAGCCGACGCCATTTTCTTCAGTTTTTTTTGCCCCAGATGTCAGGTGCCCCCAAAAGGGTAGGCTAAATATATGATGCCAATAAACATACATGCAGTAAAGAAACATTTCCTTCATCTACAAGCTAATACACCACATAGGTTGTATTGAATAGAGAAGTATAGATAGACCCCAATAAAAAAAGGGGGACGGTGGGAGGGTAACCTGGACTGCAACAGTAAATACACTTGAACATCTACATTTATGGTAGGTACACAACTGTACTATGTTCATCATGTTTTCACTGTTGCAGTCGTTACTCTTGGGTTGAATCCCAAAGCTGAGGATGGGTGGCTGGGCTGAATAGGATTAGGAGAGGCTATGAGGCCCTGCAGAACTGTAGTGGCAAAGCCTGCGCTGGATTTAGAGTAAAGAGGTAAGTGGTAGTGCTTTGTAAAAGTGTGTACTGAACTCCAAGTTGCAGCCTCTAAGATGTCTTTGGTTGGTAACTCCTCTGGGGAAGGCTGCTGAAGTGGCTGCTGCTCTGGTAAAATGAGGCCTAATGCCCTTAGGCACCGATTTGCCATGCTGAGAATAGCAGAAACAGATGCAATGGCCTATCCACTTAGAAACAGTCTGTTTTGAGATAGCCTATCCTTGTGATCCTGCAGCATATGACACTAAAAGTTGCTCAGTCTTTCTGAAAGCTTTAGTTCTGTCCAAGTAGAAGCGTAGCTGCCTGTGTATGTCCAAAGAATGCAGAATTTTCTCACCCTTATTCTGTGGGTTTGGATAAAAGGTAGGCAAGTGAATGGTTTGGTTGAGGGCCACACTGGACACCACTGAGGCATAAATGTTGGGTTTGTCCTCAGAGAAACCCTGCCTGGATGAAAAATGATAAAAGGTTCCACAGCCATGAGTGCTTGTAACTCCGAGACTCGTCTTGCAGAGGTTATTGCTAGGAGCAGAGCTGTTTTCCAGGATAAGAATTTTATATCAGCTGTTGAGGCTGGCTCAAAAGGAGGCAGTGTGAGTTTTTCCAAGACATAATTGAGGTCCCATGCCTGAACTGGTGCTCTCCTTGGAGGCCGGATGTTTTTGGCCCCTCAGAGGTACTGCCTTATTAAAGGATGAGAAAAGATAGGTGGTTCCGTATTGTAATGGGCTGAAATGGCAGAGGCATGAATCTTAATTGATGAAAAGGAAAGGCCTTTGTCCAGCATCTCAGTTAGGTATTGTAAAATCTGAGGAATATTAACTACATACGTGTCAATGCCTTGTTCCCGGTTCCAAGCACAGAATCTCTTACATTTTTCTGCATAAGATTTTCTGGTACTGGGCCTCCTGGCCTCCAAGATAACATCCATAACAGCTTTTGAAAGAGGAGAGTTCTGAATGGCTACATTACCCGCCATGCTGCCAAATTTAGGGTCCTGAGTTGGCTGTACAGGATCAGATAGTTTTGTTGGGTCAGCAAGTGAGAAGTTTGAGGCAATATCCATGCTGGACCTTGAGACAAGCTCTTTAGGATTGGGTACCAGTGCTGGCGTGGCCAGTCTGGTGCAATCGGTATCATTTTTGGCTTCTCTTGTCTGACCTTTAGGAGTACCCTGGGAAGGAGAGGCAGTGGAGGAAAGGCATATACTGTAGATTTTTCCAGCTGAAGGATAGGGCATCCACTCTCCATGCTTGTTTGTGATAAATCCTTGTGCAAAATCTCTTTAATTGGCAGTTGTGAGGGGAGGCAAATAGATCTATGTCTGGGCATCCCCATTTCCTTGTTATCATGCTGAGGACTTGTGGACCCAGTTTCAACTCGTGGGGATCCATGAGGTATCTGCTTAGTTCGTCTGCCAGAGTGTGTTTGTTTTTCCTGGCAGGAACTGTGCTTGCAGGTGAACTTGATAAGTCAATGCTGTGTCCCATAAGGTCATTGCTTGTCTGCAGAGGGGGTAGGAATGTGTACCTCCCTGCTTGTTTATGTACCACTTGACCGTAGTACTGTCTGTCTTTATCAGTAGCGGTCCTGAATGAAGTAGGGCCTTGAAAGCTGTCAGGGCATTCTGAACAGCTAGTATCTCTTTTTGATTGATGTGAAGATGCATCTGGCTTTCAGGCCATGTGCCCTGAATACATTTTCCTGCCATATGGACCCCCAGGCATAATCTGATGCATCTGTTGTCAGTGTCTGTCTGGCTGTGGGTAAGGTGAATGGCACACCCTTGTTGAGGTGACAGGCCTGTGTCCACCATCGAAACTCCTGTTGCAGGCAGGGAATGGGGGTAATTACTGTCTCCAGGCTGTGGCAATGCTGAGTCCAAACACTTTTTAGATACCATTGTAGTTTCCTCATATGCAGTCTGGCATATGGAATTAGTAAAACGCAGGATGCCATGAAACCCAAGGCCTGCAGGATTTTCCTTGCAGATAACTGGGTCTTTGTTGCCAACTTTTTGAAGTAAGAAGTCAGTTGCTTTTGTTTGTCTGGCGTGAGATAAGCCATCTGGGCAGTTGTACTTAGCTTGCACCCAGGAATATTATCTCTTGAGAGGGTACTAGTTTTGATTTCTTTTCGTTTACTGTGTGTGTGTGTCTTTCGGCTTTTCCCGGTTAGGGGTCGCCACAGCGGAACTCCGGTCCACTAATGATTGGCAGTAGAGTTTTACATGCTGGCTTGCCGGGCCTAACGCACAACCTTCAACGAAGGAACGCCCATTCACGCATGTCGTCACACAGTAGACGCTTTAACTGAGAATCGAACGGGCAACGTCTAACTGTGAGGCGACAACGCTACCGTAGTCAAATTAGTAATCTTTTTACAAACGCCAGATGCTTTAGGAGGAATGTCTTTGTTCTCTGCTTGAATAAGGCAGTCGTCCAAGTAGGGATATATTTGAATTCCTCTTTGTCTGCAAAATGCAATTACTGGTGCCAGGCATTTTGTGAAGACCCTGGGTGCAGTACATAAGCCAAAGGGCAGTGCAGAGAATTGGTAGTGCATTGAGCCAGCTATGAATCTAAGGTATCTTCTGCAAGACTGTCTGATTGGGACATGCAGGTATGCCTCTTTTAGGTCCAAAGTTACGAGCCAAGCCTTCTTGCCCAGCATGGGCAGTAGTTCCTGTAGAGTCAACATCTTGAATTTTGGAACCTCCAGAAACGTATTTAGTATAGACAGGTCCAGTATTGGTCTCCAGGCTTTGTCCTTTCTGGGCACTAAGAAAAGTCTGGAGTAAAATCCTTGCCCCTGCTCTTGTTGTGGTACTTGTTGAATGGCCCTCATGTCCATGAGGGCTGTAATTTGCTTTTGTGTCTCTGCCCATTGATTGTGTGGCAGGTCTGGCATGCCTTTTGCCCTTGGTAGGGTGTGAAAATGGAACCTGTAGCCTAGGGACACTATGTTCAAGACCCACTTGTCTTGGGTAACCATTTGCCAATTTGATGAAAAAAAAGTGCTAGTTTTCCCCCTAAGGGAGCTGCCAAAAGAAAAGTGCTTGGATCTGGCAGAAGAAAGTCATTGGGACTGTTTCCTGTAAGGTTGTGATTTGCCTTCTCCGCTTTTGAAGGTAGGGCCACCCCATTGTTTATGCCTGTATGAGCCTTGGGGCTGAGATATGCCTCTCGGACGTCTGTATCTGCCTCTTTGTGGTCTGTCTGACACTGGAAAGGACCAATTTTTGAAGGCCAGTTCCTGCTAAATCTGGGTGGCTGTACCTGTAAGAAATCCTTCACTGTCTGCATGGATTTCACTTTATCCTCCATTTTATAGCAAACTCCAAAACCATAAGCAGGGTCCTATGGCAGTAAGCGGTCACACAAAGGCTAAAGTTCCACGAAGTTCTTCAAAAGCACTTTCAAAGCATATGAAAAAAGGACGATGCTGTTCACTGTGAAAACGTTTTATTCATACAAACAAACGTAAGCGCTTTCACCCGTAGGCTTCATCAGACGTTTCATTGCATCCATCACACATCACATTTAAATATCAACACGAAGTCTACCATAGGCTAATTGCACTAATTACATTATAACCATATACTAATAACTAAACGACCCATTACAAGGCTAACCTACTAATATATCAAAACAATAAAATACATGTAAATACTGTGGATATATAAAAATGAAAATAAATAAATAACCAACAGTAAATACAATGATAAAAATAGCAATGATAAAAATATTAATAATAATAAAATGGCCTTATATGATGGTGCCAAGCAACCGACTAATGAATTAACTATTAGATAGATATTACTACTATTGTAATGTATGCAAAATAAGGGGTGTACATGGTACCCTAACACTCATATGTAGTTATATCCTCTAAATAACAAATACATACACTATCAGGTGGACATTATCTCTTAGGTCTAGCACATCTTCTCTTTCTAAGTACTGGTCTCAAATTGACCTTCTCATTCAGGCCTGGGGGTTGATCCGCTGTACACCTGAGTATCCACCTCAACTCACATTCTAATGTGTAATTAATCAAATCACCCCCTCGTGTACTCGCAAACACTTCTTGTATTACACTATACATAAACTTGTGTTGAGGGCCAAAAATCTTATTGTGCTTAGCCAAGGAGTTCGTATCAGTACCTAACCTTATATGATACTGGTGTTCTCGGATTCTCTCCCTTAGAGACCTATTCGTCTTACCTATGTAGAACGAGGTACAGGCTACACACCTAGCCAAATATACCACGTTCTTACTCATGCAGTTGGTACCTGTATTAAAATTATATATAAAGTTGTTATGAGGATTGACAAAGGTGTCCCTAATATCTATCAAACTACATTGACTACAGCTCCCACAAGCTCTAGTGTTATAGTCGAAATCATTGGAGTTCCTACTATTCTGTGATAAACTCCTGTAACATAATAATTTCTTTAAATTAGGTTTATTCTTATATACAACCGATGGTACTGGTCCTACTAACTGACTTATATCATGATCCTATTTATAAATAGACTTCCATCTGGTCTGTTGAATACGTCTATCCATCGTAAGTTGTGTTATAGGAATGCTTTTTTGCACCGGAACAGCATGCACCCCAATTATGTGCTTAATAACATAATGAAAGGACAACTCATGAGAGCCTCAAGGTTGAATCCGAGTGGTATTGGGTATGTAGAGGAGGCAGCCAAACTGAAGCATATGTTTTTAGAGAGAGGCTATGATGAAGCAATCTTTGATAAGATGTTATGTGAGGTTAGTGCACTTAGGTCCACTACTGCTAAACCCTACTATGCAGACGCTACCGCTGTGACAGACTTTCACAACCCTGGTGTGTCCGACTTTATTAGAGCACCTAAAGCACCTATTTTCTATACCAGAGATGCCTATTTTTTGAGAGAGTTAAAGGGTAAACACTGGGAGATTTTAGGGTTGGATCATGATATAAGTCAGTTAGTAGGACCAGTACCATCGGTTGTATATAAGAATAAACCTAATTTAAAGAAATTATTATGTTACAGGAGTTTATCACAGAATAGTAGGAACTCCAATGATTTCGACTATAACACTAGAGCTTGTGGGAGCTGTAATCAATGTAGTTTGATAGATATTAGGGACACCTTTGTCAATCCTCATAACAACTTTTAATTTTAATACAGGTACCAACTGCATGAGTAAGAACGTGATATATTTGGCTAGGTGTGTAGCCTGTACCTCGTTCTACATAGGTAAGATGAATAGGTCTCTAAGGGAGAGAATCAGAGAACACCAGTATCATATAAGGTTAGGTACTGATACGAACTCCTTGGCTAAGCACAATAAGATTTTTGGCCCTCAACACAAGTTTATGTATAGTGTAATACAAGAAGCATTTGCGAGCACACGAGGGGGTGATTTGATTAATTACACGTTAGAATGTGAGTTGAGGTGGATACTCAGGTGTAAAGCGGATCAACCCCCAGGCCTGAATGAGAAGGTCAATTTGAGACCAGTACTTAGAAAGAGAAGATGTGCTAGACCTAAGAGATAATGTCCACCTGATAGTATATGTATTTGTTATTTAGAGGATCTAACTACATATGAGTGTTAGGGTACCATGTACACCCCTTATTTTGCATACATTACAATAGTAGTAATATCTATCTAATAGTTAATTCATTAGTCGGTTGCTTGGCACCATCATATAAGGCCATTTTATTATTATTAATATTTTTATCATTGCTATTTTTATCATTGTATTTACTGTTGGTTATTTATTTATTTTCATTTTTATATATCCACAGTATTTACATGTATTTTATTGTTTTGATATATTAGTAGGTTAGCCTTGTAATGGGTCGTTTAGTTATTAGTATATGGTTATAATGTAATTAGTGCAATTAGCCTATGGTAGACTTCGTGTTGATATTTAAATGTGATGTGTGATGGATGTAATGAAACGTCTGATGAAGCCTACGGGTGAAAGCGCTTACGTTTGTTTGCATGAATAAACGTTTTCACAGTGAACAGCATCGTCCTTTTTTCATATGCTTTGAAAGTGTTTTTGAAGAACTTCGTGGAACTTTAGCCTTTGTGTGACCGCTTACTGCCATAGGACCCTGCTTATGGTTTTGGAGTTTGCTATTGATTATATTTTTCCTGGAACAGGGCCCGAGCTCCGTTGGCTGTGTGCACTGGTGTGCTTTGTGGTTGTTATTCTCCATTTTCTTCAACACCTCTTCTGCTTTAGCACCAAACAAAAGTATCATGCTGTAATGGGGCATCTAATAATTTTTCTTTAACATGATCTGGCAGATTCTGTTCCTTTAACCAAGCATGCCTTCTAATAACAGAACCTGTAACAACGGCCCTGCAAGAGGCCTCCAGTGAATCATAACCACATTGCAAAGTATGCTTTCCCACTTGTTCAGCTGCATGCAATAAATCCTGCATTTCCACGTTCTCTGAACCTTCAGAATTTGTCAACATTTTCTGTTTAAGCAGTGACATTAAGTAGTGCTGATATTTAAGCATATGAAACTGACAATTTAAAGCCCTTACAGCCAAGGTAGCAGAAGTGTAAACTTTTTTCCCCCATCTGTCCAGTGCCCTAGAATCCCCATCAGAGGGGACAGGGTTTTTTGCAGTGGAAGCTTTGACCCCTTTGGAACCCGGAGATATAGTTTCTGGGTCAGCAGCAGGGTTTTTATATAGGAATTTATGAGAATCCAGGACCCTGTAGTATCTGTCTGGCTTAGCAGGTGCAGGAGGTAAAGAGTCAGGGGACAGGCCGGACTCTGAAAATACATCATTTACAATGTCTAGAACATGTGGGATAGCAAGGGGTCTGTGCTGAGGAAGTAGCAAAAAGTCTCTGAGCCTTTTCTTAGATTCAGAGTAATCTTGGCTCTCCCAGTGGAAATGCTCCCTCATGGTATGTAGGGTTTCCCCAAAAGAATAATCCTCAGGAGGCGAGGCCGAAGGAATGGATTCTTCAGCATCAGAGTCCTAATAGGCAGGTATAGAATAATCTTGTTCAGGGAATTTGAGGAAATAGAAACCTAATCAGAAGAATCATATTCTGTCTCTTGCCTAGGCCTCTTATCAGGAGGGGGATGGGAACCCCTGATCATAGTAATAAGGTCTTGCATGGAAGTTTGAGTAGGAGAATGCTGTACTTGTTTCTTTGTCTTTAGAGCAGCTTTAGTCTTTGGAGTTGAAGATGGTTTAACATACAAACTGTGTAGGTCTGAAGACACCCTCAGAAGCCGATGCCTGCTCAGCGGCTCCGGACCCATCTGAGGGAATGATTTCCGAGTGTCCAATACCTTGAGTATCCAGAGGCCCAGTCGGCTCCGCGTGGGAGTCGGAAGCGGCTTGTGGCTCTGAGGTAGTGGGCGCCAGGGGCTGCGAAAGCACCTCACTGAGAACCGGCGACTGGCCTAACGGAGGCCTCGTCGTCGGTTTTGGACCTCGGATGCCTATCCTTTTCCTTGTCCTTGCGTTTTTTGTAAACTCTGGTCGTCGGCTGCTCCATCGGCATTATATAATTAAATCTTCAGCCAAAGTAATGAAATGCAAAATCGAACCGACGCTTAATAGTGCGTTGGTTAAATCTAGCACAAAACCGACAGCTAGCAACGTTGTGGTCAGGGCCTAGGCAAGGAATACAGTAAGAGTGAAAATACTTATTTGCTTCCCACAAGAAATACAATTATTAACTTTTTCTAACATCGGTCTGGAGCAAGAAAAAAGTTTCCCCAACAGGGTACTTAGCTTTAATGAAGACTTCGGTTCTGAAATTCGGATTCGAAAATCTCAGGAGTCGGCTGACCGGCACTTGCAAACTGCTTTTGCTTCGGGCACCATGCGGCAAGAAAGACTGAAGAAAATGATGTCGGCTGCATCTTTTATACCCCTGGCGCACTGACGTCAGGGAAGAGGTGACAGCAGCCGACGCCGGACCAGGACTTTGGAATTCAGGCAGACTGCGGGTAGCCTGCCAGCAGGATAACCCAAGAGTAATGATTGCAACAGTGAAACACGATGAACATCAATCATTCCATACACTAAGCTCAGTCCTAAATTCTCTCCTCCTTAACTATCCATAGCCTACCTAAAAAATCAACAAACATGAATATTTATGTATAGTCATCTACAATTCCTCTGGTAATAACATCCCAATCCTTGAAAACATTTTATCGTGGTTCTGTTCCAACATCAAAAAGGAAACCTTTATCCTTGGCAGTGTAAACATCAACTGGGCCACAGTCTCCTCACAACCTCCGAGCCAAACAATCTCCAACTTCTCCCAGCCAATAAAGCTACCCAACCAGATACAGCAAAGACGGCTCCTCTGGCACTCACTAGATTGGATCTTAGCAACTCATCCAAACCTAATCTCAAACAGCGGAATTATACCTGATCCCCTTATGTACCACCTACCAGCCTATGCCTTCCAGTGTGCCTCTTCTGTCCAAATACATCATCAATACATTCAATCTCGTAATCACAGTAACTTCAATCCCCAGACATTTTCCGCCTATCTGAAAAAAATGAATTCAGCAACTTGACTCTGCCTCTGGACAGTGCAACTAATTACTTCAACAAAACCTTCCTAGACTTACTAAAAAGCCTAACCCCTCTTAGAACAAAAATAATAAAGGCCAAAATAGTTTCCTGGCTTTCTAAAGAAACCAGTAAACTAATGCACCTCAGACACAAAAGTTGGAAACAATACCAAAAGGGTTATCCTTAGTACGTTGAAACGCCACTACATCGAATTCTACTTCACCGACACATCAGAACATCGAAAAATGAAGAGCAGAAGTTTTCCGCACTAAGTTACCATTTGGCCATCCGCCTGAACTTTGCCCCATACCCTTGCGTTAGTGCGTTCTCAGAGCTGTAATATTAAGTTGGGGGGGGTGTAGCCCCCATTTGTGTAGTTGGTTTAATGGCAGTTTTTCAGTTCTGGATGGCCAAACGGCAACTTACCGTGCGGAAAACTTCAGCTCTTCATTTGTCGATGTTCTGCCATGTCGGTGAAGTGGAATTCGATGTAGTGGGCTGTAGACGTGCTAAAGGTAACCCTACCAAAAACACAGGTTAAAAACTCTCAAATCGAATTCAAACAGCTCCGCAACTCAGTGAAGAAACTAATAACTAAAGACCGTAAGACTGGTTACTCCAAACTCTAATCAGAACACAATTCTAACCCCAAATAGTTTTGGAATTGCATTTCCTCCCTTCTAAACCCTGGTAGAAAAGACAATCTATGCCCTAATCAAAACTCCCCAATGAAATTGCATCTAAATTCAATACCCTTTTTGTTGACTGCATAATCAACTAACCGCAAACTTTCCCATCTTCTCTCCCTCTCATAGTCCCCCATCCACTGCTTTTCCCTCCAACACTTCACCTTTAAGTCTTAAACCTATCACCACCAGCAGCATAAAAAACTCCTTAAAACTAAAGCCTTGCTCCTACGCTCCTGATAATCTGCCTCCATCCCTCCTTAAGATAGCTGTAGACAATATTGCCCTCCCCATTCTCATTTTTATCAACAAATCCATCAAAGAAGCTTATGCCCCCTCACTCTGGAAGAAAGCTTTCGTCACCCCTATGTCCTCTCACTCTGGAAAAAAGCTTTTGTCACCCCTCTCCACAAAGGCGGCAACAACATAGACACTAGCTTCCGTCCTATACCTATTCTCAGTCCTATACCTATTCTCTCACCTCTTTCCAAAAAACTTAAGTCCATTCATCACAAACTCTTACCATACCCAACACTCATCTTCTTAACACAACACGGTTTCAGGCCTGACCACAGCACTACCACTGCTCTTTTGTCCTTCCTTAACGCCATTAATTGTACTTGTGACTCTGGGAAAATCATACTCACCCTTTACTTAGATCTCTCCAAAGTCTTTGACACTGTTTCACATCCTCTACTAATCTCAACTTTCCTCCCTCAATTTCTCGCCTTCCTCCACAGCCTGGTTTACAGGCCCTCTCAATCCAATAGACAAGCTGTTAAATGGAAAAATTCCACTTCATCTTCTCAATAATCCCTCCGGCGTGCCCCAAAGCTCTATTCCCGGCACCTTACTTTTCAGAATTTTCAATAATAAAACTTTGACAAATCCATTGATAATGCGACACTGATCCAAATACGTGGAGGATTCCACAATCGGTACAGCTAACTCTCCCTCCAAAAAAAATACCGGAATTTGGATGCTAAACCACCATCGTGCTCTCCATGATAAAACATAAATAAGGACATTCTCTCCTTCGAGAAATTTCACCATAGACAAAAGCTCCTTTAAAATAAAAAGCAATCTAATTAATATTGTACCTCACACCAAATTACTCGGAGTCACCATTGATGAACACTTAAAATTCGATATCCACAGCCAAAATAATATTAAAAAAAACACCAAAAACTAGGTCTGCTGTACAGACAAAATTACTATGCAACCGCTTATACCAGACATATTCTTAGCCTCCTCCTACCTGCTCCCCTCTCTTATGTATGCTGCTCCTCTACTTACTCATCTCCAACTTAGCCTAAAAAGCAAACTGGAAGCCTGCTATAACAAAGTCTGTAAATTTGCTACAAAGTCCAAATACTCCACCCATCACTGCCATTCCCTAAACTGGCGTGAACTTCCTAATTTCCTGAAATTCATACAACCCACCACTGCTCACAAACTCATATTCCAACCCTCCATCTGCCCCTCTCTCATCTAGCTTAATCCCTTACCTTCCCAGTCCAGTTGTACTCTTAGATCTGAAAACCAAAACCTCCTTAAAATCTATAAACCCCTTTGCCCGCTTGGCCAATTACTTCCATTACACTCCTTAGCTAAACTATGGAATTTTCTCCCTCCGCTGTTGTCACAACCACTCTAATTTCAAATCTCTCCTCCATTCTCACCTTACCTCATACTGGGACTGTTCCTGCTCCCTTCCCAAATAAATTACACTGTCATCTTTTTCAAACCTCCCTTCAATCTCATCTACCACTTCTGACCACTAACATTACTGTTAGAGTTTATGACTTTTACTTTTAATTATATTATCTGTATTATTTTTGACTATATTTTAACATGTGTTTTTTTTAAACATATACTCCATAATTTTGTATTTTAAATTGTATATTTATGCTTTGTATACTGTATATTCCATACTTGCGTTATATTCTGTTAAATGCTTTTGGAGCTTTTCTCCCTGGGTCTCCACTGAAAATGGGCTGTACTTGGCCCAGTGGACTTCCTGGTCATCAAACTGGAAATAAACACACACACACACACACACACACACACACACACACACACACACACACACACACACACACAAAAAACACACACACACACAAAAAACACACACACACACAAAAAACACACACACACAAAAACACACACACTTTCTACACTGGTGAGAGGAAAAAAGACAAGACAAAAATAGAGAGCACTTAGAAGGCTGTACCATTAGCATTGATGATCTTTATTAGATGCTAATTCCAGCCTGTGAGTATGGCTGTCAATTTGGGACAACTGTTCCGATTACGAGGGTTAAACGTCATTATTTGAAGTACATAGTTATGTATGTTAATATTACAGTTAGGTTCTGGGGGTGTTGGGGGGGGGTTGTCTTTTTGTTTGAGGGTTTTCATTAAAACAAGAGTAAGATTTGGTACACATTAAAATGGATATGTAAAACAACTGTATAAAAGATCAGCCTACCAAGCATTAAGTGTATGCATGTAACACAAAAAGATGAAACTAAACATTGATAAAAAAGCTCTTAACATATCTAGTAGAAATAACAACTTACAATGACAGCATTTTCCATATTACCTTTAAATGTAAATAGTTTCATTATACACCAAAAACAGAGTAGTGAGCTGTATTAAAAAATGAAGAATGCAAACAGCTATGCTCCAGGAGATGCATTCTGAAAGAACTGAGCAGGTGAATTTATCAAGAATTTCAAGATACTTCATCATCAGAATATCTGGGACAAAGGAAAGGGAAGTACTTATATTAACTGTGACGGGAGCTCCAATAGTGATACAAGAGGGGAAAATAAGATAGTGGCAGATTTGTAGTACTAAGGGGCTACTGGCAAGGGAGAAGAATTACAGTGGCATGCATCTATATTCCACCTAAAACTGATACAATGGAGCTTAAGAAAATTCTGGGAGAAAACCAGCTTTCAGCAGGGAATATTACTTTTAGGTGTAGACTGGAATCTGATTTGTAACAGTGAGAATGCATATGGGGGGGTGTAGAAGGGAAATACAACAAAGAGAGAGAATATGCATTTATGAAAACATTTGGTATGAAAACGTGAATTCAGTAGTAGGAGTTTGGAGATAATTTAAAATACTCCCCATTGCTGTACAAACACTGGGCTAGGCTAAACAGAAATTATATTTCACAGGGATGTTAGCATTTAATTGAAAGTTTTGATGCTCATCAAATAACTATTGCGGATCATGTGCCAATAACAATTAAAATAAAAATGCAGTGTAATGAAATAAAAAATGAGACACTGATGCTTCCCCACCTGTTAAACAGAGGAATTTAAGTCATCCCCTCCAGTACAGGTCTTTTGAGTTGTTGTTGTTCGTCTTTCCCTTTTAGGGGTCGGCACAGTGGAACTCCGGTCCGCTAATGATTGGCAGTTAGTTTTTATGGTGTCGAGTTGCCAGCCCGACACCCAACCTTCAACGAAGGCACGCCCATTCAACGCATGTCTTTCGAACACCCACTCGACCGCGGGGAGGACATGCAGACTCCATACAGAAGGCACTCCCAACCCAAGCAGAGACTCGAACGGGAGAACCTCTTGCTGTGAGGCAACAACGCTACCGCTGCACCACCGTGGAGTACAAGTCTTTTGAGTATGCATCTTTAACTCCCAGTGGGTGTGGTCTGAGCCTTTTAAAAAACTGAAGTTCACCACTTTACAGTTCTCTGTTGATGAGTATTTGTTAAAAAGGTCAAACATCAATACAGTTGTGGTTGCCACTATGCATGCTTCAAGTTAAAATATTCTGATACCCTGTAGCATGGTTTTGGAATTACTAATGCAAATAAGAACAAGCAATATTTGACAACTAGAGATGCAGGAGGAGGTTACTGCAAAAATGCCTGGAAGCACACTCTGCTGTAATAAGTTAAGGAATGGGTAGTGGAAATTATTCAGGAGTTATTAGGGAAGACAGAAATTTCTTCTAAAAACTACAGCTAGGGAGCAGGATAAAATTAAAGTGGAATTTAAAAATAGGGTGGACATAAAAGGGATGTGGTTAAGAAGTAAAGTACAGTTGTGTACACTTACCATAAATGTAGATGTTAGAGTGTATACACTGTTGCAGTCATTACATTTGGGTAATCTGCTGACAGAATGCCCTCAGTCAGCTTGAATTCCAAAGTCTTGAGTCCTGCATAGGTTGCGGTCTTCTCTTCCATGACGTCAGGTCATCAGGGGTATAAAATATGCAGCCGACACCATTTTCTTTAGTTTTTCTTGCCCCCAATGTCAGGTGCCCTCAAAAAGGTAGCAATATATATATATATATATATATATATATATATATAAATGCATGCATCAATATAAACTATACCTTCATCTACAAGCAAATACACCACATAGGTTGTAGAAGATAGTGAAGGAAAGATAAACTTCAGAATGACAGGGGGATGGTGGGAGGGTAACCTGGACTGCAACAGTGAATACACTCGTGCATCTACATTTATGTTAAGTGTACACAACTGTACTATGTTCTTTGTGTTTCACTGTTGCAGTCATTACCATTTGGGTAGAATCCAAAAGCTATGGTTGGGAGGCTGGAGCTAAACAGCATTAGGTGTGGCTATAAGGCCCTGTAGCACTGCAGTGGCAAAGCCTGCCCTGGACTTAGAGTAGAGGCAAATGGTAATGCTTTGTAAAGGTGTGAACAGAACTCCAAGTAGCAGCCGCTAGAATTTCTTTGGTTGGTACTCCTCTGAGAAAGGCTGCTGAAGTAGCTGCAGCTCTGGTGGAATGAGACCTAATGCTCTTGGGCACAGGTTTACCGAAACGGATGCAGTGGCTTATCCACTTTGAAATGGTCTGCTTTGAAATAGCCTTTCCTTCTGATCCTGCAGCATATGACACTAGTAATTGCTCAGTTTTTCTTAGAGCTTTAGTCCTGCTCAAGTAGAATCTTAGCTATCTGTGTACATCCAAGGAGTGCAGAATTCTTTCCCCTTTGTTCTGCGGATTTGGATAAAAAGTTGGCAGATGAATTGTTTGGTTACGAGCCACACTGGAAACCACCTTAGGCATAAAAGTAGTATTTGTCCTCAGACACACCCTGTCCAGGTAAAATATGATAAAAGGCTCTACAGCCACGAGGGCCTGTAGCTCTGAAACTCTTTTTGCTGAAGTAATTGCTAGCAGCAGAGCTGTCTTCCATGATAAGAACTTTATATCAGCGGTAGCAGCTGGTTCAAAATGAAGGCAGGGTGAGCTTTTCCAACACACAATTGAGGTCCCATGCAGGTAATGGTGATCTTCTAGGGGGGCTTAAATTTTTGGCTCCTCTAAGATACTGCTTTAGTAAAGGATGAGAAAAGAGTGGTGGCTCTGTATTGTAATGAGCCGAAATGGCAGAGGCATGGATTTTGATTGATGAGAAAGATAGGCCTTTGTCAAGCATCTCAGTTAAGTATTGTAATATCTGAGGAATATTTGGTTCCGCTGTATCAGTTCCTTGTGCTCGACTCCAAGCACAGAATTTCTTCCACTTGTCAGCATAAGATTTTCTAGTACTGGGCCTTCTGGCTTCCAAAATGACATCCATCGCAGCTTTACTGAGAGGTGTTGTTTGTACGATTACATGATTAGCCATGCTGCTAGGTTTAGAGTCTGTAGTTGACTGTGCAGGATCTGATTGTTTTGCTGGGACAGTAGTTGTGGTCTTTGAGGCAAGGTCCAAGCTGGGTACTGAGACAAGTTCCTTAGGATTGGGTACCAGTAATGGCGGGGTCAGTCCGGGACAATTAATATCATCTTTGGCTTCTCTTGTCTGACTTTTAGGAGGACCTTGGGTAGGAGAGGCAGAGGAAGAAAGGTGTAAACTGATAGGTTTTTCCAACTGAAGAATAGGGCGTCCACTTTCCATGCTGGTCTGTGATAACTCTTTGTGCAGAATCTTTTCAGTTGATAATTTTGAGGAGAGGCAAATAGATCTATGTCTGGGCTCCCCCATTTCTCTGTTATCATGCTGAAAACTTGTGGATTTAGTTTCCACTCGTGAGGATCCATAAGGTTTCTGCTTAAATCATCTGACCGTGGTGTTGTCCGTCTTTATCAGTAGTTGTCCTGGATGAAGTAAGTCCTTGAAGGCTGTTAGGGCATTTTGAACAGCTGCATCTCTTTCTGGGTGATATGTAGATGCATTTGTTTTGGTGCCCATATGCCCTGAATGCATCTTCCTGCCATGTGGGCCCCCCAGGCATAATCTGATGCGTCTGTTGAGGTTTGGCTGGTAGGGGGTAGAGTGAAGGGCCGTCCCATGTTTTGGTGACAGGCCTTTGCCCACCATAGAAACTCCTGTTGCAGGCAGGGAATGAGAGAAATCATTGTTTCCAGACTGTGTGAATGTTGACTCCATAAACTTTTTAAGTACCATTGAAGTTTCCTCATATGCAGTCTTGCATATGGAATTAGTAGGATGCCATGAAGCCCAGAGCCTGCAGAATTGGTCTTGCAGAAGACTGGGTTTTTGTTGCCATCAGTTTGAAGTAAGCAGTCAGTTGCCTTTGTTTGTCTGGCGTAAGGTAAGCCATCTGGGCAGTTGTATTCCAGCTTGCACCCAGGAATGTTATCTTTTGAGAGGGTACCAGTTGTGATTTCTTATTGTTTATTGTGTACCCTAGGTATGTTAGAAGCCTTTTCACAAATGCCAGGTGTTGAAGAAGAGTGTCCTTGTTCTCTGCTTGAATGAGACAGGTGTCCAGTTAAGAATATATTTGTATACTTCTTTGTCTGCAAAATGCAATTACTGGTGCCAGGCACTTTGTAAAGACCCTGGCCGCAGTAGATAAGCCAAAAGGGCAGTACAGAGAAATGGTAATGCATTAAGCCAGCCTTGAATCTGAGGTATCTTCTGCATGATTGTCTTACTGGGACATGCAGGTATGGCTCTTTTAGGTCTAATGTCACCAGTCAAGCATTCTTGCCCAGCATGGGCTGGAGTTGCTGCAAAGTCAGCAATTTGAATTTTGGAATGTCCAGGTATGTGTTCAAAATTGATAAATCCATATTGGCCGCCAGGCCCTGTCCTTTCTGGGTACCAAGAACAGTCGAGTAAAAACCTGGTCCTTTTTCCTGTTCTGGTACTGGTTGAATGGCCCCCATATCCATGAGGGACGCAACCTGTTTCTGTGCCTCTGCCCATTGATTTTTGGGCAGATCTGGAAAACCGTTTGCCATTGGCAGAGTGTGGAAATGGAATCTGTATCCCTGTGATACTATGTTTAGTACCCACTTGTCCTGGGTTATTAACTGCCAATTTTGAGCAAAAAGTGCTAATTTTCCCCCTAAGGGTGCTGTCAAAAGATAAGTGCTTGGTGTAGGCAGAGGGAAGTCATTGGGACTGTTTTCTGTAGGTTTGCACTTTATCTCCCCCTGACTTGGAGGTAGATGCGCCCCATTGCTTTGACCTGTATGAATCTTGCGCCTGGTATCCAAAAGATTTGCCCCTTTGAGCTCTGTCTGACACAGGAAAGGCCAATTTTTTGTAGGCCAGTGTCTACTGAATCTTGGTGGCTGCACTTGCAAGAAGTCTTTAACAGTCTGCATAGACTTAGCTATGTCTTCCATTTTCTTTAAAACCTCTTCTGCCTTAATACCAAACAGAGAATCATGCTGTAAAAGTGCATCTAGCAATTTAGCTTTAACATGATCAGGCAAATTTTGTTCCTTTAACCAGGCATGCCTCAATCACATCCAAATTGTAGCTTGCTACAGACCCCCAACTATGCCCCAGGATTCACACTCCTCATTTCTTGATACACTGGAAAGTATTAGGGTACAACCCAACACCCTAATAATGGGCAATTTTAACTACCCCACCATTGAGTGGGAAAACTACTCATGTACCAACTCTTTGGATCAACGTTTTCTAGAATTCATAAATTCCAACACCTTGGATCAACTTATTCACACCCCCACCAGGGGCAACAATATCCTAGACCTGGTCATTACCAACATGGGAAACCGGTGTTCCACACCAGAGGTCAATTCCTCGTTGGTCAGATCCGACCACAGGCTAATCAGCCTAGACATCCACATCCCACCCCCAGTTAGGGAAACAATCGTAAAAAACTTCTCAAACGCCAACTTCACACTTCTTAAGACAGAAGTGGCAAACTTCATGACACCCATGCAGACGGACAATAGAGGTATGACTGCCGAATCCTACACAAATGCACTTTATAAGCACTTACACGAGTGCATGGATCATGCTATCCCTAATAGAACCAAGATGTTATCCTCCAAAAAAAGGAAGCCAATCTGGTGGTCCTCTGCCATAAACAAACTCTACAACAGAAGAAAGAAACTGTTGCAAAAAAGAGTAAAAACCCATGACTGGAGGAACTCCGTGGTCAACCTCAGTAAGAAGCTGAGATCCCTCATAAAATCCTCCAAAGCTAGTTATGCAAACAAAATTGCCACGGACTCTAAAGACAACCACAAAGCATTCTATAGCTATGTCAAGAATCTAAATGGGAACACTCAGATCTGCTCTGAGTTACAGCATAATGGCACTAAATATACAGAACCAACTGATATTGCCAACATCCTAGCAGATAGGTTCAGTACTAACTTTACCCCCCTCTCACCCCCTAGAGGGCCCATCTCTATACCGGAAGAATGCAAAGTTCCTATAATCACGGCTGCACAGGTAAAAAAAAAAACTCTCCAAAGCCAAGAACACAGCATCCATGGGACCCGACAATATCCCAGGCTGCGTTCTACACGAACTACAGAATGAACTGGCACCCTACCCAAGTACCATGTTCATTCATAGCCACACCTCAGGCTTTGTACCCACTGAATGGCTGCACCGCGACAGTTATCCCACTCCACAAAGGGGGAGCCACGACGGACCCCGGGAACTACCGCCCCATTAGCCTGACGAGTCTGGTCTGCAAGGCCATGGAACATATCATCTTGGAACTCATAAACAAAGACATTGGTAATCTCCAAACTCTGGACCCTACTCGGTTTGGATTTGTAAAAGGCAGATCATGTCTCCTAAACCTGATGGACTTCTTTGAAGCAGTCACCAAAGACATAGATGAGGGTACAATGGTTCACACAGCTTATCTAGATCTCGCCAAGGCTTTCAACACCATCTCCCACTCTGGAATTATAGAAAAGCTCACTAAACTAGTATAAATCCCTATGTCACAAGATAGGTTGCCAACTGGCTCACGGACAGAACCCACACTGTGAATGTAGCGGATTCCAAATCCGACATCAGACCAGTGACAAGTGGAGTACCACAGGGTTCAATCCTGGGTCCTCTCCTGTTTGGTATCTACTTCTCTGAAGTGCAGGCCAACACAGAAGGTCTTTGGCTAACAAAGTTTGCAGATGACTGCAAACTAGGAGCCATAATCGAAACTCCTAACGATGTGGACAAACTACAAAAGGGCCTCAATGAGACAGATACCTGGTGTCAAAGCCATGGCCTGAAGCTCAATGCCAAAAAGTGCATAGTCATCCCCTTTGGTAAAAACTCTGTACCCATGAACTACCACACAGCTGGTAGTCTACTTAATGCCGAAAATGTGATGAGACCTTGGGACACAGGTGGACAGTAGTCTCTCATTTGATAATCACATCACCACAGTGGTCAGGAAATCCTTCTACGTGGCTCATCTCATCACAAAAGGATTCTCATCCAGAAAAAAAAAAAAAAAAGAGGTAATTGTTCCCCTCTACTCATCACTCATTAGACCCATTATAGAGTACAACGCCCTTTTGGTATGTACCTCACAAGACATCTACAACAACTGGAAAGACCACAGAAATACCTCACAAAGAGGATTACTGGCCTCAAACAGATGCCCTATGCAGACAGTCTCAAAAAACTACAGCTTTACTCCATGGCATATCGCCTACTCAGGGGCGATCTCTGCCTAACATACAAAGCTATGTCAAACCCAGAGCTGTTGGACATGCTCCACTTAAAGAAATCCCAATCCCTCCGAGCTACACGCTCTAGGGACCTTAACCTTGTCACCACAATAAACAGAACATGCTGGAGGGATAGATTCCTGTCCCAGAGACTTCCCATACTCTGGAACAGACTACCTATCTATGTCAAAACAGAGCTCCTCATTAGCACTCTTCAAGAAAACTCTTGATGATTGGATGGGAAATGGGAAATTCACCCCGGGAATCACTTCTGTGGCTCTGCTCGACAGGGGCACAGGAAAATAATTTTCTTGGTCGGCGAAAGCCAGGGTACATTTTTTGGCTAGGCTTGTATGGGCCCTAGGGCCGATAGCCTAGTACTTACCTATGAAGATCCAGTAACTGCAGCCCTACAGGAGGCCTCTAAGGAATCAAAACCACATTGCAAAGTATGCTTTCCAACTTGTTCAGCTGCATGCAATAATTCCTGCAATTCTTTATTTTCTGCACATTCTGAAATCAACATCATTTTCTGTTTCAGCAATCCCATAACATGTTGCTGGTACTTAAGCATATGAAATTGACAGTTTAAGGCCCTGGCTGCCAAGGTTGCAGATGTATAAACCTTTTTTTCCCCCATCTATCTAGTGCCCTTGAATCTCTGTCAGAGGGGGTAGGATTTTTTGCTGTTGAGGCCTTAACTCCCTTTGGACCCTGTGAGATAGTTTCAAGATCAGCAGCAGGTTTTCTGAATAAAAATGTATGTGAGCCAGGGACCCTGTAATACTGTCAGGCTTACTGGGAGCCGGAGGTAAAGAATCAGGGGTCACGCTCGACTCCGAAAAAAACATCATCCACAATGTCTAAAACAGGGGGAATGGCTAAAGGCTTGTGCTGAGGGAGAAGAAGGAAATCCCTGAGCCTCTTTTTTGATTCTGAGAAGTCTTGACTTTCCCAGTGAAAATGCTCCCTCAAAGTATGCAAGGTTTCCCCAAATGAAAAATTTTCAGGAGGAGAAGCAGATGGTATAGACTCCTCTGCATCAGAATCCTCATAGAGAGGTATAGATAAATTCCTGATCAAAAGAGGAATCAAAAGAAATAGAAACCTGATCTGAAGATTCATAATCAGGGTCTTGCCTAGGCCTCTTATCTGCAGGGGGATGGCTACCCCTGATCAAGGTAATAAGGTCTTCAGCCATTTTGATCATCTGTTTTTTAGGCATAGAAGCCTGTGCACGTGGCTCATGCGTCATTTTTTTAGTTTTAGAAGTTGCCTTTGTCTTTGGTTTTGCAGCTGTCGTCGGTTTGATATATAAATGTTGAGGTCTGCATACACCCTCATAAGCCGGTGCCTGCTCAGCGGCTCCGGACCCATCAGAGGGAGATACATCCGTCGGTCCAATACCTTGAGTATCTTGCGGCATGCTGGACTCCATATGGGTGTCGGTAGAGGCCTGCGACTCGAAGGTAGCAGGTATCATGGGCTGCGAAAGCACCTCACTGAGTACCGGCGAACTGGCAACTGGCTTGGGAGAAGCTTAGTCATCTGTTTTGGATCTCAACTGCCTTTCTCTGTCCTTTTCTTTGCGTTTTTTTATGTACTTCGGTAGTCGGATTGCTATCAGACGATATTTCTGGGAAGTTAAATCCGTTTCCAAAATACTTTGATGCAAAAATATACAGACGCTTAATAGTGCATTTAAATCTAGCACAAAACCGACAGCCAGGCATGTTGTAATCAAGGCCTAGGCAAGGAATACAGTATAAATGGAAATCCTTATGAGGAATTTGCTTCCCACAACAATTATTAACTTTTTCTGACATCGGTAAAAAGCAAGAAAAAAAAAAAGTTTCCCCAACGTGGTACTTAGCTTTAGCTAAGACTTCGGTTCTGAAACTCAAACATTTCAGTAGTCGGCCAACTGGCACTTGCAAAATGCTTCTGCTTCGGGCATCGCGCAGCAAGAAAGACTAAAGAAAATGGCCAGGGCAGGCTTTGCCGCTGCAGTTCTGCAGGGCCTTATAGCCGCACCTAATGCTGTTTAGCTCCAGCCTCTCAACCATAGCATTAGGATTCTACCCAAATGTAATGACTGCAACAGTGAAACACGAACATAGTACAGTTGGGTACACTTACCATAAATGTAGATGTTCGAGTGTATTCACTGTTGCAGTCCAGGTTACCCGCCCGCCATCCCACTTTCATTCTGGAGTTTCTTTCCTTCTCTATCTTCTACAACCTATGTGGTGTATTTGCTTGTAGATGAAGGTAAAGTTTATATTCATTTTTTTTGCTACCTTTTTGGGGGCACCTGACATCTGGGGCAAGAAAAACTAAAGAAAATGGCGTTGGCTTCTTGTTTTATACCCCTGACGACCAGACGTCATGGAAGAGGAGATAGCAACCGACGCAGGACCCAAGACTTTGTAATTCAGGCCGACTGAGGGCAACCTGCCAGCAGATTCCAAATGTAATGACTGCAACAGTGAAACACGAAGAACATCAAGAATTAAAATAAGGGACTAGATCAATCACATGCAGGAGTTTAGAAAAAATTGCTGTTAAGCAACATTTGTTTTTTAAATCGATAACTGCAAAACACGAAAATTTTTAGCACAACATCTCAAGCAACAGAAAGTAGAAAGGGTTGCCAAGCTTGGGGAGCTTACAAAAAGAAAAATGACCACAGATCCTGTAGACTATTAGGAATATTTTGGAACATTTATGAAAATCTGTATAAAAGTAAAGAAAGTGGAAATCAAGAAAACGTACACATGGAAATGTTTATGGAAGTAAATATCCAAGGTAAGTAATTGAGCCTCCTCTACCTCTAATGAATAGGAAAGGAAGAGATAAGATAAAAACGGTGGTGATGTATAACCAATCTACAAGAAAGTTCAAGAAAGACGGTATTCCTGTGGAAATCTGGAAGCTAGGAGTAAGAAAGTGATAAAGCTCTGGAAGGTTTTAATAGTATTTTAACAGGAGAAGAAGCACCAACATCTTAGAAGAAAGCAGTGGTGGCTTTAACACCTAAAGATGACAAAGAGCCATCCAACTTCATTCAAGCCCTATTTCAATTAGAAACCATGACTTCAAAGTGCTCGTCTATAACAGCTAAAAGAATAGCAAACTATGCCAAAATTAATAGATATAGATCAATATGATTTTGTGGAGGGGAGGATAACATCTGAAAAAATTAAACAGAACAATGATGATCCACAGGGAAGCAGAATGTAGGAAAATGACACTGTTGTTGGAGGGGGGGGGGGTTGATGCAGAGAAAGCATTCAATAGAGTAAGTAGGTATTTTAGGAGTAGAACATTGCAAACATTTGCATTCCCTGACAGAATAAGCTTGATTAGGAAGATAAATGAGGGATCGCAGGTGAGAAATTAAAGTGGAGGAATTCCTCTCTAAGTTCTGTTTGAGCAGAGGAACGGGGTGCACAAAAACAGCAGTGCAACCAGTAGTACTGTAACCGGTAGTACTGTATGGTCTAGAAACCAGAGCAGTAAAGGAAGAGCAGATGAGAAAGCTAGAGGTGATGGAAATGAAATGCCTAAGAAGGGTTGTAGGATGCACACTATGGGACAGACGAAGAAATAAGGATACAACAGCAGAAGCAGAGTAGCTCCAATTGTAGAAAAGATCAAACAGAAGAGATTACGGTGGTTTGGGGACATGTGCAGAAAAGCAGAAGACAATCTGGTGAAGATGATTTGGGACAGACAGGAAGATAAGAGGAAACTACAGCATCCAGCAAAGAGGTGGGCGGATTAAGAGAGAGATAATCTGCGACAGTCAGGCATGGGTATCAAAGAAGGCAAGAGTGTGGCACTGAAATCGGGAGAGAAGGTGACAGTTAACACAACACCCTGACCTAATGTCGAAAAATGGAAAAAAGGAGATTGATCAGGATGACCACAGGAACCAGGCAGGACTGTTCTCTTTCCCCTTTGTTATTTGCATTACATTTAGCACCATTAGCAAACAAAATAAAGGATTCAAAATTCAAGGATAACAAGTGGTATGACAGTCAAGAAAAGTTGGCTTCATTTTCAGATATTATTTTATACCTGATAAAACCAGAAAAGGACACTCCAGTGTTGTGGAACATTCTGTGACAGTTTCAAGTATTTTCAGGATACAAAATTAATGAAGCTAAAACAAAGGCAATAGCTGTAAACTATGTACCCACACACAAATTGGTTCAACAACACCCATATTCATGAGGACATGACAAAAGGGATTCTTTGACGGCAGCTAAGAATATGTTGGAAGAGGCTAAAGGAAAAAAAACACAAAGTGAGAAATTAGAAGCTCTGTTTTACGGATATGGATAGAAAGATACAAGCAGTCAAAGATAGTCATTTTATCTGGAAGGGAGAAGGCAAGAGTCAAGTGGGATAAGCTGATGATTCCAAGAGAACAAGGTGGTTTGGAATTACCTGATTTGAAGGGGTATTTCACAGCTAGACAGTTAAGGCTCTTACATACAGCACAAGCAGAACCATACAATTTAAAGTGGACAGGGATGATGATGAAGTGAAGTGAAGTGACACTCCGACCCAGTGTACAAAAATGGGAAAAAGGGGTTCTGGATGGATGGATGGATTAAAGTAGCAGAAATTATCCTAAGAACTAAGCAAACATGGGGATGGATTAAAGTAGCAGAAATTATCCTAAGAACTAAGCAAACATGGGGATGGAGGAGATTCTGCCAATAGTGATGACTGCAATTAGGAGTACAGAAAATAGGCAAGAGGGGGCTGGAATTTACTGGAAAAAAATGGCAAAGGAAGCAAGGTATTGGGAGCAAATAATGAGAAAGGGAAAGGTAATAGAAGAGGCCAAGAATTCATTTGGACTGTAGGCTACAGACTGCCTTCCCTATCAAGGATTGATACAGTACAGGCAAAAAGAATGAATTAGTGGGATCTTAAGTGAGGCCAGCTCTGGTAGAGTATTTAATAGAATCTAGAACAGAAGCTACTGTTAAAAAGGGTTTACCATTGAAATGTTGCCGTGCAATTGCACAGCTATGAAGTATTCGAACAACAGATAAACGGGATGCTAGGTTAGCTAGTGTAGCAGTGTAATCTATTCATGCATTCATTACAAAGTAGTAAAGTCAGATATTGTCTAGTTGCATCATGTGGAGAGACAAGGCTTGGCTTAATTGTTTGGAGGTGCCTGCCCCTTACACATAAATGCGAGTGGCCGCATAGTGCTAGAAACTGAAACAGGAAGAATCCTCTATTGCGGTGCGAACGCACATGCTGGTTCCGGCTCTCAGCCCTATTAAATAACATCCCCAAGGAATAAAGGGTGCCTGCCCCTTACACATAAATGCGAGTGGCCGCATAGTGCTACAAACTGAAACAGGAAGAATCCTCTATTGCGGTGCGAACGCACATGCTGGTTCCGGTTCTCAGCCCTATTAAATAACATCCCCAAGGAATAAAGGGTGCCTGCCCCTTACACATAAATGCGAGTGGCCGCATAGTGCTAGAAACTGAAACAGGAAGAATCCTCTATTGCGGTGCGAATGCACATGCTGGTTCCGGTTCTCAGCCCTATTAAATAACATCCCCAAGGAATAAAGGGTAATAACTATACCCTGGTCGTTTTTTGTTTGGCTTTATACCTCTGGTAAACGCTCCTGGGCAGGCAGCATAACAGTACTTAAACATAGCAAATAGTACTATCCCAGCCAGACTCCATCTAAACCATTACTCCAGTCCTTGCTAGGCAAGGGGGTAACAGCGTGAATAAGAACAAGACAGTAAACCCAAACAGAATCCTTGCCTTTTACTTAAAATCAGGCCATAGAATTAGGTAAAGTGGTCTTTAACGCTCACCTACAGCATAGGATCTCTAAGACCCTGAAAGCTCTTGGTTGGTGTACCTCCCTCTTTCCTCTGACGTAGGAAAGTTTTCAAAGTCCTGGCTGGTTTCCGCCATTTTTTAAAAAAAGAAAGAAACAACAACAAACAGTACTGCTGTGTCTCCTGCCCAGTCGCCTTCTCCTGCTCCTGCCTCGAGGTATGCTACCAAGGTTATTGTTGTTGTTTTATACTGAAAAACCTCTGTAGATGAAAATTACTGCAAAAGAATTTAGCCTATATTACTGTGCTTAGTTAAACTAGTTTGTAGTAGCGTGCATTGTGTAACACTCTAGCGTTAGCGTGTTTTACATTAGAACAAGCGCACCTCTTGTAATCATAGTAGAGTTTGTACTCTGTAAATGTATTAAGGCTATGTTACTGTCATAAGTTAACACTGCTTAGAAGTAGTGTATATCGTGTATGAGTCTAACGTTAGCATTCTCACACTAGCACAAATACTGTCCTTGTGATTGTACTAGATGTATAGAAAGAGTCTAGCGCCAGCGTTTACTTTACTATAAGTGTTACGCATTTGCTTTTTACCTGATTGACAATGGTTAAGAATTATGGTTGTGTATCCCTGAACATGGTTTGATGAATTGTGTTTGGCTAAACTCTTGGAAGCGCTGTTAAATAATCTAAATACAAACTTCCATTGGTGTCTCGTACATGTCTTAACTGCAATATTCAAGGAGGGCCTGCTGGCATTGCTTATCCTACATTCTTGCTTGTTTTTTAAAAATAGCCTGCTGAGGGCTGTGTATGTAGTTAAGAATTGTACCTCAGAAGAAGCAGCCCTTGTCCTTGAAGATGTTTGTTCGAACTATAGTTGTGATTAATTTCTGTTAAAACTGATACTGCTTCGCTAATACCAAGTCTGTATAATTTATCTCTTAGGTACCTGCCCCTTACACATAAATACGAGTGGCCGCATAGTGCTAGAAACTGAAACAGGAAGAATCCTCTATTGCGGTGCGAACGCACATGCTGGTTCCGGTTCTCAGCCCTATTAAATAACATCCCCAAGGAATAAAGGGTAATAACTATACCCTGGTCGTTTTTTGTTTGGCTTTATACCTCTGGTAAACGCTCCTGGGCAGGCAGCATAACAGTACTTAAACATAGCAAATAGTACTATCCCAGCCAGACTCCATCTAAACCATTACTCCAGTCCTTGCTAGGCAAGGGGATAACAGCGTGAATAAGAACAAGACAGTAAACCCAAACAGAATCCTTGCCTTTTACTTAAAATCAGGCCATAGAATTAGGTAAAGTGGTCTTTAACGCTCACCTACAGCATAGGATCTCTAAGACCCTGAAAGCTCTTGGTTGGTGTATCCCCGCTCCGCTTCGCTCTGGCTCGCTTCGCTCCCCTCCCTGCCCCCTTATCCCACCCGCCCCCACTATCTCTACTTTTATTTGACTAAAAAACACACCCCTCTTAGCTCTAAGCCAATCGCCCACACCCAATCATCTAACCTATCTCCTCCCACAACTCCATCCAATAGCCACTATTGCACTACCACTTCCAGGTCCTACACACCCTGTTAGATTAATCCTACACTACAAAATGGGTAAAGTAGTGAATCTTGTTATTCCATTACTATTGCCTCTTTTAATCACTCTTTACTACTTATCGAGGTACGAAGACCAAAAACTCAAGGGATCCCACTACCCAAAGGACGAAACCTGTAATCTCTTACATCATCTCTCGAAAGAGACCTCTTCTGTTTACTACCCCATAGAAACCCTAAGCAAAAAAATCCTACATCTTACCCAACCATACACAAAGGCAACAACATCTAAACGTGGACTAAAGGTACTATATAAGCTCCAAGGACTCCTATACCATTTGAAGAAATGTATCACTAAAGATGGTGATATACATCCGAACCCAGGCCCATCCACTCATCCTGACTCAGTCTCTTCAATATCAGCCCAAAGATCAGCTAGCTCCCTCCTTATCTTCCATCTTAAATCTAAGAAGCCTAAACAACAAGGTTCATAATCTTCATGCCTTGTTAGCCATACATCTCCCCGACATTATGTGTCTAACAGAAACTTGGCTCAAACCAGTCACAAAGGATGAAGAGATCCTCCCACCTGGGTATAATATTCTCAGGATAGATCGGGGAAAAAAAAGGGGTGGGGGCATAGCTGTCATGTATAAAAGTACCCTTAATATCATCTTGAATCCTATTCAACCACCTAAGGTAGCTAAAGCAGAGTTAATTGCCCTAAAAATATGCTTAAATAACCAAAAAAGTATTAATCTTATTGTAGTTTACATTCCGCCAGGGAATAATTTAGAAACTATGGAGATGATACTAAATTGGATAGCCTCAAACTACTCTCAGGAGACCATTGTACTAGGGGATGTTAATATTGACTGGACCCAATGCTCCGCACAGACCAACCCCATGTCCATTAATCTACATGGCTTCTCCCAAAATATTGTCTCCCCTACAAGAATAGGAACTGCTCTCCAAAAAGAAAGTATAATTGATTGGATTCTTACTAATAAAGAAGCACATAAATATACTACTGGGACCCTCCCGAATGATCTTAGTGACCACCACGTCACCTACATAATAAAAAACAAATTTACCAGCATAAACCCCCCTTTATATAGACTTGTCAGAAATAAGAAGAAATTTGTTCCAGCACTATTCCTAACTGAACTTAGATCCTGTAACTGGTCCAAGCTAAAAACCCTGCCCTTTGATGAGAGTGTGACATTTTTTACTGACACATTCCTCAACATTCTTGTCTCCCACGCACCTAACAGACGCATCCGTACCAAGACTCGGATAGCACCATGGCAAACTAGTGAAACCAAATCCAAAATCAAACTTAGAGATCAGGCCTGGGACAAATGGCGAACTACTAAGGCACCTCAAGATCGCATTAAATTCCAGCAACTTAGAAATGTAACAAAAAAGACTCCACCCTAGATAAAAAGAACTATTTCTGTCACCTCCAAGATAAGCACCAGAACAATCCAAAGAAGTTTTGGGCAGGCTTAAACAACCTCCTCCACTCAGGGAAAGCGTCTACTCCCACCCCAGAAACACTTATTGGAAAAAACCCAGAAGAGGTCGCCAATACTTTTAACTCCTTTTTCACTGAGACCATTCAGACCCTGGCTAATCAACTTCCCCATCCTTCCTCCCCCCCAACTAAGGTTAATGATGAATCTCTACCCTTCTTTACTCTCCAGCCAGCTTCCACCTCCTATATTAGATCTCTACTGAAGAAACTTAAACCAACCACCCTGTCGGCCGACCGACTCCCAGCTGAATACCTACAAATAGCAGTAGATGCCATAGCATATCCCATCTCAATTCTAATTAACCGAACTATAACTGAGGCCACTATCCCCTCCATTTGGAAGGTAGCCCATGTCATCCCACTTCATAAGGATGGCTCCTCTACTGACCCATCAAACTATAGACCTATAGCAATACTGTCGCCAATAGCCAAAATCTTGGAAAGATGTGTTCATAAACAACTCCTTAACCATCTCACCCTAAATAATCTACTGTCCAAATCTCAGCACGGTTTCAGACCCCACCATAGTACGACCACCGCCCTCCTCTCTTTTACTGACTCAATCAATAAAAACCGCAATAACAAAAACATTTCCTCAGCCCTCTTTCTTGACTTGTCAAAAGCCTTTGACATGGTCAATCACCAACTACTGCTCCACACTCTTGAAACCTTACACCTTGATTATCCGGCCCTTAACTGGTTCAAAGCTTACCTCTCTGGAAGACAACAGGCAGTTCGATGGGAAAATAAGCTCTCTCAACTGTTGCCGAATACCATAGGGGTCCCCCAAGGCTCCATACTTGGTCCTCTTCTCTTCTCTGTATTCATAAATGACCTTCACTCAGTCATCCCTAAGGCCACCTGCATCCAGTATGCAGATGACTCCACATTGATTTGCTCGGATATCTCCCTCCCTGACCTACAAGTAACAACCCAAAACTGTTTTGCTATAGTAGAAAAGTGGCTCTCGGAACGGAAACTCATTCTAAATCCAAAAAAAACCAAGTTACTAGTATTTTTTCCCACCTCAGTTAGTCCATCAGTCCAACTTACACCCCAATCCAATAATAGTCCCTTCCTTGTTCAATCTATTAATGGTATCATGATTGAGCCTGTTACCAACACTAAACTATTAGGAGTCACTATTGATAGTAGGCTTAGATTTGATATGCATATCAGTTAAACCATAAAGACTGTAAATAAGAAACTTGGATCCTTGTATAGAATTAAAAACTTTCTAACCCCTACTGCCAAACTAACTATCTCTCGCACGCATTTACTTTCCACTTTATTGTATGCCTCTCCTGTGCTTTCATTCATTAACAATAGTGAGATCAATAAACTCTCTGCTGCCTACAATCACATCGCCAGATTTGTAGTAGGAGGTCCTTACAGAACTCATCACTGCCTTAACCTAAGGAAACTTGACTGGCTAGAACTACCCAATCTTCTCAAACTAAACCAACTCACTGAAGCGTTTAAAATTATTAAGCAACCGGATAAAACCCCCTCCTTGCATAATCTTCTGATTCCATACTCTAATCTAAGCTGTCTTCGCTCCTCACATAGAGTCCTGGTCCAAACCATCAAATCCAACAACTCTGCTGGAGAAGCCCTTTATGCCAACTCTATAGGAAAAGTCTGGAATTCCCTCCCCAATAACTTAAGACTTACTACATCCCAATGTCTATTCAAAAATAATCTTAAACAATTTTTTAAAAAACATTGGCTGTGCCCATGTAATAACCCAGACTAGTTCTCTCTGACACTCAACTAGTAGCATTCTCCACCTGTTTTACTAGGTGTTTTTTTCTTTTTCTTAGTCTAAAGAATTTGTAAACTCACACCCACTAAATTCCACCTCCACTGGTACTTATGAAGTCAAGCTCCCCATTGCCTGACTTGACTCTACAAGGGATGGGTAATGAATATCAACTACACTGTATTTTGAACTGTTATCTATTCACATGGTAGCCAAGTGTATGTAAAACAATTGTGAAGTATTTTTTGTGTATCTCTAATTTTATTTATTTGCATTAGGAAGTGTATTTATCTGCATGTAAATGAAAGTGTAACTTTTTCCTCTAAGGAGCTTTTCTCCCCGGGCCTCCGCTGAAAATGGACATGTATCCAGTCGGACCAGCCCGGTCAACAAATGTAAAATAAAATAAAATAAAATAAATAAAATAGTTAGGGAGTTACTGGAAGGGTGGGATTGCTGTTAAGTGCTGAAAATGTCGTTATCGACATTTTCGGCATTAACAGCTATTTTGCGACATTAGGGACGTTTGGTAATGTGTGCTTTCGGCGAAACACTTCTCTAATAAGTACACATTTTTTTCAAATTTCGAGATTTTGATAGTAAACCGTTAAAAAGGGATAATTTGTAGAGCATATAAAAACACTGCACAATAACTATAGGAATCAGGGGAGGTTAGGAAAGGATAAGCAATTGACAAACAAACAATGGGGGTATATGTATGGCTCCCAAATATACACAACAAAAAGTACAGATTTAGGATCTTTGCTTGGAAGTGGTTGCATAAGTATTTTTACATCTGAAGCAGTCTCCAAAGAATTTTTCCTCCGGTAGAGGTATGTTAGAGGTGTGATGGGAAAGAAATAATTGGGAACATACTTTTGGGAATATAATGAGTTGGCAAGACTTTAATTCCATGCAGACTACTCTACCAGAAATACTGATTGAGCAAACTGGTCTAACACACACCATTTTTTTAAGCTGTGAAACTACGTCTAGGCAATTCTGATTTTCTGTAAGGCCTTGTCGAGTTTAATTCTGGTGGCTGCAAAAAAAAACAATTACTAGAAAATGAAATCAAATTCTAAACCAACTGGACCAGAAGTAGTGAACACAGTAATAGAGAGAAAGTGGGATCTTTAGAAAAGAGTAGGAGCAACTTTTAGGAACAATACATGCAGAATAATGTTTTGCGAGGTGGTATGAGCTTTAGGGGATAGCAGGAATTGAATGAGCTATGCTATGTAATGTTTGACTGATAATGATTTGATAAGGGATATACAATGTTTGCAACTAAAAATGTCAATAGGGTTTGTTTTAATTTATGTAAATGTACGATTTTTAAATTATGAGATGGTCAAAGATGTCTTTAGTTTAAATTGCCAAAAACACTCTGTATACTAGTTAGAAACCTCCCTGGTTTTCACCTCAACATCTTCATTATCTTCAACAATGCAATAGGAACCCCCAAAAATGCAACCCAATTGATGACAAAGTCAAAGAATACTTCACACACTGGCACCACAATGAAGGAAAACATTCAACTGCAATCCTGCACCCTGGCTAAATCGACATGATCAAACAAACAATGCCTACTACAGATAAAGCTTGGAAATACTGACAAGGAGATAACACACACAAGTCATACCTTCACCTAAGAAAACTTAACTAGCTCAATGTTAGTCTTGAGAAGAAAAACGTCAAAAAACAACCTCCTCACAACAGTATTTCTGGGCTGCAATAAAACACGCCTTTGAAAAAAAAAAGTCCCAAAACTCCCTTCCCTCAGATTCTTCCTGTGACACAGCTTGCAATGTGATTATGTCACTGTAGCATCTAGGCTACTAAACATATGATCATCATCAACTACTTTGGCAAACCCTACTACTACCTCTGCTCTTCCCCAAACATCACAACAAGCAGTAAATAATCCACCATTCTTGATGACCTATAATAAACCACTGTTTTCCTCATTTCAGTTTTAAACTCAACAAATCAACAAACTTCTCACAACTAATACCTACTATACTAGTTCCTGGAAGCTTTCCAGCATAAGCCCTCAAACTACATGAAAAGGCCACTGCAAAGTATAACAAGTCTGAAAAAGTGAACATTAAAAGAATCCCACGTTCCTACAGTTCCTACCTTATGGGAGCCATCTTACAGCATGCCCCTACAAGGTGGAGGACCTCACTAGCACCAACTACAGCCCATTGCAATACCATCACAAATTCACACCTACCTGATCAAAATAACCTATTGTTTCCAATAAAACATGGTTTCACACCAGTCTACAGCACCAAGACTGCAAAACTAGCACTCCTAGATATCGCTTACTAAAACTGCAAACACAACAAACTAGTCAACCCCCTATTTCCAGACCTCTCCAAGGTATCGGACACAGTATCAAGGATTATTGTTTAAACACCTCCAGAAATAATCACAAATAATAATAATAATACATTACAAAATAGTTGTACAGTTACTGAATCCAATGAGCAAAATGTATAAAATAGGAAGATTCTTTCTTCTTCTTCCTACCAATAACCGAGTACCCAAGTATTCATATGGAGACCTTTACCATTCAACATTTTCATCAATAGTAAAATGCACAAAGCCTCACAATGTACTACTCACAATGTACAATATGCTGGTGATTTTGCCTTAATCAGCTCAGCCCCCAGATGCTCAACTCCAGTCTGCTTCAGAGAAAGATGTCCCAGGGGCTCCCTCCACTTTTTTTTTTAAACCTCCCCTACAGGTACCAAGCCCAATGGGTGGCTCCATTACTTGTTCCAAATAAGCCCATTCACTCTGCAATAGTGGGTAACATTAATACCATTGTTATGCAAGTCACTACAGCTAATCTCTACCTGGACAGTAACTTCAATTAACTCATCTGCGCAGCAGCGAGTTAGATAGTAGGGAGTGGTCCTGCATGGTGAACAATTCTCTCCTACCCTCTTCCTTGTTCGGGCACCCACTCCACTGCATTGGCTCCTTTTAGCACTGCTGCATGCTGCCCTCCAAGGGCTGGTATGCCCCCAACTGCCGAATTTTCCTTGTTTTATTATAAGACTTGCAGAAAGCAGCGAAGGCTTGCCAGGCTCAAGCCCCACAGAATGGAATACCTAGTACTTCAGGCATGTGTCACCCATGTGGAGAACAGACAACCCCTCTGTGATGGAAATGCCAGCAATGGCAGCCACTCCCATCCTCCCCTGCCAGCTTCTACAGCCACCCGTGCCTCTATTCAGACTTTGGTGGCCTGCAACACACAGCTTTATCTATCTACATCAGAGCGGGCTTACTCTCAGCATCTCCGTAACACTAATAATGTTAATAATTTTCCACATTCACACAGCCAACACTTCTAATAACTTCAAACACAAAGCAATCTCTTCCTTCCTATAACCTCTTGACATACGTCTTTGTTCCAACAAACTAATTTCAGTCTGAAAACCCTCAAGTGCGGGGTTCAAACGGGATGCTCTAATACCCTGTCCGCGCAGCAAGTTATGGAAAATGTAATTGGGGTGCATACTGGTCCTACTGAGTAAAGTGTTCCTAAAACAGGACTTACGGAAAATACCAGTACTGATAATGGACCCTGGTATTTTCCGTAAATCCTGTTTTAGGAACACTTTACTAATTGTTAATAGTTGTCTGATCTAGGATCACTAAGGGGAGGTGCAGCAGCACCTTATTTTGGTCCTGTTGTTGAGATATCATTGTGTGCCCATGAACAGTTCACAGTTGAGAGAGGCTTTGTGAAGATACCTCTATTTTATACACGAGATAATAGAGCACTCACTGAGCTCTTCAGGCAGCATTGGTCTATCTTGCAAGTGGATTCCATGGTTGGTGGTATAGTTGGTGATAAGCCTTTGTCTTTATACAGGAATAGGAAGAATATGAAGAGGTTGTTATGCCAAGGTAGGGATTTGGGTACCAATGCCATGATGACAGGAGTGACCTGCCCCTGTGGCACTTGTAACTTCTGTGGTCTGATTAATACTTCTGAGACCTTTAACCATCCTGATTTAAATAGAGCATTTACTTTTCATGTAGATACCAATTGTAGAACCACAAACGTGGTTTATTTAGCCGAGTGCGTCCACTGTAAGTCCTTTTATGTAGGGAAGACCAACAGGTCCTTACGTGAGAGGATGAGGGAACATATGTACAGTATTCGGGTACATTCTGATCATAATGCTCTATCGAAACATGTTGCAGAGTGTGGCGAGACACCCAGCTTCATGTTTAGGGTCATTGACATCATAACACCCACTATCAGAGCAGGGGATATTCGCAATCATACGGAGTATAAGGAGACCAATTGGATGATTAATTTTGAGAGCCGATAGGGGCAGTGGCCGGAATGAATGGGCTTCTTTGAAGCCGTTGTTAAAAAAGCGTAGGGTCAGGAAATAGTATTTGATTTTATTGTGTATATATTATATTGTTAGGTTTTAAATGTTTATTCCTTTATATTGATGTATAGATGTTTATATGTTCCCTATGGTCTCTGTTCATACTGCCTTGTATTGTGTGCTTGTTATTATGGTAGTATGTTTTTAAGGGCTGATTGGTGACTAATTGGTACTCATCCATGATTGGAGGACCTGATGTTAAAATTCTTTTATATAAGATGTTTTTACTCTTGTGTTTATTGTTGGTCTGAGGAAGCTGTATGCGAAAGCGCTTACCACTTTTTATGGTTCATTCTGCTTCAATAAATCGTTTTATGGTAAAGGATTCAGTGACTTTGTTTATCTCCGTGACTGTTTTTGCCTTGGTCGCTCCTTTGTTGCTTTTACACTTTCCACATTTTATTCTTTTTGAGAGCAACGGAGCGTTTACCCGGTGGATTATTATATTTCTTTTGGTTTTACTTTATTTAATATGAAGATGGAAGTCTGTTCAAGAGGGGAAGAATTATTTGAGCGAGATGTCCATAAAGGTGGAAGGTTCAGTTTATGTTACAGTGAAGGTTAATGTTTTCAGCATGGGCGTTCTTGTTTCCAGTTCTGCAAATACTAAGGAAGCCACGGAGGGCAGGGTCATTTGAGACCCTGTATGTGAAGTAGAAGTCACCCCAAGGGATCTGTAGGAGAGAGAGCTCAAAGGCACTTTACATAGGTAACAGAACTCCAGTCCTACTTGGATCACACAAAAATCAATAGGTACAAGCAAAAAGGAAGTAATGCATTTAATTGTGTGTGTGCAACAAGGGAAGAGGGAGAGATGCATCATCATCTTTGGCCCCTTAGCAAATCAGTTGGGCTAAATAAAATGATTTAACAACAGTGGCCTACATGGTGGTCAAAGGAGAGGTCACTGTCAACATATGTGCACATATGTCTGATAAGAGTCTGTTCTGATGGGGTATCAACCTAGTAGCAGCAAGGATGGTCCTAGTCTGCCAAAGGAATTATACTATATTTTTTGGTATTTATCTTGAGATCGATCATGGTCATGGAACTGTTTGTTTTCACATGTTGGCCCTTCTTACGGAGCCTCGAGAGAGATGATGATGGCTACAAGTGTGGAGTCCTTGGCAAACAGTTAGCAAAAGGCCTCTGAAATTCGCTTTGATATCAGAGAAGTAAATATCAAACAGTAGTGGCTCCAACCAGAGCCATGGAAGTACAGTTGGTAAAAATAATCTTTTTGAGGAGTGTATGCTCCTGATGTTAACCTGCTGTATTTTGTCTGTGAGCCAGCTGGGTGTAACAGAAGGATTTATTAACAGGAATGAGATGCATAATCCCTATAGATCTTCACTACCTTTGTAAGTGAGGAACAAGTGCCCCCCCCCCCCCCGACTTCCATGGGCCAGGGAGAACTTAACACTTAAAAATCTTAAGACTGAGTTTTCATTCTATAAAATATTCTTTTTATATTTTACAATACTGTGTTTAATACTTTAAAGAGAGACCAAATCTTATATGTATTGTGAAGATATGTGAAGGCTGCCAGCCTAGTTAGATATAATTTTGTAGATAATTCTATGTCATTGTAAATATGAATATATGTAACTACAGTGCACTCTTCTGGAAGAAAGCTGATAAGTCAAGCATTGTATGACTGATCTCAAGGCTCGGAGACAATAATGTCTGGACTGAGGAATTTCTTCTATTGTTTTGAGACCAGTGTTACTCATTATTTATTGCTGTGGCCTCCTGCAAGTGCACATTACAAAAAGAAATGTAAATTCTGAGTTTCTATTAGCCTGGGAAACCAGAGAAGAATGACAATCTAAAATGAGTCAGCAGTGATGCATTATTTTTAAGACTTCCTTAGAGAGAAAGAATCGGAGCATTTTGCATTTGTCTTCAGAACTAACCACTCACCAGTACTTGCTTTGCTCTGTATGCAAGTAGGATATTACACTTTAGTGTCTCTCCTAGAAAGACAAAAAATAGTAAGTTTAGTCCAGCTGTTTTCTATATTTATGTAAGACTATTCTACAGTATAATTTTAAGCATTCCCTGTGATTTCTGAACTCTTGACTAGCCCTGTGTTGAATTAAGAAGATTTGTCTTGTGTTTTTATTATTTATTAAATATTTTTAAACCTTTCAACTGTGGCTGTTTGTGTAGAAATAATTTAAGCTCTAGAGTACATAAATAGAAGTTATGTTCTTACCATAACGTTCCATGTTAGTTGTCTTCTTCTCGCCTTCTTTCTTGCTGGATGGGGTTCGGAGCCGACCTCGGCTCCGACTCGGCCACTCTAAAGCTCGAGAGTTGGTTCCACCGGCTCGAGGCTCCCCTTATATCCCACAATGCTAGGCGTGAATTACCTCAGATCTCGTTTGTGAGCTAGGCCCAGCTAATAATATAACCAGAAAAACTGGAAAAAGAGAATCCACCTCTATAAACAAAGGGGAAGAGGAAAGGTGACCTAAAGCCTGATCTAGGAAAATATGCACAGCAGAGCATATACCTATAGCAAAGAGGTGGTAGAAAGAGAGGTCACAATCAAACTCCTCTAGGTCTGTCCAGGCCAGGGGGAAGGAGGGTGGGGCCTTAAGAAAGAAGGCGAGAAGAAGACAACTAACATGGAACGTTATGGTAAGAACATAACTTCTATATGTTAAGTTGTCTATCTCGCCTTCATTCTTGCTGGATGGGACCGTCCCTAGCACCTTGTCCCAGGTGGCCTAACGGAACAGACTCTTGAGAACAGTGGAACCAAAGTTAGCTCTATGCCTAGAAGCTAAATCCAACTTATAATGAGAAATGAAAGTGTGAGGAGTAGCCCAAGTAGCCGCTGCACAAATGGTGTCAATAGGCAGTCTGTCTTGGAAGGCTATAGAAGTAGCCAAAGCTCTGGTAGAATGGGCTTTAGGTTTGTTAGGCAGCTTTTGGTGTCTAATTTCATAAACAAGGGAAATCAGAGATGTTAGCCATCTAGATAATGATACCTTTGAAACTGAAAGTCCCTTTCTGCCTTCTGCATAAGAGACAAACAGCTGGTCAGATTTTCTGAATTGTTTGGTTCTATCCAAGTAGTACCTTAACTGACGATGAACATCTAGCCAATGCAATTTTGTTCAGACCTGTTAGAATATTCTGGAAAAAACACAGGAAGGTCAATGCTTTGATTTAGGTTAGGCCTTGAGGCTATCTTAGGTAAAAAAGGCGGGTTGGTTCAGTAAAGATACCCTGTCCTTATGGAATAACAGATAAGGAGGTCGACAGCTGAGTGCATGAAGTTCTGAAACTCTTCTAGCTGAAGTAATAGCTACCAGAAAGAGTGTCTTCCATGATAGCAATTTTAAAGAACAGGAGGCTGCAGGTTCGAAAGGGGAAAGAATCAAAGAACTAAGAACTAAATTTAGGTCCCAAGGAGGAGGAGGATTTCTTATAGGAGGTCTGAGTAGAAAAACTCCTTTCAAAAGGCTTTGCAAAGCTTGTGGGACATTATGGCAGACTCTGAAATGCCCACATGAAAGTTAGAAATAGCTGCCAATTGAACTTTAAGAGTAGAAGGAGATGAACCTGCATGGAAGAGTTCAGCTAGAAAATCAAGGACCATTTGGATGGAAGCAGTGAAAGGATCTATGTCCCTTCCTTGAGCCCAATAGGAAACGTTTCCACTTACTCAAATAAATCTTTCAGTGGAAGATTTATGGGAAGCTATCAAAATATCTCGGACAGAGTGAGATATTTGAGGAAGCCTGGCTAAAGTTGGAATTGGAGGAACCAAGCAGTGAGGTTCAGAGAGGGAAGGGAGCGATGAAAATGACCCGACTGATGGATCAAAAGATCTGGAACTAGGTCCAGATGCCAAGGTCGCTCAACAGAAAATGATGTAGAAAGGGGAACCAAACCTGTCGAGGCCAGTAAGGAGCAATGAGGATCAACGAGGCCTTCTGAGCGATAGCTTTCTGTATCACTTGAGAGATTAGTGGGAAGGGAGGAAATGCATACAGAAGTCCCCGGGGCCAAACTTGGACTAGAGCGTCTCTGCTGGGCTGGCCTGGTAAAGGGAATAGGGTGAAAAATCTCTGCACTTGCTGTTTTGGGGAGTAGCAAAAGGTCGCAGCAAGGCTGACCCCACTTGAGAAAAATTTCTCTCACAACAGAGTCTTTCAGAGACCACTCGTGAGGCATGAGGATAGCTCTGCTCAACTTGTCCGCGATTTGATTGGACTTCCGGGGATGTGCGTTGCTATCAGAAAACGCTGAGAAGAAATCGCCCATTGCCACAGTCTGAGTGCTTCTCGACACAGGGGGTAGGACCTGGTTCCGCCTTGTTTGTTGATATACCACACTACAGACATATTGTCCGTCTGGATTGCTATCGTTCCCAAGGGAAGAGAGTCTTGAAGGGCTTGCAACGCTAAAAGCACTGCTCTCATCTCTAGAACATTTATGTGCAAGTGGCATTCGTCTGGTTGCCATGTGCCCTGGACAGTTCTGCCCTGATAATGCCCCCCCCCACCCGATCAGGGAGGCGTCCGTTGTCAGAGTAGCAACCGGAGGAAGGGACAAAGGGTCTTCCCAATAAGAGCTGAGGGGAAGACATCCACCACAGAAGATGATTTCTGCATGTTTGCGTAATCATGATGGTGTGGGACATCGGAAGTTGCTGGTATGACCATTGCGTGAAGAGCATCCATTGAAGGATTCTCATGTTGAATCTGGCTAATGGAAGCAGAGGTATGGCAGCCGCCATAATCCCCAACACTTTCAGAACTAACCTGGCTTTGATTCTGTTGCTGCTGAAGAGGAGCGAGACCAGTTTGTGTATGTCTGTTATTCTCTGATCTGTTAGTCTCGCAGACATGTTGACTGTGTCTAGATTTGCGCCTATGAAGGTAATAGTACGACAAGGCGACAAAACAGACTTTTCGCAATTTATTGAAATGCCTAAATTTTGACAAATGCGAAAGGTGTAGTCCCTGGCCAATAGAAGAAGATGCTTGGTGGGAGCTGTGAGGGGCCAGTCGTCCAAATATGGAAACACCTGGAATCCTTGACGTCTCAGGTGAGAAGCTACCACTGCCATGCATTTGGTAAATACCCGGGGGGCAGTGGTGAGACCAAAGGGCAGGGCCCTGAATTGAAAATGACTGGTTCCCAGCCTGAAGCGGAGGAATCTTCTGGAGCGTCTGTTCATTTTTATGTGATAGTACGCATCCTGAAGGTCTATAGAGCACATCCAGTTTCCTTTTCCCAATAGGGGAAGGATGGACTGCTGCGTGACCATCCGAAATCTTGTTTTCTTGACTGACTTGTTCAAGATACTGAGATCCAAAATTGGTCTCCAGTCCCCTGTTTTCTTTGGAACTAAAAAGAACCTTGAGTAGATTCCGGATCCTTGCTGGTCTGCTGGAACTGGCTGAATTGCTCTTTTTGCAAGCAGCTTTGAAATTTCCAAAGCTGCAAGATCCCTTTGAGCGGGTGGAACATCTGGAAGGGATTTTTTTGATTGGTTTGGAATGCGAACAAAGGGAATGGAATAGCCTTCGGAAATGATGGACTGTACCCATTTGTCTTGAGTCAGGGATAGCCAGGCTTCTGGGTACAGTGACAATCGTCCCCCGACTGCCTCCGAAGGTGGGCAGTCGGGCAACACCTCAGGGATGCTGAAAGGGCTTATCAGAGAAGGCTTCTCGATTGCCCTGGTTCTGCGGACCCCCCCTGCCTCTAGGGCGACGTCTACCATTGTTGTTCCCCCCTCTGCCTCTGGCGGGGAACTGACTCTGTTTGCGGAACCACATCTTCCCACTTTTCTGACCTTTGGGGTAAGGCCTATAAGGAGTAGAAAAACGGACTCCCGACGGCAGAAAGAGTCTTGCCATCTGTCTCGCACCTAGTCAAGGTTTCTTTCACTTGAGGACCAAAAAGAGATGATCCATCAAATGGGGAATTAGTGAATGACGTTTTAAAGGGGTCCGCAAAGTTGCATAGCCGCATCCAGGCATGCCTACGTAAGGCCACACCTGTCCCTGCGGCCCTGCTCGCTCCATCAGCCGCATAAGAGAGGAGGCGCATGGAGGAGTTGGCTATGGAGTTCAGGGTAGCCAGCTGAGTGTTCATCTTGTCTTGAAAACCCGCAGCCGTAGGATCCTTCAACATGTCACTCGCTTCTTTGATCAAGTCCCTTTGAAGACGAGTAAAATGGCATAGGTAGTTCAGCGAACGCATTGCAAATGTCGCTGACGAGAACATCCGCTTCCCGTACCAGTCCATGGACCTAGATTCCTTGTTAGGTGGATGGACAGGCACTGAAGGATCAGCTAGTTCCTTCTTAGTGGCAGCAGCAACCACCATAGCATCCACAGAAACTCCTTTTGTCAGAAACTGTTTATCTGCTGGTGCTGTAATGAATTTTGAGGGTCTCCTGGGAGTGGGGTCCACTGAATCAGGAGCCGCCCATGCCTTTTTTGCTACCACCTGCATGAGGGGGTCAAAGGGGGGAGACACCCAGGAGGTGGAAGGACAAGAGCCAAACGCCTCAAGGTACACAGATTCATCCTCCGAAGGGTTGAGGGCTGGCCAATTTCCCCTCTGCTTAAGGATTTCTAGAATGTCTGCAAATGAGACATCTTCAGAAGGGGAACGGGGGGAACCCTCGGAATCCTCTAAATCTGTGTCAGAGGTGACTGACTCAGGTGAGTCTATGTGTTTCCTCTTACACTTTCTCTTCCGAGGGGGCTCTTCTGCCAAATCAGGAGAGGCCTCGGAAGAGGATGAGATCCCCACAGGGGATTCCTGAGGAGCTGGCTCTCTGCGGTCCGGGATGAGGGAGTGAGTCGACTTGACCTGAGGCACCGAAGAGGGAGGGGCGGACGGAGCCGACTGTGGAGTAGAACCAGGTTCTAACACACTCCGCATGACCTCGAACGCACCCCTGTCAGGCAGAGCCAGAGGTCCCCGCTCTGAAAAGCTAAAAACCTCTCTCGGCACCAACAGTGATGGCTCCGAGGCCGATGTCGGAGCCGAACTCACCAGCGCCGAAGCCCCGAGAGGGAGAGCGGGGTCGGACAAGGGTCCGATGCCACTCACCCCCTCGGAGCCGACGATGGAAGTCCGGCGCCGAGATTCTTCTAAGGAAGAAATCGGAGCCGACGACAATTGTATCGGCTCTGACGCTACCACAGTCTCGGTTCCGAAACGCCCCGGCTCCGAGCTCAACGGAGTCGGAGGAGGAACATAATGAGGGACAGGGGCAGGCATTGACTGATGAGGCGGGCTCTGAAGCATTTGGGCCAGTGCCTCGGACTTAAGAAGTCGACTCACTACCCTCTGAAGGTCATGGTCCGACAGCCTCGATGACCTAGAGGAGTGAGATCTATGGCTCCGTTCAGACAGCAGAGGAGATGCTGGAGCCAAATGAACGGAGCCAAGGGATGGTGACCTAGACCTCTTTCTAGATGTCGGTTCCGAAGGTCTGGTCGGAACAGACACATGAATTTCTAAAACCTCGGCTCCAGCCGGAGCCGAGGAAACCACAGAAACTGTAGACTAAGACTCATCGGCTCCAGCCGGAGCCGATGTAGACGGAGGTTTCGTAGCCTTAGGTCTCGGCTCAGTAGCTGGAGCCGAGGACCTAGAAGCCTTGGAGGGCTTTCCCGAAGAGACAGTAAGGGAACCCTCAGGCTTGAGTAAACCTCTCAGAATCTGTTTTTTCTTTCCTGCAGGACCCTGGGGCTGAAGCCGTGGCATACAGCACAGGAGTCCTGCAGGTGCAAAGGCCCCAGGCAGTAGACACAAGAAGTGTGACCGTCTGTCAGAGACATTTTCTGACAGCACGAGTCACACTTCTTGAAGCCTGAGACCTTTGAGTCTTTAGACATTTTAGAAAAAGTGTAATCACACACACCCAGTCAAACACACTGATTACACCCTATCCTATTTTAAACTCAAAAAATAAAACAAACTACCAAAGTTTTAAATTATGAGAAAAAACACACACACACCACTAGGGGATGGAAGAAAGAAGGCCTAAAGGCCCGAGGGAAGAACTTATAAGTTCTTGTGGAAAAAATGGGAATTTAGAGAGAAAGGGGGGGAAATTCCACTAAACTAAGGGAAACAAGTGTTAAAATTAAAATTAAAGGGGTTTAAGTATACTAACTTTAATCCAAAGTTACTCACCAAGAAGCCGGTAGAAACCAAACACCTCGATCGCTGTAGCGGCAAACGAGATTTGAGGTAATTCACGCCTAGCATTGTGGGATATAAGGGGAGCCTCGAGCCGGTGGAACCAACTCTCGAGCTTTAGAGTGGCCGAGTCGGAGCCGAGGTCGGCTCCGAACCCCATCCAGCAAGAATGAAGGCGAGATAGACAACTTAACATCATGTATATAGTGATACTGTACAAAACAAAGCCACTCCAAATAAGCCTTGCTGTTCATCATACTTACTAACTGGATAATAATATTGTACAGTAAAATTGGACCCTTTGGGAGGGGCCTTATTGGGAGCTGATAAATAGGGCTTCTGGTGGCAGTGGATTACTACCTTATAGCCTGGACAGAAGGGGCACAGCTAGTGAAACTGTGCCAGCCTTCCCCAGGAGTGTCTGAGTGGTTGTGTGTGTGTGTGTGTGCGTGTGTTACTTGGGCAGGGACACGAAGCACTGGTTGGACAGAGGGAGTGCTGGGAGGACTTGGCTTGGAACCCTGGCTAAGGACTCTACTCTACAGCTGTTTTAGTGGGGGGTTTTATTGGGGATCTGGAGAGAAAGGGAGAAACCGGACCAAGACAGACTGTGATCTCTGTGTGCTCTTAAGGTAAATTGTACTTTACTGTGTGTGTATTTATCCTTCCCAATGTAAACGCCCCTCACTGGTGTTAGTGGTGAGGATTAAGGCTCATTGATTACTGGGTCAGTGCATGGTGTCACATGTATATTCCAACTTGGGTCTAAATAAGGACAGGAATGATCAGTAAAACAACCTCTTCCTTATTTGACTTTACTTACTTGTGGAAATATCCTATACTTTTAATGCTCTGCAGAGAAACATTACTAATGGGAGTATCAAATGCAATATTCTCAGTGCACACCACACTTAAGTTTGTAAACATATGACATCTTTCAATTGGTTGCTAATCTCAAACAGTTTTGTTAGCAAAACTTGTACATCTCGCTTTCTAACAATTTTAAAAGATTATAAAAATGCAGTCCTCAAAATATGTATCTGTCAAATACAAACTAAGCAAATATGGGCTGAGAATGGATTGAGAGATCACTTTATTTAGTGTAAATGAATCCAATAATACACTATCAACTTCCATTGCTCTTTCACAGTCACACATCTGAGAAGTAAGCGACTGTTCTATACCTATTTTCTACAACTTATTCAGTAATACAGGATGATCTATGGGAAAAATCTACATAGACTACACTTCTAATTATATTCAATGGCACTCATTACATGTACTGCTAGATCTAGAGTGTAAATACATTTTGTTCAAAATGTAATACCCCTTTCTCCAACATTACCATGCAGTTTCTCAAATATTAATCCTTTTGTGGCTTTTCCAGAACAAGATCAACTAATTCTCATCACACAGTTCATTATTTTTTAAATCACTTTAGTTAATTGCTTTTCCCCATCAACTGGAGTGTAACTGTCATAATAAGGACTTTTAAATATTTAATCTAAAGGTTTGTAGACTACGCTGGCCAATTCCTTGTATTTGTAGCTTTTCGAATATTTAATTATTTTAAGAGCTTGCTAGTGCCTTCAGTGTCCAATACAGGAGGAGAGCCAATGCATACATAAGGTCATGTTGGATTTCTGTTTTCATGCTCAAATATGTTTTAAAATAGTCACACTTATTTCTGTTACTGTGTGTTCCTGAGACCAGTCTATCCTTGTTCCTTACAGAACTGAAGCATTAGCTCTACTCCTGCCTTATCTATAATGTATCCGAAGTACTTTTAATCTAAACATTATGCTGTAACAACCTCTCATTCACTTCTGAACCTCCCAAGTTTGGATTTGACTAATCTAAATACATTATCTGTAGCCTTAAGGGCGATGTTTTTCCTTTTAATTTACAGGTTGTACTTGTTACTTTTATTTGCCATCTTTAAAATTTTCCTCAGTAAGAAATGAATGACTTTCTCAATTAGTACTGACTGCAACAGACTGTTCATACACTTACTTGTGCCATGGAGAAGGCTAAAACCCTTGACTGTATCCCAGGCAATCCAGGTTACATTAGTAGGCTTGGGCGTCTGAGGTGTTGACAGGAAAGTACGGACATACCCATATTCTGAGAGAGGGAGTACACCCGAGCATACCTCAAGGCAGATTCCTGCTGGAGGCTGGTGACGCACAAGGGAAGGCAGTGTCCCAAAGGAGAATAAGTGGGGGACGGAGTCCCAAAGGAGAATAAGTGGGGGGATACTGGCTGCAAAGCCAGAGTCATAACTATACAGTAGCACATCCTCACTGCATGTCCGCTCTTGGACTTAAAACATGTGCATGCAGAAGGATGTGAACACAAAGATCTATGCTATAACAAAAGGAAAAAAATTCCTCAGCTGTCAGCATGAAGTTGTACCTGAAACCCCAAACTCCTCACCAGCCCTGAACACGGATTGTGGGGGAGGAGGAAGGAAGGGACTGCCCAGTAGGCTAGGTGAATGAGGAAGAGTCCCTGGGGGGCAGCTCATTATCAACCGTGAACAGTGCAGAAAAGACCTACTGTTTATAAAAGTTTTTTCTTTTAACATATTTCAGGCTTCCTAGGTATTTAACCCCTAAATTCTGTTTCCAATGCCAAGAACAGGTCCAGAAGCCATGTGCACCTTCCTACAACCAGCCCTTGATTTTTTTTTCCTTCAATTTTTTTTTAAATTTTTTATTTTATTTTACATTGTGAGGAGCAAATCTATACATGGTTACTGCTAGGAAAGGGTGCTAAACATAGTTTTATTTATAAAAATGAAATCAGAATGCTTTTACCACTAGTTGGATCTCTTACAATCTGTTCTCGAGTTTTGTCAGGGAGGTATCTTTGGAACATGCCCTTTATTCAGGTATAACATTTCTTAGCAGATCGCTTTAAGATTGGGAGGTTAAAAAGGTTCCCATTAATACTATATTACCATAACTTATTGAAAACAATTTCTACAAGCTTAGAGAAATATCAGATTTAGAATGTTACTATCTAAACGAAGGTTTAACCAATATAAGCAAGCAGCTAAGTCCTTAAACCTACCACAGTCACTGAAGAAGCTTAACAAATGCACACAGGCTACATTACTTGTTTTTGAAAAGTCTTATAACACAGAATAAGTATAACCTGTACTTTTGTATCCACTCATCTGATGTGTGCAGTGTTTCAATAAAGACCCCTGCATCACAATCAAAAAAAAAAAGTCTCAAAAAAATCCATCTGCCCACACAAATTCCTACTATTAATGGGAAAAACAGTTTTTTATGGTATAATTTGTCTTAAAGCAGTTAGAAAAAAAAAATATTTATTGAGGCCATTTAAAAACCAATGTACAAAAGAAAATTGTAGCAATTTCCATCCATCCATGTTGTTGAGTCACGTCAGGCAACAGAGTTTTCCAAGGAAGTTGGGAACAGAAGTAGACTGCCAGGCCTTTCTTCCACGCACACCTACAGACAACAGAGTTGCCAATCCACCTACTTCACATCTTTAGGGAACAAGATGAAAGTGAAAAGCCCATGCGAAAAAAAGGCAGGAAATGTAGACATTGCAGAGGAGGCACCCCAGCCAAGAACTGAACCAAAGAACCTTACCCTCTTGCGGCGAGAGGAAAATGCTCTACTACTGTGCAATCAATGCCTTGACAAAGTCAGGTGTATACCATCTCTTTTCAACGCAAATCTATTTGAAACAGAATTACGATTTAAGTAGTGTCATATAAAAGTGCAGATCTTAAATATCTGACTGCATTCTGAAAGCCATGTTAAAACTTGGGGCTTGCCACAGTATGACAAAGACTGGCTCAGCACCATGATCACTGAATTTTAAGGATGTCAGAAGTTGTTCTGGCAATATCCGCCTAGTTGAAGCTTACTGTATTATCTGTCACTGCCTGTATTGTAACTGTTTTATACTTAGTGGGAGAACAGCAAAAGCCTATCCATAGTTTACTGTGCATCATTAACAGTAGCTTCTAGCAACCAAGTTACTACCTTGTTCAAATTATTACTTAATGTACTATACCATCAATACCCTAATGATAGAATATCCCTAGAACTACAGCCAAATCTCCAACATCTACTCATCTTCCTTTTTAGTAGTCCCTGGATTAATGTTAAATGATGTTTGCATGACACTATTCTTCCTCCTACCGGTAACAAACCAATCCACACTACCACATGTTACCTTGTAGAAATTGTTTAATTTTTTTTCTACCACATTTTGCTCTGTTTTTTTTCCCCAAGTGAAATTTGGAGAGTCAGCATTTTCAGGGATGTACTATTTAGTTCAAATACTTCCCTTTTTTCGTCAAATGTTACCACCTCTCAATCTCTCTCATAGATTTATCTTCCTGGCATGACTGAAATTTATTTACACGACCAGAAACAGTTTCTCCGTCACATTTCAAGTTCTTGTTATTAGAGTCAGAATTTTTGAAAAGAACTACTCATTTTGACTCTGTCACTAACAAGAAATATAATAATTAAACCAATTTAAATTTGGATGTGCACTTGCTTCTAAAGGCTATAAAACAGAATTTACTCAGCTGGGAGTGGGTTACAACCTATCAGCCCTCTTCATGGAATGATCCATCAACCCACCTAGTCTCTGATTAGGCTGGGAACAGCTGTTGCCTTTCAGTCCCTGAAAGACTGGTGCTGTCCATGCTTGTCACCATCCAGGTATCCATCAGGGCATTTTCTGTTTTAGGCTTAATCCCACCACATGAGTGGCCGACATTAACACCCATATCACCACAAAGGCCCAAAATGCCTTTGTTAAATAAATGCATCCTTACACACACACACACACACACACACACACACACACACACACACACACACACACACACACACACACACAAAAACTATGGCTAGCATGATCATTTGGAAAGACCACAGCTCTAGAGACAGCTCAAGCATTCCTGGGCACCATGCAAGTCTTTGCTTGCCTAATGGTAAACAGCTTGAATATGACCACCACCACCCCTCCCACCAAGACGTCCAAAGCTGCTTACTCCCCTCCTCCCTGTCCAGGTCTTCCAGTGTCCAAACTGCTACTGGGATTCTAGTCATAATCAGGGCTTTAACCCTCTACACCACAGATCTGGGATGTGCAAAAGGAGCAATTTTAGTCCTTGTTGCAGTTTTACCTCCAAAGATAAAACACACTCACTAACACCTTAGAGGTTTGCCCCATTTTTTGTATGCTGTAAAGCAAGATCGACAAACAAAATCTCTCTCTCAACTACTTTGTTTACCAGACTCATTAAATACCATTATTGAAACTGCACATACAGGAGCTAACAAAACAAAACTTTGCATCTTCCTTTACTTGTATCAGATAGAAAATCCACAGACTATGGTAATATCACACATGCCCACTTATTTGCATATTTCAGCGTCACTAATGTCAGTGAAGGCTACAAAGACACTTTTAAAAGCAAACTTCATATTCCCGTTTTGAATCGCCAAAGTGCACCAGCAAATCTTCAGAGTCTAATGGTGAAGACTCCTTCTATATTCTTACTATGCTATCATTAAGCCCCTCATTTTCTCTCATTCTCTCTAACTTAACAAGTACTAGCTGTTTAGAATGTATTTTTCAGTTGACGACTTCTCAAATGAGTAATTTTTTTTCTGAATATGAATCGCACATCTTCAGCCTTCTAATTTTTGCTACCTGCTTGACAACAGTATGAAGATGAACAGGACAATGTACAAAAAGGTTATCTGTGTGCTGTAATCTTTGGGTTTTGCCTTCCTACACAAGCTTATTTGCTTACTGATTTTATCAACATTCTTTGGCCCTTTATATGAAACCATAACAGCAATTAACAACTACCTGAATACTAGTATGAATTCACTTCACAGAAGAAAAATTAAACCACTTAACATAAGCCATTATGCAGTAAAAAATACTGTAGCAGAACTGAAGGAGCAATGACGTCAAAAAAAAATGGAGTGTGTGAAACAAGAGATATACAAGGGAGTTTTGGACCTTCTACAAGAGTATTTAAAAGCAGGTTCTAGGTAGAAATTGCCTCTTCAAAAGGACTGTATGATTACCTGGAGAATTCTGATCAGGAAATGGGACAACTCTGATCAGGAAATGGGACAGAGGAACTGAGCAAACTCAGACGTTCCTTGTTGGAGTGACCCTTCCTGATACATCACATTAGTAACTGAAACAGATTAGTATACGCTACAGAAAGGATTTCTAGTTTATTATAGTTGCATTTGAACTTGCTCACATCGCATACATTTCTTTTCTTACAATGCTATTGATGCTTCCGAGTGATTTACTGAAAGCTCCTAAACTAGTCAAAAATCCCTTTTCAGACAAGTGCTGACACTTTACTGGAGGTTTATAAAAATCCTGAGTTTACAGCAGTTGTAGCTACACCATGAGACTGGTTCACTTAAAGGAATAAAACAGAATCCACTGGAAGATAAGAAAAGCTAAATTACATTTCCCACAATCAACTTAATGGTATGTCCTACTCAATAACTCTATTTAAATCATCGACTTCTTACTACATGTAGCAGATAAACAGTACTCCATGGTCAAAAAGTATGCTTTACAGTTTTCTCCCCTGTAGGAGGACACCCACAAGCAAATTAAAGTAGGATACAAATGCTGACAGACCCATGTTATTCTTGAACAGTTAACTCTGTTGTGCAATCAACTTCTATGCAGATAAGAAAACCTGTCAGAGAAAAAAAAACACAAAGATTCAAGGCAGACTTACAAACATGTAACTTTTATGAGCTGGAGAACAGAATGGAGCCACCTGAAAATAGAACATTTTTTACATGTATTGACTTCATGTGTGCCAGTGCTGCAGACATCAAAGGTGCTGCAGTCTACAGAGCTTCTTATTCACTCTTTTCATACAAGCAGCACAATACAGTCAACATAAATTTGAGCTGACAATAGTATAGCTTCACATACTAGTCTGTTCAAATCAATATGCCAGTATTTGCCTTGTTACTATTACCATATTTATGACATCACATAGCAGCAGATAAGTTCTCCACCTTGCCTTACACCAGTTAAACAAATTTAAGTCAAGCCACGACAATGTTGGAGGGATGTACGTGTATTTAGAAGTATGTAAAACTAGCTCACTGCAAAAGCCAATTTTTTGTCAACTACAATACTGAGGAAGTCTCAACTACTCAGGCTCATAACATTGCATTTCCTGAGGGGAAAAATAATCTGCACATCAGCACAATATTCTAAACACAAACATTGTTATTCTACTCACCATCATCTCCTTCGTCATCTTTATCCTTGTCATCCAGTGCTTGTTTTTCAAGTTGCTTTGCTACATCATCCACACTGGCTTTCTCAGGTTCTTTCTCAGCTTCATTCTGCCCTGATGTAGAAGTAAAACATTTTTTTACATTAGTGTTTGTGCTCAATACATAGTTATCAGACTACAAGCATGTTATGGATAACTAAGACGACTAATAAAAATAAACAAAATATGGAGGATAGTAACTTCAGCTCTTCTATCTTCTATAAAATAAAATAAATTAGCCTCGATTATTTGGCCCATTTCTCCTATGGGCATCTAGCCACTCACACAGCCTATTCCTTTCCAACAAGCGATAGCCCTACTGTCCATTTGTTCCCGGGGGTACATTACTTATTTACTTACGTTTACCAGGGTCGTACACCGATTACAGCAGACCACTTGCAAGCACAGCCCGGGTCTCAGAGGCAATACAGTCACCCATGAAGAGGAATAAGAGATCCATGGAATGTAACAGCTTTCTGCAGACTCCACTAATGCTTTCCATTCAAGAGCAAATGAAAGTACGTGGCTTAAGAATCACTGCTCAGCATGGCCCCACTGCAATGGATTCACCTTGCAGGTGTCACCAATGCAGCTATCAAAATTAACTTCCCTGCCACAGGGAAGAAAAAACCTGTGTCAGCCACTCAGAGCCAACACAGCTAGTACAACACTGGGTTACAGAAAGGGCTTTATACAGCTAGCTACAGGACAGAAGGCTGCAGAACACAAATATACCATCTTTGAAATAAAAATACAATTAATTAGAAGACATTCAACTTGATAAATGCAAGTCTTGAATATGAATACCTCTAAAACCCAAGTTCTCACAACAAACCTCTCAGTTCATCTGTCAGTAGCAAACACCACACCAGTTCAGGAAATCCAGTCCTGTTTGTAGCTATAAAGACTCAAGGGCATCAAGACACCACTAAGTCAGCCATTCACTAGTTTTACTTCTAAACCATACAGAAAAGTACAGAAATTATCAAAATATTAGTAGTAAAAATGCAATTCATAAGATTTAAATACAAAAGTAATTACTCACTTCTTTCAATTATAACAAGTCTAGGTTTCCCTTTTCTGAAAAATGAATTCAAACTGCTACTAGAGAGAGAGTCTATAAAACGTTAAATGGTGCCAGAGCAAGAAATAAAACCTATGGTTATAAAGAAGCACACAGAACAAATTTAAATCTGTTAACATTTTAGATTAATGTGGACTTTAGCCACATTTTTACTTTTTCAAAAAATGAATTAAAAACAGTTTATTCAAACTAAAAAGTCTAACACCATCAAATACATCAAGTGCATCACTTGCCTATATCAGTTATTAAAATAAATATATCTTTTTAAATGATACATGGCAGAAATGCACATTAAGCCCTAAACGCCGTTTCTTCTGGTACCACTTAAAATATGTACTTGCAGTCCAGAATACAGTGCAACCTGCAGAAATGTGCTGCAATGAAACTAGAACGTAATAGATGCTGTTGCTGCTACTTAACTACACAGTCCCTTAAGACCCTTGTAGGAAAGGTATTTACATTGGACACAGTAAAGGAAAGGCGAAGAACACTATAAACAAACTGTTAATCCCCATCGAGGATGCATAGTTACACAACCCTTGACTAATTACAATAGTGACAGGCTGGCTTTTGTTGCGAGGTAAATTTTCAATGACAGACAACACAAGGTCACAAAGGGTCAAAGACCTCATTCTTTGAAGTACTTCCTGCATCAAGCAGCTCCTTCCTCTGGAAAACCTCCTGGTCATGGCACAACCCTTTGTTTCCATGCCACTCTTTTGCCTAAAAGAACAGACGTCTCTAGTGCCAAAAGTGCATTCTGATGTAACACCATTCTTGATTAGTATCCTATTAACTTAACCCAAGTTTTTATACAAATTAAAAAAAATTTAGAAATCTTAATCTTATTTGCTAGTGGTACTTGGTGCTCAACAAAAATTCTAGAGACAAAGGACATTAATATCAAGTTACTATAATAATTTAAAAAACTTTCAGGGTTAGACGGTGCCCCAAATTCCCCCCCTTCCATCCAGCATATATGAACAACAAGTCATCAAAGCCTTGTCCAAGGCAAAAAGAAAACAAAAAAATACAGCCTCTATGGAACCAGACAGCATCCCAAACTGTCTTCTAATCAGGCTAAAACGTGAACTAGCATCACCATTAAGTACCCTTTTCAATTACAGTCTAAACACATGCTTTATTCCTGCAGTATGGAGGAAAGCAACAGTTATTCCCCTCCACAAAGGTGGCCTAGCAACAGACCAGGGGAAGTACAGACCCATAAGCATGACCAGACTCATCTGTAAGGCCATGGAACGCATCATTATGGACCTCATAAATAAAGACATAGGAAACCTCCAAACTCTGGTTCCTATCCAATTCGGCTTCATCAAGGGCAGATCCTGCATGTTAAATCTTGCAGATTTTTTCAAAAATTAGACCAGGGCCAGAGGGCAAATCTGTAGACACAGCATACCTCAACTTGGCAAAGGCTTTCAACACAATCCTCCACTCAGGCATTACCGATAAACTTAGCAAACAATGTAAACCCTTTCGTTGCAAGACGGGTTGCTAACTGGCTCACAAACCGGACAACTCCACATCAACTAGCAGACCTGTTACCAACAGGGTGCCACAGGGGTCAGTGCTGACCCCCTACTGTTTGGTTTACACTTCTCAGACGTTCAGGTCAAAACTAAGGGGTTGTGGCTGACAAAGTTTGAATGCCCAAATGATGTTAGTATACTCCAGGAAGGTCTTACACAGACCAATGACTGGTGTCTTAGTCACGGTCTCAAACTGAATGCAAAGAAATGCATCTTCATTCCCATCGGCACAAACAAGGTTTCTTCACACTATCAAATCAATAACAATACCCCAAGTACCCACAAAGTGGTAAGGGACTTAGGTTCACAAGTTGACCAGGACCTTAACTTTGACCACCATGTACAGAATTTAGTACAATCAAATTCAAAACAATTAGTGGTTTAAATTTTCCATATTCATGGAAACAGGGTGTGTTCCTTACTCAAAGTCAACAGAAGCGGCAAAATACTTGACTGCTACAAAAGAATAACTAAAATGGCACAATGTTGTGCAATCATAAATAAATTTCTCCTTTAAGATACCTTTGCTTCAATATCTAAGGATGTAATGGTGCCCCTCTACTCTTCTCTCATCAGACCCATTATTGAGTATAATGCACCAATTGGAATGTACCTGGCTAGACATCTCCATCAGCTGGAGAGACCACAAAGGTACCTAACTAAGAGGATTACTGGCCTCAAACAGTTGCCCTATGCAGCACGATTGATAAAGCTAAGACTGTTCTCTGTTGCATACCGCTTTCACAGAGACGATCTCTGTCTAACGTACAGAGCCATGTCCAATCCAGAATTGTTGAACATGCTCCATCTTAGCAAAACCAAATCTATAGGGATATAAACCTCAACACAACAATGAATAGAACATGCTGGAGGGATAGATTCCCTTCACAGAGACTTCCCTTACTATGGAACAGAGCCCCTCACTATCACTCTTCAAGAGGAACCTTGATGAGTGGATGGGTAACAGAAGGTTCACACCGGGGATCACACCAACAGCACTACTAGATAGGGGCCAAGGGTACTAGCTGCTAGTACAAGGGTCTAGGGAAATACTAAAGGGGCGGTGAATACCGCACAACGTGGCTGGGCTAATATATGCCTTCGGGCAGATAGCCCAGTACCAACCTATGAACCTATAATATATTTTAGCCGTACACAAGGTAACATTTACACAAGTCATTTAAGTTTAGTACACACACAAACACACAAGAAATGGTCTCCTAGTACCCTTTGAGGAAACAAAAAATCTATTCATAAAAGTAAATGCAAAGACCCCCTCCAATTACAGCTACTTTTATGTGCTTTTCTGTTGCAGTAAACAGTTGACCTTTTTCTTTGGAGAATGTGTGTATATTTTAAGGTTTGTGGAGCTGCCGTAATGTTTGAAAGCACTTTTTACTGTGTTTTCTGTCAAAAATTTAATTTTTGAGGACTTTCTGTTTTACTGGCATTGTTGCTAGTTTTCCCTAGGACAGTGTTACCATTTTTGGCTTGACTGTGAAATAGATTGTTGGTCTCTCTTCCAGAGTTAGCGAACACTACTTTTAAACTGATTTTAGCATACTTTTAAATGGAGTACTCGTTTCTGTCGAGACAATACATTAAAACAACACAACAGTTTTAGCTTTAAAATAACTTTCCTGAAGAGGAAAGTAATAAAATATCAGTAAAAAAAATGTAAGGTTTTTCCTAGAAAGGGAACTTACCTGCCCACCTAAGGAAAGCACATGTTAACTGTCGATCCTCAGAGGAAAGGAGTGTACTCTTCATCGGCAGTAGAGCCTTGAAGGACTTTGAGGCCAAGCTTGTCTTTTAGTCAGCTCAGCTCAAGCTGCTTGATAGTCTGGACATGTGGAAGGTGCCCTGAAGTTTTGAAAGTTGGCCAGGTGTTATATCCTTGGCATGATATAGCCCAAACAGCCAAGGCTACTGCAGCAGTGATCAACATGAAGATCATTAAGAAATTAATCCCTGGTTTGACCGCCATGTCTCTAATTGGCATTGACAGCCTGTAAAATGGTTTATCTTCCAAAGTTCTGCTTGTAAAGGTTTCATCTCCCAATCACTTGCTTACGCTTACCAAATGTCCCAGAACTTGTCAAAAGATTTGGGATGCATGGTTAGGCTTAATAAGGCCCCAGCAGTCATTAGCCTAGTACACACCTATGAACCTAAGAGGGACAGGATTTTCTACAAGAGGCCTGAGAAGACACACTTTAGAAAAGCTTTTCAGAAAGGATAGGGAAGAAAATCTGACTAGAATCTGCTAGAAAAAAAAATGCAAAATACTTCAATACGATACATCATAATGTGCAGGAGTAGAGCAAAAAAGGTATACACACTACATCAAGTTTTTTTTACAATGTACCTGAAGATTTAGCAAAGGGTCACTGGCAAGAAAACATACAAGAGAGAAAAAAATCTACTGAATTATGTGGAAATAAATGATCAGACAATATATGTATTACACAGGGGAAAAAAAACTCACATGACTATGACTGGGGGATAAATATTAATGGGAAAAAATGGAGGGGAGAACAGAAAAACCTATGCAGTACTGCCCAGACAAGGTTATCAGAATGACACTAGTAGAGAATAGCCTCCTCTCCTGATCAAAATTATATCAAGAAAGGAACAAGTGCAGAATATGCAAAAGAAAGTCACATGACAACTTCCCATCTTATCTAGCGCTGGTAAACAAGAGAGGTACTGACAGCTTACAAACGGAAGACTCATCATACGGCAAAACTTCTTGCTTTGGAATGATGTAAAGATCGGTAACAATGTATGCAAACGAACTACCCAAGCTTGTGATGTGCAAACTTCCTTGAGTACAGGAGTTTCCGCAGTAAAGGAAAATGACCATCTTACCCTCTACTTAATGGGCTAACTTGGGTATCTCAAATGCTGCTCTAAGTCAATGGAAGCAAATAAAGAAATCTCCTGGGGCTAAAAACATTGATAAAACAGATAAAGATCAAACTGAAAACTTCCAATAGTAAAGACCCCTGCTGAAACAAAATCTAGGCCTTCTTGAGATCATCCTGTAAAACCCTCAAAAATACAGCACATTACAAACAAAATGTTTGAAGTAAATGCAAAACATGAGCAGAACAGCCTAATTTGGCATAGTTCTCACCATTCACATCAAAAAGAAGAATGGCATGAAAAAATGGCACCAATTTTTAACTGCTGATCAAAAGCACCATTCTGAGGGTTCAAAAATGCAACGACTGTGTCGCTTAAAAAGTGTCAAAGCATGGACACCCTTTCTTTAAAGTGTGCTCTCCTAGATTTATACACACTCATTTCTCAGTCCCGTGGATTCCCCAGACAAGGTGACAGCTGGCTAGGGAGGCTGTCACACAAGCAGCTCCATAGTGATTACTGCTCTCGCTGGCATCTTGGCAAGGACAGCATATTCATTACAACAAAAACTTGAAACCAGAATGAAAATTCACTCCAAAATACAAAAGAAATAGATAAAGCAAATAGTTGCAAGCCACACTGCAATGTATTAAAACAAATTCATACACAAAACAAGAACTAAGTGTTTTCGTCCTTACAGAGAACTTTCTCAAAGCTAAAAACTTCCAGGTTGCTTCTTGCTCAGGACCTTCTTGTAAGATGTTAGTGTCATAGGGTGAATCTACAAGAGCTCCTAATTTACGGTCATCTGCGAACCTGGTGAGCCAGAGGCCTTTGACATTGGCCTCGACTTCCAAGAAGTAGACACCAAACAGAAGTGAGCCCAACACAGATCCCTGGAGTATTCCAATGGTCTTCTTGGTTCCTATCAGTGAGCCAGTTGGCAGTCCTGAGAGTTAAGTAGGGGTTGATGAGTAGTTCTGACAGTTTTGTTAACAACACCTGAATGAGTTACTGTATTGAAAACCTTGGCCAGATCAAGGTAGGCAGTATACACAGTTTTCCCATCATACTTTGCCATGGTGACCTTCTCAAAGAAGTCTATCAGGTTAAGTAGGCAAGACCTTCCCTTAAAGTCTAACTGGGACGGGTCCAGTGTCTGTAGGTTGACAATAACCTTGTTGATCATTTCCATAATTATTCATTCCATGGCTTTGCATATTAGACTTGGACTGATGGATCTGTAGTTCCTGGAGTGAGGTGATGGTCCACCCTTAAAAGGAGGTATGACTGCTCCAGTCCTTCATTCAACTTGCATATCAACTATAGCCTCAAAACAGGTTAACAGCAACACGACTGTTCCTGCTAGGTAATGTTTTACACTACTTAGGAGGTAACCAAAGATAGTCAGGACCCACTGAAGCACTGTTTCTGGACTTAGCAAGCACCTCCAGGACCTACTCCCAGCTGATAGTTGGGGGGGGGGTATGCTAGAAGGGACTTCACAGGGGGTAGTTGGGGGAGTGGGAGGTAAAGTAAGAGCTAAATTCATCAGCCAGTAGATTTGCTATGTTACTCTGGTCAGTGAAGGCTGTGCCACTTATCACCACTACAACACATACTGAGTACTACCTTTAAGGTTCCAGACATAGCTGAAGGCAATTTTGCGATTGTCCTTAGCCTGGGAGGCTATCCTGACCTTGCAATTGGCCTTGCTGACCTTTATTAAACCTCTTAATTTCTTATTTAGTTGAATCACAGAACTGTTGTCTCTCTGGGAGTTGCTCTTTCCAATTTTTGGCCATGACATTCTCTTTTGTTATATAGCCTGTTAAGGTAAACATTCCACCAGTTTGGTTGTTTGGTGTTTGATATGGGCTTACTTCTGGTAGGTATGGCAGGCCCAATGCAGTCATTCACATGTTTGTACAAAATAAATCTGCATACATAGGACTGTTCTTGGGGTTTGGGGGAAAAATGAATTTTGACAGTCACTTAATAGGATGTAGTTTGCTTTAGTACAGCTCCTAACTGTCATGGGTTTAGTTGTTTTTTTTTTTTTATTATTATTATTATTATTATTATTTCGGGGGAGACATCTTTGTTGTCTGACTTCGCCAATGGGGGGAGTGCAATGGTCTCCCACGTTGGAGAGTACTAGGTCCAATATGTTTGGTCCTCTGGTTGATTGCCAATTTCCATTTTTTTTTCTTTTAAATAATCAAAAGTTCTAAATACTTACACTTGGACTGTACCTAGACATACAGTTATAAACAAGACTAAACAAATTAACTGGCGTTATTAAAACACTTCAGAACCACAGCAGGAAAACAAGTCATGAGACAACCCCTGGAATCCATGGGGTTTGTTCAACTCTTTGTCTTTTGTGAGTCTGCTGTTCATGTCAAAACTCATTCGAAGTCTAGAAATTACTTTGTGTACTACACACTAAATTACACCCCACTTCTATTACATAATAGACAGAGACACACACACACACACACAATGCACATATGTATGCATGCAGACAATGCTATATAAAACACAAACGTAACCTAGTACTGTGTGTGCTTTTTTTCTTGTGACATACTTAACAGAATATATAAATAAATAAAACATTTCACAGGATGGATATTTACAAATGTGTACTAATAGGAGGGACTTGCACGAGTTAGTTCATGAGTTGATTAAGGCCACTAGTGAAACATACAAACTCCTTTCTCAAGAGGAAAATGCCATTTGTGGAAAACAGGTGCAAAACATGTGAAAGGACAGTTATAGAAAATCTCTGTTAGACATATGAAAAATGTTCTTCCTGTATACAACTGAATACTTATTTTTTGTGATCACATCATTTTTTTTTTGTTTTAAAGTTAGTCACCTTGCTAAGAAATGCAGAAAGAGTGTTACAGAGGAATACAGCCCCTAACCATATCAAGGGTAACCCAAGTTTAACTATCGGGTAAAGAGCCCACAGCATACAAAAGTGGAGCTGTAAATACAAAAATTACACACAATTTGTGTGTCACACAAAATGTCACAGAAGAAGGCAGTAATGTAGGTGGTATAGCAAGATTAGAAACCCTTAATCAACTATACACAAACTTCAAAACTTTAGGTTTCAAACCATCACATTCTGTTTTCATCAAATCTGGAACCCAAGAGACCATAGTAATCTGCTTATGCCAGCTCACCTACCCCCTATAGAAGGGTTGTAGTAGCTGACCTTGGTTTCTGCTCGTAACCAGAGTTTCCCCCATGACCAACATATCTTGGTTGCAAGCAGGTTATTTCTTGTTTGGTAATGGGAATGACTTGAACCAAAGCACATCATTCCCAAAGCACCATCATGTGCAGTATGGTGATGGGCATCATCATTATTATCACATGCGCTCCTCCTCACCTTGCATAACTAATAAAACCTTCACCGAAACCACACAAATGATGCCTGCCTCTCAACTGTCACTACTAGGAAAGTTTAGGGCAGTACCCTTCAAGTGCCACATGAGTATCTCTCACAGGACAGGAAGTGGTCCATCTGTAGTAAGGATTACAAAAGGATCTCTCAAAGTCTGTACGAAGGAAATGAATGGGTTCCTGGGGGCAAGGTCACATGTCAATGAAGTACTGACTTTCAGATTTTGAACATCATCATCAACATTATTTTAAATATTGTGAATTCCAGTAGTAATCCTAAAACTTGAATGTTCCAGAGTGGCAGTACACCCTGTAGGACAAATTATCAATAAAATAATTACTAATGTTACCAGGTTCAAGAACTAAAACATTTTCAGTTACTTCAGCAGGTCTTACACAAAACCAAATAAGATTCCAAAATTCAAGAAGTTCAGTTACATCTGAAGTACTCATATTCCGAGTCAGATCACAAAACTAAAAGATACATTGGTTGTACTACTACTACTACCACTACTACTACCACTACCACTACCACTACCACTACTACACACAATAATACTCAGTAAAAATAAATAAATAAAATCTTCATTCGGATTTTTTTCCCTACAGTTGGTACTCTTAAAAAGTGGGAAGGAAAAAACAGAAGCAGTTTTCAAAAACTAAACAAACTGCACGCGGGAAATATAAAAACTGTTCAGCATGCAAATCTCTAAGCTGTACTTCATGCAAATTAGCATTCAAATGTTTGTCAACAAACAAAGGGGAAAAAAGGGAAAAGGTAATTTTATCTGCATCTTTTCCACTATGGTGAATAGCCCGATATCCTAAAACAAGATAAGTTAGTGTGTGCATGAAAGTTGTTCAACATCTGAAAGGCTACAAAATAAGTGCCCTTTTATAAAATATGGGTCTCTTATTCTTCTGAAAACGGATAACAATGTAGAAAAATTCCCAATGCACTGCACTTCCTCTTTTCCAGCAATACTTCATACTGATGCAAAAATAAATAAATAAATAAATCATCCCAGAGATGACAAGTTGTAAAAATGGAAGGTAGAGTCTAGCAGTTAGATATCATCTGTACTGCACTGTACTGTACATCAGCTTTCCCACTCTCCTGAGGTAATTCAAGCACCCACCTCTGTAATACACACAAAAATGACATTAACTAACGGACCCCTTGACAGTTTTGTGTTATAAAATTATTAAGTAAGCATTAAAGATTTCAAATTCATCATTCTGATGAAATTCATTGGTAGTACTAGAATGAAAATGATAACTAAACCTGCAAGAAAGGACTGGGCATTTAGTTATTTTATACAGAAAATAACTGGCATCAGGATGTGTTGGGAAACTGCATTTTTTTGTTTTGTACCCCCCACCCCACAAACTCAAACAAACCTATACTTTCCATTATTAGAAATCAGCATTAAAGATCAGAAATTTATTAAATGTCATTTCAGTTTGACAGCTTATTTAAGTGGCTATCTTGTAGCTTGCATGTTTATACTGCTGAAGCCTTCTGGGGAAAGCCAATCTGCCACTAGAATTCAAAGAAATCACCACAACCAGCACTAACTGCCTAACTCCAGACTGCCAGTCAGCACATAAATGATAATCTCCATTCACAGACATGGTAAAGCTACAGTGTTAAACTCCTCATTAGCAGCTAATTACAATGTATCTAAAGTAAACATTGTGCCATCAGTCCGGACCTTGTTGTTCTCCTCGTTCTCCCCATCTGACCATGCTTAAGGTTGCACAAGCCCCTTCCAATATACATAAGCATACAAATCCTGGAAAATACTAACAAGCTCCAACAGACCTATTCACACTCAAGGTGCCACAATCCTGTCTGCACATACACCTCCACAAACCATGCATACAACGATGGCTTCAGTATGTTCACCTCCTGCAGTGCAACTACCAAGACCCACACACACATCCATCCGCACATGCAGTTCTACAGTACCTATCTATAACTGTGCTAGATACCATGACCCCTTTCACAACAGTGGATGTGTGTTTTATCATCTACATACATTATTTCCAACCAGCAAACAATACAAATCACCAACACATTATTCTAGTATCGCTGTTATTTCCCAGAGACAGCATATACTAAATCAGCATCACCCACTGCCCTGGACTGCTGCATTTTTGTATATGACTTCCCCAGCATGATCTCCCTGTGCACCAGTGTAGGAGAGAGGTCCACAACTTGCTTAGGCTTACTGCATTGAAGAAACCTTCAGAGATAACGCTTCTGCAGCATATTAAGCCTTTGTGAATCCAAAGGTAGGTTTCCCACTTGGTTTTATTTTGTATAGGTAAATAAAGCATGTACTTGAAAATTTTGTTTCTGACCCTAGCTAACCATTGGCTACTCAGCTGCTCCACCCGATGCTGCTCGACAGGAAAAAAAGAAAATAAAATTTAGCTTCTGGTTGGTACTACCTCACAAGCTCTAGCCATCATTTTCATCAAGGAGAGAAACGCAGAGTAGAGTTAGCACCTGGAGGCATTTTATACACTGGTAAAGTTGACATATATGTTCCAGGCTGAGCAAGACAGGAGGTATGACCTGCGAGGATGTGCACATACCAAGTCCTAGGGCACTCATGTCTCAACACACCCACATGTCCCAAGCTCAGTGATGACCTAGCTTCCACAAGGGCTCAAATGATCTGCCAGTCATGTACCTCCCTTGAGGTTGGGCACACCCACCATCCCTACCAGCTCATCACATGGTGTACTCAAACTCTTATTGCCTGGGCCACTGTCAAGGCTTTATCCCCTTATTCCACTGGGTTAGTATATGTTTCATGTTTTACCGTTGAGAGTCATCATGCAGACTGCCACAATACAAAGCAGGCCAGCATTACTTTAAGCAAGATTGCATATTTCCAAACCATTTTACAATGCACTGTCAAAAGCAAAGCATCAGCTAAAGTTCACACTTGTTACAAGAATATCACTATACTGTATTGGAATCTTCTATAAGAAGGTACTGCCCAAGTTTATAAACATAATAATTAGCAGTCTACAGTACATTTCTAAACAAGTGAAGCAGCAGATCACAAATACCTACTTTGAAAAGACAGGTCCATGTGCACATACAAATATTAAAAAAATCCCCCATATTCCACAATGAAAATCTCCCGGGATACAAATAGTGACCCTAATGTATATCCAGGATGAGCTTAAGTAAACTGTGGAGTACCAAAATGTTTTTCAATGTAACTGGTGAAGGCCAACACAGCAGACACATATACACATCTAAACTTAAGACTAGCTCCTTCTTGCATTAAAGACACAAAGATGTTGTATGAATGGCCCAAGATGCCTTTGAATGTCTACATTTATCTTGGCATCTGCAAATCACACTCACTTTTAGGTATTATGACCGCTCATTGTTACTTCACAGAGATTTGCATATGCTTACCCATATTTTGCATTGTCTGCCTCTGTTCATCAACATTTCATACTGAACAGAAACATTCCTGGCAACCTTTATTGGAAATAATTACCTGAAGGGAGGGATTCTCTCATACTTCCCCAATTAGTGGTGTACAAATGCAGACAGAACCTACATTAAAACATCAAGCAAAAAAAATAAACACAACTTCAAAAATACAGCGTTGTTCTACATCACAAATGCCATGGGCCTCTATATGGAGCTGACACCACCTTATAAAAACGGTCTACCCCAAACCATTTAGTCATCTTACTTTTATATTAAAAACTACCATTCTCCACATTCTAAATATACAACTCCCAAATGCCTTGTTGAACCCCCCCCCCCCCTCCAGTGCCTTTAACCCTGCACAACTACTCTAACACATAAAATGGAAGGCCACAACTAACTGACAAACTAGGACATTAAATAGCAGTCAAGAAGACAAATAATCACATACATTTTTTGGGTGCCAGGCTTAATATTGTTAATTAATGGCAAACTCTCTCCTTGTTTATCTCTAGTCTGCAATTTCAGGGATGTAACACTAAACAGTGAGACTACAACCTCAAGGATTCCTCTCCATATGGAGAGTACAATATCACAGTTACTATTAATTCAAAGCAGGGTGGATGGGATCCCCACAGTAGGGGCACAGAAGGTTGTGCAGCTCTGCAAAAAAGTTTGTATGTGATTTGTTATACTTGCACACACTTTACATTCGAGTCTAAGATTTTATGGAATCACACCACCACTGGAATTTCATTAGTAAAACATTCCCATACTTTACTGTCATACTTACTATACTGCAAAAGTAATAGAAAATGTAAAATTAAAAGCAGGTTGATTTTAATTCTCCAAACATTTATCAGTATCAATTAATATCCTTTTCACAACTATGTTAAACTGTGTCTCATTGTTTTACTTTCATGATCAAACGAAAAAATAGCAGCAAACCAGATAACGATAAATCCAAAACCAGGAAGCAGAGCAACAGCAAATGATGAATACAACGTCCTTTATTTTAGTTAAACAAAAACTTTCAAACACAAGCGCTTTCGCTCAGAAAATTCTGAGCTTTATCAAGTGATGCCATTTTGTTACACAAAGTGCCTTATATATCTTAGCAGCCTTTCCGTAAATTGGAAGAACCCTGCTGCTAATTAGTACCTTAAAGAGAAACTTAACCCTTTCATGCGTATAATACAACCAACATAAAGTGCAACTGCTTCCAAAGCTAAAGAATGATCCATAAAAACATGTCTCATATGTTGAGTGCACAGAATCATTAAAACCCAGCTAATTTGGAATACCATCCAGCAATAAAAACATATTGGATAGTTAAAAAAATCCATCTTGGTTAATTCTAAAATGTTAAAATGCAATAAACATTAGTTCAATACAACATATGAACCATCATTTTGAAACAATGAAACCCCCCATTAAATATTCATACTGATAAATATATAAATGGCAAATCCAGCCACCTCAAATGTTATACAATAGTTTAATATTTAAAAACTCTTATTTAAAAAAAATGTGCAAAAATACAGAGGTTGTTAAATTATTACTAGATGTAGGTCCTCCCAACACTAATAATCAAAAAAATATACCTAAAGCTTAAGTCTGAAAAATCAAATATTAAAAATTTTTCGAACAATAAATGCAAATGGTTATAGTCTTGCCCTTCTTAATTTCAACACAGGTTTGATGCTAATGGTTCCACTGAGCCCAGGAGATCTTCTTGCATCTAACCTTAACTGCCATAAGAGCTTGCGATATTCAAGGGTCGATTCCCAATCACCGCCCCTATCATCCAACTCCACTTGTTCAAGAACTATAAATTTTATATTAATTTTTGAACAGCTATGAGAATGCTTGAAAAAAGCATTGGATTCCTTCTTTCTAGTAATGTCATAAAAATGCTCGTAAATCCGTTTTCTGAGCTCCCTTTCGGTCTTTCCCACGTAAAAACTTTTACATGTGGTACAAAAGCCCAAATATACCACCCCTTTAGTACCACAGGTGTAGAAACCTGTTGGGTGAATTCTAAACCTCCTTGATGGAATATATAGGGATTTTTCATTCAGAATGGCATGACATTGACTACAAGCACCACACCTGTATGTACCTATTCTTGGTTGCTTGACCTTCTTTTTAATTTTGTGCTTCTTTTCAAACATTTCCTTAAAATTTACACCCCTTTTCCTTACAAAGTTGGGTCTTGGGGGCAAAAGATCTCTGAAATCCTCGTAAAGGGCAAGAACCGGCAAGTACCTCATCACCGTTTCTTCCATTTCCTTTGAATTAGAGGCATAGGTGTAAATAAAGCTGTTCTTAAAATTGTCAGGTGTGTTAAGTGCTGGTCTTGGTACCACTACCGCTCCTTTCCCTAAAATAGGTGTATAAACAGTATCTCTTAGGGAACCAACCTCATCAACCAAGCTCTTAAAGAGGTCCAAGGGGTAACCTCTTTCCAGAAATAAAGACTGCAGTACTTCCACCTCTAGTTTGTAATCTTCATAAGTGCTACAGATTCTACTGGCTCTTATGAGCTGTCCTTTTACAATTCCCTTTTTTGATAAAAAGGGTGTGCACTCTCAATGTAGCAGAGAGTTAGAAAAGGTGGATTTACGATGCAACTTAGACTGGAAAGTGTTGTGAGTGTAATCCTTATACAAAGTGATGTCCAGGTAATGCAATTCATGGAGGTCCACAGAATGCGTGAATTGCAGAAAACCAGTGGTGGTATTAATGTACCTGAGGAATTCTCTTAGCTCGTCCTCTGTACCTCCCCAGAGAATGCAAATGTCATCCAGGTATCTCCTGTAGAAGAGAATATGCTGCTTCCAAGGGGGTACCAGAACATATGTGTGTTCCCATTTATGAAGTACCACATTGGCATAAAATGTGGCACATGATGCCCCCATGGCTACTCCTCTACATTGCCTGAACAACTCACCATTGAAAAAAATAAATTATTTTGCAAGACAATCTCCATAAGCTCAACCACCAAATTTGTTAGCTTATTACTCAGGCTGGTTTCTTTATTAAGAAAATCACCAAACCATTCCAAACCTTCCGTGTGAGGTATACTTGAAAAAAGGTCCTTGATGTCAATGATAATCATGAGCAAATCTGGGGAAAAACAAGCGGTGGGAATATCACGCAAAAAATGCCAAGAGTCCTTACACACATAACTAAGCAGGGGCATAAATTCTTTTGTTAAATAGTCAATAAATTTTCCTATAGGCTCAGTGACACCTCCTGCACCTGCTACTATTGGCCTAAATCTTAGTGGGTCAAGCCCTTTATGAATTTTTGGAATACCGAATAAGACCGGTATCTTCGGTTTCTCTACATGTAAATAATTGAAAAGCCTCTCATTAATGGCTCGTTGCAACAAGAGGTCTTTAAGATAGTAGTTGATCTGTGCAAAAGCTATATTAACTTCACTGCGTGATACAGTGTCATATTGCTCATCATCCTGAAGCATGGTGTGGATATGAGCTTCATATTCCGCAGTGAACATAAGTACGACCCCCCCCACCCTTATCTGGTTTCATTATCCTGACATTCTCCTCCTTGAGTCGGTTAATGAAACTGATTTCCTTCATGGACAAGTTACACAGAAGTGAAGACTTTTTACCATTAGACATTTTCCTGAAGTCTTTTTCCACTAATTCCTCAAAAAACAGAATTATTGGATGCAGTGGGGGGTTGACTATGCTAGTGCGGACTAGAACTGTTTCCATGTGTTGTTGCCCTTTAAATAAATGCGTTAAATTTAAGCCTCTAGTGAAAAGTTTCAATTCTACCAATGCCTGTGTTAGATTCATTGGTTTGGAGGGGACAAAGTGTAAACCACGGGTGAAAACATCATATACCCAATTTTCCAGTTCTACATCTGTGTAATTATAAATTATAAAATTATCTTTCTTTAACATAATGCAATTACCTTAAGAATCTCTCATGTTGTTAGTAGGTTTGAAATGAGTATTAAAAATACATTCAATGTCCCCTGCAAATTCAGAAGCACAAAAAATACTCCCTTCTTTTATTTTCTGCGAGTCCATACTCTGGTTACTTGCCTTTGTCCCCAAGCCCCGGTCTTCCCGGGGTTCCGCTGAAAATCCTGATTGTTACCCCTTCTACCTTTTTTAGCTAGTCTTTCGCTTCTCCTGGGGAGTTCTTCCATCTCCTCATGTGTATCATCCCCCTTATCTGGAGCATCTGTGGGTACCATAGTTGAGACCCCTTTGGTATGCCGATTAGGGGAAGGATAAGCCACTCCTTCTCTATAGTCTATCAAATCCCTTTCTAACTTCCTTAATTTTCTATTTAATATCTTGTCACAAAATACATCCACTTTATCAAACATTTGATCATACTCCAGCTTAAAAGCCATAAAGTCTGCATCAGTTGTTAGCTTATTATTTAAAGTTTCTAAATCATCCAACAATGCTTGTACTTTTACTTCATATTCCGTGATCATTAACCCTGCACGACTACTCTAACACATAAAATGGAAGGCCACAACTAACTGACAAACTAGGACATTAAATAGCAGTCAAGAAGACAAATAATCACATACATTATTTGGGTGCCAGGCTTAATATTGTTAATTAATGGCAAACTCTCTCCTTGTTTATCTCTAGTCTACAATTTCAGGAATGTAACACTAAACAGTGAGACTGCATTACCTCAAGGATTCCTCTCCATATGGCAAGTACAATATCACAGTTACTATTAATCCAAAGCAGGGTGGATGGGATCCCCACAGTAGGGGCACAGAAGGTTGTGCAGCTCTGCAAAAAAGTTTGTATGTGATTTGTTATACTTGCACACACTTTACATTCGAGTCTAAGATTTTATGGAATCACACCACCACTGGAATTTCATTAGTAAAACATTCCCATACTTTACTGTCATACTTACTATAATGCAAAAGTAATAGAAAATGTAAAATTAAAAGCAGGTTGATTTTAATTCTCCAAACATTTATCAGTATCAATTAATATCCTTTTCACAACTATGTTAAACTGTGTCTCATTGTTTTACTTTCACGATCAAACTTACTATATATAACTGCTAATCAGGAAGGAAGCAAATAACAGTATTGGGAGGCTAGGAACAGCAAAGTACTTAGGGTTGCCACCTTTTCAAATGGCCAAAGTGGGACATTTTTGGGACAAACATCAGATTTTACAAGCCGACACATACCCACGGTCAGTACAAAGGATAGAACTTAACTTTTTTGCCTAAATAAAAAGCTTATTCTTGTAGCATTTTAGTTGCTTATTCTGTTTCTTATAACATTTAGGTATTTTAGATACAGAATAGCTGTTTTATGCAACTATTACATAAAATATAGAACATAATTATGTCCTACAATCTCAGGACATTTGCCATTTTTTATTTTTTTTTGTCAGGACACAACTGCCCAAAGAGGGACTGTCCCTCACAAAGTGAGACAGGTGGTAACCCTAAAAGTACTTAAATGATGATGCTGGGTCTAGACAATATAATTTTGGCACGATTACAATGAGACTGATAATTATGATAAATTTGTTCATGCACAGCTTCAAGACTGTAGCAAATGTGAACAATATTAAAGAGTTTGATAAGTATGACAGCAGTGGACAGCAATATGGTTCTCTGTATTGCAATCTGGGTAACCATAAAGTCATGCAATAATACTGAAGTACGGCGTACTCGAGAAGAAAATGACAACTATAAAAAAGGCCTGGAAATCTTTTTCACTACTAAAATAAATGACCAGGCCAATGGAGTGTTAAGATTCACAGCTAAAGTGGAATCAGTATATTGAACACAATTTCCGCAGTCCAGGTGCACTGGTGAGATAACACCTGAATGCTATGCTCAACTTTGTAGCTCATTTATTTAAAAGAAAATTATACATTTGGAGCAGCAGGGTTACATAGGAAGTTAATAGGCTAATAGCCCAAGGGCCAAGTGCATACCATTATTTCCACATTCAGCACCTACTGCCCCTGTCCAAGAGGGATACAGGTGGAACCCCTAAGGTGAATTTACAGTCACCCATCCAATTTACCAGATTGCATTTGAAGACAGCCAATGAAGATCTTTGTTTGACATGAAGTGAGAGTCTGCTCCAAAGATGTGGTAACCTCTGGGAGACAAATCTGCCCCTCCAGCAGGTTTCATTAATGTCACATACCAAGTTAAGGTCTTTAGAGCGAGTAACCCATGTACCATTTGACAATGTCACATACCAGGTTAAGGTCTTTACAGCGAGTAACCCATGCATCATTTGACTTTCAAATATGAAGCATTGCCAGTAACACAGGGTCAGAGACTGCCTTATAAGCAAGGCAGAGATCACGTTTGAGAAGTTAGTTTGAAACAGAATAAAGTGACAGTGATTTCAGACATTCCCCATAGGACAGATGGTGAAGACCTATTTTCCTTGTGAGGAACCTTTGTGGTTTCTAAAACTGCTGTAGGTGCTTAGAAAGGTACATACCAAAAGGGGTGTCATACTCAATTATTGGCCCAATGAAGGAAGAGTATAGGGAGGTTATAACTTTTTTTTCCTGGAGGCAATGCCTTTACTTATGAGGTAAACAATACAGAATGCCCTTCTTACCACGGTCAAAGGTAAAGTTGCCGTCACCCTGTGTGCCCAAGACTCTTACCACCGAGTGTGTACTTAAGGTTTTGCTATTGATAGCAAGAACAATGCTTTTACCAAAAGGAATGAAAATACATTTTTTACACCTGAGTTTAAGGTCATGACTTTGGCACCAATCATTGTTGTGTAAGACCCTCTTATAGGATGTTGACATCATTTGGAGATTCTATGACCACTCCCAATTTGCAGTCATCAGAAAACCTGTCAGCCACCAACCTTTAGTTTTGGCTTGTACTTCAGAGAAATAGATTCCAAACAGCAGAGGTCCCAAGACTAATCCCTGTGGAACACCACTGGTTACAGGTCTGCTGTTGGAGGTGGATTCCCTATTTTGACTATACGAGTTTTATCAGTGAGCCAGTTAGTGACCCACCTAAAGATAGAAGGGTTGATGCCTAGTTGGTTGAGTTTGTCAATGTTGCTTGAGTGGGGGATAGTGTCAAATGCCTTGGCTAAGTTCAGGTAGGCTGTATGCACACATTTCCCCTCGACCAGGGCCGTGGTGACTGTCTTAAAGAAGTCCACCAGGTTTAGCAGGCATGATCTCTCTCACAAATCCAAACTAAGTGTTTGGAGATTACCTATATATCTTTGTTTATAAAAGGTCCATGGTTCACTCTATGACCCTACAGATAAGGCTAGTCAACCTAATAGGTCTATAGTTCCCTGGGTCAGTGGAAGCACCACCTTTGTGCAAGGGAATAACGGTGGCAGTTTCCCATTCAGCTGGTATGAAGACAGTGCTTAGACTATGACTGAAAAAGGTACCCAATGGTATTGCTAATTCATGCTGGAGCCCACGCAGGACGCAGCCTGGGATGTTATCAGGTCCCATGGATGCTGTATTTTTAGCCTTAGGGCATTTATGACCTGCTCTTTAGAGATTAAAGGTAAGGGATAGGTGGTAGGGATGTCATGGGGTACGTGTGGCAGGGACAGGGGAGTGATTTCACAGAACCTGCTGGACAACAGGTTAGTTATGTCCACAGGCTTAGGATATGTGGTATGATTAACTACCAGTTCTGCACAAATCTGGGCCTTTCCTTTTAGGTTACACCCACAGTGCCACCATTTACCTCTAAATTTGGACTGCAGACATTCCCTCCAACTATCTACAGAGACGTGTCTCACTATAACCTACAGTGTAGGTGTCTGCACTCAGCTATCAGCTGTTTTGTTTCTGCTTTCTAAATGTTCTGGGTGACTTCCAGGGCTAGCACACTAGCGGCTTGACCAACCAGAAAACGCCTCCTTCCCTGTAGTTGTTCCTTTCTTCCTTCCCATAGATTATTTCCCCGTAGCTGTAACCCAACCCTAGTGTTTTCACCACTTATACCACTAGATGGCAGCATAAGTCTGGAGTATTTTTAGCAAAAGGGTTAAGAAGCTAACTGATAAAGGGTTATAAAAGTGATTGTTGCTGGCGGGACCCCTGCCTCTTCCAGTGGGGGCTGGCGGGACTCCTGCCTCTTCCAGTGGGGACTGGCGGGACTCCTGCCTCTTCCAGTGGGGGCTGGCGGGACTCCATAAGCCCTTGGGCTCACTTCGCTCCACTACCCTACCCCCATATCAATTACATTTATACCTAACCCTGCCACACCTACCACCAATCACACTCCTCCACCTCACAACTCCTCCCACAGTTACCAACCTACCATATATCACAACACACTGTTATAAATACTACCTCTCACTACACCACACTCCCTACCTCCAATTACATTACTCCACCTATATAGTCCTCCCATTACAAAATTCTCCACTTGCACACACTCCTCTATTCTCAACCAAACTCCATCCCTTTACCCCATCTCACTTAATTGACCAATCCCTACCAGACTGTCAGTATATTATTGACTCCTCCTTACAATTATACATCCTGAACTACCATAGACTCCTACATCCTACCTACTCACAACCTCTAACCTACTCTCAACATCTTAGCCTCATCTAGATAAATAAATCCAACTACTTCTCTTCTTTACAACAGCTTTCTTCTCACATTCACTCTCCAATCTGTTTCCTGCTTACACTAACTTCATATCATACAACCTATATTCCTTCACCTCCCCCCCTTACATCAACTCACTATCACATCACACCAAGCTACACAACTATCTGCTCTAGCTTATATTAAACTAATCCTGCTCCCCACACAACACAGCACTATTTCTCACCAAGATCACAAACCTATCAACTTCACAAAAAAGGCCCCTTCCTAGCTACTTCTCTATTCTCTGTAAATTAATCCTCTGTGGCGATATACACCCAAATCCGGGCCCCACTTTCCCTTCTCATAACTCTCCCAGCTACACAAAATGTCTAAACTTTACCACTCTTAATCTCCAAAGCATTAGGAACAAGATTTCTCACCTGCATGCATGGCCAAGACAACACAAACCTGACTTCACCGCCCTCACTGAAACTTGGCTAAAGCCAAATATCACAGATTCCGAGATCCTTCCACCAAACTTCTCCTGCCTCAGATAAGACAGACTCCACAAAAAAGGCGGTGGCATTACTTTACTATACCCAAGCACCTATACAGTCATTCCTTACTCTAAGCCTACTCCTCCTTTCCCTTCTGCTGAGCTATTAGTTACTTTCCTCAAACTCAATAACAGCAAAAGCCTTTGCATTATAGCTACATACATTCCCCCACGTAACAACTGCGCTATTTTAGAAGACTTTCTAGCCTGGACAACCCTTAACATACAAAACAAAACTATCAATGTGATAGTGTTCAATCTCGCCGTTTGTTCTTACACATGGGTTCGGAGCCGATCCTCGGCTCCATGTCGGCCGCTTGCAAGCTCTGCATCGAGAAGAAGCTCGAGACAATCTAATACCCACAATCCCCCTCTGCCTTTACCTCAGATCTAGTTTGCCGCTGCTGCGTGATCGCTGGGAGCTAGCTCGAGCATCTTAAGTTAAGATATAACTTATTTTTGTTATATTTTATTGGATAATTTGTTCTCATAGACAACAGAAAGGATTAGTTGATATACTGAGTGTATGTGTGTTTGAGTTGGTTGAATTCTCGGTACCGTTAAGTTTATTAATTGGTTAGAGTTTTTCGGGGCCTACCAACCCTACTTAAATTTGACACCGGACTTGACATTTAAATCGGATTTGACTTTTTTTCACCAGATTTGACTATTATACTGGACTTGACTCTTATCTTACTTGTAAAATGTCTGATAAAGTGAAATCAGGTTTTAAGCGTTGTCAGTGTGGCCAAAAAATGTCAGTGACTGACAACCATAGTTCCTGCGTCTACTGCCTTGGCCCTCTCCACTTACAAGAGGACTGTTCAATCTGTCACTCTTTTAGTGGGAGGGTCATGACAGATAGGCGCAGGAAACTCATGGACAGAGGATTATTAAAACCTTCTTTTCAGGAGGCTCTGGATGCTTCTGACCAGGCATCGAAATCCTTGAAGGAATGGAAGACGTCGGAGCCCAAGTCATCGGCTCCGAGCTCTTCGAGTAAAGTTAGATCACCGGTTCCACAGACTTCGGGGCCGAGTGTTCAACTGGTGTCGGTTCCTGAGCCTCGAATCTTGGAACCGGTGATGGAGCTCCCTCCTTCGACTTTATTGAGGTCGGCTCCGTCTTCGGTTCCTTCGACCCGTTCTTCTTCCAAACTCTCCGATGTCGATGTGGATCGTGTGGTGCAGAAGTTATTGGAGCATTCGGCCCTGTCCAAACTTATTTCAGTTTCCACCCAGTTGGTGTCGAAACTTGAAGGCCTCCCAGTGTCTCCATCCATTCCTCCTCCGAGACCTGTCCAGTCTTTGGAGCCGGAAGAGGTTGATCTTCTGATTGTGGAGCCCTCGGGTCCAGAACCGTCTTTTTCTCGGTCTGTTCCTCTCACCTCGACTCCGTCGGACCCGATACCGAGTCTCGAGCCGACGATCTGTCCTTGGTTCCGGGGCCGAGTCGAACCGACGTTCGGTTCCGACTCTTCCCTCGGGCCTCGGCGGATCGATTCGGCTCCGTCCTCGGGTCGATGCCTTCGGTGCCTGTTTCGGGGATTCTTCCCATTTCTTTCTTCGGAACCGGGAGATTCTTCGATTCGGGACCCGGGGGCGTTCGACCTAATGAGGAAGGTGTTGTCTACCCAGACAACCACATCAGTGGAAGCAACCTCTCCTCCCCATAAAGGGCCGTTATCCTCCTCTGCACCCACGGCCACATCCAAGCGTCGAGCACCAGTGTCTCAGCCACCCCTGGAGGGTGCCCCTCTTCCTCGGAGGCTTCTTCGGATGCTCCCCACGAAGAAGTCCCTAGGAAAAGATTGTGTAAGAGGAGACACTTGGATTCTCCACAAGAATCCTTGACATCCGATACTGACTTAGATGAGTCAGAAGGGTCCCCTAAGTCACCTTCAGAAGAAGTCTCTTTTTCGGACATATTGGAGATCCTGAAACAGAGAGGTGACTGGCAGTCCCTTCCCCCTTCTGAGGATGAGTCAGTTTTGCTGAAGGCATTCGGTGCTCGCCCTTCTTCCTCCTGGGTCACTCCGCCCTTCGACGAATTAATGGAACTTATTGCTCGAAGGGCGTGGGAGGCTCCTGACACAGTGGAACCAGTCCCAAGGAAACCCAATAAATATATCACTGCACCTCAGGACAAGACCTACTTAACAAAAGGAGTTCCAGTGGACGCTATGGTGGTGGCCACGAAAAAGGAGATGTCGGAATCTTCCTCATCTGTCCATCCCCCTAATAAAGATTCTAGGACTATGGACAGGTACCGGAAGCGCATTTTTAGTTCAGCGGCTTTTTCCATGCGATCCCTGAACTATTTGACCCATTTTACACGACTACAGAGGGATCTAGTCAAAGAGTTGGGAGATACCCTCCAGGGTACTACAGATGCTGCTGTCTCAGAGAAGGTGACAGCGCAACTTAATACCCTTACATCCATTGTGAACTCGTCCATGAGGCTGATTTCTTACGCAGCCGAAGGTTCGAGTAGGGCAGCAGCTTCAGCGATTGCTCTTCGCAGACAATCCTGGATGCGCTTATGTTCATTTGCGGAAGCCTTCAAGTCTTCCTTTACTAACGCCCCATTTGACGGTGCCACTCTCTTTGGCCCCAAAGTAAAGGAGACCCTTACCCGGTGTGAACAGGAGGGAAAGACTCTGTCTGCTGTCGGAGTCCGTTTTTCCACCCCAACCAGACCGTACCCCAAAGGGCAACGTGGTGGGAAAATGTGGTTTCGAAAACCCCAAGGATCTTTCCCAGGCACACAGGGTGATGCCCCTTCTAGAGGCAGAGGTGGAAGACGCCGCCCTGGCGGCAGAGGGGGTCCGCAGCATCAAGGTGACAGGGATACACTCCCTGGTAAACCTTTCCAGCACTCCTGAGAGGAGGCCCGACTGTCCTGCTCTGGAGGCAGTCGGGGGTCGCTTAGCTTTATACCCTCAGGCCTGGCAAAATATAACTACAGACAAGTGGGTAAAAAGCGTGGTTACCAGAGGTTACAACATACCCTTTCTATCCCATCCCATTCTAAAGAAAAGACTCCCAGATGTACCGCCCCATCTGCGAGAGCCAGCAGCTATAGAAATTTCAAAGCTGCTAGAAAAAAGAGTCATCCAACCAGTCCCAGCGGACCAGCAAGGATTCGGGACTTACTCAAGGTTCTTTTTAGTTCCAAAGAAAACAGGGGACTGGAGGACAATCCTGGACCTAAGCGACCTCAATACCTTCGTCAAGAAAGAAAAGTTCCGAATGGTCACGCTTCAATCGATCCTTCCATTCTTACAGAAGGACGACTGGATGTGCTCAATAGATCTGGAGGATGCATACTACCACATCAAAATGGCCAGGGCATCCAGAGATCATTTGCACTTCCGGCTGGGGGCCAGTCACTTTCAATTTCGAGCCCTGCCCTTTGGTCTGACCTCAGCCCCCAGGGTCTTCACCAAATGCATGGCAGTGGTAGCGTCTCACTTGAGACGCCAAGGATTCCAGGTGTTTCCGTATCTGGACGACTGGCTCCTTTCTGCCATCACCCAGCGTCAACTATTACAGGCCAGAGACTATACTCTTCAACTGTGTGTTCACCTAGGAATTTCCGTAAACTTCAGAAAATCCTTACTTCAGCCATCACAGAATATCTTGTTCATAGGAGCGGAATTAAACACACGTCAGTTAATTCTAAGACTTCCTCCAGAAAGGATACTATCACTTCAGACTCACATACGTCTTCTTCTCTTGTCCAGGAAATCTCCAGCAAAACTGGTACTGAAGGTTTTGGGACTCATGTCAGCTTCTCTTATTGCAATACCCTTGGGAAGGCTGCACATGAGAGTCCTACAATGGCTACTGTTTGCACAATGGTCGTTCCAACAACTACCTCTAACACACAAGATTCTTATAACGAACACATGCAAAACACACCTAAACTGGTGGCTTCAAACGTGCAACCTTTCCAAGGGGAGACCATTTGTGCTACCCACGCCTACAGTTACGGTGACCACGGACGCTTCCCTGATAGGGTGGGGGGGCATCTTTCAGGGACAGACAGTCCAAGGCGAATGGACCAATTTGGAGTACAATCTGCACATCAATGTTCTAGAGTTGAGGGCAGTGTTTCTAGAGTTGCAACACTTTGCTCCCCTTCTTCCTCTGGGAACTATTGCAGTTCAGACGGACAACATGTCGGTAGTCTGGTACATAAACAAGCAAGGGGGAACCAAGTCCTATCAGCTATGCAGAGAGGCCATGAGAATCTGGCAATGGGCGGAGTCCACGGGTCGCTTTCTAATAGCAACGCACATCCCGGGTCATCCAACGTCATAGCCGACAGGCTGAGCAGAGCAATTCTGTTACCGCACGAGTGGTCACTGAAACAGTCAGTGGCGAAAAGGATTTTTCTCACGTGGGGCCAGCCTTCCTGCGATCTGTTTGCGTCTCCAATGAACGCCAAATGCAGGAGCTACTTTGCCCTATTACCCCCTCCAGGGAAGTCCCCAGGACGCACTGATTCACGATTGGCCCCGGGACTCCTGCACGCATTTCCTCCATTTCCCTGATATCAAAGTTTCTCCAGAAAGCCAGAAACCTACACAGGACAATAATCCTCATTGCCCCATTCTGGCCTCGTCAAATTTGGTTTCCCTTCCTGAAGACACACTGCATTCGGGGACCCTGGATTCTGGACCCAGAGCCAGATCTATTGACTCACTCTTCAGGGGCTCCCCATCCCGCTCTTGTCCCTCCATCTAGCAGCTTGGTTGCTCCAATTCCCAACTTAGCCAGGTCTGATCTTCTTTCCGCAGTTCAGAATATATTGGTGGCTTCTCATAAAGCTTCCACTACTAAAACATATTCTAGTAAATGGAAGCGATTTGTATTCTGGGCGAATACACAGCAAGTGGATCCTTTTATAGCTCCTTTGAATAAAATATTAGAGTTTTTAACGGACTTGTTCCATCAGGGTGCTTCTCCTGCCACACTAAGGGTTCAATTGGCTGCCATTTCAAATTTCCATGTGGAAGAATGTGGGGCTCCTGTTATGGCCCACAGACTTTGTAAAGCCTTTTAAAAGGGGTTTTCATATTAGACCACCAGTTAGATCTCCTCGTCACCTTGGAGTCTAAACTTGTTGTTATCTAAATTAATGTTGCCCCCTTTGAACCAGCCTCCTCTTGCCCATTAAAATTTTTGTCCTGGAAGACTCTCTTTTTGGTAGCCATTACATCCGCTAGGCAGTATCTGAACTTCAAGCTCTCTCCATCAAGCACCCTTATTTGATCTTTCACTCTGACAGAGTTTCTCTTGAACTAATTCATCCTTCCTCCCTAAAGTTTGTTCTATTAACAATATTAATCAGTCCATTGAATTACCCACCTTCTTCAAGAATCACTCCAACAAAATGGAGTATATGTTGCACAAATTAGATGTTCACAGACAACTAAGGTTTTACTTGGATAGAACAAAAGATCACAGAAAACTGATCAACTTTTTGTGGCCTTTGCTGATAACAGGAAAGGATTAGCGGTTACCAAAAGAACTCTTTCTAAGTGGTTAACGGATTGTATAATCTATGTCTATGATTCTTCAAATCAAACTCTTTTACACAAACCCAAAGGACATTCCACAAGGTCAGTGTCTACATCTCTGGCTCATGCAGCCCGCCTACCACTAGACGCTATTTGTGCGGCTGCTACTTGGTCTAAGCCACATACATTCATTTCTCATTATAAGGTAGACAAGGTTTCTAGGGACAGGGCAACCTTTGGTTCCACTGTGCTCAAGAACGTCCTTCCGTGAGTTCCTCAGGAACAAGGAGCTAGGGACGCTACCCATGTGTAAGAACAAACGGCGAGATTGAACACTATCACATATAGAAGTTATGTCCTTAACATAACGTTCCATGTGGAGTGTTCATCTCGCCTTTGTTCTTACATTCCCACCCTCCCGCCCTTAAGAAGAACGTTCATTTTTGGTGCCTGGCCTGGGGCATTCTGCTTCTGCTTTGCAGATGTTGTGTACATAGTTGACATGTGTATATATGTGTATGTGTCTATATATATATTTATATATAGACTCTTAGTTCTGGGCATATGTGAGGTAAGCATGAGTGTGCTCTCTCTAGAGACTGGTTTGCTTGCAAACTAGATCTGAGGTAAAGGCAGAGGGGGATTGTGGGTATTAGATTGTCTCGAGCTTCTTCTCGATGCAGAGCTTGCAAGTGGCCGACACGGAGCCGAGGATCGGCTCCGAACCCATGTGTAAGAACAAAGGCGAGATGAACACTCCACATGGAACGTTATGGTAAGGACATAACTTCTATTTCTAGGCAATGTCAATATCAATTGGCTAGACATCACCAATAAAAACTCCTCTACAAATATCAACCTCTATACTTACTCCCAACTTGTATCCGATATTACCAGACCACACAAAAACAATAACAAAGGGTCTACCTTGGACTGGATCCTGGTTTCTGAACCAGACAATATCTCCTCCTCAGGCACTCTCCCAGACAGTATCAGCGACCACTGTCCTGCATTCATTACACGGAAGCCCACCTCTACACCTAGCTCCCACCAATATAGACATTCCACAGATTTGTCTAATTTCTCCCATGATATCCTCAATGACATACTGCAGAAAAACTGGAGCCCACTAAAATCTCTTCCACTCAATGAACCAGAAAGCTGCCCTTCCCTGTCATCCATACTGACCACATACCATCCCACTCGCCACCACAGGTCAGAAAAAAAAATGTTGCTGTCTATAGAGAAACCCAAACTCTCAGCTGGCAAAATGCTATATGCAGTCTCCAAGCTATGGAACGCTCTTCCTCCCTCTCTCAGAATGATCAGCAATCCTGCCTTCTTCAAAAAATCCTTAAAAGTACATCTCCTCTCTCAATGGATATACTCCTGTTGCCTACCAAAACACCTGACATCCCACTCTAGGTTCCTATCACTATCACCTCCGTTAATATTTGCTCCAACTCTTTTCTATTACCTTCCTGTTTCTCTCTCCCACCTACTTCATACTTCTAACTCATTCTTGCTTTGTACTCATATATCTATACCCCTGTGCTATCACATCATCACACTGTTCCTCTTCTACTATCTCTCTCTTCCGCATATCTACCTCCCACTTTACATTCATCCAATGTACTTCCTTTCTTCTCCAACACACTAAGACCTTTGTTTGTAGTTTACATGCTTATAGTTAATGTGCATTATCTCCGTTTCACATATACTGTTTACACTTTCTTTGTAAATATTTCTGATGCATCAACACTGTTCATTAGTATTTTACTGCTTTTTGTATGCAATTTTGTGGTGCTTTTATATATTGCGGAGCTTTTCTTCCCGAGCCTCCACTGAAAATGGGCTCTTCTTAGGCCCAGTGGACTTTCCGGGTCAACAAATGCAATAAATAAAACTACAGAATGCCTTGCTGTTGTCCTTTGCTGAGGAAGCTAATCTGGACTCAGTTTGCTTTGAAGGACTTCAGAAGAAGTCTTATGTGCTTGTTTAAGCTGAGAAGGGAGTGTTTTTTTGTTAAGGAGGATTTGCTCCCTCTTACTGTAAAGCCTGTTAATGGCAGTTGTCCACCAGGCAGGTTTGCTCTTCCTTGAAGAGCTTGTTTTGGTCCCATCAGGTATGGCCAAGTCAATGCAGTTATACAGGCGTTTGTATAAAGCACTGGTGTAGAACTCTGCATAGCTGCCAGTTCCATCTGAGGGAGGAGGTGCAGTGAAGCTATTTATACCACCACGTAAGAGGTTAGAATCTGTTTTGGAGGGGGTTTTTTGTATAGTTGCTGCTGGGAGGGGGCTAGGTGTGATAGGTACTTCAAATGAGACTGATCTATGGTCAGATCTCACCAGGGAGGACCTCACAGTGGGGGGTGCTCAAGTGTTCTCCCATACTGATGAGCACCAGATCCAGAATGTTGGCACCCCTTGTGGGGAAGTTAAGCCAGCTGATCCATGGCATTGGAGTTCATGAAGTCAAGAAACCTCTGGGCAAATGAGTTTGGGCATGAGTAATTTACCCAGTCAATAAATACAACCAGCAATTTCCAGCCAGAAGGGTGTAAGCTACCCTCTCCTGTCACAAGTGTCTAGATCATAAATCCTAACGTAAAATAACTGGTTTGGAAACGGGGGTGCTTAAAAATAGAACAAAGACACTTAGAACAACAAGCACAATAGGCCGCCACCCAGCAATTCCCAGCTCAGAAGGACAGAGGCTACCCTCTCCTCCCACAAGAGTGCAAACCACAAACCTTAATGTAAAATAAGTGGCCTGAAGCCCAAAGTCCTTTACTCTGAATGTCTTAATTTTGGTTAACAATTACAATTTAATGAGACTACTAACAATTAGTAACAAATGCAGCAGAATATATTCAATTGAACACTATAAGAACAAGCAGTAAAAGCAAAATAAGGACAAACTTTCAACTTAAGCACTCAAGCCATTCATTTCTCAGCCAGGCACTTGTTCAAAACTTATAGCAAGCACTTATAAACCCTAGCACTAGACCCTCCTGTACTGTACAGATGAACAAGGCTCTCTATTCGGCCTTACCTGCCATCCAGTAAAACAGTTCCCTGTACCTATCCAGGCATGTCCAAAGGGCAGTTTCAGGTGTACTCTCCAGTCCAACTGGTGAATCTGGGCATTTTGAGGCAATGTTACAACTGCCTCATGTACACAGACAACCCCCTCCTCCTACCACCAAACACTAATACATGAGAGATGCTGTTATACAGCCAAACTAGAGGCTAAGCTGTCAACCCAAGACTGGATCAGACAGTCAAGAGGAGAAGGGAAATATTTGCATCACACCACCAGTCTTACAAAGACCCACTAAACCAGCACCGACAAAAACCACACAAATACACAAAAACATACTTGGAGGCTCTAAATAAAAATCTGCAAAACCAACAGAGACCTCCAAAGCAAACATCCAAGCAACCTCCACCCCCAACACAAACCAAGAAACACATACTTCAAAAAACCAGTGTGCCATGCAATCACAGCCCTTAAGGCAAAATAACATACCCAACATACTAGTAATAGGGGACTCTATAGTCAGGCACACTGATGTCCCACTCACTAGGCTGAATAAGGAGAAGGTTACTGTTAGCTGCCTGTCAGGTGCCAGGATCCGCCACATAACACAAGCACTCAGGTCACTTCAGAACAAGTACAAATATGACTCTGTCATTGTCCATGTTGGTGTGAATGACCTGAACCGTACCTCCCTGGACTACATGAAGAGAGACATGGAAGAGCTCTCTGATCATGTAGCCCAGGCCGGTATGACCCTGACCAGCATCCTGCCCTCACCAAGAATGATACCACGGTATAAAGAAAAAAATCTTGATTTTAACAATTGGCTAAGTTTCTGGTGTCATTCAAAGAGGATCCAGTGTCTGTCCGCCTGGGATGATATGCTCGACAAGCCATGCTGCTTCGCTAGACATGGCTTGCACCTGTCACCCTTAGGCTTTCTAATACTTGCCAAGGCTCTTGCCACCCACATAGTGCCTTTTTTAGGCAAGGCTCAAAAGATAAACCCACCACCATAAATAGCACAAGTAACAAAAAACTGAGGATAATGCTACTCAATGCCAGAAGTCTAAACCTCAAAATGCACGCACTCGAGGCACTCCTCAGTATGGAGAAAATCGATATAAGTGCAGTAACAGAAACCTGGTTTAAGGCTCCAGAGAGCACCCCAGCATTACCAGACTACAACTCATACCATACATTCCAACCACAGAACCCAAACCGAAATACAAAAGGCAGAGGCGTATCCATATTCATCAAGGATACCCACACCTCCTGGTAAGTGGCACAGCACGATGCTTCAGAGATCATCCACGTGCAACTAACAATGGGCAAAACTGCAATTCAAATTGTAGCTTGCTACAGATTACCCACCATGTTCCAGGATCCCCATTCCATGTTTCTGGAAACATAAAAGTCCTACCAAACACCCTTATATTGGGTGATATTACCTAAACATTAACTGAGAGAACTACTCAAGTACTAACTCCCTTGCCCAACTTTTCCTAGAATTTATAAACTCAAATGCCTTGGCTCAACTGGTCAACACTCCCATCAGAGGTGACAACATACTGGATTTGGTCATCACCAACATGGGCGACTGGTGTTCCACACCAGAGGTCAACCCCTCGCTGGTTAGATCTGACCATAAACAAACCACTTTGGATATCCAAATTCCGCCCCCACCCCCGGACAAGAAAGCCACCATGAAAAACTTTTCAAAAGCAAACTTCACGTTACTTAAGACCGAGGTGGAAAGTTTCAAAGCCCCCATGCTGAAGGATAACACTGCTCAAGCTGCAAAATCCTTTACTAATGCATTCTACAGGCAGCTACAAGAATGCATGGATCGTGCCATCCCAAGCAAAACCAAGACTCACTCCTCCAAGAAAAGGAAACTGGTCTGGCGGACTCCTGCCATAAACAAGCTATACAATAGGAGGAGGAAACTAGTACAGAAAAGAGTAAAATCCCAAGAAGGGAAGACATCCCTGATCAGTATCAGCAAGAAACTACGATCCCTCATAAAATCATCCAAGGCGAGCTTTGAAAGAAAAATTGCCAAGGACTCCAAAAGAAAACCACAAGGCATTCTTTAGCTATGTCAAGAATCTAAGCGGCAATGCTCAGATCTGCTCGGAGTTAATGCAGAATGGCACAAAATACACTGAACCGACAGATATCGCCAACATCCTGGCAGACAGGTTCAGCGCAAACTTTCACCCCTCTCTCACCCCCAAAAGGGCCCATAACCATACCAGAAGAATGCAGAGACCCAGAAATCAAGACACTCAGGTTAAAATGCCAAAACTCAGCATCAATGGGACCAGACGGTGTCCCAGGCTGCGTCCTACATGAGCTCAAAGACGAACTAACCCCTCACCTAAACACACTGTTCAAACTCAGCCTCTCCACAGGCTACATACCCATAGAGTGGCGCACAGCAACGGTTATTCCACTCCACAAAGGTGGAGCCACAACAGACCCCGGGAACTATTGCCCTATAAGCCTGACTAGCTTGGTCTGCAAGACTATGGAGCGCATCATCATGGAACTCATTAACAGAGACATTGGGAATCTCCAAACACTGGACCCTACCCAGTTTGGCGTTATTAAGGGAAGATCATGCCTCCTAAACCTGGTGGACTTCTTTGAGACAGTTAACAAGGCTATAGACAAGGGAAAGGTGGTATACACAGCCTACCTAGACCTCGCTAAGGCCTTCGACACCATTCCCCATTCTGGTATTATAGACAAGCTCACCAGCCTGAACATAAACCCTGTTGCCAAATGGCTCACGGACAGAACCCACATGGTGACAGTTGTGGGAGCTAGGTCTGTCTCTAAACTGGTTACAAGTGGTGTTCTCCAGGGCTCAGTCCTAGGACCCCTCCTGGTCACCATATACTTCTCAGAGGTACAGGCAAGCACAGGAGGACTATGGCTGACCAAGTTTGCAGACGACTGCAAACTAGGGGCTATAACTGACTCTCCGGCTGACACAGACATCCTCCAAAAAGGTCTCACTGAGACGGATACCTGGTGTCAAAATCATGGCCTCAAGCTAAATGTCAAAAAGTGCATAGTCATCCCCTTTGGAAAAAAAACAAAGTACCCACAAAATACCACATAAGTGGCAGTCCCCTAAATACGGAAGATGTAATAAGGGATCTGGGGACCCAAGTAGATAGTAATCTCACCTTTGATAATCACATTGCCAAAGTGATTAGAAAATCCTTCTACATGGCCCACCTAATCACAAAAGGGTTCACATCCAGATCAAAAAAGAGGTTATTGTGCCCCTCTACTCAATCACTCATCAGACCCATCAGAGTACAATGCCCCATTTGGGATGTACCTTACAAGACACCTGCAACAGCTGGAAAGACCATAGAAGTACCTCACCAAGAGGATCAATGGCGTCAAACAAATGCCCTATGCAGCTCGACTGAAGAAACACCAGTTGTACTCGGTTGCATACCGCCTACTCAGAGGTGATCTCTGCCTGACATACATGGCCATGTCCAACCCAGAATTGATGGACATGCTCCACCTAAAGAAAACCTTATCCCCTCGAGCCACACGCTCTAGGGATCTAAACCTCACCACAACAATAAATAGGATGTGCTGGAGGGATAGATTCCTGTCCCAGAAACTTCCCATGCTTTGGAACAAGATCCCAATCTACATTAGGCAGAGCTCCTTGCTAACACTCTTCAAAAGAAACCTTGACGAGTGGATGGGAAACAGAAAGTTTACCTCGGGGATCACTTCAGTGGCTCTGCTGGACAGAGGCACAGGGAACTAATCTAAGGGGACGGCGAAAGCAAACACATTCTGGCTAGGCTTATAAATGCCTTTGGGCAGATAGCCTAGTGCCCACCAATGAACCTATGAAAAGAAACAAAAACAGTAAAAGCAACTGAATAAAGTTGTTAGTTAAGTAGGAAGAGAGAAAAAGAAGATAATTCAAGGTTAAGAAACTAAGGGGGTGGGCCTTCCCAAATGACCTCACTGTACACAATAGAATGAGCTGATGCGATGGGACTGGGAGGAGTGTTCAATATCAGAATTATAGTAGAGGCAGTCAACTCAAAAGCTACCAAGTTTTAGGAACACAACAACTGGATGGGAGAAAAATAAAAGACAACCAGAAAACAAATAAAGAAACCTTGGAACTTAAACCAGAGATACGTTCACAAAACACAAAAAAAACACAGCTATTAAAGAATTTTAACAACTACAACCTAAGAGCAGCACAAGATTGTTAAGTATTAGTAAAACAATTATCACTAAACTAGTTATAAATCCCTATGTCACAAGATGGGTTGCCAACTGGTTCACTGACAGAACCCACATGGTGAAAGTAGCAAACTCCAAATCCAACTTCAGACTAGTAACAAGTGGAGTACCACAGGGTTCAGTCCTGGGTCCTCTCCTGTTTGGTATATACTTCTCTGAAGTACAGGCTAACAAAGAAGGTCGTTGGCTAACAAAGTTCGCAGATGACTGCAAACTAGGAGCCATAATCAAAACTCCTAACGATGTGGACATCCTACAAAAGGGCCTCACCGAGACATGCATGGTGACAAAGCCATGGCCTCAAGCTCAATGCCAAAAAGTGCGTCGTCATCCCCTTTGGTAAAAACTCTATACCCATGAACTACCACAAAGGCGATACACTGAAAGTGTGATAAGAGACCTTGGGACACAGGTGGACAGTAGTCTCTCCTTTGATTATCACATTGCCACAGTAGTCATGGAATCCTTCTATGTGGCACATCTCATCACAAAAGGTTTCTCATCCAGGAAAAAAAGAGGTCATTGCTCCCCTCTACTCATCAATCATTAGACCCATTATAGAGTACAATGCCCCTTTTGGTATGTACCTCAGAAGACATCTACAACAACTGGAAAAGCTGTAGAAATACCTCACAAAGAGGATTACCAGCCTCAAACAGATGCCCTAGGCAGATTGTCTCAAAAAACTCCAGACTTACTCTGTCGCATATCGCCTACTCAGAGGCGATCTCTGCCTAACATACAAAGCTATGTCAAACCCAGAGCTGTTGGACATGCTCCACTTAAAAGAAATCCCAATCCCTCCAAGCTACACGCTCTAGGGTCCTAAACCTTGTCACCACAATAAACAGAACATGCTGGAGGGATAGATCCCAGAGACTTCCATACTCTGGAACAAACTACCTATCAAACAATGCTCATTAGCACTCTTCAAGAAAAATCTTGGATGACTGGATGGGAGATAGGAAATTCACCCCAAGGATCACTTCTGTGGCTCTGCTTGACAGGGGCACAGGAAAACAATTTGGGCCAATAACCTAGTACCTACATATGAACCTATAAGTCTGTATTGTATGTATGCGTGTAATTGATAAATATATATATATATATATATATATATATATATATATATATATATATATACATACATATATACACATACACATATATATACATACACACACACACATATATATATATATATATATATATATATATATATATTTATACACACACACAGATATACACACACACATATATACATACATGTATGTATAGATATATGAGTGTTTATAAGTATATATATATATACATATACACACACACACACACACACACACACACACACACACACACACACACACACACACACACGTATACAAGTACATATATTTTTTGCTCTATCAGCTAATCATACATCAGCGTTGGATTTCCAAACGCAGTAATTCTTGTAGCCAGCCACAGGTGAAGGCAAAAATAAGAGGATTAGCTTAGAAGTCAGTTGAAGCAAAGCAAGAAGGGTGGCAAAGGCCAATGGAAGGTTGAATTGCACAGTTCAAGGACAGGAATGTCAGTATACTGAAATAGTACTCCCTTGCAGCTGTTCTAACTCTGATTTAGTACATCTGCTACCCATTACCTCTTCTCCATATCCTTCTTTTTAAACTCGAGTCCTTTCGCCTTTCCTTTTGCAGTTTGTTGTTTCCATATTTTCTCCCTCTGTCTTTTTCCACTTTTAAATAAAATGTTGCTTGTGCCTGTATCCTTTCTTCAATGACCGTTTATTTTTTTTAACACTTTTACTTGCATCATCAGCTTAATTTAGATTTCCCTATGCAGTTTCCAGAACTGAACCCAGTATACAGACTTTGGGAGGGAGGTGGAATTATGATTTCCTAGTAAGGATGGTGGGAATATGGAACAAACTGTCAAAGGATTTGCAGAATTTTCAAAAAAATGCCACCAATTGATTCTAACAGAAAAAGAACATGACAGCCAACATTCTGTCCACCCTGATGTCAATTTATGAAGAAGAGAAATTACTAAAATGCTAAATTAAATTACCAAAAAAAAAAAAAAAAAAAATCAAGCAGAAAAAAACCCATTAAGAATACGTACCTACATTTTATTACATTTTGTTTACTAGGTTAAATCCAGTGGGAGCTGTCCCATTTTAAAGAGGAAACTCAGGGAGAATACCCCATAACTTACAATCTACTTAAAGTACACAAAATTACAATTATAAATACAAAGAGACACTAAATCAAGCAGAACAGAAAATACAGACCTAGGCAGCAATATGCAGGCAAATTAAACAGCTATAATGCATACATTCAGTAACACATGTGAACTTGATAAGGATTTTTCAGATCTCCTTGGCTTATCAATGCATGACAATTGAAAATAACCTGGAGAGTGGATGCTAAGACATTTCAAAACAGTAATCTTCTGCAAGCTGTTTTTTTTTTTAATGGTCTGAATATTGCATGCTACTGAGAAAATTCAGGTAATACAGTAGAAGACCAGATATTTTGAAAACAATCTGTATAGTAAATATCATTAGAAGAAATCAGGTGATGCTGCCGATGTCAATGGCTGATTACAGTTTATAAAGCAAAAATGAAGATATTTCTTCTGCACTGCAACACCCTGCTTTGGGATCTAAAAGCCATGACTGCCCTTCAAGGCTGCATGCCCATTACACTTCACTGCACCTTTCTATTTATGGCATCCATTTACAAACGTGGAGCTGTACATATAAATTCATACACGATTTGAGTGTCACTCAAACAGCTGTCATAGTAGGAGGCAGTAATGGAGGTGGGTTAACCAGATTAAAAACCCGTAATCTACTCTACATAAACTTTAAAACTTTAGCTTCATACTATCACAAATCTGTTTTCATCAATAATGGAATTAGTATAATTATGGCAAAAAATGACAGCCGACACGTTAACAAAAAAAACCCAAAAAGTGAAGAGCTGCTGAAAGACAATACAGTCCCGTCCTATTTAAGTAAGGATACTAAATATTTGTGCTATCGCTGATCTGAATAATTTCTACATTAAATGCCCACTTGACTACTGCAAAAACTGATTTCGGAAAACTTTCTTAACATACTATCCACTGAGAAAAAAATATCGTATGAACTATTTTGGCTGTCATGCCCTGAGGACTACTGCATATCCAAGTTTATTTACTAAAATTTAGCAAAACTTCTCACTGTCCTTAAAAGGAATCAAGGAAGCATAGCTGAACAGCCCCAACTTAGTCCGGCCTGACCCTGGAGACTAATCTAATGAGTAATACATGACATAGTTTGGCCTTGAAAATATTATCTACTTACCAGATGCTGCCGGCTTCTTTTTCTTCTTCTTTTTTTTCTTTTTAGCAGCTTCTTCAGGACTGCCATCAACCTCCTCCTTTACGTCTGCTTCCAACACCCCGTTCATGTGTTTTTCCGGTAGCAACTGCTCCGAGCTCAACTGCACAACATTAGCCATGTTGGAAAGACAGCGAATGAGAGCAACAGCCGTGCAAAGAATCCTGGGAGTACACCAGTCGAACTTTCGCTGTACGTATGTCTGCCGCTAGGGTTGACAAGAAAAACGTGGTGAGAGATTTGTTGTTACCTGTCAATGTTAAATTCACGTGAATGGGTTGGCAGCTTTTTTGTATATTATGTGTAGTAGGGCTCTAATAGATGAACGTGGGAGTCGAAACCTGGCATTATGGCTGCGTTTACATAGAGAAGTTAATTCTAATTTAAGAAGATTATTTATTTGTAAAATCTATGATAAAATGCTAACTGTCGTCATGAATGTAGGCCGGTGCTACATACTCTTCTCTAAAATTAGTACCAGCGACTTGTTTCTCAAATATTTAGCGTTATACATTTTAGTAACTAGGGTTACCACCTGTCCCACTTTGCGAGGGACAGTCCCTCTTTGGGCAGTTGTGTCCTGCGAAAAAAATAAAAAAATGGTAAATGTCCTGACATTTTTAGGAAAAAAATATTTCCTAATTTATTTTAATAGCTGTATAAAACAAGTTATTTTATCTGAAACACTTAAATGTTATATGAAATAGCATAAGCAACTAAAATGCTACAAGAATAAGCTTTTATTTTGGCAAAAAAGTGAAGTTCTATCCTTTGTACTGGTAACTGGTATGTTTTGTCCTGCAAAATCTGACATTTCTACAAAAAATGGCCCACTTTGGGCATTTGAAAAGGTGGTAACCCTATTAGTAACATGAGACTTCCTAGCTAAAATCTGGCTGTGTTTTAGCTCAAAACCAGGAAAAACTATATCCTAAATGTGAACAAGTGCATTTTCATTCCTTATAGCTATCAAATACTGTTCCCTGGCTTTCTCGCTAAATATACCATAATCCTGTTTATACCACACTTCATATGGCAATTCCTGATCGTATTAGACTACCTTACCTTTAATTTCTGAACAAACCATCTAAAATTTCTCTAAATATTAAATGATTGTCATATACTGTATATCGATTCTTAACCAAATGTTTTTATATTATGTCTAATTTATTATAATTATTTAAACTGCAGATGTTTCTGTTTTATTTTTGAAGATTGTATAATTGTCGTTCATAAAATGTTTTGTAATAATTTGGAGCTTTTCTCCCTGGGCTTCCTCTGAAAATGGGTTTCTACCCAGTTGGACTGCCCCAGTAATCAAATGTCAATAAATATAACAGAAGCATAAAAAAAGAGCATTTCTTATTTTTAGAGTAGATCTCAGGTTACTAGATGGACAGACTCCATGTACTCTGTGGTGGGAATTATTTTTATTTATTTGAACTTGTTATTGTTAACCGGGTAGGTTAGGGTTGCCATCTTTTTAAATGTCCGAAGTGGGATATTTGCAGAAACGTGAGATTTTGCAGGACAAAATATACCCACGGCCAATGCAAAAGACAGAGCTTCACTTTTTTTTGCCAAAATAAAAATTTATTCTTGTAGCATTTGAATTGCTTAAGTTATTTCATAGAGCATTTAAGTGTTTCTGATACAAAATCACTATTTTATGCAACTAAGAAAACTCAAGAAATATTTTTTTTGTTCTAAAATCTCAGGACAACAGCCATTTTTTTATTTTTTTTTTTCGCAGCCCACAGCTGCCCAAAGAGGTACAGGTGGTAACCCTAGGGTAGGTGCGCTAGTCCAGTTATCCTTTTTAAGCACACCCCCAAAAGGATAATGCATAGTATTAATACAGTTGACATTTCGTAGGTTCATAGGAGGTTACAAGGCTAACGACCCTAGAGCCCTTACAAGTCTTGCCATATTTGTTCCGAGTTGCCCCAGTTGTTGGTGGTTGCTTGAGTGAAGTCCCAGAGGTAAGGCTCTATGGTAGGTAATACTAACTTTCTCTGTCCAAAATGGACATAGGCACCTCCCCAGGAGTGAATTTCCAGTCACACTACCATTGATCTAGGTTGTGTTTGAAGTGGGTCGGGTAGGAAGGGTCTCTGTTTCACATGAACTGGAAGCTTGTTCCAGAGAAGTGGCAGTCTCTGATAGATGTATCTATCTCTCCAGCTTGACCTCTTAATATCAGACACTAGGTTAAGATCTCTGGAGTGAGTGACCCTCCTGCAGTTTGATTTATGAATGTATAGCGTTTCCATCAGGGCCAGGTCAGAGTCTGCCCAGTAAGCCAGGCACAGGTCATCCCTTAGCAACCTGTAGGAGACACAATGCAGTGACAGAGCTTTCAGTCTTTCTGTGTAAGACTTGTTGTGTGTACCCTGTAATTTCTTGGCGCAAAACCTATGTGGTCTCCAATTCTTGCAGCTGTCTGGTGAGGTACATGCAAAAGGGAGCATTGTACTCATTTATGTGTCTGATGAGGGCCAAGAGTACCCTGATCACATACCACTGGGTTTACACTTTGGGGCAGTACTTTCTATAATGTAATTAGCAGGAATGTCAGCTTTCCCAAAGGGAATAATAATGCATTTTTTTTTTTTGCATTTAGCTTTAATCCGTGGCTCCATCACCAGTCATTTGTCTGTGTTAACCCTGTTTGCAGTATATTAACATTTTTGTGGGACTCAATGATTGCTCCCAATTTGGAATCATCAGAGAACTTGGTCGGCCACGGGCCGTCCAAGTTTGCCTGGACTTCTGGGAAATAAATTCCAAACAGTAAGGGTCCCAGCACAGAACCCTGTGGTATGCCACTGGTGACTGTTTTTTTGATAGAGGTGAAGTCACCTACTTAGACTGTATGTCTCCTGTTGGTGAGCTTGGCTACCCATCTGATAATGTGGGGATTAATTCCCAATTGGGAGAGTTTCTCTATAATACCTGAGTGGAAGATTGTGTCAAATGCATTGGCTAGGTCAAGATAGGCAATATCTTTCCATCATCTAGGACTTTTGTGACTTTCTCGAAGAAGTCAACCGTATAACAGGCATGATCTACCTTTAACGAATCTGAACTGTGTTGGGTCCAGAGTTTGGAGATTACCTATGTCTTTGTTAATAAAGGCCATAATGATTCTTTCCATGGCCTTGCAAATGAGGCTAATCAAGCTTATGGGCCTGTAATTCCCAGGGTCAGTTGATGGTCCCACTTTGTGCAGAGGCATTACTGTTGCTGTCCTCCATTCCGCTGAAACATAGCCAGTTCTCAGGCTGTGGTTAAACAAGGATCCAAGTGAGCCTGCTAGGTCATGTTTTTAAGTTGTTTAAAAGGCAACCTGGCGTGTTGTCTAGTCCTACTGATGCTGTGTTTTTGGCCTTGAAGAGCACCGAGAAGACCTGCTCTCTTGAGATAATATGCTGTGGAGCAGTAGCAGATATACTTTGAGGGATGACTGGAGGGGACAGGAGAGTGAAATTTTCTCCAAATCTGTCAGCTAGCAGGTTGGCTGTTACCACCGGCTGAGTATGGGTAGTGCCATCCACTACCACTTCGGTGCATAGCTGGGTATTTCTTTTTAGATTTCGAGCATAGTTAAAGAATGCATTGTGATTATCCTTAGCTAGGGATGATGTTTTTGGTTCGTAATTAGCTTTGGAGGACTTGACAGGATCTCTAATGTTTGTTTATTTAAGCTAGAGAGGGATTTCTTCCTCTACAGAACCAGTTCCTTCTTGTTCTTAGACATTACTATCTTTCTGTTGTTGTATAGCCTGTTTATACTAGGGGTCCACCAGGATGGCTTGTTTTTTCAGCAAGACCTGGTTTTAATCTGGTCAGGTACAGCCGATTCTATACAACTAAGTGGTTATACAGGGCATTGGTGTACACCTCTGCATAGGAGTCTGTATTCAAAGGGACTTTGAAAGTCATGAATGGCACAGTAATATACACACACACACACACACACACATTATTTTTTTTAGTTTAGTTTAGTTCTGAATGTCGTGTATTCAGGTTTCTAGTTAATATGATAAATTGTTCCAGTTTGTAGGAACGACATTTTAGAAGGATTTTTCTCCAGCTGTTTTTTTTTTTAAAGCATGGTCATATTAATGCAGATGTATCAGAATGTCTTTTGATTCATGGGAAGAGGATTTCACCCACAGTATGTTTGAGAGTGAGGGACGATATCTGCCGTTAAAGAGTTCGTAAACCAATTATGAAAGAAAGAAGGCTGCTCTAGCAATAGTTGGGAGGCAGTTTGCTTTCTCTGAAGAGACAAAGTGATGATCCCCATGGCATGATAGGGAACTGAAGTGATTTTTTTTTTTTTGTGGTAATTTGTTTATATTGTGGGCAAAGTTTAAGGTAATCAGTGGAGATCATACTCTTAACTGTGAAATAAGTCCTTTTGCTAATACAGTTCTGGCTTATTAAGTAAGGTGGTTAGAAAATAAGCATACTTTGAGTTGCTCCTGTACTTTCCCAACTGTGTTTTCTATATGTTAAGAGAAGTTGAGAGCAGACTCTCAGGCAATGGTAATGTATCAGTTGGGGGAGCTTATATTTATGCAGGAGTCAAAAATGTTGATAGTTTGAGAATCCTTTATTTTTGTGTGGTGCAAAACAGACTGACTGCAAATTCAATTGGGTTTAGTTGGTTTGTTTTTTTAAACAAAAAACATCTTTATTGATTTATCAAGTATGACATAGGCGATCATACATTTATATAAATGAAAACAAACCCTATTGACTTAATTTTACTGGCAAACATTATACCTCACAACCATATTGACATAATTTTAGTTGATAACATTATACATCATTTATAATCTATCCAGTCATTGTCAGTCAGCCATTACATAGCTAATTCATATCCTGCCTTTGTTTAAACCTCATTCCTCCTCTGCATGATGTTCCCACAATTCTCATTTTTTTCTGTGTAATTTTCTCCTACCCTTTCCTAAAGATCCCAATTCCAGTTGTTTTATCTCTGTTGCTATATTTACTACTTCTAGTAAAGTTGGTTTAGATTTTAATTTACATTTTCTACTAATTGCTTTTTTGGCAGCCACCATAATTAGACTCAGCAAGGCCTTACTATGTCTAGTAACTCTGATTCTGTATCATAGCTCAAAAAATTATTTCCTTTGTTACACCAATTTGCTCACCCAATATCTCTGACAGAACAGTCTACAGGAAATCTTTGAAGTCTGCCAGCTCATTACACCCCCCAAAAATATGTTCCCAGTTACCCTTTTCTTTCACATCACACCTCCAACATTTGCTGTCTATCTGAGGAAAAATTCTTTGGAGTCTACTTGAGGTATAAAAATGACCTATGTAAATACCTCCAAGCAAAGATCTTAAATCTTCTAGATATTGTTACATATTTCAGAGACCTACATATATCCCCCCATTGTTTCTTTGTGAATTGCTTATCTCAGTGGTTCCCAAACTTTTTCGATTCTCTGCTCCCTTGTTGAATCCAGGTTTTCCCAAGGCACCCCCCCCTCAAATTCTAACAAGTATACTTTGCGGAATAGCTAATACATTTTTTTTTATTAAAAGGGTTAGTTAGTTAAAAATAAATAACACACATACTTGGAGAATATTTTCTTGTTTCCTGCTACTTTGGAAAAAAAGTTAAGTTTATTTTATTTATTTATTTTACATTTGTTGACCGGGCAGTCCAGCTGGATTTATGTCCATTTTCAGTGGAGGCCCGGGGAGAAAAGCTCCAGTGGTTTTTACAAGTTTGCACAGAAATAGGCATAATAAGATAACATTTATAAAACAGAGTAAGTTAATACATGTAATACACAAATATGAATAAGATTGAAACAGAGAGAAAAGATAAAATGTCTTTTCAAACAAGGAATAATAGAGATTTTTTTTAACTTAATTTTCAGTAATTTGTGAATTTCATTTAAATCCTGTGAAAAGAGGTATTCTATGTAATAAGGCAGAGTGAGTGAGTGTTGGGCTTCTCCAGCCTGTACTTTTTTGCATTCTTTATTTTTATATTTTTTGTGGTTTTCTATGCTTTACATTCCCTGATGAGAGTAAGAAAAGGAAGAGATCCTCATGTATAGGAGACCAGTTGGAATTTTTTTAAGAAAATTAGGTACTGGAAATTCTCTTTGGATGCTTTTTCCTAAAATAAGAAGATATTTGTACTTAGAAATCTTGCAAATTTCTTTTTAATAGGATCAGGGAGATATACTGATGGAAATATTAAACAGACCATAGCTAGAAGGAAACAGATATTTCAGGGATGGTTGAAGTGTGTAGATTTTTTTGTGTGGGGACTTTCTTTAGGGAAACTGGATGGTAAGAGAGAAATGAAATATAAATGTTATGCAGAGCAACTTTGTTCTCATTGTAACCAGGAAGAGGCTTTGCCTGATGCCTTGTTGGCCAGCCCTATTTATTTATTTACTTCTCTTTGATGATCAGGTAATTGAGCTGATCCAAGCCCCTTTTCATCATGATGCAGACCTGCAAGGGAAAGAATACAGAGCTTTCATATTGATATATGACTCCATGCTGCCATTTAGTTTGTTGTACAGCTGTATAAATTATACACTGTGACGATAAAATTATATGACTAAAAGCAATCATGTATAATATCAGGAATATTGTGATTCGACTCTGCTGGATAAAGTCTGAATAATATACAGATGTTTGTTTTATTGTTGTTTTTTGTTCTTTACAGTAATATTAACAGTGAATGCATTGGAAATATATACCTGAATGTCAGCATTATGGGTAACTATTAATTGTGAACATACTTTGAGTGCTTTGTTCTGTCGTCTTAATAGCTTATGGATGCATAATGATTTATTGTCATGTTTTTAGCTCATATTAGTTAACTATTTCAGGTAAACCTTGGTTAATAGTTAAATTAGTATGTCAGATAAGATAATATTCCGGAGCTTTCAACTGTACAAATTTTCGCAGAATGTCAATAATTTTGCCTTGTTTCTCATAAAATTTGTGGTTTTCTTGCAAGTCATTGAGGTTTGAAGTCTTAACCTGTTTATCCCCTTCTAATATTTCATTTTAACATACTACTTAAACTACTATACCTACTTATAAATTTAGCACAACCAAATTTCCACTCCATCACACTACTTCTCTATTAACACAAACTTGCTTAACCCCTCTAACACCTCGCTGTATGTATTTCTTAAATTACTCCCTTATTCACCCCCCTTCTATCTGTAAATTCTCAATACAATACTGTGTTACTTTGGAGCTTTTCTCCCTAGGCCTCTGTTGAAAATGGGCATCTGTGCCCAGTCAAGACTTTCCCCGGTAAACAATTGTCAATAAATGAATATTTTCATAAAGAACCTTACTTATTTATTACTCATTACCAATTCCTGTATTAACTTTACTGACGTATCAGTACAATCACAGCAGGTAATGGGGGACCCCACTCTCTTACTTATTATACTTTAATCATGGACAGTGCCACTGGGTGCAATGGAGGACAAATTAATAAATGGACTCCAACATAGGAAAAGTTAGGAACTAATGAATAAGCATACAGGAATGCATCGGAACACTTATGTACTTAACGCATAGGTTCATAGGTTCATATTAGGCTATCTGCCCTAGGGCATTTATAAGCCTAGCCAGAATGTGTTTGGCTTTCGCCACCCATTTTAAATTAATTTTGCTATGCCCTTTTTTGAGGTTAGTATACTGTGCCTCTGTCTAACAGTGACACAGAAGTGATACCTGGGGTAAACCTACGATCTCCCATCCACTCATCAAGATTCCTCTTGAAGAGAGTCAATTAGGGACTCTGCCTAACCTGGACTGGGATTTTATTCCAGAGTGAAGGGAGCCTCTGGGTTATGAATCTGTCCCTCCAGCATGTCCTATTTATTTCAGTGCCGAGGTTCAAGTCTCTCGAGCGTGTCGCTCGATGGGATTTGGATTTTCTGAGGTGCAGCATGTCCATTAATTCCTGGTTGGACATGACTTTATACATCAGGCACAGATCGCCTCTGAACAGACGGTATGCCACTGAGTAGAGCTGGAGTTTTTTTAACCGGGCAGCATATGGCATCTGTTTGAGCCCTTTGATCCTCTTGGTGAGGTACTTTTGGGGTCTTTCCAGTTGCTGCAGGTGTCTGGTAAGGTACATCCCAAAAGGGGCATTGTACTCAATTATGGGCCTGATGAGAGATAAGTAAAGAGGCACGATGACCTCCTTAAAGCAAAACATCTGGACAAAGTCAAAAATAATGGAGGGGATGGATAGTGACCCCAAAATAGGGACAAATGTTATATATTGTTCCTATAAACTTAGAAAATTGCTAGACTAACAGAGCTAGTGTTATCTTACTCTTTCTGAAAGATATGAAGTCTGAAACTCAAAAGTCTCTTCATTTAATGACTTCTACTCTCAATGATTTGTCAAAAAATAAACAGTTTGAGGAACAGTCATTAAATATGAGGCAAAAGTCTGGACAGTTGAGAGGTATGACTTAACATTAAAAGTTTATGTAACTTTACTTACACAAAATAACAGGGTGTCATACAAACAACATAACAAATGAACAGTGCATAAACTTAAATCTATGATGAATGAAGCACATTGTGGGAAAATGCTATGCATCACACCAACTGAAATGTTCCATCTACTCCAACAAGCAGCTCAAACATGTTGTGCCACCAGAGTGGTTAGAGCCTGCTACTAAGGAATCTGAGGAGATCATTGAAAGCAGAAATGTATTCCTAGCTACTGCAATGGGATCCTGTAAAACAGGTTTCCCAAATGACACACAAAAAGAAAGAAATGCAAAAGACAATCAAATGCCATTCCATTTTACCTCAGAAATCTTCCTTCATAAACATGCATCTTTTTAAATAAGCCAGTGAGCAACTAAGCAAACAGATAACAAACATCATAATTCCAGAACCGATTTTACAACCACACACAAATCGCGCACAGCTATCAGTTTGGTCATTCATTTTGTGAATTAATCTGTAAGGTAGTTAATTGGGAAACAATGCTGAGATGAGAATACTGCCCAAGCCCTTACCTTTATCTCGAACCACAAAGCATTGCTTCACTGGCCCAACTTTGCTGAATACCTCAAGTAATTGTTCATTGCTAGCAAAAGGTGGAAGGTTGTGCACAGAGTCGACCCAGCCATTACAGGAATTCAGGCTTTCAGGAAAAAAGAATTTAACATGCACTCCAAACACGTAAAAACAACGTATTTTATTATAAAGAGTTAATAGCACGTACACTTGATAATGCACATAAAAATGCACAATTTTAACCAACATATACTCTTTCCGCATTACTGGGAAACAAGGATAAAAACAAAAACATGCAAAATTACAACAAATCACGCATTATATAGGACGCCGCCATACTAGAAAAACAGGAAATCGCGGCTAAACTTCTCCTGTTAGAAAGAATGACCCAGCGTACAATGGTTCCAAAGTCCGAGTACAGTTCCAGAAACATTACAGCCGAACACAGAACAAATTAGAAGGGAAGTAGAAGTTTTGAACGTTGTTAGTGTCTTCAGAAGGAGGTGTGCAGTTTCATAATTTTTTCCTCACAGTAGCATGTGAATGAAATAATTTGTTACTGCCATTCCAAGAAGAGTAAACACTCTTGTTGTCTGTAGGAAATGGGCGGAACCTTGTTCGTGAAAAGTGTGCTGAGGTATTTTAAGTCTACTAATCGCCAAGTGAACATTCCTGGAATAGTAAATGACTGCAGAAAAAAAAAGCACTTAACTGGGCAGTTTGTTTTATGTAGAAGATAGGTCGGAAAATGTCTGACATATTCAACTCTGTTCCGATTTTGATAGCATCAGTAGTGTAAATGGTTAGTCTTCTTTCGAGAGCGTGTGTGTGTGTGTCATGACCAGTTTCACTCACTTGAGATCGGGAGTAAAAGCTCTGCAAAACATAGCGATAACTAAGATAAATCTCTCCCGTAAGTAAGTTGTACCTCTCGACCTCTTAGTATACAAAATCCAGACAAAGTTAAAAGCACTGGTGGGACAAAAGCTCAAAATCAGGGACGAGATTTTAAATATTGCTCTACTATACAAGTTCTCTTAACCAGGTAGAAGAGCTGGTGTGAAGACGCTTTTCAGCCACCATGTGGGCAAGTGTGGCCAGCGGCTGCAAAATAAACTGCGAACTTATAAGCTTAGTAACTAAGCTTATTAGTTTGCGGTTTATTTTGCAGCTAAGCTTATTAGTTCGCGACACCCCTGTGAGGAAGCCGTGGCTACCCAGGGCGCCACTGCGCACACTTTGGGAACTCGTGGCTTATCTAATCTCTCTTCCCAATTCTTTCTAACCTCCTCTGATTGACTCTTGTAGTTATAGTACAATATTTTGTATGCTCTACTATTTATTCCTTTTTTAACAACAGCTTTTATTCTAGATTCTACTAAAATCTCTACCAGAGCTGGTATTTCGCTTAGGATCCCCCTATTTCTTTCTCTTTGCATATACTCTGATAGCAATCCTTGATAGGGAATGCAATATCTAGCCTGCAGTCCAAATAGATTCTCGGCCTCTTCCCATTTTGTTACCTTTCCCTCTCTAATTATTTGCCCCCAATACCTTGGGTCTTTTGCCAGTTTTCTCCAATAAATTGTAACCCCCTCTTGTGTATTGTCTGTATTCCTAATTGCAGTCACCCTTATTAGCAGAATCTCCTTTCTCCATTCCTGTGTTGGCTTAGTTCTTAGAATACCTTCTGCTACTTTATGAATATAATTTTCAGTATGGTTATTGTTATTCTCCTTAAGGATCTGCATCCAAACCCCAGTCTCTCATTGTTTCTTGAGCTTCTCCTGTTTCATCATCATCAGTTTCCACTTTGAATTATAGGTTTCTGCTTGTGCTATGTATAGGAGCCTTAACTGTGTAGCTCTGAAATACCCCTTCAAGCTGGGTAATCCCAAACTGTCCTGTTCAGTTGGAAGAATCAGCTTATCCCACTTGACACTTGCTGTTTTTCCTTCCCAGACAAAATCTGTCAGCTTTTTATTAATTGATATCCAGAACCTCTCCTCTGGTTAATAAAAGTTTGCCTGACCTGTGTATAAAACTAAAATGAGTAAAACTATTTTAACTGATTGTATCTTGCTATCCATATCCATATAACAGAGCTTCCAATTTCTCAGTTTTTTTATTATCTTTTGTTTAGTTGCTTTCCATATATCCTTAGCTGCCACATCAGAATCTTTTTTGATTAATACTCCTAAGTACTCATTTTATCATGTCCCCATAAATATGGATATTGCTGAACCAATTTGTGTGTGGGTACATAATTTACTGTTATTGCCTTTGCTTTATTTTCATTAATTTTGTATACTGAAAAGATTTGAAACTGCCTCAAAATGTTCCACAACACTGAAATTTCCTTTTCTGGTTTTATCAGCTGTAAAATAATATCATCGGCAAATAGTGCCAGCTTTTCTTGACTACCATACCAATTATATCCTTGGATGTCTGAGTGTCTTATTTTTTTTTCCAGTGGTGCTAAATATAGTGCAAGTAACGAAGGAGAAAGAGGACACCCTTGCCTGGTTCCTCTGTTCAAGCAGAAATATCCCAGGCCAAGGACAACCACAAAGCATTCTGTAGCTATGTCCGCAACCTAAAAGGCAATACACAATTGTGTGCAGAGCTCACTGTAAATGGAGCCACCTATACTGAGCCAGAAGATATAGCAAACCTCCTGACTGATAAATTCAGCTCCGACTTTACTCCTCTCTCCTCCTCAACCTTCCCTCAGGAAATATCAGATATAACTTCCCCTACTATCACTAGGGAACAGGTCCTTAATACTCTCTGTAAGACCAAGAACACTGCATCAATGGTCCTAGACAATATCACAGGATGCCTTCTAAATAGCATGAAACATGACCTATCAGAGCCTCTGGAATTACTATTTAACTGTAGCCTCCAAACAGGCTTTGTGCCACATGAATGGAGAGAGGCAGCAGTCATCCCTCTGTACAAAGTTGGGCCATCTACAGACCCTGAAAACTACAGACCCATAAGTCTCCCTAGTCTTATATGTAAAGTCATAAAAAGAATTATCATGGAGATAATCCGTAGAGATATAGTAAACCTACAGACACTGGACCCAACCCAGATTGGTTTCATAAAGGGCAAATCATGCCTACTCAGCCTGGTGGACTTCTATGAGAAGGTCACCAAAGCAATGGATGAGGGAAAATGGTTCACACTGCCTACCTTGACCTGGCCAAGGCATTTGACACAATACGCCACTCGGGCATTGTTGACAAACTCAAGAGATAAGGTACAAACCCGTATGTCACCCGGTGGATAGCCAACTGGCTCACAGACAGGACCCAGGAAGTTAGAATTGGGAAGTCCACCTCTACAAACAGGCTAGTCACAAGTGGAGTCCCTCAGGGATCAGTCCTTGGACCACTCCTTATTGGCATTTACTTCTCAGAAGTCAAAGCCAATATCATTGGTCTCTGGTTGACTAAATTTGCAGATGATTGCAAATTAGGAGCTGTCATTGAATCTCACACTTACACAAATGTTCTCCAGGAGGGGCTGACACAGGCAAACAACTGGTGTCAGAGTCATGGACTAAAACTAAATGCCAAGAAATGCATAATAGTATCCTTTGGGAAGTTATCCATCTCTGGTAACTATCATATTGACAACACACCCCTTGGAGTTGACCCAAGCAGGGACTTAGGGACACACATAGATAGTAATCTAGCCTTTGATCATCATGTGTCTACGGTGGTGAGGAAATCATTCTATGTTGCGTAACTTATAAACAAAGGTATGGCATCTAAGTCCAAGGAAGTCATTGTTCCACTGTATTCGACATTCATCAGACCTATCATTGAGTACAATGCCCCCTTTGATATGTACCTAACCAGGCATATCCAACAACTGGAATGTCCACAGAGGTTCCTCACTAAAAGAATACAGGGCATAAGTAATATGTCCTATGCAGGCTGCCTAAAGTCCCTATGCCTGTATTCTGTCTCCTACAGGCTTATGAGGGGGAGATCTGTGCCTGACATGCAGGGTATTGTCAGATCCCACTCTAATGGACCTCCTGCATATCCACAAAACAAACAGTACCAGAATTACCCGTTCTAAAGTCTTAAACCTTGCCTGTGATATAAATAGGACCTGCTGGAGAGATAGGTATGTATCCCAGAGACTACCCCATCTATGGAACAGGCTCCCCATCCATGTGAAGCAGAGTTCCTCCCTAATCCAGTTCAAGTGCAACTTGGACAATTGGATGGGAAACCGGAAATTAATTCCTGGTTTGGCACCTATGTTTCTGATGCAGACAGGTAACCTGTAAATGGTTAATTTCCCAGGTGCATGCTTATACTTATCAAGGGTATCAGAACACATCAGAGATTTGGGATGCATGGCTATGCATAAAAAGGCCTTTTTGGTCATTAGCGTAGTAAACACCTATGAACCTATTATCAGATAGGAGCCCACCCACTTTAATTTTTTCCTCCTATCCCTCACATATCCTATTAATCAACATTATAATTTTATCAGGGAATGCAAATGTTTCCATTGCCTTGCTCATAAACTCCTATCTTACTCTGTCAAATGCTTTCTCTGTATCAAGACCTGGCAACAACAGTGTTATTTTCTTATATTCAGCATCCCTCTGGATCATCAGTGTTCTGTTAATGTTGTCAAATGTTTGCCTCCACTCCACAAAACCACATTGATACATATCTATCCATTCTGGCATCACCTTTGCCATTTTGTTTAGCCATTATAGACATAAACACTCTATAATCATGGTTTAGGATTGAAATGGGCCTGTATGAACCTGGATCTGATGGGTCTTTACCCTCTTTAGGTATTACAGCCACCAAGATGTTGGTGCTTCTCTTCCTCTTAAAGTATTGTTAAAACCTTCAAGATCTTTATCAGTTATTTCCCTCGTAGCTTCCAAACTTCCACAGGAATAGAATCTATTCCTGGGGACTTTCCTATAGATTGGTTATACATCACTATTTGTATCTCATCTCCTTCTATCCTAATGTTAGTAATTGAGCCTCGTCGGCCTCTAACCTTAGCATATTATAATTCTTCCATAAACATTTCCATTTCTACCTTTCTTGATCTCCATATTTCTCTGTTTTATACAGAGTTTCATAAAATTTCCGAAATATTTCTAGTACCTCTACAGGATCTGTTGTTATTTTCCTTGTTATATGCTCCCTAAGCTTGGCAACAACCCTTTCTACTTTCTGTTTCCTGAGTCGTCGTGTGAAAATTTTTTTATTTCATTACCCTGTATTTTTATTTATTATTGGTGCATGATCTAAAATAGTTATTGAATGTGTATTAAAACTTTTAATTAAATGAACACGTTCCTGTGAAATGTAAGTTCTTTCTAGCCTAGCCCATTTTTTAGACTTGGGGAATAATATATACATTTACTCTGAACTCCTACTGCTGAATTCACGTCTACTAATGCCACGTGTTTTCATAAAATTCTTCCAAATTCAATCCTTCTTTGCTATATTTTCCCTTCTAGGACCCCCAGACACATCTTCACTACTGACAATCAAATTCCACTCCCCACCTGTAAATTATATTCCCTGCTGAAAACTGATTATTTTTCCCAAAATTGTCTTAAGCTCCATTATAGCAGTTTTAGGTGGAATATAAATACATGTCAGTGTAATCCTTTTCTCTTGCCAGTAGCCCATTGGTACTACAAATATACCATTGTTATCTTTTTTAATCGTCTATCACTATTGAAGCTCCACTTACAATTAATATAAGTACTCCTTTTTTCCTTTGTTCCAATTATTCCACTGAATAACTGTCCTGAAAACCTTTCTTTATCAAATTCATATGTTCAGGTCCTTCCAAATGTGTCTCCTGTAGCATAGCTATTTGCACTCTACATTTTTAAATATAGTTCACTGCTCTTTCTTTTTTGTATATGTCTGTGAGACCATTAACATTTAAAAAGATAATACAGAAGGAGTTATTATGTTGAAAAGTTACTTTTCCCACCTTTTGTTTTTTTTTGTTAAGTATCAAGTTCCAGCTTTTGTGTTGCATGCACACACCAATGTTTGGCATGTTGATCTCTTATACAGTTGTTTATTGTCATATCCATTTGAGCCTATGTCTCATTTTATGAAACTTTTTGTTTTATTGAAAGTCTTCAAACAAACAAACAAAAAAAACAAACACACCCTCGGTACATCCTTAAAACATATTAACTTAATACTAACATATAAAATGATGTACATTTAAATGCTGAAGTTTTACCCTCCTAATAGGAATAATTGTCTCAAACTGACAGCCTACACTCAGTCTTGGGTTAACTTTAAGGGAAAGTTATCCATGCTAGGTTGCATGGTACAGCATGTGCTTCTACTAAGTGTTGTCTATTCTGTCTTATCTTTATTTCTCTCCCAGAAAGGAAAACATTTGAATGTTTTCAGAAAACATTCCCTCCTAGCCATTGAAAGAAAGAAGTGTGCTGTTTTTATTGCTTTTTATCAGATTGTCTCCATGGAGACATAAGAACCAGATACAGAGTTGCTTATACAAGCCTTTATTTATTTACTTGCTAGAGGAAAGCTTTATTATATTAAATGTTCTTTTTTATATATTTGTTTTCTCTTAAAACTTATTAGATCGAGCAATCAAGCCAAGGGCCTTAATCCAATTATTTCCCATACACAAGAATGAGAAAGAGCACATATTTTTTTCTTGTATCATACTCCTTTGACCAGACTTTTCTTTACTTTTTTTTATTTACATTGCAGTGCCTGCATTTCTTAAAATTGAACAAAGAGAAAGAGAAAAGAAGGAAAAACAGGGGCATCTGTTTGCTTTAGTATCCCCGTTACACTTGAAAATAACTGAGAAATCTTTATTTTATAGCGTGCAGACAATCACACACTATAAAAATATTACTTATAAATAAAGCCACCAAATACCACCAGATTTATAGTCCACAGGTAAAAATGAAGAAACGGATAATCACCATAGAAATATGTAGACTGAAAAACAACTTAAGAATCCAGTACTTATAAACTTTATTGCCAGCAAAACCATAAGCGCTTTCGCAGTACAGCTGCTTCATCAGATGTGATAAAATGTATTTATTTATTTTTATTTTATATTTGTTGACCAGGTTTGTCTGACTGGGCTACAAATGCCCGTTTTCAGCTGACGCCCGAGGAGAAACGCTCCAACAGAAAATAGAAATTTTACATATTGAGTATATATAGAAATACATTCATCAGTACCACACATTACATTCATCAGTACAACACATTATTGCATTACAGTGTCATACATTAAACTGTGGCAAGTGAAATGCATATAGAAATACATTAATCAGAGGGATACATTCATAATTACATATTATATACATAGACGCTGTCTGGTTCGATTCTCAGCTAGAGCGTCTTTTGCGTGGAGACATACGTGAATGGGCGTACCTTCGTTGAAGATTGTGCATCAGGGCTGGTAACTCGGCAAGTAAAAATCAACTACCAATCATTAGCGGACCGGATTTCCACTGTGCCGACCCCTAACCGGGAAAAGCCGAAAGACACAACAACAACATACATAATAGTGCAATAGTTACATAGCTGAAATAGTTTACTAGTTATATTTGTACAGTGATGTACCAAGAGAAGATAAAGTAGTAAGTTTATTCATTGAAGGGAAGGAAGAGAGAAGAGAAGTAGAAGGTTATAAGGGAGTGTTTACGGGGGATAATTACAATGACAAGTCCATTTTTCATGAAGGTATTTTTTGTAGCAGTTTTGAATTGATTGGGATGTTCAAGGGATCTTATATCTAGTGGTAGGCTATTCCAGGCCTTGGAATGGTTAAAGCTATAGACTAGGTGACCCATTTTGGTCTTTGGTTTGTAGATTTTTAGTAGGCCTTGTTCAGAACTGCGGAGTAATCTAGTGGGTAGATAATGAGAGATTAGAGATGAGATAGTTGGGCAGAAAGAGGGTTTGTAGAGAATGGAATGAATAATCTGAAACTGATTATACCAAAGCAGGTTAGGTAATTCTAGCCAATTTAGTTATTTTAGTGAGAGACAGTGATAGGACTTGTAAGAATTTTGGGCAGCAAATCTGACAATTCTGTTATAAGTTGTTTCTAACTTGTTTAGTACTCCAGTGTTGAGGCTAGTGAGAATTTGGGAGCTATAAAGTAAAGTGGGTAAGAGGTAAGTATTTGAAAGGGTTAGTTTTGCTGTTTTGGTAAGATATTTTTTGTTTCTATAATGGAGACCTAGCTTGAGATGTGTTGTTCGGATACAATTACTGACGTGTAAATCAAAGGTTAGTCTATCTTCAATAATAACACCTAAGAGTTTTGTACTGGTGTCCACCTGTATTTGAGTATTATTTTGTGACAGTATGGAGAAGGAAGACTTTATGTGATTAAGGTTTTTAGGGAGAAAGAGTAGTAATTTGGTTTTCTTTGGATTAAGGATAAGTTGGTTTTCAGATAGCCAGTTTTCTACAGAGTTAAAAGAGGACTGTGTGTCTGATTTTAGTTGAGTTGGTGATTCAGCAATAGTGATAAGTGTAGAATCATCTGCGTATTGTATCAGTGAGGATACAGGACAGGAAGAGTAGAGAAGGTTGGTAAAAATGTTAAAACGAGGTGGCCCAAGGATGGAGCCGTGTGGAACACCTGTTTTAACAGGAAGAAAAGGAGAGAAAGCTGAGAGCCATTTGACTGATTGGAGTCTATCAGAGAGATAGCTTTTAAACCAAGATATGGTGGTTGGAGAGAAGTGTAAGTTTGCTTGTTTAAGGAGAAGAAGTGTAAGTTTGCTTGTTTAAGGAGAAGAAGTTTATAAGAGACTGTATCAAAGGCTTTAGATAGGTCAATGAAGAGACAGGAAATAAGTTTGTTACTTGCTAGTGATACAGAGTTTAGGAAAGACAGGAGAGCTGTTGCAGTGCTGTGCATGGGACGAAAGCCATGTTGGGTAGGTGTGAATAGATTTTCTTGCAGAAGGTAGTGTAAGACTTTATTATGTATACATTTTTCCAGAAGTTTGTAGAGTGGTGACAGTATGGCTATGGGTCTAAAATTAGTTATATCTGTGGAGTTTCCTCCTTTGTATATTGGAAGGGTGTAAAATTGCTTCCAGAAGGAAGGGACTGTGGATTCCGTAATAGAGCAGTTTATTAGAATAGAAACTGGGAAAGCAAGAACATCAGCAGCAGCTTGAAGGAATGTGGAGGGAATGTTGTCTACGGATGTGGAGCAAGGTTTTTATTTAGATAGTAGAGTTTTAATATAGTTAGTGGAGACAGGTTTGAGGGAGAAGGTTGTGGTAGGGTTAATACTGATGGAAGAGTTTGAGCTATTTGGTCTATTATTGTTGGTGGGATGGTTTGTGTCTTGATTTAGTAATTTGGATATTGAGTCTATAATGTAGTTGTTAAATATGGAGGCAGTTTTCTCATGTGTTTTGTCAGGATGAGGGTTACGGGAGGCTTGCATACCTGGGTGTAGTATTTGATTTACAGAGTTCCAGAACTTTTTAGGGTTGGATTTAAAGGTAGAAGATGGATTATTATAGAAGTTTTTCTTATCTTTATTTATGTGACTTTTGACAAGATTTCTAAGTTCTTTATATTTCTAGAGGTCTGGTTGATGCTTAGTTTTAGTCCAAATTTTCCATGCTCTGTTTTTTTTTTTTTAGTGCACGTGTGTTTACGGTCAGCCATGGGGCTATGTTAGACTTTATGTGGACTGTTCTAAGGAGTGCCACAGAATTTAAAATACTAACGAAAGTGGAGTTAAAAAAGTGGACAGCTTCATCCAAAGGGAGTAGTTTTAAGGGATTCCAGTTCACTTTTGATAGTAAAGATTTGAGAGTTTTAGGATTAAAGTTTGTTAGTTGTCGGTGTTTGATAAACCTTTGAGGTTTAGCTTGATGGGATGTGTATCTTAGTATTTTTACCGGACAGTGATTACTTAGGGAATTTGGTAGCATTTCAGGGTTATGGTATTTGGAAGGGTGAGAGACAAGAATCCAGTCAAGGAGAGATGAGGCAGTATGGGAGTTATTGAAATAAGTGGGATCAGAGATGAGTTGAGTAAAGCCGTAGAGATTAAGGTGTTGTGAGGAGTTTTGAGAGGAGAGAGATAGCCAGTCAATGTTGACATCCCAAGAATGATAGTTTCATTTGGGATATGTTGGGGGATATGAGCAAGCATATTTTCCAGTAGGGGGATATTATCAACTGGTGGAATATAAATTGCTACAATGGTGATAGTGGAATGGCTATTAATATTTAGGTTTACAGATACAATTTTGGCTGGGGAGAAGGCTTGGGATGGAAAAGTAGAGTTAGAAATGGTAAGGTGGTTAGAGTGTAGGATAGCAACGCCTCCACCTTTCCTTTTTGGTTGATCTAGACGGTGTATGCTATAGCCAGAGGGCAAGATCTCTATGTCATGGTGTTGGGATTTCAACCAGGTTTCAGTCAGAACAAGGATATTAGGAGTATGGTGGGAGATCCAAGCATGCAGTTCACTTACTTTGTTCAGAACACTCCTAGTGTTTATTGAATAGAAGGAAAGATGTTTGTTTGGGAGATTATTGACTTTGGGATTAGGAGGGCTAGCTGTGTTGGACCAGGGATGGGATGGATGTCTCCAACTAAGAGAATGTTTTCGTGTAGGTAGATGAGTTTGAGCATATTAGCAGTGGGGGGTGTAGTCTTTGGTTTTGTGTTTGGTAGGGGTGAGTTAGGTGTTAGGTAAGTGTATTTTTGGTAAGGGAGTATTTAATGAGAAGATAGATGGAAAGATGGCAAGGGTTTGGTGATTATTTATATGGCTACATGAATTTGGGTTTGTAGGGGAGATTTTTGGGGTGTAAGTGGATGTTAAGTGATGTGAGTATAAGAAGGAGGAGTAGGAGAGGCAGTAATAGGATGGATGTAGTTAGAAATGCATAGATTTTACTCTTGGAGGAGTACATATTGTAGGGTGTTTTTAGTTAATAAAATGCAAAGGAGTACAATTTTTTTGTCTATTAGATAGTGGATAATAGTGTATACCAGCTAGTACCAGTAGGGGGGTGAAGTTAGAATATTTTGTTGTAGCAGCAAGTGGGTTGAGGTATAGTCTATTATGGAGTGAAAGACAGGAGGGGGAGGGTGTATGTTGTGGGAGGTGAAAAGTAATTAGCTATAAAGGAAATGATATGAGGGTGGGTTGGAATGGGGTGGGAGCGGGTTGAGTCAAGCACAATCACTAAAAACTCTAACAGAACAAGGCTATGTACTGTTCACAGTACAAATAAGAGGTTTTGTTGTGTAGTGTGTGTAGGGGATCACTTCTGTGTCTCTGCTCGACAGTGGCACAGGAAAATAACTTTATTGGGTGGCGTAAGCCAGGGAACCTTGTTGGCTAGGCTTACATAGGCCCTTGGGCCGATAGTACTAGGTTCATAGGTAGGTACTAGGCTATCAGGTAAGAAATAACTTAAAACAGGCTGGATAAGAAATATCTTAACACAGGCTAATGAGTCCAGTATGTAATAGACATAAATTTGTTGAAACTAACAGGCAGTCTATTAAGAAATGGGGAGGGGGGTGGGGTTCCTTGCTGCCAAGCTACTTTACAGCATGCCGACTTGCGAGAGTACAGTAGATAATGCCTTAAATAAGTATTGTAAAATGTAAAAACTAACCCAACATACTTTGGAGATAAGGAGACACTGCAAGGTAAGGGAACAGAGAGACACTGCAAGGTAAGAGAACAGAGCTGCGTGATGAGCGAGGTTTGTTGCAACCGTTTAATGCAGCATGCAGGACTTTTAACAGTACGCTGTCAGTATGGAGATGAAAAAGACAAACTTGGCTAATAGTTTGCAGATAAGGAGACACTGCAAGGTAAGAGAAATGCATACTACAGTCAACTTTATATATCCCCACCGAATTTAAAACCACCAGTCAAAACGTCTAAACAATTAATGCATGATATACATGTTAAAGGAACCGTAGAAATTATATCAAATAAAAATACACACAGAAATACATGTATAAATAAATATATATATTATATATATATATATATATATATATATATATATATATATATATATATGTATAAGAAGTAAAAACAAAAAATGTATAATTCATACATACACATAGAAGTTTACCTAAACAGTGGACAAGCTTTAAGCATAGGCTTAATAGGAACCATATTGTTAAGTCCATGCCCAGAATCACTTCTAAGCCTAATAAGCCATTTAGCTTTTAACTGTTCAGTGCAATTTCTAACATCACCACGACGTTCACTTTCAAACACCCTCCCAGTGGCTAAAAATTTAAAACTATGTTCTACTGTGGTGTCATTAACATGTTTAACTAGGGCATTATTTAGTGTACCATGGTTAATGTGATATATGTGTTCACTAATTTGTTCTCTAATCCTGTTTCTACTTACTATCAGTTTTTCCTGTATAACATTTTCTACAAATAACACAGTGAGCCAGATAAACAATATGTGTGGACTCGCATGTAGCAGCAACATTAAAAACATATTTTTTGTTATTCTGATCTGGGTAGAAAAATATTCCAGCATTGTCTATCTGTTTACAAAAATTGCATTTACCACATGGCTTGGAATAGGCAAAATCATACTGACATACATATTTCTTAGGATAGCAAAGTTGTCTCTTTAAAGACCTCATATTTTTAAAAACAAAAATTTGGCTGTTCACTAACTACCTCTTTTATTGCATCATTAATACACAAAACAGACTAGAATTTCTTAAATACATGGGTATACCGACCAACATCCCTAGAATAATGCAGAGGAACTCCTAAGCGGTTCCTTTTAGACTTCTTTAAGCTGTCATTTGCATTTAAACTTGTGTGTGAAAATAAGGTCTAGCTGTACTAGCTCTGAGACCTGATACTTCATCAGTGAACTGTTTAATACCCTCTGTCTACAAATGATCTAGCTAAAACCTCAGTTTGATTTTGAAAATCAGCATCAATAGCATTAACTAGATACTCTGAACACTTGATTCTTAACCACATTTCTAAAAATATGTGGTGGGTGCATACTATCACGAAAAAGTAAATGGTTACAGTGGCACTTTTCTTATACAGCTGAGTAGAAATATAGCCTTCCTCATTAATCATGACCCTTACATCCAAAAATCAATGCTCTTTTCTGAAAATTCATAAGAAAATTGTAAAAATGGAGTACTAGAATTAATATAATCATTAAAAGCATGTAAATCTTCCACACTACTGCCCCAAACTAAAAATACATCATCAAGAAATTTATGATAAAAGATTACTGATTGACTGAAGGGTCCGTTAATTACATGTTCTAGTTCCCAAATAGCCATCAGCATATTGGCCTAGCTATTTGCACATGAAGTGCCCATAGCTACGCCATTCTTCTGGCAGTAATGCACATCCTTAAATAAGAAAACATTATTTTCCAATACCAATTGTATAAGAATACAATATAAGTCAATCTTGTCAACTGTAGTGTTGGTATGTTCACTCAAATAACGTCTAATATTACCAAGTCCAGCTTCATTCGGAATAACCATAAAAAGTAATTTAACATCAAAAGTAGCCAATAAAAAATTCACACCAAATGTATGTTCATTTGTATAAGAGAACAAATTCTGTAAGAAATGCCTAGTGTCTTTTAAAATATAGACATTAGAATCTAAAAATGGTCTGAAAATTTTCTCAATAAATAAAGAGAGAGATTCAGTACACCACTGTTGTCCAGAAACAATGGAGCACATTGGTGGATGGATAGGGTCTTTATGTAATTTTAGGAAGGCCATATATGATTGGTGTAAGTGGCTTATCCATCTTAAGATAGTTGAACAAAGACCTATCAATATTATCATTCATAAATAAGAAATTAAATTTAGAATGAACATCATGTACCATACAGTCAACACGTTTCTTACTGATCTTATTAAAAAAACGGGCATCAGCTAATGGTATACTTATTTCAGTTTCATACCATGATGTATCTAGAACTACTGTGGGTCCGCCTTTATTGGCTAACTTGTTAGCAATATCTTTATTATTTTGTAAAAGACCCCATCTATTCACCAATGTGCCCCATTGTTTCTGGACGACAGTGGTGTACAGAATCTATCTCTTTATTTATTGAGAAAAACTTCACACCATTTTTAGATTCTAATGTCTATATTTTAAAAGACACTAGGCATTCCTTAAAGAATTTGTTCTCTTATACAAATGGACATATAGTTGGTGCAAATTTATTATTGGCTACTTTTGAATCACTTTTTATGGTTATTCCAAATGAAGCTGGACTTGGTGATATTAGACGTTATTTGAGTGAACATACCAACACTATAATTGACAAGATTGACTTGTATTGTATTCTTCTGCAATTGGTACTGGAAAGTAATGTTTTCTTATTTAAAGATGTGCATTACTGCCAGAAGAATGGCGTAGCTATGGGCACTTCATGTGCAAATAGCTACGCCAATATGGTGATTGCTATTTGGGAACTAGACCATGTTATTCATGGACCCTTCAGTCGATCAGTAATCTTTTATTGTAGATTTTCTGATAATGTCTTTTTAGTTTGGGGCAGTAGTGTGGAAGATTTACATGCTTTTAGCGATTATATTAATTCTAGCACTTCATTTTTACAATTTTCTTATGAATTTTCAGATAAGAGCATTGATTTTTTTTTTGGATGTAAGGGTCATGATTAATGAAGAAGGCTATATTTCTCCACAACCGTATAAAAAACGTGCCACTGTGACCATTTACTTTTTCATGATAGTATGTACCCACCACATATTTATAGAAATGTGGTTAAGAATCAAGTGTTCAGAGCATCTAGATTAAATGTTGCTTATGCTGATTTTCAAAATCAAACCGAGGGTTTAGCTAGATCATTTGTAGAGAGAGGGTACTTTGAACATGATATCAAACAGTTCACTGATGAAGTAGCAGGTCTCAGAGTTAGTACAGCTAGACTGTATTTTTCACACACAAGTTTAACTGCAAATGACAGCTTAAAGAAGTCTAAAAGGAACTGCTTAAGAGTTCCTCTGTATTATTCTAGTAATGTTGGTCAGTATACCCAGATATTTAAGAAATTCTGGTCTGTTTTATGTACTGATGATGCTATAAAAGAGGTAGTTGGCCAACAGCCAAATTTTGTTTTTAAAAATATGAGGTCTTTAAAGAGACAACTTTGCTATCCTAAGAAATATGTACATCAGTATGATTTTGCCTATACCAAGCCATGTAGTAAATGCATTTTTTATAAATATATAGACAATGCTGGAATATTTTTGCACCCAAATCAGAATAACAAAAGTATGTTTTTAATGTTGCTGTTACATGTGAGTCTACACATATTGTTTATCTGGCTCCCTGTGTTATTTGTAGAAAATTTTATATAGGAAAAAACTGATAGGAAGTTTAGAAATAGGATTAGAGAACACATATATCACATTAACCATGGTACACTAAATAATGCCCTAGCTAAACATGTTAATGACACCACAGTAGAAAATAGTTTTAAATTTTTAGCCATTGGGATGGTGTTTGAAAGTGGTGATGTTAGAAATTGTACTTAACAGTTAGAAGCCAAATGGATTATTAGGCTTAGAAATGATTCTGGGCATGGACTTAACAATATGGCTCCTATTAAGCCTATGCTTAAAGCTCATGCATTGTTTAGGTAAACTTCTATGTATATGTATGGATTATACATTTTTTTACTCCTTGTGTGTATATATGTATATATATACATATATATATATATATATATATATATATATATATATATATATATATATATATATACATATATATATGTTTTTATACACGTACTTCTGTATGTATTTTTATTTAATATATTTTCTATGGTTCCTTTAACATGGATATCATGCATTAATTTTGTTTAGATGTTTTGACTGGTGGTTTTAAATTTGCTGGGGATATATAAAGGTGATTGTAGTATGCATTTTATATGGTTTTGCTGGCAATAACATTTATATGTATTGGATACTTCAGCTGTTTTTTCATTATAAAAATATTACTGTTAAGAGCAAGATGTTGTTTTACTTACAGTTAACTCTCTCTTTTTTCTTCCCCTCTCCTAAGTGTTCCTCCAAACACCAGTGACATGAACTAGACATATGCTTTAGAGTCCCTACAAGTTTAACAAAGTCAAAACAGTCCAATATTTCCAGGTTTTCTTGTTCTGTCATATTTTATAAATATAACTAATGCTTTCTAATCCCACATTTATTTGTCAATTTCTGAGTTGCTGGTTTTATTCCTGTTTATCTCCATCTCCCAAATCCAGTATCTGCTTTATTTCCAGCATACTCTCAGTTCTTGTAGTCAACTCTTGTGCTTTTTCTGTCTCTCAAGCATTTTCCTTTGAAACATTGGAAAAGGTTCCCTGGCACAGTCTCTCTGTGGTTTTTATTACCAGGAGAAGAAGAAGCAGAATGTCCTTCTGTTTCACAGCTTACTTTTTTGTTGGACAAACCTTTTGTATTTTGTCTTTAATATGTTCTGCATCAAAAAATGATGTTGTTCCTCCAGGAAAGTATATTCTGAAGATAGCTGGGTACAGCAGTTTGAGTTTCATGCCTGCCTTTTGACATTCCCTGATTAGTGGAATAACTGTATTCCTCTTCTACCTGGTGTACAGTGAGTAATTATTTTCCATAAACACTCTACTGTCTCCCACTTTTAGTACTTTGTCCTTCTGCCACAGTTTTGTCAGAATCAGCTCCTTCTGCTAGTAGAATTGCATCTTTACTATTAAAGGTCTAGGCTGCTTTCTCATGGCCAGGTTTGGAGCATACACATGATGTACCCTTTGAGTTAGCATCTCCTGCTGTGGAATGCCAGTCCAGTTGCTTATTTTTGCTTTCATAAAATTAATACAGTCTGTTCCTTTCAGCTTCTCTGGTACAGCAGAAAATCTCAGGTTTTCCATATGTGCTCTGTCCTCTAATTCTCTTATTTTTTGAAACATCTCTTCTTGAGCAGTCTCATATTCATCCTGCCTTTTCATCATTTCAACCTCTGATTTTCGCAGTTTTGTCATTTCGTCTGAATATCTGTTTAAAGCTTCTTCAAAATTTTCCAGTCTTTTATTTGAGTTGATATACTCCATCAGTGTTTAGTTTATTTTAATCAGCTCTGAGAACATTTGACTTATTTTTTCATCTGTTACTGGAACTCATGTCTTGCACCATAGCTTGACCCTGCACTGCGTTTTGCTGAACATCTGCAGAATTATTCCCAGTCAGTGTTTTTCCTTACCTTTTGTGCTTGGTTTTCTTTTGGGTTCTCTAAATTTCTTTTTTGCTGGCATCCAGGCAGTGCACTTATTAGCAAGTTACTGAAATTTACCCAGAAATATGAATTTACTGGCTATCTCTTCTGAGTTTCTGTTTTCACACTGGAAGAGCTGAAATTAAGCTGTTAATCAATGTGCAGCCATCTTGGAAGTCTGGGTTTAGTTGAAGTTTGTTAATTATGAAGGAGAGAAGAAAAGTCTTTTTAAAGGTTAGACTCTAGGTCATTGAGGGAATGGGGATGAAAAAGAGGAGGATATTATTAACATAAATAATGTTCCTAGGAGAGACTGTGCTAGTAGTGTCATTAATAAAGGGGAAGAAAAGTACTGGTCCAAGTACTAAGCCTTGAGGAACACCAGAATATAAAGTACAAGCAGTGGAGCTCTAATTTAAATTTAGAATGGTAAAGTTCTGATTAGACAGTTAGTGGGACAACCAGGAGGTAACATTTAACCCAGACCATAGTTATACTTTTTGTAGAAGCAGGTGGTGATAGACTCCCTCAAAGTCCCTCTTCACTTCTGTGAGCAGTCCAGCACCTAGATTACCCTCCTTCATGGTGTTATACATTTGCCTAACACATGCTTATTTCAGTCATTTAATTGTATATGTGCTCTCGAATAGGCTACCTTTATAAAGATAAACCTCTCTAGGAGTGGCAATGCTAAATCTGAGGGCAAAAATACAGAATTTTACTTGAATCATAGCATAGGAGAAATATACTATCCAGTGTAGTAGTCTTAATAGCTTTAATAATTGGAATTGCTCATGTGCTGAAATGAGCTGCTTAGAAGTTAGTATCATATATAATCATTCATTTCATCCAGTACCTTTCTCTTGTGTTATACTATTAGAGTATTTATTTATTTATTGATTGGGATTTAAGTATCTAAAACACAGTCGAGGAAATAGCATTTTCTGTGTAAGTGAGTAATGGGAAAAAATTGCCAGCAAGCTTAAACATGTCACCATCCAAGTATTCTGTATTCATCCCATCAAACGTTCATATTAAGGCTAGCATTGACTGTCCATCACAAGTATGAAGGTTAGCTTTATTCATGAACAAAGCTATTAATGGAACCCTAAATGTTAACTTTTTATAAAATAATGCATTAACAAATTAAATGCTGATCCTTATTAACACTTACCATACCAACACAAACCAGAAGTATTGCAATTATATAGTTTCTGTTATAAAGGGATAGTTCTAGTTATGGAGCAATCTGCAGTCTCCTTTTTGTAGTGTAAGTAATAATGCCACAAAATCTGCAGCAAACTCTTGTGAACATCATCATCTAGAATGCAACAAAAGAGAACTGCAGCTATGAAAATAAAGTAATTAAAATTTATAATCCATAAGCAAACTATGCTAAAGATGTATCCTGCCAGCCAACCAGAATATTTTACCTGATTGTAATACTTTAATCAGCTAACTGGACAGCGACATTTACGTACTAGTAAGAAATGATGTATTTAAAAGTAAATGAATAAACCATTTGGTGTTACCTTTGCCCTTGCCTTTTCATGTTCTCAGGTAAGATTTCTTTCTGTGTACCACACAGCATTATGATTATTTTTGAGATCATAATCTGTATTCTTTTTTGTTATTGAGCAATATAGAATAGAATTCATATTTCAAACATTAGTCGTAATTTTTTTCATTTATTTACTTACATATTTATTTGCTTTTATTTGTTTGCTTTTTTTTACTGGAAGGGTCTGACTGAGAACTACTTTCACATTTTCAGTGCAGGCCCAAGAAGAAAAGCTCCAAAAGGAAATGACAAACAATAGCATGTATGTATGTATGTATATATATATATATATATATATATATATATTTTTTTTAATAAAGGATAGTAGATACGCCGAGATGTGATAACTTCATTATCAAATGTAAATGTATTATCAATATTTGCAGACAGGATAAGACGTATCATTAGACATATTGATGTGATAAGACATCATTTACATTTGATAATGATGTTTTAAACATTTATTATTCTTATATTGTCCATGCTTAAAAAAATAACAACATGGTTTCATAGCATTATTGATGTGCCTGTGTACATGCTTGCTTCAGGTTGGGCATGCTTTCTGTAATGTTCAAGTAGTAATTAAATGATAACAGTAACTTCTCTCACTAGCGTTGGATATCTATTTTATTTGGACAGCCCCAACTTGCATATACTTTGTTATTGATATTGATATTAGTATTTCAAAAATGTCTTAAAGTATGTTGGTTTTTGAATCCAGAGTATATGGGGAATTAGTTCTGTTCATCAGTTGCTGTTGATGTGAAGTTGTTAAATCTTGCCATTATTCTCACTGATGGGTTCGGAGCCGATCCTTGGCTCCAACACGGCCGATAGCAAAGCTCAAGGTTTGCCAGTAGCTCGAGACCAAGCCCCTTATCCCACAATGCACTGCTGGAATGACCTCAGATCTAGTTTGCCGCAGCAAGAGAGATCTCGGTGATCCAGTTAGCTCGGACCATTTTGATAAATCACAAGTTTTAAAAAAAAAATTTCTTCTCTTTTTGAGAGATTATTCATATTTAGTGTGTGTGTGTGTGTGTGTGTGTGTGTGTGTGTGTGTGTGTGTGTGTGTGTGTGTGTGTTTCTTGTAAAAAATAATAATAGTTTAAAGTAGGTTAGATTGTAGTGATAGTGCCCTGTGTTGGCTTGTTGTTTCTTAGTGTTGGGCCCTTTCTCAGCCCTATTTAGTTTAACAATTTTTACTTGTTCTTACTACTGTTTAGTGTGGGCTTAGCTAGCCCTGTATTTAACCTTGACAGGTTAATTTTGTGGTGTGCCTCTTATAAAATGTAGGATGAGAGAGAAAAGTCTCACCCCAAATCGGGGTTCAAGAAATGTCCAGATTGTGGACAGAAAATGTCCATCACGGATGGACATGTCCAATGTGTTTACTGTCTGGGGGCTAAACACCTGCAAGACTCCTGCAGTATTTGCCACTCTTTTTCATCTAGGGTTCTCATAGAGAGAAGGAGAAAACTCATAGATAGGGGGTTGCTGCAGCATACTTTTTCTGAGGCGTTGGGTAGCCAGGAAGGTGCCAGCACTTCTTCTAAATCTTCAAAATCTTCTGATTCTAAACAATCCAAGAAGGCAAAGAGATCAGAGGGTACAGGGTCATCAGTTCCACAGTCCCCGGAACCGAGTGTCCCTTTGGTTCGGAGCCAGCTCCCAGTCTTGGAGCCGGTCTCTGAGGTTCCCTCATCTCCTCTGCACCAGTCAGCACCTTCGATGCATTCCTCGAAGTCTTTGGTCAGCTTCTCTGATATGGACATGGATTGGCTAGTGCAGAAGCTTCTAAGGGCACCAGGACTTGCTAAATTATTGTCGGCCCCGACCACTTCGTCGGAGCCGAAGACCATGGAACCGGATTTGACTACTCCTCCTCCAAGCCGTACTGGACTCTTGGAGCTGAAGGAGCCCGAACTGATGCTTGTCGAACCTTTGGAACTGAGACCCGCACCTGTGTTATCGGTTCCATCTACTCAGACGTCCTCGGCGCCGACCGAGGATGCTAGGAGCTGACACTCTCCTGTTGGGTCCGGGGAGGATAGTCAGACCGATTTGTCGGTGTCGACTCTTCCTCTCGGGGCTTCGGCTCACATGAGCTCGGCTCCTACATCGGGCTCAGAGCCCATGGTTTCGGTGTGGGAGGATCGGACGGTCCCTCCGGATCCGTCTACCCCTTCTCGTCAGAGCCATGGTGCTTTCGATGCCATGAGGAGAGTCCTGTCTCCTAAGACATCATCGGCACCAGTTCGGGCTTCCTTCTCCCCTCAAGCTCCTGTATCCACTTCCACTTCTACTGGTCCCCCTAAGCGTAGAGACCCCAAGCCTCAAGTGGCCCCACAGGGCGTCCCCTGCTCTTCCGAGACCTCTCCAGATCTCCCCACTGAGGAGGTACCCAGGAAGAGACTGTGCAAGAGGAGGCACTTAGACTCCCCACAGGAGTCTTTGACATCCGACACCGACTTAGATGAGTCAGAAGGGTCCCCTCAATCCCCCTCTGAGGATTGCAGAGATATTAGAGATCCTTAGTCAGAGGGGTGATTGGCAGTCCAAAACCCCTACTGAGGATGAGTCAGTGCTCTTGAAGGCTTTTGGATCTCAACCTTCCGCTTCTTGGGTGTCTCCCTTACGATGAGCTCATGGAGCTGATCTCTCGTAAGGCGTGGGAGTCACCGGAGGCCATGGAACCTGTCCCTCGGAAGCCGAATAAGTTAATCTCTGCCCCGGTGGACAAAGTCTTTTTGACCAACGGAGTGCCTGTTGATGCCATGGTGGTAGCTGCAGCCACCAAAAAGGAAGTGTCTGAAACATCCGCATCTATCCATCCTCCTAACAGAGATTCTAGGATCATGGATAGATATGGGAAACGCATGTTTAGTTCAGCGACTTTTTCTCTGCGATCGCTGAACTATTTAACCCATTTTACGAGACTGCAAAGAGATCTCCTGAAAGAGCTAGGAGATACTCTCCAGGGTACGGTAGCTGCAGGGGTTGCCGGCAAAGTCAACACACAACTCGCTACCCTAAACTCTGTTGTAAACTCATCCATGCGTCTCATATCTTATGCAGCTGATGGTTCGAGTAGAGCCGTTAGTTCAGGAATTGCTTTGCGGAGACAAGCCTGGATGCATCTCTGTTCCTTTGCGGAACCCTTTAAGTCTTCCTTTATCAACACCCCATTTGATGGCTCATCACTGTTTGGGCCTAAAGTAAAGGAAACTTTAACCAGGTGTGAGCAGGAAGGCAAGACCCTATCTGCTGTTGGAGTCCGTTTTTCTACCCCTACTCGGCCGTACCCCAAGGGCCCTAGGGGAGGGAAAATGTGGTTCCAAAAAGCACAGGGAGCCTTTCAGGACACGCGTGGAGAAACCACCTCTAGAGGCAGAGGAGGAGGTTATAACAGAAGATGCCACCTACGTGGCAGAGGGGGTCCGCAGCAACAGGGTGACAGAGGCCAGTTCTCTGATCAGCCCTACCAGCACTCCTGAAAGGGGACCCGGCTGTTCGGCTCTGGAGGCAGTTGGGGGTTGCTTGTCTTTGTACCCAGAAGCCTGGCTAAACATAACATCAGATACATGGGTACAAAGCATCATTTCCAGAGGATATTTCATACCGTTCTCTTCCCCACCTACTCCTGTAAGCAGAATCCCAGATGTTCCACCCAATCTCAGGGAACAAACAATCATAGAGGTCCAAAAATTGCTAGAAAAAAAGAGTCATCCAACCAGTCCCAGCAGACCAAGTTGGATTCGGAACTTACTCAAGATTCTTTTTGGTACCAAAGAAAACAGGGGACTGGAGACCTATCTTGGACCTCAGCAGACTCAACCAATTTGTAAAGAAAGAGAAGTTCCAAATGGTCACACACTTCAGTCCATTCTTCCCTTCCAAGGAAAGGCAAGTGGATGTGCTCCATAGATCTCAAGTACGCATGCTATCACATAAAGATGAACAGATGCTCCAGGGGTCACCTGCGTTTCTGCCTGGGAGCCAATCATTACCAGTTTTGTGCCCTGCCGTTTGGTCTCACTACAGCCCCCAGGGTGTTCATCAAATGCATGGTAGTGGTCACGGCTCACCTGAGGCGTCTAGGATTCCAGGTGTCTCCATACTGAGACGATTGGCTCCTCACTGCTACCACCAGGCATCATTTGACTCAGGCAACACAATATACTCTGACACTCTGCCATCAGTTAGACATTGCAATCAACTTCGAAAAGTCTGCCTTATTGCCATCGCAGCATACCATTTTTATAGGAGCAGAGTTAGATACCTCAACCACCACTCTGTCTTCCCCTCGAAAGAGTCTCACTTCTTCGCCAGCACGTCATCTCACTGGTGTCAAAGAACAAAGCTACAGCAGCAGAGGTCTTGAAGTTACTAGGGTTGATGGTGGCAGCAATCCTGGCTGTACCACTTGCAAGGAAGCATATGAGAATCCTTCAATGGCTCCTCTTCGCTCAGTGGTCCTACCAAAAGCTACCAATGCACTACATGATTCTCATCACAGATTCTTGCAAGAGAGACCTTCAGTGGTGGTTGACGTCTCTTCATGTTACAATCGGAAGACCCTTTGTTCTCCCCCCCCAGTAGCCACTGTGACTACGGACGCTTCCCTGATCGGGTGAGGGGGGCATTTTCAGGGAAAGACTGCCCAAGGCACATGGACGGATCCAGAGTCACATCTGCATATCAATGTTCTGGAGTTGAGAGCAGTACTTCTGGCGTTGCAGTACTTTCAGGACTCTCTTCCTCTAGGGACAATTGCAATTCAGATGGACAACATGTCAGTGGTCTGGTACTTCAACAAACAAGGCAGAACCAAGTCTTACCCCCTTTGTCGAGAAGCACTCAGGGTATGACAATGGGCTGTGTCATCCCACCGTTTTCTGATAGCAACGCACATCCCGGGGAAATCCAATGTGATAGCGGACAAGCTAAGCAGGGCAATACTGTTGCCTCACGAGTGGTCTCTCAACCAATGAGTTGCGGATCTGATTTTCCGCAAATGGGGCCAGCCTTGCTGCGACCTCTTTGCTAGTCACATCAATACCAAATGCTGAAGCTACTTTGCCCTCACCTCCGGGACATTCCCCGAGAGACGCACTCATACACGATTGGCCTCCGGGTCTCCTATATGCATTCCCACCTATTCCATTGATACCCAAGGTTTTACAGAAAGCAAAGTCGCTGGGAAGGACAGTTATCCTCATAGCTCCCTACTGGCCTCGACAGATTTGGTTCCCCTTCCTTCACCATCATGTACTGGAGGATCCATGGATCCTGGACCCAGTTCCGGACCTTCTGACACACCCGTCAGGGGACCTCCATCCTTCACTGCAGTCCCTAAAACTGACTGCTTGGCTAATCCACTTCCCTTAATTGCCAGGCTTCTTTCTCTCTCAGATGATACAAGACAAATCCTTTTGTCTTCTCACAAGCCATCCACCAGGAAAGTGTACCGCAGGAAGTGGAACAGGTTCTCAATTTGGGCCAATATACAGAAAATCGACCCTTTCTGAGCTCCTCTATCATCCATTTTAGAATTTTTGACAAAGATTTTTAAAGAAGGAGCAGCAGCTGCCACAGTTCGAGTCCAGTTAGCCGCCATATCAAATTTTCACCTTGGATTTGATGGGTTGAATGTTATGAGGCATAAGTTATCTAAGGCTTTTCTTAAAGGTGCCTTTCACATAAGACCTCCTGTCAAAATTCCTTATTCTCCCTGGAATTTGAATTTTATGCTGTCTCACATTATTCTCCCCCCTTTTGAACCAGCATCTTCTTGTGATCTCAAATATTTGTCCTGGAAGACTATATTTTTGGTAGCCATTACTTCTTCCCACAGAGTGTCAGAACTTCAAGCATTATCTGTTAGGCCTCCTTACATGATTTTCCATGCTGATAGAGTATCCCCCAGAACAACCCCCTCCTTTTTGCCTAAAGTCTGTTCTGAATCCAATATCAATCAGGTCATTCAGCTGCCAGTCTTTTTTCCCAACCACTCTAACAAATTGGAATACATGCTGCACAAACTTGATGTACACAGACAGCTCAGATTTTATCATGACAGAACTAAGGATATTAGAAAATCAGATCAACTTTTTGTATCCTTTTCAGAAGCCAGAAAAGGTAATCCAGTGGCTAAAGCAACTTTATCTAAATGGTTATCAGACTGTATATCCTTTGTTGATGCGAATGCTAGCATGCCATTGACACACAAACCTAAGGCTCATTCTACCATAGCCGTTTCTACGTCTTCTGCCTTTCAAGCTAAATTGCCCCTTGACAATATTTGTGCTGCAGCCACTTGGTCTAAGCCTCATACCTTTATCACACATTACAAATTAGATAAGGCTTCCAGGGACAGGTCTTTCTTTGGTTTCATGGTACTGAAAAACGTACTTCCATGAGCCACCCAAGAGTGAGCGTGCTAGGGATGCTACCCATCAGTGAGAATAAACGGTGAGATTTAACAACTTCACATAAAGAAGTTATGTACTTAGCATAACTTCCATGTGAGTTGTTTATCTCGCCTTTATTCTCACGTCCCTCCTTCCTCCCCCCTCCTGGCTAACAGTTGACTTAGAGGCTAGTACCATCCTGGTTATTCAATACTTCTTCGCCTTCTGGAAGTGCTTCCTTGTAGAAATAAATAAAACGGTATATATACTCGCATCAAACAAGATCTGAGGTAATTCCAGCAGTGCATTGTGGGATAAGGGGCTTGGTCTCGAGCTACTGGCAAACCTTGAGCTTTGCTATCGGCCGTGTCGGAGCCGAGGATCGGCTCCGAACCCATCAGTGAGAATAAAGGCTCACTGAACGTTATGGTAAGTACATAACTTCTTTTTTTAAGTTATAATTGTACATTAGACTTCTACAACTTAGTAGTCATATTACCCATCACATAATTTTGTTTTGCATCTGTGTGTTTAATTTTCTGCTGCTTTCTGTTTTGATGTGTTTCTCTGTGCATTTATGTAGCAGTTCAGTGGTTCTATTTATATTTTTACATCTGTACAGTAATTGTATTTGTCAGAAAGTTGGGGCTTGATTAGTTGTGTTAAGTACTGCTGATAACCTTAGTCTATGTCGATATCTTCTATGAGACTTTCCTGTAATAGGGAATTTTGGGGGGTACTTCATTGTTTTGGTTCTTTTCCTGTTGCTTCTCTTAAACATCAAAAACTCGGGGTGATAAAGAGAAAGAGTGCTGGAGCTAGGAGGTGCTCCTTTCTTGCATACCTTGACCAGGGCTGCCAGGTGGTGATTATAGTTGCTTAGTGCTGCTCCAAAGTAAAATCTCACAAGAATTTGGGTCCCCCCAGCATAATGCCAGTACCTCAGGAGCAGGCAGTCCCCCTCTGGCAGGTGACAGGGTCTGGCTCTCAAATAAGTTCTCTGAGGCTTTTAAATAATGCCAGGTTACTTAGAAATAAACTGGTTATTATATGCAATGTACTCAGTATGGTTGATCTGGCATTCATTACAGAGACCTGGCTGGATAAGAATTTAGGGCATTGGCTTGTGTTCTGTGTTTTGCCTACTTACCATGTGATTCACAGCCCCCTGCAAGGATGGTGGGATGGCTGTTTGTTTTTCATCTGACCTAGAGTTGCCTGGAGGGTCTAACTCATATAGAATTATCCTTGGTGCTGGGGTGCATTGTAGGCTTCTCCTTGTTTACTATCCACCAGGTTATCTTGAAGAACCATTTCTCTAAGAGTTTCCAGATGTCATCATTGACTTGCGTCATAGATTCACTCAGATGGTTAGTCCTGGGGGATTTTAATATCTGGGTGGATAATGAGACTTATTGCTATGAAACTCTTAGGTTTAATGAAAAGCTTAATCTTCACTTAGGTAACTTTCATCACACTTCATAAGTTTGGATATTTCTTGGATTCATTTTCCAACTTAGTCTTGAAACCAGGGATTTTGTGGTAGAACCTGTCTCTTGGTCTGATCACTATCTTGTCCATTTCAAGCTTGACCTCCCACCACCTTAGTTTCCTACTACTAAACTGGTCAAATGTAGGAATCTCACAGCAGAAAATACTGATATTCTGTGCTTATCCAAGAAAGGCGTTGGTATAGATAATCCTATTGTGCTGGTAATGCTGTCATCAGGATAGTGGATTAGGTTGCCCATGTGTGTTTATACTGTAGAGCTGTGATTTGACTATATGTTGCAGTTAATACACAGACTAGGGTAGAAATTTGAGCAACAGTAATTTGGGATGCTGCTTATCATGGACAGGTTTGGTCTAGATGAGCATTATGCTTCACAGCAGAGACAGATCTTTTAAAAAGGTCTGCTTTTGTGTCCAAAGATATCCTTGCTGCATTAAGTCATCCACCTGCATTCTTTCAGGCTGTTGACAGACTGTGAAGTCCAGCATACCTAACAGTTGGAGAGTTGTTTATCTGTTCTCTTGTGGAAGCTGCACAGTTATTTGGAGACAAGTGGTGCCCCCGTTAGCATTGTCACCTCACAGCAAGAGGTTCTGTAGTTCCATTCTCAGCTGGAGCACCTTCTGTGCAGAATCTGCATGTCCTCCCTATGGTTGAGTGAGTTTTAAAAGACATGCAGGTAGGTGCGTGGACCTTCTGTGAAGGTTGGGTGCTGAGCTGGCAACTTGACATTGTAAAAACTCCACTGCCAATCAATCTCCGGGCCGGTGATCCACCATGGCGACCCCTAACCAGGAAAAGCCGAAATACAGTGCTTTGCTAGTAGGCACTCCTTTCCACGAGTTTTGCCCATTAAACAGTGCTGGCTGCTAGGGATGAATAACTTGCAGGACTTTGCTAGGTGAAGTTTGAATTGTCATCTAAGACAATCTTGAGCACATTGTTTCTGCCATGTACCTGATGAAATATACTCTAGATCATGACCATATGAGGCTAATAAGAACTTGCCCTGCCTTGATTGACTAAATCCTGTTATTCTCCTCATAGTTCAATCTCATTGAGAATTGTCATGTGTCTGTCCTCATTAAAGGAGACTTTAATCATCCCAATAATGAAGAAACCATCTGAGGAAACAAACTTGTTGGAGAATTAGCTTCTCATCTCTAACTTTCCTTTTATTGGAAAGGTTATTGAGAGGTGGTCTATGCACATCTGCATTCCCATCTGATGTCTCATAGTTAGTTAGATCCTTCTTAATCTGCATTTACATCTAAACACATTACAGCGACAATACTCTTGATCTGTTCATGGTGGTGGATCAGTAGCATTATTCTGTCTTGATCCTTTTTGATTTTTCAACAGATTTTGTCACTGTTTTTTTTTTTTTTTTTTTGTGTGTCTGTGTGGGGGGATCCTGTCTGAATATCTGGGGACATACTATGAGTTATTTAGTATGGCCGTTGAGTGGTTTGTTTGTTATCTGTCAGGTCATACTCAGCATGTCATGTCTGGCTCTAGTTCTTCAGGCTTCTACATATTAGATTGTGGTGTATTTCAAGACTTATCACTCATGGTAATCATGCTGCCACTAAGGAAAGACATTGCGGGGGGGGGGGGTATTAATATATGCTGATGATATTCAGCTTTATTTTTTCTTTCCTGTAGAGAGTGCCTCTCTGATTTTTCACTTTTGGAAGACTACCTGAATTCCATCCTTGAAGAGATGACATATAATCAGTAAAAATTCAATCCAGTTAAGACTAAGTCAGTGCTTATGCATGCTGGCATTCATCTGTAAATGTTCCTCTGTTTTCTCCATTAATTATTTATGGCAAGAATCAGTTGGAACTTGTTTCTCATGTTTGTTACCTGGGCATTGCTCTTCATGACAGGCTGATGTTGAGGGATCAGTTGTCGGCCATCAGTAAGACATTTTCTGTGTGAAGAATATTGCCCAGATCAAATGACTGCTTTACTCCAACTTCAGACATTGGGACAGTGATAAATGCACTAGTGTTCTGACATTTTGACTGCTGCAGTGCTCTCTACTTGGGGTTTAGATGCTTACTTGGCCAGCCTGCAGCAAGTGCTGAATTATATGGCTTGGCTTTTGCTAATATGTGTAATACTACATAGGTGCTTTGGGATCTTTGCTGGCTGCTGGTTGCATCCAGATATACTTTTAAGCGTCTCATTCTCATCTGTTGGGCTTTATACGACCTAGGTCATGCTTTTCTGCAAGAGCTGCTGAGACCTTATGTTCCCACAAGATTGGTCAGATTGTCAAGTATGGGACTGCTGACTGTTTAAAAGGCCTGATTTGAGACTTCTGGCAGAAATTCATTTCCTTTATCTTGCCCACATTCTTTGGAATCAGCTGCCTTGCTTGATTCAGACATGTGAGATATAGTGCTCTTTAGGAAGACCCTGAAATACCATCTTTTCAGGATTACTGTTGTGAGCTTGACCTGGGTGTTTCTATCATTTTGAATTTTTTGAACTGGGCGATAGTTAAGCTTAGATTTGCTAACTGCAGTATTTTTAAGTAATTTTGCAGATGATTTTAGCAGTTAATGCCAGGTGTATTTTTAAATATGTTAAATGCTTAGATTTAAGTATTATAGCAATTTAAATCTTCTTCTCTTTCTGCTGTTCCCGCTAGGGGTCGCCGCAGCGGATCATCTGTTTCCATTTCTTCCTGTCCTTTGCATATTGCTCAATCACACCAACCACATGCATGTCCTCTTTCACCACATCCATAAACCTTATCTTAAGCCTTCCTCTTTTCCTCTTACCTGGCAGCTCCATCCTTAGCATCTTTTTCCCAATATACCCATCATCCCTCCTCAGCACATGTCCAAACCAATGCAATCTCGCCTCTCTGACTTTGTCTCCAAACCATCCAACCTGAGCTGACCCTCTAATATACTGATTTCTAATCCAGTCCATCCTTGTCACACCCAGTGCAAATCTTAACATCTTTAACTCTGACACTTCCAGCTCTGACTCCTTCTCAGCTAGAGCGTCTTCTGTGTGGAGACATGCGTGAATGGGCGTACCTTCATTGAAGGTTGTGCGTCAAGGCCGGCAACTCGGCACGTAAAAATCTACTGCCAATCATTAGTGGACCGGAGTTCCGCTGTGGCGACCCCTAACCGGGAAAAGCCGAAAGACACAACAACAACTGGCCATGTTTAGGGTGTTAGTGATTTAATGACAGTGTCGTAGGGGCATATTCTTAGCTGTGAACCTCCCAATAGTAGCATTGAACAGATCCCTCATCTCTGAAACCCAGCCAATGTTTTTATACCTATTTTTTTATATACAAGTGATTTTCTCTAAAGGCAATATGACTTTTTTTGTGTAAAGAAAAAAAAAACAATTGATTATATGCAGAAAAGTTTAACTTGCATATAAGTAATTATCTCAAGAAATCGTAACAGGAAAGTTAACTGTTGATGGTATGTACTCTAGAAGTTGTTTATACACAGTGAATTTTGTCATAAAGGAAAGTTATCTAAAGGCAATATTAGTAATTTTGCAAAGTAAAAAGCTAATTATTGATTTTGTAAGCAAAACTATTTGTATATAGTAATGTTTGGCATGCCTGAGTACTCAGAGCCTCAGTCGTGTAGCATACTTCCAAAGATGAAAAATCAGACACAAACTCTCTAAAGGAAAGAAAAGACGAAGCCCTTCTAAGTGACAAATGTAACAGTCCAGTTTTAAACACCTTTAGAAATTCACAACAGTCTCATCTTTTAAGCAGCATCCTATTCAAATGTTACAACCATCCACCTTACCCATCATAAATCAGTCCTGTTTGCATACTTCACTAACATAACATATTCCACTGTATTATTCTTCTAATATATGTAAAACTTAACTGCATTTTATTTCTGTGCTCATGCCTGTAAGGCACAGGTTGTATCTTGAAAAGGGTTGGTAGACCAACTCACCAACCCTATTAACAAATGGAGAAAAAGTAACAAATAAAATTTAGCGCACAGAATGAATATGGACATTAAAATAAATTTACATTGGAACTGCAGGCATAGAAGTGACTTTTGTACACTATAATGAGTTATGTGCAAGGCACTGGAGGTGAAGGAAGACATAACATGATAGAATGTATCGGAAATTTCTGTGTTATTTGTGCAACTGTGGACAATTATCAGCTTATATTGAATGAGAAATATTATTGTGATATGAACAGTATTGAAATTGGAAAACATTTCAGTCCTGCTTAGTATGACGGGTGTCAAAAGATATGATACATTATGCAATTTATTAGCTCCAGTAAACTTACTTCATATAATTTTAAGTTATTGTAGAGATTTTGCAAAACCATCTCAGCCTGAAATCAGTTTATTTATTTTATTTTTCTATTTGTTTTTACATTTGTTAACCGGATTAGTCCGACTGGGCCCAGAGAGCCCTTTTTCACCAGAGACCTGAAGAGAAAAGCTCCAGGAAAGTAATTAAAAATAAGAAAAACCTAACAATTAAAGTTGTAAGATACTTAACAGTACAAAACAGAGAGAAATATACAATACAAATATATACGAGGCAAAAGTACAGTATTTTGAGAATGCAGTAACAATATGTTTGAGAAATTTGGTTAGCATTAAGTTATTTACAAGGAATGTAGCAATGCCTAAAATAAAAAAAAAAATCAGAGTAACATCATGAAACAGTACAACAAAGATGCATTTAATAGCATATGTACTAACTGCAGAAAGAGTAATATATGTAGATAGTTCAGGTAGATAGACAGATATGTTAATTGAGAGAAGAAGAAAAATTCATTAGGTAATTTCTTGACAAGTTCAGAGCCATGCATGTTGGAAATGAATTTTAAGTTGCTTTTTGAATTTGCCACTTTTGGTAGTGGAGTGAAGGGACAATGGCAGTTTGTTCCATGAATATGCAATTGAATGACTGTGAAGTATTTTTCCAATATTTCTGTTTGGCTTGGTCACCTGCAGAAGGTTTTGTTGTGTGGTTCAGAGGTCACAATTGGGTATAGGGTGTAATTATGCATGTAAGGGCAGGGCAGGAGTTGGGGATATTTAGGATGCATTGTGCAATTTGTAGTTGTGATATTTGATGCATGTGGGGGAGCTCAGGCCATCTTAAGATTTTCAGGGATATACGATGGTGGGATTTGTAGCTATTATTGGCTGTAAATCTGGCTATCTTGTTATAGGTGGTTTCTAGTTGGGTTAAGAGATTATTTTAGAGGTTAGTAAGTATGGGAGCAGCATACAGCAGGGATGGCAGAATAAATGTTTGAGCCAGTATAGATCTAGATTTGTTGGGTATATATTTGTTATTGCAGTATAGAAGACCTACTTTTTGATTGGACTTTTTGATACAGTTTAAGATATGTAGGTCAAATTTTAATTGGTCATCTATAGTAATGCCAAGCAATTTGGTGTTTGAGTCAGTGGTGATAATTATATTTAAGGATGGATTGAGGTTTTTTTGAAGGAAAAGGAGAAGCTTGGCCTTTTTGGGGTTGAGAAGCAGGTTGTTTTCAGTTACCCATTGTTCTACTAGGTGCAGAGATTGTTGCGTGACAGTGTGGAGATTTTGTATATCGTCGGAGGTGTTAATAATTGTGGAATTATCTACGTACTATATTAAGGTAGAGTGGGGGCAAGAGACATGGAGGTTATTTGTAAATATCTTAAAAAGTAGGGGCCCAGGATAGAACCCTGGGGAACCCTGGTCTTAACAAGATGGAAAGGGAAGAAGGATGTTTACCATCTGATGGACTGATATCTTTTTGAAATGTAGCTGTTAAACCAGGAGTTAGTGGAGGTAGAGAGTTGTAGTTTGGAAAGTTTGTTTAGGAGGATGGGATGGGAAACGGTATCAAATGCTTTGGATAGGTCAAGGAATAGAGCAGATATGAGTTTATTATTATCTCTGCTTGGGCAGTGTTGTGTGAGAAAGATAGGAGGGCAGTGGTGGTATTGTGCGAGGGTCGGAAACTGTGCTATGTGGATGTAATTAGGTTTGCCTATAAGAGGATGTTTAGTATTTGTCTATGTATAGCTTTTTCCACTATCTTGGATAAGGGGGATAATGTGGCAATAGGCCTGTAATTTGAGGGTTCTGTAGAATTTCCTCCTTTGCGGAGGGGTATTATGAAGAATTTTTTCCAGATATCTCGTACTTTATTTTCTTGGATGAATCTGTTGATAAGTATAGATACAGGGTATGCTACTGGGATTCGGCTGCATGTTTGAGAAATAATAGAGGGAGTTTGTTGGCTGATGGGGAAGAGGGTTTGAGTTTGTTAAGAAGTGATCTAATGAAAGTAGTTGCTATGGGTGCTAAGGAGAACGAGGGAAGAGATGAGATGAAAGATGGAGTCTTAATATCAAAAGGTTTTGGTTTAGTAAGCTTTTCTATTGTTTCTATGAAAAAGTTAAGTAGGGTTGCAGTTTCATTAGAAGGTTTGTTAGGGAAGGGGTTTGGTGAAGAGGAGTTCCCTGGAGATAGTAATTTGTTTATTGAGTGCCAGAATTTCTTTGGGTAGGAATGTGGGTTGCTCAGAGATTTTTGAAAAAAAAATTTTTTTGTCTAGTAGGACCTGCTTTTTTGTTTGGTTGTGAAGCTGTTTATATAAGTTCAGGTGGAAAGTTGAGTTGTTATTTTTTTTCCATGCACTCTAGGCACCGTCTCTCTTGTTCATAAGTGATCGAGTTGTCTGGTTTAGCCATGGTGCATAATTACATTTTAGCCTAATTGTTCAACTGGGAGCCATGTTGTTAAGGGCTTCTAGAAATGTATTGTTGAAGCTTTGGACAGCCTCAATAAGGGGTAATGTGTGTAGGAATAACCAGTTTACAGTGGACAGTAATTTATTTAGGGTGACAGGATTGTAGTTTTTAAGGTTACAAGACTCTTTGTATTGGTGGCTATTGTTAAGATTGGGAGAGTGTCTTACTACTGAGGTAGGGAGGTGGTCACTAATGGAGCTAGGTAGGGTGGAAGGGATATGATAGCACTGGGGGTTGGATACTAATATCCAGTCGATGACTGAGCTGTTCTGGGAATTATTTTGCTGGTGCATGGGAGAGGTGATTGGCTAGGTAAAGCCATAAAGATTCATAGAGTAGCTAGGGGATGCAGTATTAACAAGGTTCCAGTCAATATTTATATCCCCAAGGATGATGGTTTCATAGGAAATGGATATAGAAATCCAAGAAAGAAACTGCTCGAGTATGGGAATGTTTTTACCTGGGGGTATGTAGATTGCTGCAACGACAAGTATTTTTGTGTTAATTTAGGTTACATGTTGCTATAAGCATTTTGGCAGGGCAGAAATCAGGGATAGCTATTGAGAAGTGGGAGTGATAGAGCTGGTCAGAGTAGAGTAGAGTAGAGCTACTCCTCCACCCTTTTCTTACATCAGTCCAGTAGAACAATATTATAATCAGGGGTGAGAATTTTGCAGTTTGTAATATGAGGTTTTAGCCATGTCTCAGATAGGGCAAGTATATCTGGGTTATATTGAGAAATCCAGGTGTGAAAGAGGGTTCTTTTATTGATAATGCTTCGTATATTCATTGACAAACAAAGCTAGATTTTTGGAGGCTTGTGATTGTAATGAGTTATTTGTGAGGCAGTTGGAAAGGGGGGGGGTGCTATATAAGTATGGTTAGAGTGCTGTTGGCAAGGGCCTGGGTTGGGGTGAATATCACCAGATAAGAGTAGTATTGTGCTTTGAAGTATTTGTATGAAGAAATATTTGCAAAGGAACTAATGTTTAGTTTTGATGAGAGGTTGGGCATTTGGTATGCACAGTACTTTGAACTTGGGAAATTATATAGTGGTATGGTCAAAGAAAGAGGGGGCAGTAGGGGTGGAGTAGTTATTTGTATGGTGGGTAGTGGGATAAGAGAGTGTGGGAGATGGGGTGGTAAGCAGGTGAGGAGTTTGGTAAGTGGTTAGAGCTGTGAAAAGAATTAGACATAGGAGGGAGACAAATACAATTTTGAAAGGTATAGCCATGATTTAGTTTCAGCTCAAAAGTAATTAAAGGATAACAATTTATTTAAGGTTAGTAGAAGAAATCAGGATTGACTGAATGAGGTTTATAAAGTGAGTGACTGAAAGAGTTAAAAGCAGGTACGGCTCAGGATGGGTGGGGAGTGGGTGTTACAATTAATGGTTATGTGGGGTATGAGTAGAGGAGAGGAGGTGTCTATTGGCTAGTGCAGAGGCGGGGCAAAGCAGGTTTAGCTATAAAGGAAATGATGTCATGGGTGGTTGGGAATGGGGGTAGGGAAGCGGAGTGAGCTCAAGTGCAGGAAGGGTGAATGGAGTGGGATGAGCCAGAAAAAACAGACCAGGCCAGCTTCCAAAAAAAACAATCAGGAAAACTAAGCTCAGTCATTTCCAGGTCAGTGCATCGCAGTATTTTCCTAATAACTAAAACTTTTGTGCTACTAATCTAGTACAATATGGTGAAAAGGACCACCACTTCTTTAAGGAAAAACAATACAAGTATGGGCTTTAGGTCCATAGCTAAACCTTTTCCAAGAGAAAGAAAGTAGTTTAAGTAAATGACCTAGGAGTACAATAGGAAGAGAAAAAAATGGGGGTGGGACCAGTAGTGTGCACGCTTACAGTAAAACGCTATAGCAAAATGTCTTCAGTTTAGAGGACAGATTAAATACATCTCTAACATACACTAGTTAAGCTGAAAGCACTTCAGTTGTTTCACCGATGCAAGGTCTCACAGTGCAGGGCAACCAGACAGCCTTTGGTTTATTGGAGGTTGGGCAGGACACAGAATAAAACATTTGCTGAGGGGACTAGATATAAAAAGGAAAAGAAGATAAATATTAGGTCTGAAGTTTTAAAGCACTCTGATTACCAAGTAACTAAGATAGAGGATGCAGGAGAAGGGCAGAATACTTGTAAGAAACAGCACCATTCTATGAGCAACACAAAATGCAAAGAAAGCAGAGAGAAAAAAAAGGTAACTGCAGATGATACCATGCTATTATAACATACACTGTATTATTATGTATTGTTATAAAGGTTATGAAGAGAAAACAGTAACTACTAAGATGTTATACACAATTTAGCATTCTCCACTAAAAGTCAGGAATAAGAACAATGGTATTCTACAGAAACACAGTAACTACTAAGATGCTGCACACAATTTAGCATTTTCTACTAAACGTCAACAATAACAACAGTGATATTATACAGAAACACAGAGTTGCTTGTATCCCTCAGAGGTTACAGCAAGTTCTATGCTAATTGTCAAACAGGTTACTGATCTAAAAGTACAGATAGAAGGTGACAATAGTCATATTAGTGAATAACTGAACCAACCAACACCAGAAACCGACTGTAGAAGGAAAAAGGCTAGCTGGTAAAATATAGTAACTTCTGCACAGCTCGAACAGAGTATAACACACGTATAGTCAACACTAGTGTTTCACCAAAATTCAGGCTAAATCCACTCGTAATGATAAAAAACGATTCTTTATTGAAAATAAGGTTTAGCGCTTTCATCTGTTAAAAATCAGACTTCCTCAGAACCAAAATGGAGTACTTCCAGTTCACATTTAAATAACCTTTTTGGCACCAAAAATTCAAAAAGAAATGGAGCTCTTAAAGAGACGTAGTCATAATAACTCCATATATACATACTACTGCTAAAAACAGCTAAACATTTCAACAGATCCAGTGTGCTGATATAAAAATGACAATATAAATATAGTGACAATGTAAATAAAAACAATTATGGTAAATAAAATAAAATACACTCTGCACGTACTAACTTCAACTTAAAACATACTCCAAATATATGTAATAATGAAATGGTAAAACTTGCATGACTAGTGCTCATAAATTGTAACAAATCAACAAGAATCAAAATACAAAATACAATAGCAACATCCATGATATATCTATGCCACGATTAAAAATGGTTTAATACTTATATTTTCATTTATGCCAGGTGACCTAATGGCATCTGTCAAAATTTGCCACTTACTTTCATGGCTAAAAGTGCTTTCCAATTTCCCCCATAAGTAAATACTTCTACGTGATCTATAATGGCAAATTTAAAACCATGTGATTCACCATATATGGATATGTGTTTATAAAGTGCATTGTTATTATCTTTAATCTTTATCTTATAAATATGTTCATATACTCGTTTCCTAAGGGCTCTCTCTGTTTTGCCTATATAGAATGTGCTGCAGGCATAACATGTAACAATATATACGACTTGTTTAGTGCTACAATTTCCTGCTTTGCATTTAATGTTAGTCTTGTTGATATCTCCTAACTTAATATTGCCTACCTCATTTATGGCATAACATTGTTTGCAGGTACTGCATTTTCTAGTTCCCATCGAAGGCTTTGTATTATGTACAGTTTTTTGTTTAGAAGCTTTCTCCAATAGTTTTTTTAATGTTGGGTGCTGTTTTATATACAAAGCTCGGATAATTGCCCAAAACGGAAGCTGTATCATCATGTACTGTTATTAAACTCCAGTGCTGTCTTAAAATATCTCTAATATACTTCGTGTAAGGAGTATACATCAAGACGCAAACTCGATTACAACACATACCTACATCGTCATATCCCTTCTTTCTATTATGAATCTTCATAAAATCTAATGACTTGCCCAATAAAGGTGGAACTTTTTTACCCCATTCATTCTTCACATAGTTGGAAACTTGTGATAATAGGGCTGAGGGGTATCCTCGATTACTAAACATATTACTTATTCGGTCAACTTCCCTATTCATAATTTCTCTAGTAGATGACATACAAGCTGCCCTAATACATTGTCCTTTGTAAACATTTCTGAATATATGGGGAGGATGATAACTATTAAATTCAATATAGTCATTTGAAAAGGTTTCCTTCTTATGTATTTGTGAAATAAATCCCTTATCAGAATGGCTGATATATGTGTTGAAATATGCTATGCCACTCTCACTGATGTTATGAGTGAACTTTAAAAAATTCGTTGTACCATTAATAAATTCCATAAAATAATTAATCTCATCTTTTGAACCCTTCCATAAGATGAATAAATCATCCAAATATCGTGTATAATATGCTATATTGGAATAAAATTGTCTCTTGAACACATATTCTGTTTCCCATTCCAGCATGACTAGATTGGCAAAAACAGGGGCACAAGAGGCCCCCATAGCCACACCTTTGCATTGCCTAAAATATTCACCTTGAAAATGTATATAATTATGGTCCAAAACTGTTTCTGGTGGCATGAACAGGACAGTGGGTCAACATAATTATGACTGTCTTGATTTATTTTTAAGGGATGAATATGATTTTGGTACTAATGTTGAACATGGTAGTGGTCAAGACAAAGCAAGACAACATGCCCCTTTTAAGGGCTCGATAAGGGACTCAATTAATATGCTTGGAAAGAAATTATTAAATATAAAGAATGTTAAGATAGATAATGCATACTTAGCCAAGTGTATTTCTTTGCAAATAGTACCTAAAGGCCTTAGATTTTTTAAATTACCTATGGGCCTGGAATACAACATAGGTACTATTAATGTATTTAATAAAATGTTTGATAATTTTGGTATAGAATATATGAAGATGCTTATCAAATTCAATGATGAGAAATTGTCTACCCTGATTCGAGAGGTTGAGAAATTGAACCAAGATATAGTAAATGATATATTGTTTACACAGTGGAAAGATTTATATGACAAACAGTTTTACTATGCTGAACAAAAGGCCAAAGGAATATTCAATAGAAAGAATAAGAAAATACAGAGAGATGTAGAGTTATATTACCAAAATAGAGCTTACATATGGCCACAGGATAGAACTTCCATTGATAATACAGTATATAATAGAAATAGAGGTAAATATTTTAATAAGGAAACTAATTTTCAGGGGGGCAGATTTTACCCCACGGCAAAAATTCAAATAAAATAGTGAAAGCAGATAAATTTCCTAAACAATTTTCAGTATGTGACATATCTCGTAGTACGCACACGGTTGAGTTTGATAGTCAAGATAGCAAACAGTGTTCAGAATATAATGATAGGAATAAAACCCAAGTGGAAAACATTATTCATACTTACAATGGGTTTAAGGTGTTTAATTATACTGATATGAATATTACACCAGAATTTTTAACATTGTTCAGTAAAGGTATGAAATTTATTCCATCTACAGGTTTCCAACTTGTGGATATTATTAAAGAAGTCAAATTATTTTGTCGAAGACTCAATTTAGCTATGCAGTTTAGAGAACATAACACGCAACAAGGACCGACTGAACATCTTGGATTAAAAAAGAAAAGTATGTATATACCCATATCAAATAATCAAGTGGGTAATTATGAGAAGATGGTGTGTCATGATATTTATAAATTTAAGAAAAATCTTAAGATCAACAGTAGTTATAAGCTAGATATTGAGGACAATTTGAATGAAGTAGAACAACAATGCTTAAATCAATTTATTAGCAATAAGGATATTAGATTAATGAAACCCGACAAAGGAGGCGGAATTGTGATATTTAATACATTTGATTATGTTAATGAAATGCATAATATTTTGTATTCATCAAATAATTATGAAGTAGTATTGTTAAATGAGATTAATATTGGTTACAAAAGAATTGATCTAACATTAGAAGAATATTTTATTGATTATAGGTTCATACTAGGCTATCTGCCCTAGGGCATTTATAAGCCTAGCCAGAATGTGTTTGGCTTTCGCCACCCATTTTAAATTAATTTTGCTATGCCCTTTTTTGAGGTTAGTATACTGTGCCTCTGTCTAACAGTGACACAGAAGTGATACCTGGGGTAAACCTACAATCTCCCATCCACTCATCAAGATTCCTCTTGAAGAGAGTCAATGAGGGACTCTGCCTAACCTGGACTGGGATTTTATTCCAGAGTGAAGGGAGCCTCTGGGTTATGAATCTGTCCCTCCAGCATGTCCTATTTATTTCAGTGCTGAGGTTCAAGTCTCGAGCGTGTAGCTCGATGGGATTTGGATTTTCTGAGGTGCAGCATGTCCATTAATTCCGGGTTGGACATGACTTTATACGTCAGGCACAGATCGCCTCTGAACAGGCGGTATGCCACTGAGTAGAGCTGGAGTTTCTTTAACCGGGCAGCATATGGCATCTGTTTGAGCCCTTTGATCCTCTTGGTGAGGTACTTTTGGGGCCTTTCCAGTTGCTGCAGGTGTCTGGTAAGGTACATCCCAAAAGGGGCATTGTACTCAATTATGGGCCTGATGAGAGATTAGTAAAGAGGCACGATGACCTCCCCTGATCTAGATGTGAATCCCTTCATGATTAGGTGGGCTATATAAAATGTTTTTCTAACCACTTTGGCCACATGGTTGTCAAATGAGAGATTGCTATCAACTTGGGTCCCCAGGTCCCTAATTACTTCTTCTGTACTTAATGGATTACCACCTATGTGGTAATTTGTGGGCACTTTGTTTTTGCCAAAGGGGATGACTATACACTTTTTGGCGTTTAGCTTGAGGCCACGGCTCTGGCACCAGTTGTCTGTTTCTATGAGGCCCTTTTGGAGGATGCTTGTGTCGGCTGGAGAGTCGATTATGGCACCCAGTTTGCAGTCATCTGCGAACTTGGTCAGCCACAGTCCTTCCGTGTTGGCCTGTACCTCTGAGAAATATATACCGAACAAGAGAGTTCCCAGGACTGAGCCTTGTGGGATGCCACTTGTAACTGGTTTGGAGTCTGACATGGCTCCAGCAATTCTAACCATGTGGGTTCTGTCCTTGAGCCAGTTTGCAACCCATCTAATGACATAGGGGTTTATATTTAAGCTGGTGAGCTTATCTATAATGCCCAAGTGGGGTATTGTATCGAAGGCTTTTGCGAGGTTCAGGTAGGCTGTGTGGACCACCTTCCCCTCATTAATGGCCTTGGTGACTGTTTCAAAGAAATCAACCAGGTTTAAGAGGCAGGATCTGCCCTTAACAAAGCCGAACTGGGTAGGATCCAGTGTCTGTAGGTCCCCAATATCTTTATTTATGAGATCCATGATGATCCTTTCCATAGCTTTGCAGACCAAGCTAGTCAGGCTTATGGGGCGATAGTTTCCAGGATCCGTTGAGGCACCACCTTTGTGGAGAGGGACCACAGTTGCTGTACGCCACTCTTTGGGTACATATCCTGTAGTAAGGCTGAGATTGAACAGTAGTTTTATACTTGGGTTTAGCTCTTCTTGGAGTTCATGTAGGACGCAGCCCGGGACACCGTCTGGTCCCATTGATGCTGTGTTTTTTGCTTTGGAGAGGGCGGCTCTTACCTGAGCATCTGAGATGTCAGGGGGGCAGCACTGTGCTGGGATAGATATTTGCCCTTTTGGTGGGGGGGGGGAGAAGTTTGCGCTGAACCTGTCAGCTAGGATGTTGGCAATGTCTGTGGGTTCAGTGTATTTTTTGTCATTTTGGACTAATTCTGAGCATATCTGGGAATTACCACCCAGGTTCCTAACATAGCTAAAGAAAGCCTTGTGATTATCCTTAGTGTCCTGTGCAATTTTTCTCTCGAAGCTGGCCTTAGACGATTTTATGAGTGCCCGTAGTTTTTTGCTAATACTGATCAGAGATGTCTTCCCTTTTTGGAATTTTGCTCTATCATTTAGTAGCTTCCTCCTTCTATTGTATAGTTTGTTTATGGCTGGGGTCCACCAGACAGGACGTCTGCCTTTGGAGGATTGGGTCTTGGTTTTATTTGGGATCGCATGATCCATGCATTCCTGAAGGTGTTCATAGAATGCGTTTATAAAGGATTCTGCGGTCAGGGCCGTACTTTCCACAGGCCTGGGGGCTTTGAAGGATTCCACCTCGGTTTTGAGGAGTGTGAAATTTGCTTTAGAGAAGTTTTTCACTGTGGTTTTCTGGGCAGGGGGTGGTGTCGGGATGTGAATATCCAGTGAGATTAGTTTATGGTCTGATCTTACCAGTGAGGGATACACTTCTGGTCTGGAGCATAGAGTCCCCATGTTGGTGATGATCAGGTCCAGTATGTTTTCCCCTCTTGTGGAAGTGGTAACAAGTTGTTCCATAGCATTTGAGTTTATAAATTCTAGGAACCTTTGGGCTAGGGTGTTGGAGCTAGAGTAATGCTCCCAGTCTATGTCTGGGTAGTTGAAGTCGCCCAATATTATGGTGTTTGGAGAGACCTTCATATTTTCCAGTGTTCTCAGGAAGGCCGAGTGGGGTTTCTGGGTTAGGGAGGGAGGTCTGTAGCAGGCTATAAACTGGAAGGCAGTTTTACCCACTGTTAGTTGCATATGGATAGTCTCTGATGTTTCGTGCTTTGCCACCAACCTGGAGGTGTGGGTATCTTTGACGAATATTGATACTCCCCCTCCTTTTGTAGGTCGGTCCAAGTTTTGGGGCCGAAAAGCATGGTATGAGGTATAACCTGGTAGTGCTGGGGTGCTCTCGGGAGCCTTGAACCAGGTTTCTGTTACTGCACAGATATCGATGTTCTCCATGCTGAGGAGAGTTTCAAGTGCGTGCATCTTGAGGTTTACACTTCTGGTATTGAGTAGCATTACTCTTAGTTTCTTATCCCTTGTGATACCTATGGAGGTGGGTTTGTCTTTTGAGCCTTGTCTAAAAAAGGCACTATGGAGGTAGCAAGAGCCTTTGCCAATATCCGAAAGCCCAGGGGTGACAGGTGCAAGCCGTCCCTAGCGAAGCATCGTGGCTTGTCAAGCATGTCATCCCAGGCTGACAGGCATTGGATCCCCTTTGAAAGACACCAATACTTAAGCCAATTGTTGAAATTGATCATCTTGTCTTCATATCGTGGCATCATTCTTGGTGAGGGTAAGATGCTACTCAAGGTCAGGGTCATACCGGCCTGGGCCACATGCTCAGAGAGCTCCTCTATGTCTCTTTACATGTAGTCCAGGGAGGTACGTCTCAGGTCATTCACACCAGCATGGACAATGACTGAGTCATATTTGTACTTGCCTTGGAGTGACCTGAGTGCTTGTGTTATGTGGCGGATCCTAGCGCCCAACAGGCAGCTCACCGTGACCTTCTCCCTGTTCAGCCTGGTGAGCGGGACGTCAGTGTGCCTCACGATAGAGTCACCTATTACAAGTGTATCAGGTGTGTTGTTTAGCCTTAAGGGCTGTGACTGTTCGGCACACTGGCTTTGTGAGCTATGTGTTGCACGTGTTTTGTTTTGGGGTAGCGGTTGCGTGGGTGTCTGCTTTGGAGGTCTCTGCTGCTTAGGCAGATTTTTATTTAGAGCCTCCGAGTATGTTTTTGTGTGTTTCTGTGTTTGGTTTGCTGTCGTGGTAGGTCTATGTGAGACTGGAATTGTACTGAGTGTGGTTTCCTTCTCCTCCTGACTGGTTACGCCAGTACTGAGTTGAGAGAGCTTAGCCTCCAGTTTGGCTATATGGATGCATCTCTCACATGTGTTGGAATTTGTTGGGAAGAGGAGAGGGTTGTCTGTGTATATGAGGCAGTTGTAACATTGCCTCAAGATTCCCAGATTCACCAGCTGGACTGGAGAGAAGATTGACAACTGACCTTTGGACATGCTAGAATAGTATTGGGAATTCCTTTATAATTGAAAAAAGGGCCAATGGGGAACAAGGTACTCAAGAGGACTTTGTGAGAGTGTAGTGCTTTTAATTTTTTAGTGCTGACTTCTATAATTGCTTTAGTGAGCAAGTGCCTTTAGTGAGCAAGTGCCAGGTAACTTAAATGCAATGTGTTACAGGTAACTTAAATGCAAAAACGACAAACAGTAACTTTCTTTTAAGTGAAACAAGGAAATGAGTACAGTAAGCAATGCAGATATCACTAGGGATCCACAGAAACGCTAAAAAGCTGTGTTTTAGGTGGTATTAGCGTTTCAGGGAAATAACAAGCAAACAAACAACAAGCATACAAACAGAGCTAGATTCAACAGGCCTGGATCTAGTCTATGCTACAGCAAACAAGGTATACCAATTTCAGTAAGAAACAGTTGAAATATGCAGGCACTATAATCCTTTAACCAGAAATTCCCAGCTCAGAAGGGCAGAGTCCAGCCTCTCCTCTCACAAGAGTGCAGACCATGAACCTTCTTAATGTAAAATAACTGGCCTGAAGCCCAAGTGCTTAAACCAGAACTAATACACTTTTAGAATAACAGACACTGAGCCCTCAATCAGCAGTTCCCAACTTAGAAGGATGTGAGCTACCTGTCCTGCCACCACAGTGCAGGCCACAAACCTTCCTAATGTAAAACAACTGGTCTGAAGCCCAAGTGCTTAATCCAAAAGACTTAGAATGATAGCTACACTTTAATCAAGTTACTACCAAGCAGTAATAAATACAATTGAATACTTTGAAGAATGCTTGGATTAGTGCTCAAGTTATACAAACAAAGCTAGATTCAGCAGGCCTGGATCTAGTCTACGCTACAGCAAACAAGGTGTACCAATTTCAGTAAAAAGCAGTTCAAATATGCAGGCACTATAAGCCTTTAACCAGAAATTCCCAGCCCAGAAGGGCAGAGTCCAGCCTCTCCTCCCACAAGAGTGCAGACCACGAACCCTTTTAGTGTAAAATAACTGGCCTGAAGCCCAAGCGCTTAAACCAGAATTAATACACTTTTAGAATAACTGACACTGAGCCCTCAATCAGCAGTTTCCAACTTAGAAGGATGTAAGCTACCTGTCCTGCCACTACAGTGCAGACCACAAACCTTCTTAATGGAAAACAACTGGTCTGAAGCCCAAGTGCTTAAACTAAAAGGCTTAGAATGAGTTACACCAAGAAGTAATAAATACAACTGAGTACTTTTAAGATGACGCAAAAGCAAAATAAAGTAGGAAGAAACACAAATACAGTAAAAGCAGATATATATATATATATATTTTTTTCAGAAAAGTAGCAAAAACAGTAGTAAAAACAATTCACATGCAGTGCAAGCTGGCACACTTGAGTATGTAGCAATATTAGTCCACACACTGTTTGAAAAAATGTAATTAAATTAAAAAGGACTAAAAGCAAGTGCAGAAAGGGTTTATTAGGTAGAATGCTGTAAAGAGATGGGACTGGGGGAGTGTCCTAGATCAAATCTACGGTGGGGCAGGCACTGCAAAAGCCACCAAATTTAAACTACAACCAAGAATAGGGAGAGAGGGTGGGGAAGACTGTTTCAACAGAGCTAGATATGAGGAATCACAGTCCAAATTTTAAAACCACAAAAAGTGCAGAAAATATACTTAAATCAGCTTATGTCCAGTTGATGTATGCAGACAATTCTCTGTAGCCAGCAACTCGATTTAAAATGATTACTAGAAATGTAACCAACACAGATTTTAATGTTAGCAGAAACCCCCCAAGCTAATTAACACTTAAAGGAATTTTAAAGCAGTCTAACAACTACTGCAGAGCTTCAGAGACACACACAAGACAGTTTCAACAGAGCTAGATATGAGGAATCACAGTCCAAATTTTAAAACCACAAAAAGTGCAGAAAATATATTTAAATCAGCTTATGTCCAGTTGATGTATGTAGCCAGCAACTCGATTTAAAAATGATTACTAGAAATGTAACCAACACAGATTTTAATGTTAGCAGAAACCCCCCCAAGCTAATTAACACTTAAAGGAATTTTAAAGCAGTCTAACAACTACTGCAGAGCTTTAGAGACACACACAAGGCAGTTTCAGCAGAGCTAGATATGAGGAATCACAGTCCAAATTTTAAAACCACAAAAAGTGCAGAAAATATACTTAAATCAGCTTATGTCCAGTTGATGTATGCAGACAATTCTCAGTAGCCAGCAACTCGATTTAAAATGATTACTAGAAATGTCACCAACACAGATTTTAATGTTAGCAGAAACCCCCCCAAGCTAATTAACACTTAAAGGAATTTTAAAGCAATCTAACAACTACTGCAGAGCTTCAGAGACACACACAAGACAGTTTCAACAGAGCTAGATATGAGGAATCACAGTCCAAGTTTTAAAACCACAAAAAGTGCAGAAAATATACTTAAATCAGCTTATGTCCAGTTGATGTATGCAGACAATTCTCAGTAGCCAGCAACTCGATTTAAAATGATTATTAGAAATGTAACCAACACAGATTTTAATGTTAGCAGAAACCCCCCAAGCTAATTAACACTTAAAGGAATTTTAAAGCAGTCTAACAACTACTGCAGAGCTTCAGAGACACACACAAGACAGTTTCAACAGAGCCAGATATGAGGAATCACAGTCCAAATTTTAAAACCACAAAAAGTGCAGAAAATATACTTAAATCAGCTTATGTCCAGTTGATGTATGCAGACAATTCTCAGTAGCCAGCAACTCGATTTAAAATGATTACTAGAAATGTCACCAACACAGATTTTAATGTTAGCAGAAACCCCCCCAAGCTAATTAACACTTAAAGGAATTTTAAAGCAATCTAACAACTACTGCAGAGCTTCAGAGACGCACACAAGACAGTTTCAACAGAGCTAGATATGAGGAATCACAGTCCAAATTTTAAAACCACAAAAAGTGCAGAAAATATACTTAAATCAGCTTATGTCCAGTTGATGTATGCAGACAATTCTCAGTAGCCAGCAACTCGATTTAAAATGATTATTAGAAATGTAACCAACACAGATTTTAATGTTAGCAGAAACCCCCCCAAGCTAATTAACACTTAAAGGAATTTTAAAGCAATCTAACAACTACTGCAGAGCTTCAGAGACACACACAAGACAGTTTCAACAGAGCCAGATATGAGGAATCACAGTCCAAATTTTAAAACCACAAAAAGTGCAGAAAATATACTTAAATCAGCTTATGTCCAGTTGATGTATGCAGACAATTCCCAGTAGCCAGCAACTCGATTTAAAATGATTACTAGAAATGTAACCAACACAGATTTTAATGCTAGCAGAAACCCCCCAAGCTAATTAACACTTATAGGAATTTTAAAACAGTCTAACTACTGCAGAGCTTCAGAGACACACACAAGACAGTTTCAACAGAGCTAGATATGAGGAATCACAGTCCAAATTTTAAAACCACAAAAAGTGCAGAAAATATACTTAAATCAGCTTATGTCCAGTTGATGTATGCAGACAATTGATCATAGAATTACTAGTGAGATCTACCAATATTTAAAAGTTGAACATCCGACTCTGGCTACTATTATAGAAATTCCCAAAGTACACAAGTGCATCACCCATCCTCCTTTTAGGCCTATAGTTTCTGGTTCAAGATCCGAAACATATCCTTTAGGAGTTGCCATTGATAGATGGGTAAAGCCTATTTATGAAAAAATCACTCACTTAATAAAAGATTCTTGGACGTTTCTTAGTCAGCTTACATCAGACATATGGAATAAGGATCTCATTTTCATCACCATAGACATAGTGGATCTTTTTTCATGTATCCCTAAGGATATAGGTTTAGAGTATTTCAGTAATAGTCTGAGAAAGTTTTCAAACATGGACTGGGACCGCATATGCCTTATTGTAGATGTTATGGGACTAGTTTTGGACCATAATTATATACATTTTCAAGGTGAATATTTTAGGCAAGGCAAAGGTGTGGGTATGGGGGCCTCTTGTGCCCCCGTTTTTGCCAATCTAGTCATGTTGGAATGGGAAACAGAATATGTGTTCAAGAGCCAATTTTATTCCAATATAGCATATTATACACAATATTTGGATGATTTATTCATCTTACGGAAGGGTTCAAAAGATGAGATTAATTCTTTTATGGAATTTATTAATGGTACAACAAATTTTTAAAGTTCACTCATAACATCAGTGAGAGTGGCATAGCATATTTGGACACATATATCAGCCATTCTGATAAGGGATTTATTTCACAAATACATAAGAAGGAAACCTTTTCAAATTACTATATTGAATTTAATAGTTATCATCCTCCCCATATATTCAGAAATGTTTACAAAGGACAATGTATTAGGGCAGCTCGTATGTCATCTACTAGAGAAATTATGAATAGGGAAGTTGACCGAATAAGTAATATATTTAGTAATCGAGGATACCCCTCAGCCTTATTATCACAAGATGTTAAGTTGTCAATCTCGCCTTCATTCTTGCTGGATGGGTTCGGAGCCGATCCTCGGCTCTGACTCGGCACTTGCTAAGCTCGAGAGCTAATTTTACCAGCTCGAGGCAACCCTGTATCCCATGATGCAAGGCGGAGACTACCCAGATCTCTTTGCTGCTTCGCTAACGAGGTGCCTTCTTTTACCAGCTGTAGGTAAGTGAATAGTTTTTGAGACTTTTCGTCTACCCCCCTTTAAATTTATATATATATTTGTGTTTTGTTAACCTTAACGAATTACTTTAGCCCTATTCCCGTCAGTGTTCCCTTTTTTTCGAGTAATTTATTCCCTTTCCCTAGCTTAGGCCTTAGGCCTTCCCCTCCCTAAATTTTTTCCTGTCAGGGATTGTTTGTGTATGACTGTGTGTTATCCCTGTTTATTTTAAATTGTTGGATTGAGTGTTTTTGTGTGTGTGTGTTACTATATTGTGTTTCCTCGACACAGTTATGTCGAAGGACACTAAGGTCTCAGGCTTCAAGAAGTGTGACTCGTGCTGTCAGAAGATGTCTCTGACAGACGGTCACACTTCTTGTGTTTATTGCCTGGGACTTCGCTCTGCAGGACTCTTGTGCTATCTGTCATGCTTTCAGCCCAAGAGTCCTGCAGGAGTGAAAAAATAAGCTGATATTAAAGGGCTTATTAAAGCCCGAGAGCTTCCCGACTAAGTCGGCGCCGAGGAAGCCCTCGAAACCTGTTAAGCCTTCGGCTTAGACTTCCAAGCCGTCGGCTTCGGGTTCAACCTCACCAGGGTCGAGATCGGCGCCGGCCGGAGCCGATCCTTCCACCTTGCCAGTCCCAGTATCGGCTCCATCCGGCGCCGATACTGTCAAATCCAGACATTCAGTGTCGGCTCCGTTGGCTCCATCGATCTCAAAAAAGAGATCTCGATCCCCTTCAGTGGAATCCATACATTCGGCTCCGAGCTCACCCTTGCTCTCGGAGCGGAGCCATCGGAGCCATTCTTCTCGGTCGTCCAGGCTGTCTGATCACGACCTCGAGAGAGTGGTGAGTAGACTATTAAAGTCTCAGGCATTGGCCCAAATACTCCATAGCCCATCTCAACAGACGGTAGCTATTTCACATCCACCAAACATTCCTCCTTCGACTCTCTTACAGAGCTCGGAGCCGGAGCTCCTCGGAACCGGCACCTTTGTGGCTTCGGAGCTGATACCACCCCTTTCGGCTCCGTCGTCCTCTGCTCCGATTTCCTCCTTGAGACCTTCATTGGAGGGGATCCGGGCGTCTGCTCTCTCTCGTCGGCTCCGAGGGGGCGAGTGGCATTCGACCCTTGTCCGACCCCATTCTCCCTCTTGGAGCTTCGGCGTTGGTGAGCTCGGCCCCGACATCTGCCTTGGAGCTTTCCCTCTCGGTGAGGCCTGGGGTTCCTATCTCTTCGGAGCGGGAACTTTCTGGTCTCTCTGACGGGGGAGCCTTCGAGGTGATGAGGAGTGTACTAGCCCCTGGGCTTAGTCAACGGACAGTTCCATCAGCTCCTCCCACTAGAGTGCCTGCTGACGTCTCTTCCCACTCTCTTGCTCCTGGACCCAGAGATCCAATGCCTCAGGTTTCCCCATTGGGAATATCTTCCTCTTCCGAGGCTTCTCCTGATCCGTCAGGGGAACCCCCGCGTAAGAGGACATGTAAGAGGAAACATCTAGACTCCCCTGAGTCTACTACATCAGGTACTGACCTGGATGAGTCGGAGGGATCCCCAAGGTCCTCCTCTGAGGATGTCTCATTTTCAGACATCCTTGAACTCTTTAAGCGGAGGGGGAACTGGCCCTCCCTTAATCCTTCCGAGGACGAGTCAGTATACCTGGAGGCGTTCGGATCTCGACCCTCCACCTCCTGGGTGTCTCCGCCTTTCGACCCTCTCATGAAGGTAGTGGCTCGGAAGGCGTGGATGGCTCCGGATTAGGTGGAACCTATCCCTAGGAGGCCTTCAAAATTTATTACGGCCCCACAAGATAGACAATATTTAACAAAGGGTGTCCCAGTTGATGCCATGGTGGTGGCTGCTGCCACCAAGAAGGAATTAGCTGATCCTTCAGTACCTGTCCATCCTCCTAACAAGGATTCTAGGACTATGGACAGGTACAGTAAGCAGATTTTTTCTTCAGCAACTTTTGCCATGAGATCGCTGAACTACTTATGCCACTTCACCCGCCTTCAAAGAGATGTTCTTAAAGAGTTGGGAGAAGTTTTACAGGATCCGTCAGCTGTTGGGTCTCAGGATAAGATTAGCTCACAGCTAGAAATCCTTAACTCCATTGCTAACACCTCCATGCGGCTCATTTCTTATGCAGCCGATGGAGCGAGTAGGGCCGCAGGCACAGGAGTGGCTTTAAGGCGTCAGTCCTGGATGCGGCTTTGTAATTTTGCAGACCCCTTCAAGGCATCCTTCACAAACTCCCCCTTTGATGGGTCGACCTTGTTCAGACCTCAAGTGAAAGACACTTTGACTAGATGCGAACAAGATGGCAAGACTCTTTCTGCCGTAGGAATCCGTTTCTCCACCCCTTCAAGACCTTACCCCAAAGGACAGAAGGGAGGGAAAATGTGGTTCCGCAAATCTCAAGGAGTCACGCCTGACACACGAAGTCAGTTTACCCCCAGAGGCAGAGTGGATAACAATAATAGACGCCACCCTAGGGGCAGAGGTGGTCCGCAGAATCAGGGTAGCAGAGAGTCTCTTTCTGACAAACCCTTCCAGCATCCCTGAGATGTTGCCCGATTGTCTGCCTTCAGAGGCAGTTGGGGGAAAATTATCGCTGTACCCAATAGCCTTTCTAAAGACAAGTGGGTACAGTCAATTATATCCGAGGGTTACAAAATTCCCTTTATTCAAACCCCAATTCAACAAAAGGGCACCCTTCCAGACGTTCCACCCGGTCTAAGGGAACTAGCAGTACTAGAAATATCAAAACTGCTAGTAAAAAGAGCCATCCAGCCAGTCCCAGCGGACCAAATAGGATCCAGAATCTACTAGAGGTTCTTTTTAGTTCCAAAAAAGACGGGACTGGAGACCAATATTAGATCTGAGCAAACTCAACAAGTTTATAAAGAAATAAAGATTCCGGATGGTCACGCTTCAATCCATTCTGCCCTTTCTGGGCAAGGACAATTGGATGTGCTCGATAGATCTTCAGGATGCGTACTATCACATAAGAATTCACAGACGCTCTAGAAGATTTCTCCGCTTTCGGCTGGGGACCAGTCACTTCCAATTCAGAGCCCTGCCCTTTGGACTCACTACAGCCCCCAGAGTGTTCACCAAATGTATGGCAGTGGTTACGGCTCACCTGAGACGTCAAGGATTCTAGGTGTTTCCATATCTAGATGACTGGCTCCTCACTGCCACCACCAGGCATCAGCTTCTCCAAGCCAAAAATTACACCATTCACACTTGCAGAGGGCTAGGAATTTCTATAAATTTCGAAAAATCTGCCTTGTCGCCTTGTCAATCTATTACTTTTATAGGCGCAAGATTGGACACAGTACAACTTTCAGCAAAGTTAACAGACCAAAGGACCTTGGACATTCAAAGACACGTCCAGGTGATTCTTCTCAGCAACAAAATTCAGGCCAGATTTGCTCTGAAGGTATTGGGTCTTATGGCGGCCGCCATAACACTTCTTCTCCTTGCCCGCTTTTACATGCGTCTTCTACAATGGATGCTATTCACCCAATGGTCTTTTCAACAACTTCCCATGCGTCACGAGATCATAGTAACTCCAACTTGCAAAAGGCATCTGACTTGGTGGATATCGTCCCCTCAAATCCATCAAGGCAGACCTTTTGTTCCTCTTGCCCTGGTTGCCACGGTTACATCGGACGCCTCCCTGATCGGGTGGGGGGGGGGCATTATCAGGGCAGAATGGCCCATGGCACTTGGCAACCTTTCGAGTACCATCTGCACATAAATGTTCTGGAGATGAGAGCAGTGCTTTTAACGTTGCAAGCCCTCAATGACTCTCTTCCCCTGGGAACTATTGCAGTCCAAACGGACAATATGTCCGTAGTGTGGTATATAAACAAACAGGGCGGAACCAAGTCCTATCCACTGTGTCGAGAGGCTCTCAGACTTTGGCAATGGGCAGTCTCCTCTCACCGGTTTCTGATAGCAACGCACATCCCCGGGAAATCCAACATTATAGCGGACAGATTGAGCAGAGCTATTCTCATGCCTCACGAGTGGTCTCTCAAATGGTCTCTCAAACAGTCAGTGACAGAAGAGATTTTTCAGAAGTGGGGCCTTCCTTGCTGCGACCTTTTTGCTACACCTCAAAACAGCAAATGCCCAGACTTCTTCTCTCTCTTCCCCCTTCCAGGCCATCCCCCCAGAGACGCTCTAACCCAAGATTGGCCCCGGGGACTTCTTTATGCCTTTCCCCCTTTTCCGCTGATACCTCAGCTAATTCAGAAAGCAACCGCCTTGAGAGCCAAGTTTATTCTCATTGCCCCTTATTGGCCTTGACAGATATGGTTTCCGTTCCTACAGCCATGGCATCTGGACCGGGTTCCAGATCTTCTGACCCACCAGTAGGGTCAACTGCACCAATCCATACCTTCTCTTAACCTCACTGCTTGGTTGCTCCACTTCCATCCTTAGCCAGGCTTCCTATGATTTCTAATCCTGTACGGGATATCATAGTAGCTTCCCTAAAATCTTCTACCAGAAAGATTTACACTAGTAAATGGCGACGTTTCTCTTTCTGGGCAAAAGCTAGGAACATAGACCCCTATACTGCTCCAATTCATTCGGTATTGGACTTCCTAGCTGACATTTTTCATTCAGGATCCTCTTCTTCCACAGTGAAAGTTCAACTGGCAGCCATTTCATATTTTCATATAGGCTTTTTGGACCACAACATTATGTCACATAAACTTTGCAAGGCATTCCTTCGAGGTATCTTTTTATTGAAACCTCCGATTAGAGACCCCCCACCACAGTGGGATCTAAATTTAAATTTAACATCCTTGATTCTTCCCCAGTTCGAACCTGCAGCTGCCTGTTCTTTGAAATTGCTTTCTTGGAAGACACTTTTTCTAGTTGCCATTACTTCTGCCAGGAGAGTATCTGAGCTTCATGCTCTCTGCATTCGCCCTCCCTATTTAATATTCCACAAAGATAGGGTATCTCTAAGGACTAATCCGTCTTTCTTACCAAAAGTGGCATCGCAGACGAACCTAAATCAATCCATTGATCTTCCAGTATTTTTCCCAAATTATTCTGATAGAGCGGAACAAAAGTTACATTGTCTTGATGTTCACCGCCAGCTCAGATATTATCTGGACAAGACTAAAATTTTTAGGAAATCTGATCAACTGTTTCTATCCTATGCAGAGAACAGGAAAGGCTTTCCAGTTTCTAAGGTAACTTTATCTAGATGGCTGTCTTCTGTGATCACTTACATTTATCAGCTCAGAGGCAAAGAGTTGATTTCTAACCCAAAAGCCCATTCTACCAGAGCTCTAGCTACATCTACAGCTTTTCAAGCTAGACTTCCAATAGACACTATTTGTGCAGCAGCCTCATGGGCCTCTCCTCATACCTTTGTTTCACATTACAAATTAGATTTGGCCTCCAGAGACAGAGCGAATTTTGGTTCCACTGTTCTCAAGAGTCTGTTCCATTGAGCCACCCAGGATAGAGGTGCTAGGGACGCGGTCCCATCCAGCAAGAATGAAGGCGAGATTGACAACTTAACATTTAGAAGTTATGTACCTACCATAACGTTCCATGTTAGTTGTCTTCTCTCGCCTTCTTTCTTGCGTCCCGCCTTCCATCCCTCTAGCCTGGTCAGACCGGGAAGATTATGCATCTTCTATTAAGAGGTTATTCCCTTTTTCTAGCTGTTCAACTTCTAGTGTCACTAGATTACGTTGATCCTTTCTAGAGGGTTATGATGTTATTTAGTATTGTTATTTTTCTTCCTCCTCTTCAGTTGGAAGAAAATATTACTATTTCTTTAGCTACCAAACGAGATCTGGGTAGTCTCCGCCTTGCATCATGGGATATAGGGTTGCCTCGAGCTGGTAAAATTAGCTCTCAAGCTTAGCAAGTGCCGAGTCAGAGCCGAGGATCAGCTCCGAACCCATCCAGCAAGAAAGAAGGCGAGAAAAGACAACTAACATGGAACGTTATGATAGGTACATAACTTCTAATTTCCAACTATGTGAAGAATGAATGGGGTAAAAAATTTCCACCTTTAATTGGGCAAGTCATTAGATTTTATGAAGATTCATAATAGAAAGAAGGGATATGACAATGTAGGTATGTGTTGTAATCGAGACTGCGTCTTGATGTATACTCCTTACATGAAGTATATTAGAGATATTTTAAGACAGGACTGGAATTTAATAACAGTAAATGATGATACAGCTTCTGTTTTGGGCAATTATCCGAGCTTTGTATATAAAACAGCACCCAACATTAAAAAACTATTGGAGAAAGCTTCTAAACAAAAAACTGTACATAATACAAAGCCTTCGATGGGAACTAGAAAATGCGGTACCTGCAAACAATGTTATGCCATAAATGAGGTAGGCAATATTAAGTTAGGAGATATCAACAAGACTAACATTAAATGCAAAGCAGGAAATTGTAGCACTAAACAAGTCGTATATATTGCTACATGTTATGCCTGCAGCGCATTCTATATAGGCAAAACAGAGAGAGCCCTTAGGAAACGAGTATATGAACATATTTATAAGATAAAGATTAAAGACAATAACAATGCACTTTATAAACACATATCCATATATGGTGAATCACATGGTTTTAAATTTGCCATTATAGATCACGTAGAAGTATTTACTTATGGGGGAAATTGGAAAGCACTTTTAGCCATGAAAGAAAGTAAGTGGCAAATTTTGACAGATGCCATTAGGTCACCTGGCATAAATGAAAATATAAGTATTAAACCATTTTTAATCATGGCATAGATATATCATGGATGTTGCTATTGTATTTTGTATTTTGATTCTTGTTGACTTGTTACAATTTATGAGCACTAGTCATGCAAGTTTTACCATTTCATTATTACATATATTTGAAGTATGTTTTAAGATGAAGTTAGTACGTGCAGAGTGCATTTTATTGCAGTTTGTTTTATTTACCATAATTATTTTTATTTATTTACTTTGTCATTATATTTATATTGTCATTTTTATATCAGTACACTGGATCTGTTGTAATGCTTAGCTGTTTTTAGCATAGTAGTATGTATATATGGAGTTATTATGACTATGTCTCTTTAAGAGCTCCATTTCCTTTTGAATTTTTGGCGCCAAAAAGGTTATTTAAATGTGAACTGGAAGTACTCCATTTTGGTTCTGAGGAAGTCTGATTTTTAACAGATGAAAGCGCTAAACCTTATTTTCAATAAAAGATTTGTTTTTATCATTACGAGTGGATTTAGCCTGAATTTTGGTGGAACACTAGTGTTGACGATACGTGTGTTATACTCTGTTCGAGCTGTGCAGAAGTTATCATATTAGTGAATAAATCAGCACTGTACCTGTTATTTAAAGCTACAATATGCTATGAATATAATTCTATACTGGCATAATAAAAATGCTCATATGCAGGGTGAGTAGAGTAAAGCAAAAAAAAAAACAAGCTTTTGAAATATAGGTCCAGAAAATAAGTGATCATATAGAGCTCTTACTAACTAAAAATATGCATGAAAAAAACAGACCATGTATGAAGCTTAACAAAAATAGCAATAAGAATCACAAACAAAAACAATACCAGGTAGTACTTACATGCGAGCACACTACTGGGGATTTCTATGAAGCAAGGGCAGGAAAAACAAAGTCAAAAGATGGTGCCTTTCTACTTCAGTTTTTTTGACTCCTCTATAATGGAGCAGGAGTGTGAGGGAGGAGTGCAGGTTCAAGATGGGGGAGAGGTATAAGACATGGCTGTGAGCCACAAAAACTGGACCAGGCCAGCTTCCAAAAAAAAAAAAATAATAATCAGAAAAAAACAAGTTCAGTCAATTCCGGGTCAGTGTATTGCAGTATCTTTCTAATAACTAGAACTTTTGTGCTACTGACCTAGTACAGTGCAGTGAAAAAGACCACCACTTCTATAGGGAAAAACAATGCAAGTATGGGCTGCAGGTACATAGGCAAACCTTTTCCAAGAGAAAGACAGTAGCTTTAAGTAATTGACCCAGGAGTACAATAGGAAGAGAAAACAATAGGGGGAGGGACCAATAGTGTGCACGCTTACAGTAAAAGGCTATAGCAAAATGTTTTCAGTTTACAGGACAGATTAAATACAACTCTGACATGCACTAGTTAAGCTAAAAGCACTTTAGAGTTCCACCGACTCAGGGTCTCACAATGCAGGGCAACCAGACAACCTATGGTTTATTAGAAGTTGGCCAGGACACAGAAACTTTCAGTTCACGGTTTAGAACTGAAAGTATACCTTAATAAACCGTAGAACAAAACAGGCTATTAGGGAAACAGTCTGATGAATTGATGGCTAAGTTTATGTTTGGCATGTATTCCGAATACTAAAAAATTGTTAGTTGAATATTTTTTACAGCACTTTTCCCCCACTGTCTGTCATACAATTGGCCCATTTGCTCCCCATCACTGGAGATGGTCAACTGGGAGGGGCCATCATCTAGACAGCTGTCAGTGGTGATCCGTATTTTCTTGTTTTATTCCCAGCTCCAACTTGTATATACCTGAATAAGTACTAGATAGAGGCATACAGTGTGCAATCCACAGAAGACCACCTCTCACTTTAGCAAGGGGTGTTCCCTCCAAGTAGGTCTGTCCCTTCCCACACAGCATGGATGGTAGCCTGTCCAATTTTTAATAGAGAGATCGCGGCATCCATTCTGCCCCTATAAATGCATGCAAACCCCTCTAACCCCTGTAGTACCATGGAGCTAGACAGCGTTATTTGAAAAGGTTTGAATTTAGACTTTTCCTCGAATATTGCATTGTAAGTGAAAACAGCAGCTACAGTGAGTCTAATGTTCAACTTAAAGTGACCCAGTGTGGAGTTAGTTAAATATCTATCAGATATTTTAAAAGACTGATATGTTTTATTATTTATTTATTTGTCTTTGTTTATTGGGAAAGTCTGACCGGGTAATACCCATTTTCAGCGGAGGCCTGGGGAGAAAAACTTTGTTTGCTTACATTACATTAAGTTCCAGTTAAACACATAGTAGTTACATTTACATTTACATTTATATGTAGTCAATGGTTACATTTATACATTCTAAGATTTTACAGAGGTACAGAGGTGGAAGTTACTAAAGAGAAAGCCCCCATGCAACTTAATGGATTGTACAGGCAGCAGTTATGTATTAAAATTGTTTTATCATTTCACTGAGAGGTTGAGAGTATTCTGTTTAAGGAGAGTATTTGAAGAGTATCATACGATGAACACAAAGACTTAAAAACTTGTGATGAGCATATGTAGGACCAGGACTGGTCAAGATGTTGTTTAAGCAGTAATTTAAATCTACTGAATTTGTTGGAGAGTTTTATTTGTGTGGAGATACTATTCCAGATTTTAGAAATGTATTAGGATTAGAGTGAATCTCCTGCAACATTATTTGACTTATTTGTAAGTAATAAGAATTTGTTACTAGAATGGAAATCCCTTGCTGGACAGTAGGGCAGTAATAAGTTTTGTAGTGCAGGGCATTTTTCTAGATGCTGAATGATTTTGTGTGCTGTAGTTAGGTGTGAATATGTTAGGTAGTTGTGCAGTTCAAGCCAGTTTAATTGCTTTAAGCTATGACAATGGTGGGTCCTATGAGAGAGATTTGTTGCAAATTTAGCTACGTTATTGTAGCAGGAGGCACATTTGTTTCTTTGAGTATTGTCTAAGTTTGTTAGGATAGGAGCAGCGTGTAAGGGAGATGGCAATAAGAAGGTAGTGGCTAGAGTTTTTCTTGCGGTTTCTGTAAGGAATCCATTGATCCTATAAAGGGAGCATAGTTTCTGGTATGTAAATTTAATGGTGTGCAGTATATGCTGGTAATATCTGTGATTATCATCTATTATAATGCCTAGAAGTTTACTGTGAGTTACAGTTTCAATGATAGTATTACATGCTAACTTTATGGTAAAAGATTGCTTTTGATTTTGACGACTTTTTGAGGTAAAAAGCATTAACTTACTTTTCTTGGGGTTGAGTAGGAGGTTTGATTCTTTCAGCCAGGTTTCTACAGAGGAGAAAGATTTTTCTGGTAATGTCTTGGAGCTTATTTATTGCTGAGACCATACATATTAATGTTGAGTCGTCTGCATGGTGAGTGGGGGTGTGGAGGTTATTAATGTATATATTAAATAGGAGAGGGCCCAGGATAGAGCCCTGAGAGACACCTGTAGTAACTATTTGAAAGAATGAATAGATTTGTTGCCATTTAACTGCTTGTTGCCCCCCAAATAGGTAAATAAGAAACACAACAAGGAGTATGGTGAAAGTCCTATTGAAGAGAGTCAAACAAGTAATTGCTGGTGCTAGACAGTATCAAATGCCTTTGACAAGTCTAAGAACATGGTGGACACAAGCAGACCATTGGTTCAATGTTGGTTTATTATACTGGTAAAATGTACAAGAGCAGTATTGGTGCTGTGCTGGGGCCTAAAGCCATGTGTTGTTTCTGAGAGCAGGTTATTTCAAGTTAGTTATTGCGTCAGCTGCATATGGCTGCATTTCTGTAATATTTTGCAAAGGGGGAGAGAGTCATTATTGGTCTGTACTTAATAAACTCTGTAGATGTGCCACCTTTGTCCAGTGGTATGATGTAAGATTTTTTCCACAGTAATAGGACATATCTTTCTGCTACAAACCTATGTATTAACATAGACACAGGGAAGGCTATGACTTTTGTAGTCATTTTTAGGTTGTCTGATGGTAGTTGGTCTGCAGATACAGAAGTAATTATTAGTTTAATGAGCAACTTCCTTATGAGCGACGTATATATTGGACTAAAACTGGAGAGCTTTGGCTGATTTTGATTGGACAGGGATATAGAGAGAGGGGCAGATGTATTAGTATCTAAGAGAGAGAGTATTGATTGTATAAAGCTGGAATTAAACTGTGTGGTGAAAGAGTCTGTTGTATTGTTTGTTTTTGGAGAGGGAGTGGTGGTCTTGCTGGGATAGAATAGTTTGTTTAGTGATGACCAAAAAGGTTTTGGGTTGTTTCTATGTTTGTCTTGTAGTTTGGTATAATTTGTGTGCTTATCATGTTTGACATGATGTTTTTCAGTGTTTCTAAGATTTCTAAATTGCTGTAAGGCATTTTGAGTTCTATTTTTGTACCAACTTTTCCAGGCTTTATCTCTTTTTATTATGATTTTTTTGTTTCCTTTGTCAGCCATGGTGTGGGGCTGGACTTTACTCTTTTATTACGTATTGGTGCTAGATTATTTAAGGTCTGTAAGCAAGGGAGCCCACAGGCAGGTGCAAGGAGGTGCACTTGCACCCCCCTGGAACTGGCTGACTAGTTAATCTTCTTTTAATTTAAAAAAAAAAGTTTTTTTAGGGCGTTCTTCTTTAAGAACGCCCGTCAAGTCCAGTCACATCTGCACATATTTTCAGGTTTGCAAGCGGGAACTGAAACGGACAGTTTCAGGTTTGCGAGTGGGAACTGAAATGGATGGTTTCGGGTTTGCGAGCGGGAACTGAAATGGACAGCTTCTGATGGGTTTACTTTAGCTGAGAGGAGGACTTCACTGAAGATAACAGATGGGACACTTCTCAGAGTGTGTGTGTGTGTGTGTGTGTGTGTGTGTGTGTGTGTGTGTGTGTGTGTGTGTGTGTGTGTGTGTGTGTGTGTGTGTAATGCCCCAGGTGCTACATGGTGGTGGGTAGAGAATAAGGCTTGAACCCTGTACCTTGAGCCCAGGTGGCTAGAGCCTGAATTCCCTACCCACCACCATTTGTAAAAATGTTGCAGATTTTTCCCTCATACTTGTTCTGTTCCTCATAAAATCTGTGGTTTCTGTATTTGTGTCTTTGCAAAGCCAGTAGTGCATTGGTGCAGTGGTAGCATTGTTGCCTGACAGCTACATGTTCTCTGGTTTGATTCATGGCTGGAGTGCCTTACCTTCTGTGTGGAGTCTATATGCCCTCCCTGTTTTTGTTTCCTCCCATCTTACAAAAACATGTGTCTGTCTGGAGTGTTTATCCCTGGGCCTCTGCTAAAAATTAGCTTTTGTTCCAAGTCAGACTTTCCTGGTTAACAAATGTTAAAAATGACACTCATTTGAATATCATACTTCATATTATTCAGAATAACATGGTAACACAAAGGCGTTTATTCTAGCCATTTTCTAAGTGTATAAGATGGATATTTGAAATTTGTCCCTATTTTTGGGACTGTATTCTCCCATTATTGGCTTCATCCAGGTTTTGTGCTAAGGTTGATAGCTATGTTAAGAACTGAATTCACTGAATATGTTTGGGGGCTATATTCCACCATTACTGGCTTTGTCCGGGTGTTTTTTGCTAAGAGGTTGATAGCTATGGTGAGAACTGAATTCACTGAATGTTTGGGGGCCGTATTCACCCATTATTGGCTTTGTTCAGGTGTTTTGTGCTAAGAGGTTGACAGCTGTGCTATGGTGAGAACTGAATTCGCTAAATGGTAGCCATTTAAGTTTCCATCTTCCTCCTTCACAAAAGAGCTGATTTGGCGTAGTGGTATGTTGCTCTGACTGTTTTGCACAGGGTCCCTGCAGTGAAATGTATGGTGGTAATGCAGCATTTTATTCTAGCAACTTTCCAACATTATACAAGCAATGTTTAAAATGTGTTCCTGGTTTTTGGCCTTTTGTTCCCCCCAATAAATTTTGGCTTTTTCCAGATTTCTTGTGCTGCAAAGTTCAGAGATACAGCTGAGTGTCGAGTAGATTTTACAAGGAGCTGAGAGCTGCAGGGGAACAAAAGTTTAGTGCTGCTTATGCTTAGTCTGCTTGCATTGTTAATAGCACAACAAGTAGTGTACTTGCTTTTGATGCTGAAGGCTGTGGGTTCTACTCTCACAGTAGGTAGATGCATTGCTGATACTGTACTGTGTTGTAAAGGGGGTGGATGCTGCAGTCCTTTTTGGCAAAGATACCTAGTAACTATGAACCTGTTTTCAGTTTGCTATCCATTCCCTTTTGCGGTATTACTAGCTTATCATTTTTTTAATGCATGCAATATAGGCAATTTATTCTTCAAGGGCAACAGGCACTTTATTTGTAGATGAAACAATGACATATAAAGTTGTTTGCTAGCAGCAACCTCTTTATTAGTTACAGATTTCTTTAATGTGGATTTTACTACTTCAGAGATTGTGCATATTTACTGATACTGGTGGACTATAGAAGGTTGAGTAGACTTTTTATGGCGGAAATGTTCTGAATTGGGCAGTTTTGCCATTGCTGTATGCATTTTGTTTCATTGTTTACTGGAAAAATGTTAAAAACAATAAATTTAAAATGCCCTCTAACAACTGTACTATATTGTACAAGGAATATAATGTAATACAGTCAGGAAGGTGTACAAAGAGCATGTGTATGTTTCATGTTTAAGGGGCCTATGATTTTGAAAACAGCCCAGAGTTAATATTTATCTGCCACTGGCAAAATGTATTTTCTTTGAATGTGGGTTTCAATGTATGTGAGTTTCAAGGGCAGAGAAGTTTTAATGCTAAGTCTATTTTCATTGTGAGACTGCATTGCTTTGTTTAACAGATATCTATTAGGGTTTGTGCTGTAAAATGCAAAATAAAACTTTCAAATGAAATCTAAATCATTGCAGAAGTAAAGCAGTATGCACATTACAGTGTTTATGGTAAATGGGGCAAAATAACCAAGGAATGGGACATTGGAATGGCTGAAGGGGGGAGGCTCCATTCGACCATGATTTTGTGAGGGGGTGGTAGTAAACTCAGACAGCCCCGGTTGAACTATACCTCTCAGTTGTCCATATTTTTGCAGAATGAATTGATATTTGCTTTTTATGTTTTGGTTTGTTCCTCATACAATTTGTGGTTTTCTAGCAAATCATTTAGGAATGAAGTCACTAAATGACAGACATTGAGTTTCAGACGTTATAACCTTCAGAAAAATGCATGCTAATGCAAGACCTGTTATTCTATCAACTGTCTTAAGTTTATAAAAGAGCAATTTTTAGTAGTGTTTGTATGTTTCCCCAATATATTTGGCCTTGTCCAGATTTTCTGCATTAAGAGGTTGAGAGGTATGTCCAAATCGCTTTGTAGAATTAGGAATATCCAAACCTCTCCATTGTCCCCAATTTTGGCTCAAAATGTTGCTCTCCCCTGATAATCCCTCCTCAAAATGGCAATTTTGGAAGAAAACGTGATTGAAGTCTCCTAGAATAATGGTGTGGACTTAATGCATGGGGACACCATATTAGTTAGGTAGGAGATATGGACTGATGGGGTACATAGAGGGGACCTATAGTTAGGTATGACACAGTAAGGAGTTTTGTTAATGCTATGTTGGATGCAGAGGAATTCCACGTCATTATCTCACCTAGCAAGTCTGGAGATGAAATGTTCTTTAAGAATATGTAGACACCATCACCTTTTCATCTCGGGTGATAGGCCTGAACTTGTGGCAGGTACTGAAATCCTGCATTAAAGGAGTGCTGTCATCGGTCTTGAACTAGGTCTCTGTGATGATGCATATATAGATGTTTTCCAGGGGAAGCAGTGCTTGTAAGGTGTGGACTTTTTAGCTTAGGCTCTGAAAAGAAAATTGGTTATTTTCTAATTCATGTAGCTATAAAATTCAGTATAAAAACTGTAAAAGTTTCTGAATGCAAATATACTATTTATTAAAGCAGCATCATGGTAGGGAGTACTTCAGTACAGAGAGATTCAACTATATACATAGCCATGAGTTTCTTTATACCTTCCTGTCAAAAACAAACAAACACCACGGTCACACAGAGTTTACAGTTGTTCTAACTTTGAAAAAATCTATTTATGTGTTTCTTGCACTAAGAAGTTAAGGTGTGTGTGTGTGTGTGTGTGTGTGTGTGTGTGTGTGTGTGTGTGTGTGTGTGTGTGTGTGTGTGTGTGTGTGTGTGTGTGTGTGTGTGTGTGTTTTTGACAGAGTCAGAGAGAGATAAATGCCCTAGTTAGATCTAACAGGTGAAATTTATTTTCAAGTGCATTTTCAAGGAATTGTGAGCTTCAAGGGAAGCAAAGGTTACTGCTGCTCATGCTAAGTCTGCTTAAAATGTGCAACTGTTTTGTTTAGCAAATGGTATTATTGTGGTACAGAATTTTAAAGCAGTGTTAGCACAGCAGGCAGCATACTTGCATCTTGATGCAAAGGGCTGTAGGCTCTATTCATACAGCATGTACATTTGTATTTTAAGGGGGGTATGGTACTGCAGTTCTTAGTATGTCCTCCTTTGGATGAGACACCTAATAACTATGAACCTGTTTTTCAGCCTGCTACCCATTCCCTATTGCAATATACCAACTTACCATTTATTTTAATGTAGCACAGGCAATTTATTCTTCAAGGGCAACAGGCACTGAATTTGTAAATGAAACACTGAAATATAAAGTTTTCTAGCAACAACCTCTTCACTGGTTTCAGATCTCTTTAATGTGGAATTTATTCAGATGACGTTTACTTCTGTAGAGATCCTGCATATTGATTGAAATTGATAGATTGTATGACAAATTTGAGTGGCCCTTTACGGTTGAAATGTTTTGAATTGGGAAGGTTGTCATTATTGGTTCATATGATTTTTTCATTGCTTAAAGGAAACATGTTCAGAACTATAAATTTAAAACACACTCTAACAAGTGGTGCTGTATTATACAAGGGATATAATTCAATTATTATATAGTACAATTAATAGTCAGGAAGGTGAATCAAAGAACTTTTGCATGGTTCTAAAAAAATGTGTGCAAGGAGCTTGATTTGAAAACAGCCCAAAGGTAAACTTAACCTGCCACTGGCCAGATGCATTTTCTTTGAATGTGGGTTTCAATGCTGTTTCATTGAATGTGGGTTTCAAAGGTAAAGTTTTAATGCTAAGTCTGTTTTCATTGTAAGACTATTGCTTTGTTTAGGTTTAGTAAATGTCTATTAGTGTTTGTGCTATAAAATTTGAAATAAAAGTTGTAAATAAAATCCAAATATCTGGAATCATTGTAGAAGTAAAGCATAAAACAGTATGCACACTGAGAGATTTGAACAGTGTCTATGACAAATGGGGAGAAATAGCCAAGTAATGGGACACTGGAATGGCTGGGTGGTGGGTGGGGCTATGTGGGCAGACGGGGTGGGGCTGTGTGGGCAGGGCTTTGGGTTTGCACCCCCCTGCAAAAAATCCTGCGGGCTCCCTTGTCTGTAAGAATATGTTATTAAAGACTTCTACATCAGTTTTTAATGATTTTAAGTACATTGCAGTTATATTGTCTTAGTGTTTCATTAAAAAATATATCTGCTGAAATTGGTTGTAGTTTGTATTTGATTATTGTCTGAAGTTTTACACGTTTATAGATTCATTGTGGTAGTGGAATTTATGTGTTGTCAGCCTATATTTAAGTCTCCTCCAAGTATTATAATTATAGTTTCTTGGTTAATTTGTTGGGATATCCAATACAGCATGCTTTTAGCAGTAATATTATTAACTTATGGTATATAAATTGTTGTTAAACATATAGTTTTCCTATTGCTGATTTTTAGGAGTGTTTTTAAAATTTCAGCATTGTTAAATTTGTGTATTTCTCTCTTTTAATTTCTCCAAGTCTTTTGGGATTCTAATACCATGACGGGAATGGACCCCATTCCTAAGTCAAAGTATGATTAAAGTCATGAAATGAATATTGTTTCGATCTTTGATGTTAGCCAAAAGTGTTCTTCGCAGCACGCACAATGTGCCCAGTAGTGACTCCTGCAATTCATACAGAGTTACATGTATCTAACATATCTATGTAAGACTGTAAAAAAATTTTTTTTAGGAGACCCGTTGCTCCTACTATTGTTGCAACTGTCAGAATATCCTTCTTCCACATTGCCATTGTTTCTGCCTGCAAATCCTGGTGTTTTATGATTTTGTGTCTCTCTGTACGTAAGACACTGTAGTCACTGGGTGTAGCAATTTCAATGATCAATGCTACTTTTATCTTTTTTTTCCTGGACTACTATATATGATTTTCTTACATCTATTTTTTGAACTGTTGGTAATAAGTGATGCCATGTGATATAAACCTCACAATTTTCTATGATGCTTTGTGGCTCATGTTTCCAGTGTTTTTCAGCTACTTCAATATTATAATGTTTGCCCAATCCCCAGTGCAACAATCTGGCTACATTATTATGCCTTTCAATATACAGTCCTTCCGCCATTATTATATCACAGCCAGCAACAACTGTGTGACTGTTTCCGATTCTGTTTTACAAAACCTACATTTGTCTGTTTCTTCCACATGTTCAATGGACTTTGAAAAACAGCATGTACATAGTCCACTATGTTGAATTGCCAATATTTTGTCTTTTAGTTTACTTCACCTTTCCTTAACCATTCCTGCGTTCGATCCTAATCAACATAGAATTTATTTATTTATTTAACATTTGTTTACCGGGAAGGTCCAACTTGAAACAAAGCCAATTTTCAGCAGAGGCCTGGGGAGAAACACTCCAGATGCATGTCTTTGTAATGTGGGAGGAAACTGGAGGACCTGGAAGAAACCCACAAAAATGTGGGGAGGACATGCAGACTTTGCACAGAAGGCACCCCAGCCGAGAATTGAACCGGAGAACCCCTTGCTCTGAGGCAACAATGCTACTACTGCACCACTGTGCCGTCCAAGGATTATAGGAAGTTACTAGGCTAATGGCCCTAGGGCCCTTACAAGCCTAGCCAAGTTCTACCCTTATTTCCATGATCAGCACCTTTTGGCCCTGTCCAAGAGGGACACAGGTGGAACCCCCAGGGTGAATTTATGGTTGCCCATCTTACCCATCCAATTGTCCAGATTGCGTTTGAAGAGGGCCAATGAGGTGCTCTGTTTGACATGAAGTGGGAGTCTGCTCCAAAGGTGTGGTAACCTCTATGGAGACAAATCTCTCCCTCCAGCAGGTTCTATTAATGTCACATACCAGGTTAAGGTCTTTAGAGCGAGTAACCCATGTACCATTTGTCTTGTGGATATGCAACATTTCCAATAAAACTGGGTCAGATGTAGCTTTTTATGGAAGGCAGAGATCGCCTCTGAGTAGTCTGTATGAAACGGAATAAAGTGACAGTGATTTCAGATGATCCACATAGGACAGATGCTGAAGACCTTGAATTTATTTATGCATTTTCCACATTTCTTGCCTTCTCATCTGATCCTTCACCTTATATCATTTCTTTTGTTTTTTGGCACATTCAGTTGCTACCTTATTTTTATCTACTTCTGGTTTGATTTCCATTCCCACTTGACGCTGATATGCTTCTGCTAAACTAAGGAGGGAAGTCATCTTAGACTTGTTCTCCTTATGTTTCAAAACTTTCACTACATTTGGGTCTTGTGAGGTCAGCAGATATGTATGCAGTCCTACTATCACAGATCTATACATATAATCAGTTTTGAGGAGACCCATACCTTCTTCAGAATGAGGAATGTATAGTCTTGGTATGCACTGATTTTTATAAATCATTTCATGAACATCAAGCGTCCTTCTTATTTTACTCTCCAAACTATTCAACATATTTTGGGGTCAGTCATTTGCTCCAAAACTATAAGTTAGGACAGGAAGAGCAAATTGGTTTATAGCCTGGACTTTGTTCCTAGATGTCAATGCTGTTTTTAGTATTTATTTAAGCCTTCTAAAATATTCCTTACTGAGTTTTATTCACATTTGTTCTCTATTATTGATCCTTCATCAATTCCCAAATATGTATACACTCCATCTTGCTCAAGTTGTTTTATATCACATATCTGTCTCAAACTGATGTTTTCTTGGTGGTGCAGCTTTCCTGCTTTAAAAGTTGCTTTTGCACCTTTATCAATACCACGTGACATTCTTATATCATCTGAAAATGTTTTGACCACTTGCAGTTGTACTTTCACTTCCTCATCTAATGAACTATACAATTTTAAATTATCTACAAAAAGAAGATAAGTCTTTACATTTTGTTGTTTCCTGGGAGCCAAATTAAAGCCATGACCTAATCTGTTAAGTAGACAGCTTAATGGGTTAAGGACAAGACAAAAGAGCAGAGGTGAAAGAGAATCACCCTGGAATATCCCCCTTTGATTTTTTATTCCAGGAATAATAATTTGTTCTTTATCATGACTTAACTGCAGAGTGGTTTGCCACTGTTTCATAGTCACTGTAATGTAATCGATCAGTGTAGGCTGTGTCTTACACATTTTTAAGCACTCTTTTATCCATGAATGTGGGATACTGTCACGTGCTTTTTTATAGTCTATGCATGCCATACTTGGAGTCTTCCCCTTATTTATACTTCTCCATTATGACTTTATTTAACATCAAATGATCGTTTATTCCATATGACTTTATTTTATTACCTTTTTGTTGTATTGTCATGATTGAGTTTTCCTCTTAATGGCTATAAACTCTGCATCAATTCCAATGTATAATTTATACATAGTTGGAAGGCAAGTTATTGGTTTATAGTTCGTAGGATAGCTTGCAGGTTTGCTCTTAAGTAGGAGTATTGTTTTTCCTGTTGTTAGCCAAGCTGGTGTCTGTTCAGAGTGTGTATATACATAGTTCTTACTCATGGTTAAATCTTTATGCAAATATGTTAATACTTTTAAGCAGAAGTTAGGTACTGCATCTGGACCTGGGGTTTCCAGTTAGGAGCTTTTCTTAGCTTCGTTTCAATCCCTCTGGTCGCTACTTCATCCCATTGCATATCCTGTACATTTGAACTTCTTATTCTTTCTTTTACTTCTTCTCTCCATTCAGCAACTTTGTTATGTTCCACAGGGTCTTCATAAATATTTCTCCAAAATGTATCTATTTCTTCTGTTTTGGGTGGTGTTTTGATATTTTTGCCTTGTTTCATAATTCTCTCTAAAACTTTTTTGGGTCATCAATAAATTGCTTATTTTATGTTTCCTTTACATTTATCTGCATATCTTCTAATTTTTTTCTGCCTATGCTGATATTTTTAGTTTATTATTTGCAACAGTGCACAATAGATCCTGATCTGTTCTGATATTTTGTGTTGCCTTTATCACGTCTATCTTTCTGAGTATTTTTGTTGATCCAGTCCCTCTTCTGTACTCTTCTAACAGTGACACTTGTCTTAATTGCTTTATAGTTTTCTCTATTCAATACTTCATGATGGCATGTGATTTCTCCTCCTCTTTTCCCTCACTACCCTGTATTTTTGTGGTAAGAATTAATCTGTAATTAGTTTAGCTGCACAGTAATACATCCTATTTACTTCTGTTATATTGCACAAATTTTTGTGGACAGTCCTAATAACTGTGTTCATTTATTTTATCAAACTTCTAATTTCTAGGGTTTTATTGACTTTCTTTAGTCTGTTTCTTTAACTGATCTTAATATGTCTGTCCATCTCTATTAAATCAAGCAATTCTTCTCTTAGGTCATTTTCCTCTAAACTGAGGGCATATTCTTTGTTCTCCTGTGGACATTCTGTAGGTGGTTCCACAGCATCTTCATGTGCCACATTCTCTTTGGTTTCATCCTATGTCATCCATTGATCTATGATATGGGAACTCACTAGCCTATCACCCCACAACATTGGTTGCATCAGAGTTGCCACAGTTTCCTGTTCCTCCTCTTGCTGTGCATCTCCCAATGGATGTCTGAACTGGTTTGCTATATAAGGCTCCAAAGTATCTTCCATCTGGCAACTGATCAGACGTTTCCTGCTCCACTGGTTTCACCTTAATTTGGGGATCCATTGCTCTGTCCTGCTGTGATGTTTTCTGAATTAATTTCCTACACTAAATCCTTCATTTCGCCGGTAATCCATAACCTCAGTTTCTATTTCCTTAACTTATCCATTACTAATCCTCTTTTCTACTTTTCCTCTTTTTGTTTTCTTATTTTTTGTATTGTAAAAAATTCCATGCCTGGATACCTTTGCCTATATTTCTCTTCAAATATCTTTGGTGCTACTCTTTTTGTTTTGATTATTTCTGCTTTCTCCTTTGCATAAATATTACACCATATTAAATCTCTTTTTATTTCCCATGTCCATATTTCTTCTTCTTCAGATGTCTCCTGATCCTCCTGTTTCTCCTTACTTTGGGGACTTGTTTTTCCATCTGTAACCTGTGTTAAACTTTCTACACTAAATCCTTCATTTTGCAAGTGTTCCATAACTTCAACTTCTATTTTTTTAACTTTTCCTTTACTAATCTTTTGTTCTACATTCCTTGTTTGTGATCTTATTTTTTATTATGAAATTTTCCATGTCTGGATGCCTTTGGCCTATATTTCTCTCTGAATATGTGTGGGGCTGCATTTATTGTGTTGATTAGTTTGACTTTCTCCTTTGCATAAATATTGCACCAGAGCAGATGTCTCTTTCTTTCCCATGTCCATATTTCTTTTTTATACCTTTCAAAAGTCTCTAGATTTTGTTCTTAATATTTTCACACTTACTCACTTACTCAGTTGCTTCTTTTTCCAAACAGACCAAGATTTCTTGGTCTATATAATGTTTTGTTTTTCATAAATCTGTTGTATTAACGAACACACATTTTTATTTGAAGCTTCTGACAGTTTTTCTTGTGAAAATATTTTTCTTTAATCTCTCTCTTAATTTTTTTGTACACCTTTTGGCTGGAAATTCTGGGCTTCTTGCATAATAGTAACAATTCATAATTTATTTCTTATCCTCAATAGCCCACTCTATTTTCTTTATGACTGTTCTTTGGCCTATCAGTTTTTGTGATTTTTTTTGGAGACTGTTACTTCCTTCTACAACGGGTGTGGGGGGGGGGGGGCATCCTCCCCCTGGGCCTGGCCTAGCCCCATTGTAGGAATGTTTCTGTGGCTTGAGGATTCTGCACTGACATTTTTTCCAGTCCTGGCACCAGTGCATCTACCAGGATTGGGTACATTTTTATCCTGGGTCTTGTGCACCCAGGTATCTTCTTTTATTTTTTTAACCTACTTCTGTCCATGATATATGCTATATAAATACGGTGTGTATATATATATCAGTATCATCTTGGTGTGATTTTGTAAAAAAACAGGGTCCACCTTGTGAAGGTACTCACCAAGACTTAAGAATGCATTCAATTTCAGCAATAGTACTCTCTTTTGCTTGCTGACTTATCTCTCCATTCGGACCCTCTTGTTCTGTGAGATTCCCCATATTATGCACTGCTTTAACTTTTGTCAGTCCCTCAAAATAATTATTATTGTTTCTTAACCATATCTCCCTTTTATATCTACCCTATTTTTAAACTCCCCTTTAATCTTATCCTACTCCCTAGATATATTTTCAGAAGAAATTTCTATCTTCCCTAATAACTCTCAAATAATTTCCACTACCCATTCCTTAAACTCATCTCTTTGTAAGAGGTGGGGAAGCACCAGTGTCTCATTTTTATTTCATTACCCTGCATTTGTATTTTAGTTATTATGGGCATGTGATCTGCAATAGTTATTGGATATATATAAAAACTTTCAATTAAATGCATGTTTCCTGTGAAATATCATTTCTGTCTAGTGTATCCCAGGTTTTGTATCTTGGGGAATAATATGTAAATTCATTCTAAACTCCTACCACTGAATTCATAACTTCCATGCCAAATATGTTCATAAATTTCTTCAAAAATCTACCCTCTGTTGTACTTTCCCTTCTGGGCCCCCCAGAAAACATCCTCACTGCTGCAAATGAAATTCAAGTCTCCACCTATAAGTGATATTCCCTGCTGAAAGCTGATTGTTGTTTCTCCCACAATTTTCTTAAGCTCCATTATAGCAGTTTTAAGTGCAATATAAAATACATGCCAGTGTAATCCCTCTCTTTTTGCCAGTAGCCCCTTAGTACTACAAATCTGCCATTATTATCGTTTCCCCCTTCTATTACTGTTAGAGCTCCTCTTGCAATTAATATAAGTACTCCCATTTTCATTTGCAATTTTATCACCCAGATATTCTGCTGAATAAAAATCCTGAAATATTTTATCAAATTCACATGCTCAGTTCTTTCCAAGAGTATCTCCTGTAGCATAGCTATTTGTACTCTGCATTTTTAATATTGTTCACTGCTCTTTTATTTTTGTATATATTTGTGAGACCATTCACATTTATAGATAATGTGGACATTGTTGTCATTATGTTAAGAAATTATTATCCCCACCTGTTGCTTGTAACAGCTTTTTTTTAATGTCTAGTTTCAGCTTTTGTGTTACATATATAAACTAATGCTTGGCAGGTTGATCTTTTATACAGTTATTTCTTGTCATATCCATTTGAACCTATTTTACATCTTACAAAATTTTTATTTTAGTGAAAACCATAAAAAAAAAAACAAACACACCCCCAGAGCACCATTAACACCTATTAACTTAATATTAACACAGAAAACGATGTAAATCTTGAAATATTAAAGTTTAGCCCTCCTAATATGAGCAGTTGTCCCAGACTAACAGCCACACTTATAGACTTGGATTAACCTATAAGGAAGGTTATCGATGCTAAGACACATGGTACAAAGTGTGCTTCTATTTCCACTAAGAGATGTCTGCTTTTTCTCTTATCTTTATTCCTCTCCCACAGTAGAAAAATACATGAATGCTTTCAGAAAACATTATTTCCTAGCCATTGAAAAAGTATTTTGTTTGATTGCCTATTATCAGATTGTCTCCATAGAGACATGAGAACCAGATACAGAGTTGCCACTACTACAAGCTCTCATTTACTTGCTAGAGGGAAAACTTTTTTTTATATTCAGTATTCTTTTTTATTTATCTGCTTTCCCATAAAATGTGTTACTAGATCTAGCCAAGGGTCTTAATCAGTCATTCTCCTATGCAAGAGTAAGGAAAAGCATATCAATTTTTTTTGTATCCTGTCTTTTTTTCAGACTTTTCTTCTCTTTTTACATTGCACTGCCCACATTTCTTAAAAATGAACAAGAAAGAAAGAAGGAAAAAAAGATGGGCAATTGTTTACTTTAGTATTCTTATTACACTTAATAACTGAGAAAGCTTTACTTTATAACATGCATGTTATGTTGTACATTATAAAATACTACTGTTAAGAACAACATTTTGTTTTACTTACAGTTAAGACTTTTCTTCCTCTTCCCCCTCCTAAATATTCTTCCAAATATTAATGACGTGAAGTAGGGCCTGTGCTTTGAAGTCCCCTACAAATTTAACAAAGTGAAAGCAGTCCAATATTTCCATGTGTTCTTGTTCTGTCATGTTTCACAAATATAACAAATCCTTTGTAATCCCACATTTATTTGTCAATTTCTGAGTTGCTGTTTTTTCCCTGTAGATCTCCATCTCCTAAATCCAATCTCTGCTCCACTTCCAACATACACCTGGTTCTTCTACTCAACTCTTGTGCTGCTTTCTGTCTGTCAAGCATTTTTCTTTGAAACATTGGAAAATGTTTAACTGGCACAGTCTCTGTATGGGCTTTATTACTAAAAGAACAAGAAGCAGAATCTCCTTCTTTTTGATAGCTCACTTTTGGTTTGACAAACTTTTGTATTTCCTCCTTAGCATGTTCTGTATCAAAACATGAATTTGACCCTCCAGGAAAGAATATTCCAAAAACAACTGGATAAAACAGCTTGAATCTCATGCCTGCTTTTGGACATTCCCTGATTACTGGAATAAATCTACTCCTCTTCTGCCTAGTGTACGGTGAGTAATCATTTTTCACAAATACTCCACTGTCTGTTACTTTTAGTACTTTGTTCTTATGCCACAGTTTTGTCAGAATCAACTCTTTCTGCTGTAGGATTGCATCTTTACTATTAAAGGTCTAGGTTGCTTTCTTTTAGGTTCTCTGAAATTCTTTTTGCTGGCATCCAGGCAGTGCACTTACTAGCTATTTACTGAAATTTACCCAAAAAGACAAGTTCAATGACTGTATTTTCTGAGTTTCTGTTTTTACACTGGGAGAGCTGAAATTAAGCTGTAAATTAGTGTGCAGCCATCTTGAAAGTTCCCTCAGGCAATTAACTTTTGTTATTCTTACCACAACAGAGCTATTCCAGGCAGGTCAAGGCTCACTCTGCCAGGGCCTTGGCTTCGTCTGTGGCTTTTTGGAAAGCGTTTTATTCTAGATGTATTCTAGAAGCAGCAACTTGGTTCTGTGTACATACGTTTACAAAACACTACAGGCTTGATTCCCTCTCTAGATCTAATTCAAACTTTGCTAGGACCATTTTCCAGGGGATCCTGGACCCTTCCCCTTCCACTTTCCAAGTGCTATAAGGTAGGGTAATCTGCCCATAGCTAAGGCTACTGCAGCAGTGATCATTTGAACAGCTACTGTTATGGTAAGTTTACCTACATAAATTTACTATTTCTGTACTGTTTCCTTCTTTCTTTGATTGTTTTTGTTGTTTTTTTTTTCTTTCATTGTTTTGGTTTTTGAAATGCAAACATCATTTGATGTGTTTGCATTTCAACATTACATCATTGAAGAATATATACTTATACACACACACACACACACACACACACACACACACACACACACACACACACACACATATACGTATATAAAGAGTGTCGGATAGAATGATGTTTATGAAGCTGGAAATTTATGGTGTAATGATGAATGTTGTTAGTGCATATGCTCCACAAGTTGAGTGTGCGATGGACGAGAAAGAAAAATTTTGGAGTGAGTTGGATGAAGTGGTGATGACTGTACCCAAGGGTGAGAGAGTGGTGACTGGAGCAGATTTCAGTGGGCATGTTGGTGAAGGGAACAGAGGGGATGAGGAAGTGATGGGTAGGTATGGTGATAAACAAAGGAATGCAGAAGGTCAGTGGATTTTGCGAAAAGGATGGAC